>NC_139142.1:91612266-92268662 GCF_964270905.1 Leucopleurus acutus
CTTTTACATTAAAACTATGGTATACTTCTAAATACTGATTTTTTTAAAACATCTTTATTGGAGTATAATTGCTTTACAATGGTGTGTTAGTTTCTGCTTTATAACAAAGTGAATCAGTTATACATATACATATGTTCCCATATCTCTTCCCTCTTGCATCTCCCTCCCTCCCACCCTCCCTATCCCACCCCTCTAGGTGGTCACAAAGCACCAAGCTGATCTCCCTGTGCTATGTGGCTGCTTCCCACTATAAATACTGATGTTTTATTAATTTATCTTATTTACTATTTTAAAAATAATGATGAAGTAATTAGTATATTATTGTTGGGAGTAGGCAACAATTTCACTGGAGGAGACTTCTGATTAAAATGGGAACACTTTTAAAGTCAAGAGCCACTATTCATGGACTATTTTAACTAAATGTCACATGAAGTTAAAGGGCAATTTGATCTAGATCATTAGGATTTAAATTGAGAACGCAATTCAATTCCATATTTATAGAGTACATTTAATATACAAGGTGACATTGTATAATAAAGGCTATGTATATGTATAATAAAGGCTATGAAGAGAGTAACTTTTGTCTTTACTGTGCTTTTATAGGAAATAATTTGGTAAGTTCTGAAAGTTACTAACACGTTTCACATGAAGAAGGGAGAGACTTCTCAGTGAGCCAAAAGAGGTGAAAGGGAAAGAGTAGAATTAGGAAAAGAAAATTTCCCAAAAAAAGTGCATTTGAACAAAAGGGGGACTGGTTGAAGGATTCTGGCAGAGTGAAGAGATTTCCAAGTCATGAACAAAGTATGCACAAAGGTATGGGTACAGTAGGGGAATTTTGAAGAATGGTGAGTCCTGTCCTGGCTAACTGGAGAGTATGGTGCATGGCAAGTGGCAACACAGAGCTAGTAAATGGGAAAAATGCTTCAAAACATATTTTAACTTCACAGTATGAAAAGAGAAGATAGGAGAACAGAAAAAGAGGGTGAAGGTCGGTGGCGGGGGGAGATAGAATTAAAGGATGGATGTGAGGAAGTAAATAGAGAAAGACAAGCAGGGGAAGAAGTAGGGAGAAAGAGGGAAAAGGAATACACAGATACATCAAGAAAGGAAAGACAAAAGGCAGAGGGATGCTCTGGAAGTCCTGAAGTCCACAGAGATTTTAACAGATGTAACCAGGGTACTCACCAGAGGTAGAGGGCATGCATGGGGGCTCGTCTTCTTGGATAAATGGACTGTGATTCGACTAATATTACCCTAATTACTCAATGAAATCATGCTAAAGGTCAGATATGCAAGCCTGTGGTTTCCTACTCTGACGTAAGGCTTTCACAATCATCCCTGTATTTAGTTTATGGAAACAAGCCACCTGGTTCATGGTAAATAATTGTAAATAATCTTGCATTGTATTGCTATTTCTTTTGACAAGTTTAAGAACCTGAGACTATAAACTAGGAAATTCTTTTTGTACGTTGCTGGCAAAATACTTGGAGCTTTGCTTAGGAGGTAAATATATTTTGAGCTTCTATAAGGTTAAGAAGTAAGCCAAAGTTGCAAAGCTAGTCAGTGGTAGAGGAGGATTGGAACCTAGATTGCTAGGTATCCTGAGATGCATTAAAAAGGTCAAAGAGAAAAATATAACAACTAGCAAAGAAATCATATGTTAACACAGAGCTTCTCAATCTTCTTGTAAACAAATTTTGTTTCAGCGGTGTCAAATACAAAATTTTTCTTGAAATATAATCTTATTCACTGTGGTAATTAGTACTTGTAAGTATGAGAGAAATTTCTTTGAGATATTCTAAGATTAAAATCTAAGGAATCAAGCACAACTTCTCAAGAAATCATATCCTCCTCTACTTGTGAATTTGAACTCTATTTTTGACATTTGTCTGAAGGAAGAACTATTTACTTTAAAAAATTTAATTGTAGTAAAACTATCACACTCCACTTACAGATATAAAAATATACAGTTATAAACTTCTTATAGTTTTTAAGATAAGAAACAAAAGGAAATGTGCTAAGTGCACCAATGAAAGAAATTAATGCCTATTGTTAATTTAAGAAACTCCAGGGCTTCCCTGGTGGCACAGTGGTTAAGAATCTGCCTGCCAATGCAGGTGACACAGGTTCAAGCCCTGGTCCGGGAAGATCCCACATGCCGTGGAGCAACTAAGCCTGTGCACCACAACAACTGAGGCTGTGCTCTAGAGCCTGCAAGCCACATCTACTGAGCCCCCATGCCACAACTACGGAAGCCCGCACGCCTAGAGCTTGTGCTCCACAACAAGAGAAGTCAGTGCAATGAGAAGCCTGCGCACCGCAACGAAGAGTAGAGTAGCCCCCGCTCACCGCAACCAGAGAAAGCCTGTGCGCAGCAACGAAGACCCAACACAGACAAAAATAAAATAAATAAAATAAAAATTAATTAAAAAAAAAACAACTCCACCCCTACCCCTCAAGTCGTAGTCTAATTCAAAATAAAATACTGCCCAGTAGGAAACTCTGCCCACGTTTAGAGTAAAAGATGAAACACCATCTATTTTCCTGGAGTGCGTTCAAACAAAATGTATGATATCATACATAGAACATCATTTCTCTTCAGACATCCAAGATTCTACATTTTGTTGACTATGTTAACATTATCATAAAAAACGTCTTTCTCATATTATAAATTTGAAGGCCCTTATTATAAGAATAAGAAAGTTGTTATAAAATTAAAAGAAAAGCAATAGTGAGTTGGCTCATCCTGTCTCAGACAATTTCACAGCTTTCTGAGGAGACTGAGTGGTCCTCATATGTCATCTTCAAGGTTAGATCAGCATCTCAGAGTCCCCTATTATCTTTAATGACCTAGTACAGGTTAGCAGCCTCTGCATTTACTGAAATCTTCTTGAATATTTTCATTTTGTACTTGTGGAAATAAGTTCATAGTTATTACTTGCTGCATAAACCAATACTGAGGTAGACATCTCTGAAATTTTGTCCAGTTCTTTCACATATACCAGCCATTTTATTTCAGTGATTTATTTATACTTAAGTATTATAGCTAGATTTGTATGTTTCTTTGAAATTAATTTTTTAAAAACAGGATTTAGATACATGATTCACATTAGCATTTTGTGTGTGACCAATATAAAAGTTGATGGGAAAAACATACATTTTTATTTGTAATTAAGTACATCTTGGTAGCAAATGCACTGATGTTCACTATGCTTACAATAAATGTTCATCATCAATGATATATTTACTTGGGGTGGATTTCCTGGTAATAGTGATAATTTCATGCAAATTGATAGATTTCCAAACAATTAGTAATTGTTGAGGAAGCTGATTTGGGTAAGACTGAAGTCTGTCCATGGAAAACTGTTAATGCATAAGAATATTTTTATGTGGAATGACTTTGTCTTCATTACTCTTGACTCCAAACTAGTTTAGCTAAATTATCACCAACAAGATGGAGAAAACAAAATCAAAGATTCACAGAGGAGGAATATATTGAATAAACAGCTGGTTTGCCTTTTGCTTTCCATGCAGATTAATGTCTTAGGCAGACGTAGAACTCTCAAGCTCTTGTCTTTCAGTGATTTAACTTTGGCTTCTGCAATCAGAAAAGCCTTCCCCACTTACAGGCTGCTCTAGTGATTTGAGTGTTTTTGGTTATTTTAAGGCAGAAGAGTAGACAAAGAACTATAACCATTATCTAACAAACCATTATCTAATCTGAAGTTCAAAGGGCAGAAATTCGAAGCAACACATTATGCTCCTGTTTACAGCTATGGTGTTGGAGGGCCAGATGAATGGAGATGATCTCAGGAACTTTCCAAATTACTAAGCCCTTTCTTTTCAACCTTCTCCTTGGCATCTCACTACTGATATTTCCCCAACTCTTCTCTTTCTCCCCATATCTCCTGTCTCCTCTTCCTTTCTACTCCCTTTTCCTCCCTGCTTTCTTCTCCTTCCTCTTTCTTTTCTCTCTCCTTTCTTCCTAACTCTTTTAGCTTCTTTTCTCCATTTCTTTGCTTTAACTAGACACAACATAGAACTGAAGTACATATTAAATATTCATTAAGATGAATGAGTAAATTCCCTATACTTGAATTTAAAAAGCAATTTAAAAAGAATAATTTATATTTATCACATTAAAAAACCTACTTATAATTACAACTTTATCAAAATGGACAGGAAAATGACTGAAAATAAATAGATTACAACAGTGATATGTTCAGGTGATTCTCTTTACTTTTTTTAGTGATTTCCAAATATTCTTTGACGAGCATATGTTAATTTTTTGATGAACATAAGCATATATGCATATATTTATACTTTTACATTTAATTATAATAAACTATGTTGCTTTTTACACATGTGGCTCTCATTTTCCTCTTTCAGTCACACTCTGATAGGATGAGAAAGGCTCCCCCAACCCCCGGTAGTCTAAGAAATCCAAGACCTATAACTATCAAACCTTTTCTTGAAGCTCTCTAAGAATGGAACCTCTCATAATCAATTCCAGTATTATATTACCCAAACGGTTTCTCATATTTACCTCTGCTTTAAGTTAAGCCCTTCATCATGTTCTTTTTCTCTGTGTATAAATAATAGATTGACATGACTAATAAAACACTTTCATACACTTAGAGAAATAATACATATCTTCTCTGTCTATAATCATTCCTTGATGATTTCATCCAGTCTCATGGTGAATGGCCACTAAATTTATGTCTCTAGCCTAGACCTCTCTCCTCAACTCCAGACCATAAATTCATCTCTACTGAGTAGCTATTAGGCTTCTCAAGCTTACATGTCCAAAACAGAACTCAGGATCCCCCCTTCCCCCATGTCTCTTGAAAATGGTAATGACAATGCCAGTCTTCCTGTTAATTGGGTCCCAAACTCTGCAATCATCCCTGACTTACCTCTTTTTTTTCACATTCTACATTCAATCTGTTAATAAATCCTACTGTCTCTATCTCCAAACCATATCCATACCTGATCACTTCTTGCCACCTCCACTGCTGTAGTCCAAGCTACTATCGTCTCTTGCAATAGCCTTCCACCTGGCCTCCCTGCTTCCACCTTTGCACTCCTAACTCTACTTATAATACAGAATCAGAGTGGTTCTTTCAAAATATAAATCAGGTCATGTCACTTTCTGCTCAGAGCTCTCCAATGTTTTCCCAATTTACTCAGAGTAAAATCTAAGATCTTTACAAAGACCTACAAAGCCCAAAAGAGCTGCACCTCTCACCACCAGCTTTCAGCGTTATCTGCCTTGCTTATGCTGCTTCATTCACACTGGTCTCCTGCTGCTCCTAGGACAAAGTCAAGTAAGTTCCTGAACCATATCCTTTGACTATATGTTTCTCTACCTGAAATATTTCCTTCCCTAGATGTTTGGGTGGTTCACTGCCTTACTTCTTCTTAGTCTTTACTGAAATGTCATCTTTTCACTGAGATCTTCCCTGTCTCCTGTCCCCAAACACATACTTCCTATCCTTTCTTCTTTTATTTTTCCCCTTAGCGTTTATCACTAACATACTATATATTATTTTTATTTGTCTTGTGTGTAAACTGTTTCTCTGATTAGAATGAGAAGGAGTTTTGTTCACTGCTATGTTATATACCCAGTATCTAGAGTTGTTCCTGAAACATAGTAGGTGCTCGATAAACATATCCTGAGGGGATGAATGGATGAATTCCATAAATATTTATTGACTACTTGTCAGGCACTGGACCAAGCACTGGGGATAGAAAAGAGAACAAAGAAAATGTTACTCTTCTTTGACTGTGGAGGAAAATAACTAAGTAAATAAAAATGCAGAAATTTGTCATGGGAAAACTGAATGCAAGATGGAGGGAATTATGAATAGATGAACTTAAAAATGACTCAATATTGAGTTTTATTTTAAACACTGTGTTTTGTGTGTGTGCCTGAATTCAGGGACGTTAGATGACTTAGAAGATCAACTGGTCTTTCAGATTTTTATCTTAGCACATTCAAATTACTCTGATCTGTAACTAATACCAGAATCATTCGGCTTGTAAGAGTTCTTAAATAACCAACTTTTAATTATTCTGGAAACATTAAAATGTTTGCAAAAATGTCTATTTTCCCTCTAGAAAAATCTCTAGAATTAAAAGATAGTAATAAAAATAGGATTTCAAATATTAAAATGGAGTATGGGGGATTTAAAATCTGAAACTTTATAAAACATCCTAAGTTGCATTCTCTCTAGACTGTCAGAGTTACAACAGTCAAAGAAACGGCAGTACTTTTTCTACAACTGCATATTCTTGGCACAGAATGACTTACAAGCATTTAATAAATATTCATTGAATCGTTGAGTAAGTGGATGACTAAATTAATAACAGTAATTATTATCTAATAACAGTAATAATAATATGAGGTAATATTTATAGATCCTTTATTATGTGCCAAGAATTCTGCTCAGTGCTTCACAGGTACAGTTATCAGTTTAACCCTCAAAACAACTACCAAAGACACAAAGTGGTTAACAAATGTATCCAAGGTCAGAGAGGCGGTAGTTGGCAAGGGCAGGATTCAAATACAAGTTGTCTGATCCCAGAGATGACACTAAACCAGTGCTGCTGCTAATAAGCAGGGGTTTGATGGGAGAAGTAATTGTGCCTTTCTTAGAAATTATACTATCTGACTAAAATTAGAGCTTTGAGGGGAAAGCATGGTTTTCCTTCCTAAGGAAACAATAAGAATTCAAACCATTGAAGAGTCTGAGTTAGCCACAGAGGGAAATATGATAGTTAAGTTCAGTCTTGCTTAAGGTCATTGGTGGCAGAGCCAGGATCAGAATCCATCCGTTGCTCTGGCATTCCAAGGCAGTGCCTATTCCACTGTAACCATGTACAGAATAACACATTCTGAAAAAGTGATATGGGAAAAAGGCTTTTGGAAATAAAAAAGACATGCTTTGGAAAGTAGCTTAGAAAATAAAAAACAGCCATAACTTTTCAAAATGTTATTGTTAATTTTTCACACGTTTGATGTTGCTCTTTGAATTAAATCATTTCATCCGTGACCAGTACATAATTTCCCTATAATTTTACCATAGCAAAATAATAGGCCCAGTTGTGGTTAAATAAATAAAACATATGGCCTATGCATTGTGCAGACATTTTGTTCCTGAGGTATACTGCCATACCAATATGAGGTCACAGACTTTGTATGAATTAATTTTAGGTTTAGGAATGTGTGTATGTATTTGGGGGGAGGGACAGTTGGTAAATATTCAAAAGCTACTTCAAGAAACAAGGGACAGGGTGGTGTAAGGATTAGCTTAGACCTGAATCCTTTCTTATCCTTCTTCTATGAGTAGATCTCTGTTTTGCAGAGTAATTTTGAGGCTAGAAGGTACTTCCATTCCTGGCTTACAGGAGCAAAAATCACTGTCCACTGTTTGGACAGGGTGATAGCTGGCCACAAACTAGTTATAGATCCTCACTTGGTTCTGGACCTTTTTACATAGGTCCATTCTTTTTCTCTTGTAGAAGCCAGGAGCACCATATCACATCTTCAGTACATGACTAGTGAAGAGTAATAATGCCTGACATTTTTGGAACTCTTCTGTGTGTAAGGCACAAAGCTAAGCAAGTCACATGTGACAGCTAATTTAATCTTCCAAATAACTGAAAGAGGAATCATTATTTTTCTTTGAAGAATGAGTAAATAAAGGATCAAAAGGATTGAGTAACTCTGAATAGAACTAGTGTCTGAATAAACAACCTGAGTGAGGCTTCAAATATGCATAGAGTTAATGAGTTTAGTTTGCAAGTTTTTAGGACTTCTATTTTTGTGCTTTAGAAGGCTTTATGCTTACTTTCTGGTTATACTTTCTATAACTGAAGTGGTTTGGTAAATGACTTCAAAATAAGTGAGGAATTTCTAGAACTAATATTTTATACAACAAAGAGGAGATGACGCCCCTAATAACATTTAAATAATTACTTAGCTAGTGTAATGAACAAACTTGACACCTGAACTAGGAATCGGTAGGCCAGAGTTTTGGTTCCTGATCTACCTGTGACTTGTATCAGGAACACTGCAAATTGTTTAATTTTTCTTAGCCTCTATTCTTTTTTTTTTTTTTTGCGGTACACAGGCCCCTCACTGCTGTGGCCTCTCCCGCCGCGGAACACAGGCTCCAGACGCGCAGGCCCATCGGCCACGGCTCACGGGCCCAGCCGCTCCGCGGCACGCGGGATCCTCCCGGACCGGGGCACGAACCCGCGTCCCCTGTACCGGCAGGCGGACTCCCAACCACTGCGCCACCAGGGAAGACCCTAGCCTCTATTCTTTATAAGATTAAACCAGGTGATCGCTAGATCTCATTCAGCTCTAAAACTCCCATAACAATTTTAAGTGGTATTTGTCTATTTAAAATGCTGGGCTGGCTAAGAGATAATCTGTGAATGGAGACTTGAATAATGCTTCCAGTCTGCAGAGAACTGTCTACTCTTTCCAGCACTGCGTCAGACTGTATTACCAAGTCCAACCTTTTCTTGCTACTCTAAGTAATTTCCATCTACACATGCTCATAGTGAGCTTCTCATACTTATTGCTACTTATTTCTATATGGAATGTAACTACCATGAAATAGATCTATCCATAATCTAAAATAAGACCATGAATTAGTAAATGTTTTTTACTCCTTTACTTCTAAATCATTCTCTATAAGACAGTGATATTAGTATATAAAGAGAGTTATATTTCTATTTAAGCTTATCTTTTCTAGGCTAAACAATGTAAATTCCCTCAACCATTACCTTTAAAGGCAATTTCCTAACCTCTTACCATCCATTAGTCCTCTAGGGACATCATCTAAAATGAGGTACCCAGAACACAATGCTCCAAACTGAGCAGGGTGAGGCCAAGAACAGCAGGACAACTGCTTCCTCAGCAACACTAAACTTCTATTAAGGCAGCCAAAGTTTGCAATTAACATATTTTGGAGCAGAGGTACTATACTGTTGGCTCATCTTAAGCTTGTGTACTAAAAGTTCCATGTCTCTTTCAAATGACTTGTTGCCAAGTCAGGTCTGCTCTGCTTCTGTACTGGTGCAATTGCTGTTTTGAACCTGTATTTATAGCACCTTGACACTATCTTTCTTAAACTGTATCTTGTTGGCTTCATCTCAACATTCCAGTCAATTATTAAAAAAAAAATAGTTACATGTGAAGAGGGCAGATACTCCTTGGGATTACTTAACTTTAGAGATATTGTCATTCTGGGCATTTTGAGTATTATAATTCTTGAGCTGGGAAACAGGCTTTTAGAAACACATGGAAGAAACACATCACAGACTTATGAAAAGAGGACAATGTCATGCTCAATCACAAACTAGACCGTGACATTGCACATTCATGCAAATATAGTTGCATGGACCCATAGGGAGAAGAACAGCAATGCACGTGCCAAAGTTGTATAAGTCCATATGAGAAACAAATGAAAAACATAAAGTTGAGGGATTTATGTGCCTTCTTAGAGGGCAATTCACTAGAAAGAAACCCGTAATGGAATTAGAATACCAGAAAGTGAATTTACTGTATACGTCAAGACTCAGACCTGACAGGAGACATTAACTGAGTAACTGATGACGTGTATGTTCATTGCTCTCCTTATCATCTTTCAGCAGTTTCCTCTTATTACAGGCTATCTCTTTCCTCCAAATCTTGGAACTTTCATTGTGCTCCTGACTATCCAGAGCTCCTTGCTCTGGGCCTTTGTCTCTATTTATGTTGTTACAGATTTCTTTCCCTTGCTCTGATCCTTCAAGACTTTCCTGAATGCCATTTTTTCAATGGCCCTCCCCTCAGCCAACCATGCCATTAGAAATCAATCTTATAAATTGATGTTATAATGGCTAATAGCTCAATGTGTAAACTTCCTCAGGAATATTTGCCCTTAGTTTAGCTGTGGCCCCTGGGGATATGATGTTTAATGTAGAGCAATTAGTTTCCAATGGTACAATTTCAGGGATGTAGCAAGCAAGAGTATGGATAAAATATGTGTTTTGGAGAAAAACTTTCCTTATGCCTCTTGATTCCCACACCATAGGTTTTCAATTACTTTCTTGATCTTTAAATCCAATTCAACCAAAAATTTGTTAAGTTGAATTTGTTATAATAAAGCATTTGAAAATGCATCTCATCTTATTTTTCTGTAAAATCTGTTACAGGCAATTGGATAGCTTAGGTTCTCTGGAGATGCTTAGTTATTCTTTCTCACATGTGGACTGAGCCTGTTTGGAAAATACAACCAGTCTAGAGATGTAGTTAGCACATCTATAGATGATCAACTTTTCTGAATGGACCAAGAAAATGTATTGTCCTGTTCAGTGCCATCTACATGTGGGGGGAAAAATTCAACTTCTACAAAATTGTTTTTTAAGAGACAGTTTAATCCCACCAAAATTTCGAATCAGATATAAATCCCATGACCTAGAAAAAGTATATCAGAAAACAATTTTCTGTAAAATTTACATGTGTTTGATTCTAAAATACTAACTAAGAACGTGGCTACTTATACGTGAAATGAATATTACCTCATTGAATTCTAAGCAATTTAGATTTTGCCACTTTCTATTAAAATTTTGACAACTACCATAATTATCTAACATTGAAAATAATAATGTCTTAATATACTTATGTATCAAAGAACCTAATATTTTTTGAGAGAATAAATTATAAAAATTTAAAAAGTGTTATTAGGCACAAAATTAGTATTACAGGGATGAAGTTTTTTTTTTTTCTGTGAAGTGTTGAAACAATAGTAAATTTTTTTAATGCAACAGTAAAATTAGACAGAAGTCTATTCACTGTTGGAAATAAAGTTTAATAAAATTTTCAAAGGCTGAACCACTGCATAACTATAACCATAACAACTATCTGCACTATGTATGTCAACTATAACTATATAAATTCGGAAATCTTAATTTTACTGAAATTTTAGTCTTTATGTTGTAATCCTCTTATGTCTCTTCTACAATTCACCTTTATCTGTACTGAATATCCAATAGATTCATTTACATTGATATTCTGAGTGAATGTGAAATGAAACACAATCATAAGCCCAACCTAATTTTAATTTTTAAGTATATCTCAAATCATGAAAAATATCTTCTAGCTTTGAAGGCCTTACTGAGGATTGATACTCCTAATTTTTAAAAATCACTTTATTGAGGCATGACTGACATAGAAAAACATGTACATGTACATATTCAGTGTATATAACTTGATAAGCTTGATAAGTTTGGAGATAACTTGATGTGACACCATCATCAGTCTATGCTATTAACGTACCTATTTAAAATTATTTGCTGACCAAGTTTTTCAAGTCACACTTAAATATCAGTCAATAGAAATTCAGTAAATCCTTTGCCTAGGAGAACAAACTAAGACATATTTGCAATCTCTTAGGCAATGACTTATTTTATAAGTAGTTCTTCCATTTGCAACTGGTGGTTCAAGAGTCCAGAATCCAGGATTCTTTCAGAATTTTAGAGACTGGGTTTAATAATTAGAGAAAAAATGTATTTGATAAAACTTTCTGGCAATAGATATCCTACTTTACTACCTGACATAGATTCAAAATTTGATCTGATAATACTAGTCAGAGTTTTGAACATTAGTTACCTAATTCAGATACGTGAAAATTAAAATGAACCCTAGTTGACATTTACTTCTACACTATCTGTGAAAAAGGATGTTTGGTAAACAAATAAATAAGTGAAAATAAGCCATTAGAGAAACCGAAATATTATTTTCTGTAACTTGAGGGAAATGCCTACATAGAATTATCATGCAGTTCCAGGCCATTATTTTTTCATTCAAGCGACTACATTAAAGAGAGCTTCTTGGATATGATCTTTTAGGAAGTATAATAAAGAGATCCTAGTTTGGATGCAAATCCAAACTAAGACACAAACATTATTATCCGTGGGCAAGTTACATAATCTCTCTGAATCTTGGTTTCTTCTTCATTAGAGTAACAGAGATAATAATATCTAATTTACAGGATTATGAGGGTATTAAAATAATGACTATATGTTAAGCACAGCAAAGGGTGTAATATATATAAGCACCCAATAAATGTTGACTGTTAAATGCCTAACTTACTATGATATGGACAAAAAATGACAAAACTAAATTAAAAATATATTTTAAATATACTAAAGTCAGGATTTTTATCATTTTAAACTGGTTTTCCTTCCAGATGGTCCAAATTCATTAAAATGTTGCTCTTGTTAAAAATTGTGCTGTTAGGGCTTCCCTGGTGGCGCAGTGGTTGAGAGTCCGCCTGCCGATGCAGGGGACACGGGTTCGTGCCCTGGTCTAGGAGGATCCCACATGCCGCGGAGAGGCTGGGCCCGTGGGCCATGGCCACTGAGCCTGTGCGTCCGGAGCCTGTGCTCCACAAAGGGAGAGGCCACAACAGTGAGAGGCCCGCGTACCGCAAAAAAAAAGAAAAAAAAAAATTGTGCTGTTAATATAATGCTGACTTTTCTCCTGTCTCTTAAAACTGGAAATGTGGTTTTTATAAACAATCTTGGATAATCGTCCTAAAATACTGCATCCAGGTACATGAAAAGTTATAGCATGCTTGGTCCCCATTTTATATTCTGTATTATGGTAATTGTCTTTTTCTATTCAAATAGTCCTGAGTGATTGTTTCCATACCCGTGACTTTGCTTATGACCCATATGTTGATTATCCTGAAATCTGAAATTCTATCCCTCTTTCCTTTCTTGAGCTCTTGGTCCATATATCTAAATGGTTACTAGATAATTCTCCTGAGAGCCTCCAGGCACTTCAAGTTCATTATCTTCCCGAATGAACACATAATCTTCCTCAAACCTGCTCTTGTCTTCTATTACTTACATATGAGTTATGCCATCATCCACTCAGCTGACCTAGCTGGAAGCCCTGCATTCTTCCTCTCCTTTAACTCTCATTTTCAGTCACTGAGTCCTACTGCTTAAGTATTTCTCAGATTGGATCCTCAGATCTCCTAGGAAATTGATATGGCTGGAGAGGCAGTGTGGTATAATAAAGAAGAGGTGTCACACAGGCCTTGGTTTGAAATTCTGCTTTACCCATAGTTCATGTATAATTTAGAGCTGTATATTTAATGTTCTCAAGCCTCAATTCTTCACTTGAAAAATGAGCTGTACAAAGTTTAAACTATATAATGTATATATAATAGGCGATTATCAGTAAACACTAATTCCTTCCCCTTTCCTCTCTTCTTCCACTACCAAGCCATTCCCATTGAAAGTGATTTAGTTAAGGCTCTCATAACCACCAACACCCCCCCGCCCCTTACAGCAGTTCATTGCACTAATCTCTTAAACAATTTACATTGTTCCATTTTCTCAGCTTAGAATCCATCCTTCAGACTGTCACTATGTGTCTTTCTAAAACCAAATCTGATTACTATATTCCTACTTATAATGTGCACAATTTGATGGTTTTACAATGCCTACAGGATCAAATTCAAACGTCCAGCTCCAACCTCACTTGCTATTCCCCTCTTTCTTTGGTTCTACCTATACACTGCTGCTTGCCGTGACTCAAATATACCAGGATTTTTCACACTTCTGTGTACTTCCATTGGCTGATCTTTCTCCCTTTCTTTGTCTATTGAGTAAGAAGACAAAATATATCTAGGATACACTTTTACAAAAAAAAAAAAAAAGAAATAGAGTGCATGCCAGCATGTCACACTGAAGTAGAATTAGCATGCTATCCTCACAAATAAGGACTAAATACATTGCCTTGGAACCCCTGAAACATATCACAGATCACCCAAAGGTCCACTACTTGTGAGGTCTCTCCCATGTAATATTTCCTCCTCTTTTTCCCATTTCCAGTTGAATCCCAGAAAAACAGTATATACAGATAGAGTGGGGGAGGAAACACAAATATTAACCTATGTAAAAATCCTGGTAATAGTAATGATAGCCAAAATTCATTGAGTCCCTGCTTTGTATATAGAATATATTTACTTATCAGCATATCCTCAAATAAATTCAATTCTTCTGTGAAATTCCCTATTAATGAGAGTATTGGTTCCACTCAATTTATCTATATATACTTTTAATAGAGATGAGATCTCGAAGACCTAGATATTCCCACAACAACTGTACTCCTAAAGCACTCTATACAGGCCTTCAGCCTCATCATCCTCCATCAGCCAATTCCAGGG
This sequence comes from Leucopleurus acutus, assembly GCF_964270905.1. Taxonomy (NCBI): domain Eukaryota; kingdom Metazoa; phylum Chordata; class Mammalia; order Artiodactyla; family Delphinidae; genus Leucopleurus; species Leucopleurus acutus. The sequence goes on from NC_139142.1 coordinate 91,626,507, forward strand.
ATTTTTAGAGAGCTGGGATAGAAAGCAAGGACCGTGTCCCTACAGAGCAGTACAATTTAAACTGTAGTTTGGGGATCATCTGTATCAGGGTCACCAATTTTACTTGTTAAGAGTATGTTCCCTATGTCTCCATCCTCACCCACTGAGTCAAAGTCTCTGTTATTAGGTTTCTCAGATGATTTGTATGTATGTGAAAGATTAAGCACCTTAAGCCTAGGTGACATTCCTGTTCATTGATGTGTCATTACTGTGCTAGGTGCTGAATACACAAGGTTAACTAGGCCGACATGGTATCCCTAATGTATAGAGGTTATACTTATCATGAATTCATCTAGCTTGAAAAGCAAAGTCAACTTATATTTCTATGTTGATTTCATTTGTTAAATATCTATTTTTTGACGAACACCATGTGCAAAAAAAGTGCATCAAAAGCCAGTATTTTTCAAAACAATTTCTGTATTCTCTTAAGTAATGCAAATGTAGTAAGGGCATGGTAAAGCAGTTAGTGCTTGCTATACCATACAAGTGCTTAAATGCAGCACTCTGAGATATGTAAGACAATTTTTTTTTTTTTTTACTGAATTTATGGTTAGACCCACCATCAGTTATAAAAAGAATTTATAGAAAAGTCCTGTAAGAAATATTTTAACAACTTAATTTCTTACCAAACATCTCTTACTTCTACACATATACATTTTAAATGGCAGTGTTTAGAAAAATAAATGCTTTTGGTGTTTTAAGTAGATATGCATGCTATTTTCTTCCTCAAAGTAGGAGAAGTAAGAAAATACACTCTTAGGAAAACTGCTCTACTTTGGGTATAGTCCATAGGTGAAAATTTTCAGTTTGTTTCGAAGTATGCCATCATTTCACTGTTGGGTATTATTAAAGCACAGCTTTATTCTTTCCTTTTGGTACCCAGAAATATGCTTCTTCTATTTTCACTGTACAACTAAACATGTGTTGGAAACGGCTCTGGAATGGGAATTATGAAAGGGAATATCAGGAGAACTCTGGAAGAGCTTCCATTAACATAAATAAGACCTGGCTCAACATGCTGTTACATGCTTTAATGTGTTTCTGCCTTTTATAACTACTCTCGAGAGACATTCTAAAATTTTAAAGTGAGTCTAGACTCCATATTAGAGAATTCTATTTTTGTTAGTCACCTTTTATTGAGATTTTTTTCAATTCTTATTCCAGAAACATTATATTCTAGAGTTAATTTTTCAGAATTTTACTTTTTACCCTATTTCACTCTGAGACCCAAGTCATTACTAAAATTCCCATCATGTGTTTGATGGTCATAACAGCACCCTTTGTGAAAGAAGTAAGAAGTAGAGAATTATATTTAAAAGTTGAAAGAAATAATGGAAAGAGAAAGCAGCTGGACAGCATCTTACATGACAGGTTGTTTCTGCCAATTAAAATTACTCGACAGGGTTAAGAAAGGTTAATGTAAAATGTAATGCTGCGTAGGTAACATGTTTGGAGTAAAATTTCTCAAAAATTATATTCCCATTCATTCACAAATGTAGCATTTCTACCATGCGCAAGCATTTATATACATATGGCTGGCTTTTCCCACCGCAAGAAGTTAATGCTCTAAAAGGAAAGATAATGTAACTACACAAGTAACTCTAAAATAAGGCAGGATGGTATAAGTGTTCTTTCTCAAAGGAGTGAGAGATGTATTTTCAGAATTTCTGAAAAGGGCAGAATGGGGGAGGATCAAGCACCTGAGCTTAGCTTTGAGAGATGAACAAAATGTTGACACACGAACATAGGGTAGAAGGTCACTGTGTACTCTGAGTGAGCAAAAGATTTAGAGTTCTGAGGATCAGTGGCAGTACTTTGTTGATGGGTGATAAGACTGGAAAAGGATATATGGCTTCCCACAATGTGTTTGGCACTGCACTAAGTGTATTACATGTAATTTAATCTAATTTTAAAAACGGATAGGATTGTCCCTATATTTCAGGGAAGAAAACTCAGAATTGGAAAAGTTAGTTACCTTGCTAAGAGCACAGAGCTATTGATTAGAGGAATCCAGAATTAAGCCATGTCCCAAAGCCAATATTGTTTTTACTACTACACCGTGGTACTGAAATATGAAGACTATAATGCAAGGCAAGGACTTTGCATTTCATTTCATGGATCATGGGGAACTATTAAAAACTTATAAACAGTGTCATTTCTTTAGGAAAGCAGGAAGCCGTTTATTGGGTGAATTGGAGTGGGGAATGAGTAGGGTAAGACAGAGAGTTCAGTTAATACTATAACATTCCAAGTGCGGTAACAATGGTGTTGGTAATAGAAATGGAAAAAATGGGCAAACTATCCCATAGATGGAATTCGTAGAAAGTGGTAATTAAATGCGGCAGATGAGAAATAAGAATTTTTTAAAAAGCATTCAAATTTATAAACTAGATGATTTGGAAAATTGTGATGCCGTTAAATAAAACACAAAAATCAAGAGTATTAAACTAGAAATTTGGTAAAATATTACTAATTGTGTCAATTTTAAAAAATCTATAACAAGCTTTATAACATCCTTCTTGGATATAATTGCTTTACAATGGTGTGTTAGTTTCTGCTTTATAACAAAGTGAATCAGTTATACATTTACATATACCTCCATATCTCTTCCCTCTTGTGTCTCCCTCCCTCCCATCCTCCCTATCCCACACCTCTAGGTGGTCACAAAGCACAGAGCTGATTTCCCTGTGCTATGTGGCTGCTCCCCACTAGCTATCTATTTTACATTTGGTCGTGTATATATGTCCATGCCACTCTCTCACTTCGCCCCAGCTTACCCTTCCCCCTCCCCGTGTCCTCAAGTCCATTCTCCAGTAGGTCTGTGTCTTTATTCCCGTCTTGCCCCTAGGTTCTTCATGACCATTGTTTTTTTTTTTAGATTCCATATACATGTGTTAGCATATGGTATTTGTTTTTCTCTTTCTGACTTACTTCACTCTGTATGACAGACTCTAGGTCCATCCACCTCACTACAAATAACTCAATTTCGTTTCTTTTTATGGCTGAGTAATATTCCATTGTATATATGTGCCACATCTTCTTTATCCATTCATCTGTTGATGGACACTTAGGTTGCTTCCATGTCCTGGCGATTGTAAATAGAGCTGCAGTGAACATTGTGGTACATAACTCTTTTTGAATTATGGTTTTCTCAGGGTATATGTCCAGTAGTGGGATTGCTGGGTCATATGGTAGTTCTATTTGTAGTTTTTTAAGGAACCTCCATGCTGTTCTCCATAGTGGCTGTATCAATTTACATTCCCACCAACAGCTCAAGAAGGTTCCCTTTTCTCCACACCCTCTCCAGCATTTATGTTTGGTAGATTTTTTGATGATGGCCATTCTGACCGGTGTGAGATGATATCTCACTGTAGTTTTGATTTGCATTTCTCTAATGATTAATGATGTTGAACATTCTTTCATGTGTTTGTTGGCAATCTGTATATCTTCTTTGGAGAAATGTCTGTTTAGGTCTTCTGCCCAGTTTTGGATTTGGTTGTTTGTTTTTTTGATATTGAGCTGCATGAGCTGCTTATAAATTTTGGAGATTAATCCTTTGTCAGTTGCTTCATTTTGCAAAATGTGCTGGGAAAACTGGACAGCTACATGTACAAGAATGAAATTAGAACACTCCCTAACACCATACACAAAAATAAACTCAAGGGCTTCCCTGGTGGCACAGTGGTTTAGAGTCTGCCTGCCGATGCAGGGGACATGGGTTCGTGTCCCAGTCCGGGAAGATCCCACATGCCGCGGAGCGGCTGGGCCCGTGAGCCATGCACGCTGAGCCTGCGCGTCAGGAGCCTGTGCTCCACAACGGGAGCGGCCACAACAGTGAGAGGCCCGTGTACCGCAAAACAAAAAACAAAAACAAAAAAAACTCAACATGGATTAAAGACCTAACTGTAAGGCCAGAGACTATCAAACAGTAGTTTTATAAGAATGAATGGATTGTCAAAATTCCTCAAACAACAGAAACTTTACCATTTTCATTTTTCAAGAGGAGAGAAACCACAGAGTGCGGACTTAGAAAATGAGTTTATAGGATGAGTGTGATCTTCTTCAGAATCTCTGAAGTGGTCCCAAGGCACCAATGACAATAGATTGCCAATGCATTAGTAATTCAGTATTTAGAAAACAGAAGGCAAGTGTTGAGGCTTTATTTATTATATTATTTAAAATTAAGAGAGTTTGTGAATGCATTATATTAAAGAAATCTAGGAGTTTTCGTAGTCCTCAATTAAATGGTGTATTTTTGGAAAGGGTTTATTATAGTAAAAAAAAAATCAAACAATTAAAATAATCTAATTAATTTTGTGCTAATGTTAGCATTAAACGTATTACATCTATTACTGATATTATTTTTCTTTGTTAAATAATACTTCCTTGATTAATGTTTTTCCATTGCAATATTCACTTCATAGCAAAAGTGCTGTTGGGAAGAGCAAATGAGATAAAACATGTAAAGATTTTCTGAAAATTTAGTGAAAGGTGCTAAGGTAGGACTTCAGCTTGATAAGATGAATAACTCAAGGTGTTTATAATTACTAACATAAACTGTTAACTCCCTGGGCGAAAAGAACAAAAGAAAATAGGACCTTTAAATAGTCATAATCCACAAATAAGCTATTATTTGGCTCTGAGTCATATTTAAAGGTCATTTAAACTCATAAACATGCACTTCCAGCCTAGTTAACTTGTGTTTCTAATTATCATTTAGAGGTTTCAGTTTTATTTGGATTATTTTTCATCCAAGATTTCCCTGTTCCCTGTTTCCCAATTTAAGATTCAACACACTTCATGCATTTTAAAATAATACTCACTAGAAAAAACTCTTTAAGAACCCGATGACTAGAAATTGCTTTTTACCATTGCCAAGCTCTTGTCTTTATAGAAATCAGAGTGAACTTTATGTTCCCATACTTTCTGACTCTCATACAAAGTGAAAATGTAATGCCCCAGACAACAAAACTCAAAATCAACTTCATGATAATGTTTCATAAAAGCAATGGGATTAGTTACAGTTGTGGATACTTTTGAAGTTCCTAAAATTTTGTCTTTTAAAAATTTATTCTATAAATTTAGTTAATAGACAAAAAAATAAGCCTTACAGATAAATTCAAAGCTTTTTTCCTGCACAAGTATTTTGTTTATTTTTTTACTAGGCTGCCCAGCATCTGCTCTTTAATTATAAGTAATCAATTTATTTTTATTAAGCTATTTGATAAAAGTTACCACTGATTGTAAAAATATTGACCTGCTATCCTCCGGTTGAGTAAGACAATTCCTTTGATTATCCTTCCTTTTTTTTTTTTTTTTTTTAAAGACTACTCTCTTGTAATCAATACTTGACCATGTCCCGTCCCTCTTTGGTGATATGGATACAAACATTACAGAGTATAAGTTTCCTGGGAAGTTTCTTTTTTATTTTCGATTTATTTATTTTTATTGAAGTAGAGTTGATTTACAGAGTTGTGTTAGTTTCGGGTGTACAGCACAGTGATTCAGTTATATATATTTAACTGAAAACTCAAAACTCAAAAACTCTTTTAGAACTAGAATACCTATTATTAGTAAATCTGTTTAGTGCGTTTTCTGAACCTCCTCATCCATGTGTTGTACATTCTTGTAGTGTGGTTTTCTTTTTTTTTTTTGAGATAGAAGAGTGAAAAGTGATTTTAAAAAATTAACCTGCATTTCAGCATCATATTTAATGCTTCTCCTTTTCCATCTGATAAAGGGGCTACAGTTTCCTATATCTTTAATTAGTATACCTTAGAGTCCTCTTGTTTTCTTTTACATTGCTTTATTTTGTAAATTTTTTTCTTATGTAAATTCATAGGATATGGAGCATAGTTACAAGTAATATCTGTATAATGCTGTATATTATTAGTTTATGCTTTTAAAAGATGATCTTACACATTTTCAGGGACCAAGGCCAGGCTATGGTTCACAGCATGAACTGTGCCTGAAGCCTGAAGGCAGTAGCGCACTGGAGCCAGCCCACCTTGGCTCCTGAGAGCCAACAGTGTGCATCTTTTTCCGACCCCACATTTATCTCTTAAACCATGTTGGTAGCTTGATAAGGGTATGAAATTGGACATGTGGGAGTATTTACACCATGGAAATTGGCAAAGACTACAAATCAGACCCTGTTCTTTACTTCTGGAGAGCCAGTTATTAGATATTTACCAGCACACCCACGGCCTGCAGAAGTTTCCACGGCTATCACCTTCCTCCCTTGGCACCATACCCCACCACTGACGTGTTTGTCTCTACCAGAAACAGACTTCACATTTTGTTAGTGCTATGGCAACCTGTACATGGAAAGTCAGACCCAAACAGCAAGTATCATGCAAGAGGCAGGCCCTGGACTCTGAAGAGAGGAAGAAAAGCGATATCCTTTCCCTGGTACCTACTGAAGTTACTTCTGAAGGTCTCCCACCCCCTGCCAAAAAAAAGCCCCCAAAACTCATTGCGCCTAGACATGGATAAACTGCACGCTTAGTTACATCGTACATGATCACTGATACACACACGGATAACAATATGCTGAGACACAGATATAGTTATGCTTATGAAAGGTGAAGTTTGATTTTTAGTGGAATGAAATATAATTTACATGTTTTGGGTATGTACTGGGTGTCTACATATAATCTCTGACTGCATTGCAGGGTCTGGAACACATGTACTCAAATTAGCTCAAATTCTAAATCAGTAGTACCAGGATTCCTTTGTTTTTACTACTTATATTTTGACATTTCTTCACAGTCTAGGCAATTATTACCAAGTATTCGAGGTGGGAGTATTAGCGAATTCCAAAAATGTTCTAACAACAGCCAAGTCATAAAACAAATATTTTAACCCCCACACATTGTACTCATTATAGTCTTAAAAAAACCCACAGTCATGTATATTAATGATTAAACAATTCTGGAACGCCTCTAGCACTTGTAAAAATTGTGCAGCTTCTCTGTCTTGGCAATATAATTTCCTGTACTGAGCAGAGACAATATTAGAGGTCAAAGCTGTATGGCCTTTGTGTGTTAAGTAAATATCAAAGAAGAGAGTTGTGTGTTTCTCTTTTGTTTTGCTTGTTTTTCAATAAATTGTTTGATTTTGTTTTTAGTTTTTCTTTCTTGAAGGAATTCTCTCCAAGGCAAATTCTACTATGTCAGAGTCCAGTGTGGATGGTTGGCATCCACATACCACAAAGGAGAAACGCTATTTAATCTAGGGAGGCCAGCTTTCCTCCACACACACTGCCCTTGCCCTACTTCTGCCATTTGTCTTAGTCTATTTCCTTCTAGTCTGTTTCTCCCTGATTCAAATATTCCCCATCCTGATGGGACTTCTTCAAGGCTGTCCTGTCTTCAGAAGTCCTTCCTTACTGGACTAGTGACACTGATCTTTTCTCTTCTTTACTACTTTGCCACTGAAAGTCTTTCTTGTCACGTGGGTTAATTGTAGGTCTCTTTACTTCCCAAAGACAATTCATTTTTCAGAGAGAGAGAGCTATCAACTTATTTTTTTGTGTGTTTCCCACACTCTACACAATGGATCCATGTACAATTCTAGACAGGGCAGGTACACAGTCAAAACTTTGCTTCATTTTATTTTGATTTGAAAACTATTAAATAGACATACTCCTTGATCATTACTATAGTTATAAAAAGAGCAGTGGCTTATTTGACATCAGGTCTACTTTTCAATGCAAACTTTAGCCGATTTGAAAAACTGCATACTTCACGCTCTGGCACTTCTCCACACTTAGTACCAGATGTCTTGTCTCTCTGTGAAAGAACCATGCACTCTTGTTTAACTTGATCATATGGGGTTGATCCCTGCAATATATTGGCTAGATTAGTCTGTACACTGTGCATCTAGGTAGTGCAGATAGAGTACACATATTCTCAAGGCATCAAAAAAGTAAGGGCAATCCTGATTTTTTTAAGGAAAAATTTTGATACTCAATTAAAACATCATCACAGAAGAGATATCACAGAAAACTGAGCTGAATTTCCTTATGCTAATTATATTGATTTAACTTAAACAGCTGAGAGCTCACTATCTGTATATGGTTAATAGGCACCCTGACTTATATAATAGACATAACTTTGAAAAATTGATTATTGTGTTTTTTATACCTAATCACATCTGAATGCATAAAAAAGGATCCTATTATTTAAAATATCTTGCCAGAAATTCTTTCCAAAGAAAGTATTTTGCAGGATGAATAGTAAGCTCCTAATATATATGTCTACTAAATTTAGATGTTCTCAAATGAGGTTTCTTAATCTGGGGTTGTTCTGCAATCCTTTCTTTCCTTACACTGCCTAGAGATCCAGCTTTCATCCAGAAATATCTTTAATCTAGTCCCACAGTTCTCTTTTCTAGCATGGGCAAATATAGCTTACAACTCTCTCATCATTCTATTCTGTTCTCGGTATCTCCTAATTCCTCGTGTGTGATCCACTCTCAATGGCACACAACTGGAAAGCACGGGGAAGGAAGGTAAAGGCAGGTCACAGTGACTCTTACCAGGAGGAGGAAAGCTAACTTACCTTTATTCACAGATTATATGACTGCTCTCTCCTCCTTCTCCTATTTAATTTATTTTGCTTCCAATTAAGTTAAAACACAACTTTGAAAGATAAACAAGTGAGATATCATAATATGAATGTAGCTTAGACTAGTGAAGATTTTGGAACGTACAAAGGGGATGACTATTCTAGAAGGTTATTGATACGTTATAAACTTGATCTTACATTCAAAACAAGTAATAAAATTTTCTTCTTTAGGCCCTAACTTGGGCATTTAAACGTTCAGTTTTGGCATATTGGAGCTGTGCTGTGGTAGCTATAACATTATTGGATTCTCTAAGTATCAACCATACTTTGAGGTCTTTTAAGAGGTTATGTCTTAAATCACTCAAAATAGGATTGAGAATCTGTATTAACCATTTATGCAAGTGTAATGTATTGAGGAAACAAGTACACTCACCTCTAATCCCCAACCCCTATTACCCTTGCCTTGGAGCAGGACTTCATCAGGTTTTGTCTAGACCAGAGCTGTCATCTCTTCACTGGTCTTGCCTCTTGGCAATCCATCTCCTACACTCTGAATAGAAGCATCTTTCTAAAACTTTCAGTGGCTCCCCATCTCCTACAGAATAAAAACCCAAACTCAACTAGCCACATAAGGTTCTTCATGATCTGGTCCTTGCTATATTCATTGTTTTTTCTCTTGGCAGTCCACCTTGTATATGCTATAAGCACAGCAAACTAACCCCAAAATGCCACTGTAGTTTATACTTTGTGTTTTTCTCATACAGTTCCTTTGCCTAATTTGCCCTATCTCTCTACTATGTTGCTACAAAATATGATGATGTTTGTAGAATAGATGTTGAGGAAAGATAAGACAGTTTCTGTAAGAGGAAAATTGTGCCTATTTACTATAGCTCTCTGAGGAAATAAGCATGTCGACATCATTTTGTTGATCTTCTAAATTATCTGACATGGTTCAAAAAACAAGTTTTTTAAAAAGAAGTTACTATTACGATGCTAAGACAAAGCTGATCCTTTTTATTGGGGAGATACTTTTTAAAACCTGTCTTTGAATAGATTGTGAACTTTGTTCACCCTCAAATACCTGTTGTATAGAGAATACTTTTATCAGTATCATTGGCTAATTACAGTGATAAGTCCCATAAGGGATGGGTTGGGCAGAACATGGCTTTTCAAGGATGGGGAGGAAATATTAGAATCTCCATGAAATGTGTGCGGTTTTAAAAATTCCCAGTAATTCTGAAACCTTTTTCCCTGAAGGATGTTCTTTACTCAACAACACCTGCCCCCACCCCAACTCCCAGCGCATCATTCTGAGAATCACTGGTTAAAGAAAAAGGAACAAATTCAAAATAAAGAATTAGTCTGAATGAATACTTTGAAAATATATAACAGTGAGATTCCTCAGGGATCAGTAAAATGATCCAACTTAGTCAATATTTTCTAACAGTGAGAATATATGGTGAAAATTCCAAGTTTGCAGATTATGCTAACATCTTTAAATTAGTAAAATAAGCTAATGATGATAAAATTCTGCAAGAGAGAACATATGTATATAGGTAAGCAGAAAACTGGCAGATGAGCTTATAATTTTCAGTAAAATTTAATTTATATTTATGTAATAAAGGGCTCCAAACAGTAACTTCCTCACCAAAAAAAGCATCAAGAAATCACTCTGGATATTTTCCCTAAAGATATGTGTACTTGTACCCAAAAGACCAGTAAAGTAATGGGCATCATCGGGAAGAAAGTAAGACATAAAACAGAACATATTATAATAGTTCTGTGTAAACAACATGGCATATCTACGTCTGGAATACAGATGTCGTCCTCTTTGCTTAGCACTAATAAGGACCACACAGTACAATGGAAGCATCCTAGAACTAGAATGAATGAATGAATGATATAAGACATCCATGGCATAGGCTAAAAAATTTGGGCTATGATCTAGAAAAATAAATGTTTATTAAGATGAATATTAAGATGGACGATATTCAATGTCTATAAAATCATAACAACGTGGATAAGCAGAATAGAGACTTGCTAGTCAGGTCATGAAGTATTAGAACTAGAATGTACTTCTTAAAGCCTTGATGTGCTAAGAGTAAGACAAAGTAGATGTGCTATATTACACAGCAAACAGAAAACATATGGAAGTTGTTACACACACAAGTACTGCATGCTAAAAATATAAATAGGTTCAAGAGAGGTTTAGCCAAAACCAAGAAAGAAAACCTATAACTGGTTAGATAACTAGAGATGTTTGGAATCTCTCAACTTTTTTGAGTTGGCATCATAAAATATAATCTGAGATGAACTATAGTTTGAATTAACCATGGAATTTTGTGCTTCTTATCTAATTAGATAAACTAAAAAAATATAATGAAAATTAAAAGGAAATTTAACAAATACTTCTGGTTAATCAATCTTTACCCTTAGGTTCTTCTGATGTTTAGTATGATTAAGACACTCATTAATTCTTTAACCCTGGAATATTACTGATTTATATTTGCTGATTTATAATATGACACACTAGTTAATATGGGATTTATGTATTATTCTATCTACACTTCAGCATTTAATGAGAGCCTGCCAAGTACAAAGCCTTACACTAAGTACTAGGGATTTGCAGAATTATAAAATAATCTCAAACAGCTTGTAACATAGATGGAAAAAAATAGGCTAAAATTGAGGAACAATAGAAGAATAGAGGTGATTGCTAATTCATAGTATAGCAGTGTGTTCTTAAAGTAAAAGAGATGACGACAGATCAGAAAACTGTAAAACATTATGGAAAAACTTGAATTTCTATTTGGCTTTGAAAGAAATGTGTCGCTAAATGGAAGCTGTTAAAGTAACGATTCCCAAGCCTCAACTCAAATCTATTGGATAAGACTTTCTGAGGAGTAGGAACTGGGCGTTTGAAATTTTTAAAAGAGTTCATCATGTGATTCCGTGCAGCCAGTCCATGAGGCAATGTTTGGGAAATACTGAAATAGAGATGCAATGTAATTACGGGAACTGGTGGGCAGACGCAAGAAAAGTTTCTGGCAATTTGTATGGGAGAGGAAGACAATGAGTAAATCAGTTTGGAGCCAAAGGCTCATGTACGTTGTAGAGGAACAATGGGAGAAAATTCTAAAAGTAGGCTGGAGTCAGATTTTGGAGGGCTTTTTTTTTTTTTTTTTTAAATTAATTTTATTTATTTATTTTTGCTGTGTTGGGTCTTCGTTTCTGTGCGAGGGCTTTCTCCAGTTGTGGCAAGCAGGGGTCACTCTTCATTGCGGTGCGCGGGCCTCTCACTATCGTGGCCTCTCTTGTTGCAGAGCACAGGCTCCAGACGCGCAGGCTCAGTAGTTGTGGCTCACGGGCCTAGTTGCTCCGCGGCATGTGGGATCCTCCCAGACCAGGGCTCGAACCCATGTCCCCTGCATTAGCAGGCAGATTCTCAACCACTGCGCCACCAGGGAAGCCCTTGGAGGGCTTTGAATTCCAAGGAAAAGAGGTTTTATTTTATTTTGCTTTACAGTAGAGTATACCACTGAAAGTTTGGGAGCAGAAGAGTAACCTTTATAACATGTCCTTTATGAATACAAAAAGGGTAAATATAAAGTCAGAGTGGCTGGAGGTAGTGATCTAGTTTAAAAACTATAATAATAGTTTAGTTACAAATGACGAAGGTCTGGACTAAAGTGATGGCAATGGAAGCAGAAGAGAAGTACTACATACACATTTGGTAATACAGAAAGGGCAAATGTGATAGTTTCTGGTAAGAGTTTGGGGTGTCTGGATCTCCTTTTTAATACTTTCACTATCTTCCTCAGTAAACTCATATTTTTTATTTCTTTTTAATTTTCAGTTCTGTTGAAAACATAACTAATCTGTATTAAACTCTTCATTTAGACTGCTAGCAACAAATGTGTGCCTAAAACTTACTAAAAGCCAATGACCAAAATGGCTTTAAATCATGATTTAATTTTTCAATGCTGATTACCATCATGATCTAAAAACCAAAGTGTTTAGAATTATTTTATTGCCTGGGTGGCAGAATATTTAAATATAAATTAAAGAGGGAAAGAGGATAGATTACATTATATATCTGCCAGACAGCAAAACTTCACAGGACATATTGAAGTTAAAATAGAGGGATGAAGTGGATGTGTGGTTTATCTTCTAAGCTGGTGTCTCTATGAATTAGATGAAGCCTACAGATGTGTTGACTCCTAGAGCTAGCTGTATGCAAAGTGTGAATGAGAGTTTCCATAACTTCTTCCTTTTATGACCATTTCCCCTTTCAGTTTCATTCTTGGTGTCCTTATACTCATTCCCTTCTAGCACAATCAAATTCTGCTGTCAGAGAAGATATAGTCACTTACAACGTAGTATGAATTTATGTCTATGTGTTACGCATCCAAGATATATATTTTTTTGAGCCTTACCTCTAGTCCTATGTAATAAAAAACTAGGTTCCCTTTTGGAGGTACTTTAGACTTGAGGAAAAGTCAGAGTATGGGAGAGATTTTCTAGGTAGTAGGAAGAGATTATTTCTATTTCACACACAAATCTGATATTTATCTCACATCTACTGATATGGTATCTGTACCTATTCTGATAATTTTGGAGCCATTTTAAGGACAGTAAAGTGTTGTATTTAGCAGATGTAAATACTTTAATTAGGTAAAGAATTCTTTCTGAATAAAAGTATAGAACCCTCAGAGATAACAGGACAGAGTATTTCTTCCTGTCTGATTCAGGGAACAGGCTTTCCCTGGCCCAAAGGGGAAAATTGGCCCCCTTATGTTCCAGAGGCCATAAATGATAAGGAAAGGTCAGTAAATTGGTACAGAAATTTAATTCTGTGTAATAAAGTTCAATGATGTTCCCATGATATTATTCAGTAATATGCCACTGGAATCATCCTTTTTGTTGCACAACTGAATAGTTGCTTCTAATTCTGGCATAGTTCTAACCCTGCTGAAACAAGCTGTTGCAACATAAATTCTTGCAAAACAAAACATTGCCATCGCTGTACCACAAGCCAATGTACTTTCTAAAGTTTTTTTCTAATGTTTCATTTATTTTCTGAATAAATCCCTGAATGAATGACATGATTCTTTTTACCTAACCTGACAAGTCATTTAAGTGTTTTTGGACATCATTATAGAATAGATATAGGATTGATAAGGACCATAATTGATTTACCCCCCAGTGATGATGACAGTGTGGAATCAATTCTCTTGTTGCAGAACATTTCAGTTACATTTGATACCAGCAATTATGCAATCATGTGGAACTGTTTTGAGTTTCATGCTGGTTTGATGGGAATTACACTTTCTGGGTTTCGGTAATAATTTATCTATTTGTGTTTCGTTTATGCTGGCTTTGATTTGATTAGTTTTCTAATTTCTTTTAGTGTATTCCAAAGTTCTGTCTTAGATCTGTTATTTAACAGTTACAGGGCATGCCTTTTTAGGGTAGAGTGATCCAGAGACAAGATTAGCATTATCACCCACATGTATCAATTGTGTTATCTTATAACAGTGGATTCTGGTGTTCGTGGGCAAAGTAAGAGAAACTGGAACCTGCTGGAGGTCACTACCTCCACAAAGTCCTTTGTGTCACCTACTCCAAGTGGAAGCCAATAAAGAAATGCAGGGAAAGTGAATTCACTTCTTTCCCAACTCAGACCCTGAATTATTGCCTCTGGACAGCAAAGTCAGTGTGTGCGTAGCATACCCACCTGCTGGTCCTAAACCAACACTAGCCTGAAAATAAAATTTGTCTTTCACGTTAAGCAGTCACTTTTCTTACCTGAAAGAACAAATTTATTTCAACCTAAGATAATTTGGTGTTTGTCTGTTTTACTATAATTTTTGAGGAAGTTGATTTTGAATAACATGCATACATTACTAAAGGTCACCTGCTTGTGTTTCAGTTGACACCTTGAAACAAAATACTGGCAGCTACACGTTCTTAAGCAATTTTCACATTTTGATAAAATTTGGTTCATGATAGAAGTTCCAGGCATAAGTTGTTTAAAAGAAAATAAATGACTCATAAACTATCTGAAAAATAAACTGAAGACAAACAGATTTAAAGTAGTACATGAGTCTTTTATCTTCCTATAAGCAATTTATCTACAATGGTCAATATATGATTTATGTTACTCTGCTTTCGAACACATTTGCTTTAAAGAATCATTCCTTGATTAGAGGTAAATATACCATTCATTTCACTGAGTACCATCTATAAACAAAACTGCTACTTCCTCCAGAGATACTTTAAAAATTAAACATAATTCTACTTCTATTTGAAGGGTGTGGAGCATTAAAATTAGTTTAATCATCAAAATATTTTATATTTAGTTCTCATAATTATATACAATTTATAAACATTATTTTATTTCATTCTAAATCTCACACCAACAAATCATTTGGCTTTTAATGGCACAACATTTTTTATTCCCTTTCTCAGAGTTAGAACAGTAAAAACAGCTTTCTTTTTGTAGTCAAAGCCAAAACAGTGACTTATGGATTAAATTACTAGTTGTCACTAAGAATTCAACAAACTATTTACTTAAAGATCCTGATTTCACTAAACAGCAGACTAAAAGTAGTTGAGGAGCTCATTTATAACAACTACTGGAATCAGTGAATAAACCAATCTTAATTACAAAGATCTTGTCACAACTAAGCTAAGCCTTTAAAAGTGGTTGATAATAGCAATAACATGATTGAGAAGCTACTGGCTAAAATATACTGCCATTATCTTTCAATATTTTATGACTCCAGGAAGTTATAATAATAAAAAAACAAATTCAAAATGAAAAATAATGGTAAGGAAAGAACTGAGGAACTATCTAGCCACTTCAAACCAAAGAATTCTCATTTCCATAGTACAATTAAAGAGTTCAATGATTCCATTTTATCAATGGAGGAAGGTATTAAATAGAAAAAGTAGTTATGCTTCAA
This sequence comes from Leucopleurus acutus, assembly GCF_964270905.1. NCBI lineage: Eukaryota > Metazoa > Chordata > Mammalia > Artiodactyla > Delphinidae > Leucopleurus > Leucopleurus acutus. Next base: position 91,642,084 of record NC_139142.1, read on the forward strand.
TACATGTCTCAATATCATTCCCACTGGTAAAATTTAAGCCCTGCATGCAATGATAATCAAACTGGGACATTTTGATTTACTTCATCTTTTGAAGACCTCAGTATTGTGATCAGAGCATGGAAAATGATGAAATTCCAGGATGTGATTGTAGATTACAGATTAAAGGGGGAAGCAGGCTTAGAGGAGTTCATGTAAGGCTACAGATATTCCCCTTTAACACCGTGAATATCAGGAATGCTGGGTAAATGTTAAAAAATTTAAAAACACTAACATTATTGCCATATTTTTAAAAGTCCAATATCACCTGAAAACTTTTGGTGCTACACATAATTATTTTATTTTTTTAATTTTTTGCAGTACGTGGGGCTCTCACTGTTGTGGCCTCTCCCATTGTGGAGCACAGGCTCTGGACGCGCAGGCTCAGTGGTCATGGCTCATGGGCCTAGCCACTCCACAGCATGTGGGATCTTCCCGGACTGGGGCACGAACCCATGCCCCCTGCATCGGCAGGCAGACTCTCAACCACTGCGCCAGCAGGGAAGCCCCACATAATTATTTTTTATTGCTAACAAACAATTCTGTTAATCTTATACATCTAGCACAGCTAGAATTTAATTGTGCATTTAGATCACAGAGTAATTTGCTTATGTAAAATTTAGGAACAAGATACAGAAAAGTGCCAAATTTTCAAACTCAGCATCTTCATAAAACTCAACACATTATTAGTCCCACCCCAACTTCTTCTCATGTACACATTCTCAAAATTAGCCAGGTTTAAAATGATCCTTGACTTCTCTAATTCCCTATTCTTATGTCTTAGCCTCAACATCCATTGGGCCTAGAAGCTGAGGAGATGGGCACAGCAAGAGGAATGAGCAAATGGGATAGAAATAATTTGAACCACTGTTGTCAAGAATATGTTGAGTATTTGTGTTTTATCATATTTACTGAAAGAAGCTAGGTTTGACATCAAGGTGGTTCATTCCAGTATTATGCTCCACTTAGAAGATTAACAAAGTATACAGGCAGTGAGAAGGGAACCATCCAGAAAGAATGAAAAGAAATTCTTCCAGGAACTCAATGACTAGCCAGGAGAAATTCCAGGATGTAAGGACATCAGTGAACTATTGGGAGTGACTTGGGATGTAACTGTTGTGTTTGTCCTTGTCTGAGATGGCCACCATGTGTAACAGAAATATAAGCTGTTTTTCTTGGCTAGATGTGAAGGTGAAAAGGCTTGAGATATTCTTTTCTATGCTACAGCTTATTAGAGAAGAATTTTTATAGTGGGTTTAAAAAAATAACTAATTCAGGAAGGAAGCCAAGAAGAAAAAAACTAAAGAGGCTAGGGAATCTAACCTATCATTAAGAATATGGCAAATGAAATAATTATAGATGAGAAAGAGAACATATATGCAGAATACTGAACATAGTTAAGTACCCAATACATTGTTTTTTTCACAAATGAACAGTTATGCTGTTCTAACCAAGAATGGTGAATCAGGTCTTTCTGAAAGATTGGCAACAGCATCTCATGCTTTATGTCACAATAAGAAACAGTCAGGGCTTCCCTGGTGCTGCAGTGGTTGAGAGTCCACCTGCCGATGCAGGGGACACGGGTTTGTGCCCAGGTCCGGGAAGATCCCACATGCCGCGAAGCGGCTGGGCCTGTGAGCCATGGCCGCTGAGCCTGCGCGTCCAGAGCCTGTGCTCCACAATGGGGGAGGCCACAATGGTGAGAGGCCCGCGTACCGCAAAAAAAAAAAAAAAAGAAAAAGAAAGTCAGAAAAGCTTCCCTGGTGGCACAGTGGTTAAGGATCCGCCTGCCAATGCAGGGGACACAGGTTCGATCCATGGTCTGGGAAGATCCCACATGCCACAGGGCAACTAAGCCTGCGTGCCACAGCTACTGAGCCTGCGCTCTAGAGCCCGCAAGCCACAACTACTGAAGCCCGTGTGCCTAGAGCCCATGCTCTGCAACAAGAAAAGCCACTGCTCACTGCAACGAGAGAGCCCACGCACAGCAACAAAGACCCAACACAGTCAAAAATAAATATATTTATGAAAAAAAGAAGAAAAGCTAGCTGAAATTAGGTCATTCGCTACCTAAGAAGCAAATGAACACGTGCTTGACATAACTCACTGTGGCGTGGGGGCAGGGTATTCCTGATGGGTGTATCAATGTAAAGGAGGACTGGTGAAGATTCACCAAGTTAACTGAATGCTGACACATGTAGGAATGAATGACAGCACCAGAAGAAACTTGGAATCTCTAGTGATACTGAAGTTCTGAATAGGAAAATGAAGGACATGAGAGCACAGGTCCTGTTTTAATTTCTTCGTCTAGTTTAAATTCCTGACTTTAAAAGTGGAAAAAAAAAAAACTATGAAAGTAAGTACCTGACTATTAACAATACTTAATAGGACTGCCCTTTGAATACAGAATTTGCCTTTCTGGCTGGTGGCTTATAATAACTGAAAAAAATGGGCTCCTGTATTTTTATGTGAATTTTGTGAAGAATGTGCCTGATGGGAAAATGAAATTGATGTGTATTAGTTAAAGATTTGGTTTGGCTTAAACAAAATCATTTATTTCTCCAGCCAATGAACATCTAGAGAAGTGACAACTCTGCTCCATAAAATCATCTGAGAGTTAACAGGCTCCAGTCAGCTCACAGTTCCACAATCACTTTGTTCTCATAATCTAGGGTAGAATCCATATTCCAGCAGGAGAATGGAACAAAGGAAGAAAAAGTGGGTATAAGGGGTTCCTGCTGGCTATCTCTTATGGAAGATTTCTGGGAATTGCCATGGGATATTTCACTCCACTTACATCGCATCAGCTAGAACTTGGTCACATGGCCAAACTGAACTGCAAGGCAGACTGGGAAATGTCATGTTCATTATGTGCAGCCAGCTAAAAATTCTACAGCTGTGGAAAAAGAGGAGAATGGAAATAGGGGAATAATAAATAGTCTTTGCTCAGAAAGTGGGGGAGAAAAATGCCTGCATATGATTGAATGAATGACACCATGCTGTCATAGCATGAAGATTTAAGGACTGCAGATATGACAAGGAGAGACTAGGAAGCCCAGTATGCCTCAAGAGAAAAGAGCTAGGATCAAAACTTATAACTTCTAATGGGTGTAAAAAAGTGCAAAGGGCAATGATTAATAGAAGATGGAAAAGAGCTACATAACATTGCACATTAGAGATGAAGACATCTCTCAAATTTGCTGATGACAAATAAATGAAAGGAATAGCTAATATGTCGGGTACCATAATTTTCTAATATACTCATGTATCATTTACTTATAATTATTCCATATCAATTTACAAATAGGATTTAAGGTGGATGAATTAAAACTTTAAACATTCTGACAGACAGGGATATTGAATATTAGACAGAAATATAAAGACCTGAACTTTAGTAAAAAAAAAAATCACATGATGACAAAATGGCAATGTGATTTACTTACATGAATAAAGTCTTGTGTACTTTACAACCTCAATATAAGCCATCAACGTGTCACTGCTTCTAAAATAGTTAACATAATCTTAGGCTGAATTAAAAAATTCAACTAATCATTTCTCCAGTGATTTTATGTATATCACCCAGGGGTTTCCAAGGTGCTTGGCAAATTAAGTTAACTAAAGGCATAATCTTCTCACAACTTCTATATATTTTTGTAAAAAATCATTCTTTAGAAAAGAATGGTTTGAGTGCCTACACAGACATATCAAATACAGATGCCTGGCAATTAGAGAGATGAGACAAATTTGCTCATGACTTAGTTAACTAATCCTTTCACTACATAATCAAATCATGATGGTTTTCACCACTATATAAATATGTTCACTCATTGTCATATGGTGTTAAATTTATAACCTTAACAGGCTGTCAGTTAACAATAGGAAGCATAAAGGATACTGAGTTAAATATAAGCTAATAAGAAGCATAAAGATAACTCCACAATTCACTTTTAGATACTCTTCTCCAGATTGGTAAAATCCCAGTGCCTAGAATGGGGTCTGGCAATAGTAAACACTCAATGAATATTTGCTATAATTTTATATGTTGCAGAAAATACTGTGATAATCATACTGGAGTTGGCTTCACTTTTTGGGGGGTATAATGACTCTCTATATCTGCAGTACTCTATTTGTGGAGCACTACTTACAAATAGCAGAATTACACAATTTCTCCTACCTCACCATTTAAAAACTAGATGAAATTGTAAAAATAAATGACCTAATTTTTTAAAAGCATAGAAATAGTCTATTAATCATATCAGAGTAGCAAAGTGTATTTTGTCACCTTTAATACTATGACATTTATATTTTAATTTACATTTAATTTAATACATTTCAATTCTGCACATACCACATAAGATCATTTTGAAATTTTTTGTCCTCAAAGCATGCTTTAAAAATAAAGAAATAAATCATGTTAAAAGGGATATCTGATATTTGTCTTTATATATAAAATATGAATTATGATTATACTTAAACTTTATAAAATAACCTTCAAAATATACTAATCTGAAATAAAATTTTTTTGATATGCACACTTTTTATTATATCAGTACTCCAAAATAATGAAATGATTAAAAATACGCTTAAGGAAGATGGTGAGATTATATTACTCTAGTTTATGGTCTATATTAAGGGAAATAATGAACAGTATTCTGTCTTGGGCTATCTATATAGATCTAGTTCTTGCTGAGAAGCTGGTTTTAAGTAAGTAATATAACTGGTGAAGAGTCTGGAATCCATGCAGTATCGGGTATGGCTGAAGAAACTACAGATGGATGCTTTGCCTGATGGAGGGGCATGACCAATGTCTTCATCTCTTTGAAGGGGTGTTATGTGGAAAAGGTTTTGATTTATTCTGCATAGCTTTAGAGGATATATCTGAGAGTATTTAGTAACACCTAGGATCAGAGCTACCTATAAATGTAATGAGTCACTTCAGAATTGGTAACCTACAATAAATTAGTGTGGGTATATAGCAGACAGATAGATACATCAATGGGACAAAACAAGATAGCCAATGTAAGGTAAAAGAGAGGCACTGCATCAGTAAAAAATGTAATGACGTATTTAATAACTAATATTGAAAAAATTATTTGTTGGAAGATTTTTAATCACAGTTTCAATTTCAGTACTTGTGATTGGTCTGTTCATATTTTCTATTTCTTCCTGATTCAGTCTTGGCATAAAATATCAGTTTAGAGTTTCATCTCACATCAGATCCCAAAATTAATTCCAGATGAATTTAAGAGATATATTTAAAACTTACATTACAAAAGCTAGAATAAAATGTATTTCAGATAGTGGAATGTAAAAAATACTTTTAAGCATAAAAAAATACAATAAATTATCAAAAGAGATACATAGATACGGCTACACAAAAATTAACCATTTAAAAAAAATTAATAGATCAAGGTAGTGCAAGATTAGAGAAACAGTGAGAATTAGGAATAGAACTAGGGATGTTGAGAGTGCCAAAAGATGCAGAGAAGAAATTTATGACTATTGAAAAACTCTTGAACTTGGCGCTGAGGAGGTCATTGATGGCCTTGAAGAGATAAAGCCATTAAACAGATTAAAAGTTAGAATGCAAGTGTTAAATTGAGGAAAAGTGAGCAGATTTAGTCTATAATTCAAGAAATTTGGTGCTAGTGAAAAGGAAGCGGGATAGTCTTTTGAAAAGATTTCAGAGTTAAGGGCAGAGACATTTTATTCATTTGGCCCTTAGGCACAGAGCCTAGAGCCTGTGAAAACATCAAGCTTACAAATATATTTAAACCTTTGAAATTTAGATATTGACAGTAAAATTTGACAAGAAAATAAAAAGAGATTAGCAAATATTTAACTTATAAAATATATCAAGCCAACTTCATTATTTATTAAATTTTATCAATATTTTTCATAACATTTGAAAACAATTTGATAATTTTTTTTCACTTTGCAAGAACTCCCTAGAATGTACAATATTTGCAGAAAGTTGATAGCAAATGATAAATAAAATGAGTTACTTTAGGCCAAGTAATTTCAAAAGAAAATTTATATAAAACTTTAAAATAGTTATAAAATATTGTATCTAATGAGAAATATGGATGTATTTTAATGTCAGATTGGTATAGGGTGGTCTTGGGAAATAGTAGTACTTAGGGTCTATGAATATCTTAAAACAGCCTTATTGAGAGAAAAATTTGGAAAGTGGATTTTTGTAATCAAAAGGCAATGAAGGGAGGGACTGAAGATGTCCAAGAGAGACACAAGTATACAAAATCAAGAGTCTACCGTTCTTTGAAGTCAATTCTTTTGAATTTACAATACTGTGTGTGCATGCACACACACAGATTTAATAATAATTGGAGCAATCACATGCACAATATGTAAAAAATATAACACTAAGATACAGGATTTAAATACACAACACATATTTAGAAAAATTCTTTCCTGTCCTTGTAATTGTAACAGTGTACAAAAATCAGAGCAGTGTAAATACATTTCTTAGCCTTACTCTTTAATTAAAACCATACTAACATTAAACTAGTAACCAAGTTGATCAAACAAATGGTTTACGTGCTTTACTATTTACTTACATAATTTAATTATAATTTGCAACTTGATGTTTTAAAATATCATTAAGAAATTTTCCAGACATTTTGGAATATATTGAGCATTTCTGTATGCATGTGCCATGGAGATTTTATTTATAAACCTATGTATGTAGAAAGTTATATAAAGTGGCCAAAACTATTTAACCTACAATAATAAGGGTACAATATACAAGGTACAAACTGCAACTAAACAGACCAGGGGAAATAAAATTAATTTAGAAAAGGTGTTTTCAAACTTTTTAGACTTGAGGCAACTTACACTCATAAAAATTATTGAGGACACCGAAGAGCTTTTGTTCATATGGGTTATAACTACTGATACTTCCTGTATTCGACGTTAAACTGAGACATTTTGAAAATATTTATTTATTAACTTACTTAAAAGTCACAACAATAGCCCATTATGGGTCAACTCATACTATTAGCAGAGGAAGAAAATCAGGCTTATACAAGTCTAGTAATTTTCTCTAACTACTCTGCACATCCAATTAATTTTTCTAAAACACAATTTATATCCTGACATTTTTCAAATTTCAAACCTTCAATGACTCCTCATTGTCTACAAATAAAAGTTAAAATTCATTAAATTGGCAATCAAGGCCCTCAACAATCTTGTCCTAACTCCTTTTCCACCTTTTTCTATCTCTTGATACATTTCCTACTCCAGACAGATAGCTCTAATTTCAATCTTCTGAAAATGACTTATGAATCGTTGACTCTACTATCTTACATATACTTTTATTTCTCAATTAGCATGACGTTTCCATTCTACCCATGTAAACCTTATCTATCCTTCAAGATGTAATTCAAGTTCTATCTGTTCCTCAAATCCTCCCTTGACCACCTAGGATATGTAACACCTCTTTCTTGTGAATAACGGTTGAATTGATTTTCCATCCTGTTCTTTGTAGCATTTGGTATATACTGCTTGGTATCATTCATTTTTGTTTTCTGTAGGAGGAAATACTAACTGAATTTTGATATGTATTTTATTAATATCCAGATATTTTGATGATATCACAATTAAAGTCACCAGATCAGGTTTCTAAAATATTCCTGGACCTCAGTTATTTTTCTATCCCAATACACCTGAGAGATATCACACACGAGTGTAGTAGTGGTCTGTATATAGAATATTTGTATTTCCTACACTTCCCAAAGTGTGTTTGCATTGTAAACTTACTCCTCATAACTGTCCATATTTCACAAAGAGAAGTCATTAACTTGGTAAGCGATCTTAATCCATCACCGAAGACATTAATAGTAGTAATTAATAACAAACCCCAGAATTACTACATATTTGGGTTAAGAATAAATCATAAAAAGTTCCACTACAGTTGACTCTTGAACAAAATGGGTTTGAACTGTGTTAGTCTACTTATAAATGATTTTTTTTTTCAATAAATATGTACTAAGGTAGTACACGATCTGTGGTTGCTTGAACCTGAGGATGCGGAACCTACAGATACAGAGGGCAGACTCTGATACATGGATTTTCTACTCTGCCAGGGTCGGTGCCCCAATTCCTGCTATGTTCAAGCGTCAACTCTATAGTTTCTTATACACTCAATCATATAATGTTATTAATTAAAATGTAGACTGTACTTTTTAAATTAATAGACTTTTCTTTAGAACAGTTTTAGATTTACAGGAAAAAATGAGTACATAGTAAAGTTCCTACATACCACTACCACTTCCCCACACAGTCCCTCTACTATTAACATTTTTGCATTAATGTGGTATATCTGTTACAATTAATGAATCAGTAATTGCATATTGTTAACTAAACTCCATAGTCTACACTATAGTTCACTCTTTGCCTTGTATAGTTCTATGTGTTTTGACAAATGTATAATATCATGTATCCACTATTACCGTATCATATAAAACAGGTTCACTGCATTAACAATATCATGCTTCACATTTTCATCCTACTCCCCTCTTCCTAAGCCCCTGGCAACAACTAATCATTTTACTGTCTCTATAGTTTAGCCTTTTCCAGAGTGTCATACAACTGGAATCATACAGTATGGAGTCTCTCGGACTGACCTCTTTCACTTAGCAATATGCATTGAAGGTTCCTCCATATCTTTTTGTGTCTTGATAGCTTATTTCCTTTTATCGCTGAAAAATATTCCAAAGTACATATGTACCGTAGCTTATCCATTCATATGCTAAAGGGCATTTTGCTTGCTTCTAGTTTTGATGGTTTAGAATAAAACTCTGTTATAAATATTCATGTTCAGGTTTTGGTGTGGACTTAAATTTTAAGCTCAATTGGATAAACACTTATGGCAGGATTGATGGACTGTATGATGAGAGTATATTTAGCATTCAGTAAGAAACCAAACTGTTTTCCAAAGTGGCTGTACCACTTTACATCCCCACTAGCAATGAATGGCAGTTCCAGTTGCTCTGCATCCTTGTCTGCAAGTGGTATCTTAAAAAATTTCAATCATTCTAATAGTTGTGTAGTGGTATCTCGTTGTTTTATTCTGTAAGTCCCTAATGACATATAATGTTGAGCATATTTTCATATGCTTATTTGCCATCGGTGTATTTTCTTTGATGAGACATCTGTTCAGACCTTTTGCCCACTTTTTAACTGGGTTGCTTATTTGTTTATTGTTGAGTTTTAAGAGTTCTTTATTTTGGAAATATGAGATGTATTTTTTGCGTACATGTATGTATGTATTTGGATGTACTTCTATGATATAAAAATGAATGGAATCTATAGCCTTGAATGTAATATAAATATATAATGGTGAAGATTTTCCATCTAACAACCCCAGCTTGACAGAAAATCATAAAAGTCATTTAACATTAAAATGTTTTTCTTTTTTGGTACCAATTCTTAGTTTTAATGTGCCCAAGAAAGTATATTTGGTCGAGGACAAAATTAAATGTTCTGAGTGACCTAATAACCATTAAGCCACTGTTTCCACTTATTTTCAACTTTAAAATAACTCTTAGTTATCATGCTAGAACATCTATATTAATATATGGCCCCTCAAAACTTTTAAATATAAATCTTAAAACGTTCAGGGAAAAGAAATATTGAAGGAGATGGGATTGGTGGATTTTTACATGATCAAACACTAAGAATTTTTTTTCTGCTAACTCATGAAAAGACATGGAGGAACCTTAAATGCATATTACTAAGTGAAAGAAGCCAACCTGAAAAGGCTACATACTCTATGATTCCAACTATATAACATTCTGGAAAAAGCAAAACCACGGAGACAGTGAAAAGATCAGTGGTCTCCAAGAGTTGCGGGTAAGGGAGAGAAATGAACAGGTCGAGAACAGAGGACTCTTAGGGCAGTAAAAATACTCTGTATGATACAAAAATGATGATACATGTCCAAACACCAAGAGTAAACCATAAAGTAAACTATGGGCTGTGGTTGATAATGATGGTCAATGTAGGTTCATTAATTATAACAACTGTACCACTCTGGTGGGGGATGTGATAACTGGGGAGGCTATGCATGTGTGAGAGCAGGGGGTAGTGGGGAAATCTCTGTACCTTCCCCTCAATTTTGCTGTGAACCTAAAACTTCTCTAAAAAATAAATTCTTAATAAAAACTTTTTTTGAAAACAGGAAAGTTAAAACACTTTAAAATCTGTAGGAACACTACTTCCTACTCTGCACTTAAGTGAAAGGATGATAACTTTAGTTTCTTCATTCTTGGGTTTTCTTGAATAAAAAAGGGCACAGCACACGGGGCAAAACAGACCAGAAAGTCAGGATTGATAGCATATTAATTCTGCCAGTACTACTTAATGCTCTTCCAAGAAATATATTTTTAGGTCTGTTGATTTCCTAGTAAAATGATTTTTTAAATACATCAAACAATATTACTGTGTCAGGAACCTTGCCATTTTCAAGTCTGTCCTCATCCTGTTTAAAAGTAGAATCTTTAAAGATTGAACATCTGTTCATATGCTTATTTGCCAACTGTATATCTACTTTGGTATCTGTTCAGACGTTTTGCCCATTTTTTAATTGGGTTGTTTAAAATCTAAAGGTTTTTTGATGTCCTTAACCCCAATGTGTGGAGGGATAAGATTAACAATGTTTATCACCTATTGAGTGTCAGAGTGTAACAAAAATATGGTGGGCAATGGGCAGGCAGGGGATAGAGGAAAAGGGTTTAGAGATGGGACAATATGAATATATTGTCATGACTGAACCTGAAGGGAAAGTGTCCACATATCATAATCAACAATACCTCTATCATTCTATAGTTACATTTTGTAGACAGTTGGTCTATAAACGAAAAAGCCAGCAAACATGACAGATTTCATTCCCTAATTAAAACTGAGCATGAAAGATATTCTAAGCCTATGCATCAGTACTCTCCTTTCTAAGAGAAAATATTGAATAAAGAGGGAAATAGCAGGAGAAAGGGACTAGAAGGAAAAAACTGACTTCACATTTTACACTGGTAAGATCTTTAGAAATCAACTATTCCATATGTTTTTAAATAGATATATTTACTCAATTTTGAAGGTATTGCAAATTGGTTGAGTCAGTGAATTTCTTTAGTATTCTTCATTGAGTTTATTGATATAAACTTAACCTATTTGGATTCTGCTGCGTAATAAATTATTTCCCTTTGATCTTCCTTTGCTGAACAAGAAGAGTTAGCTGCCAGATAAAGTGCTCCAAAAGGGCAGGGTTTGTCACTGAATTGAGCCTAGCACAGAATTGGCTCTCACTGAAGATTTGTTGAATTTTGCATGAATGCATCAGCATCACATCCTTCACATGCTTGTAAGCAACTGTTAACATTTCCCTTAGCCTCTCCTTCAGGGCTGTGTCTCCAGAAGTTTTCTTTTCTTTTAATTAAGGTGTATCTACGTGTGTGTTTACATATGTGTTTTGTTGTTTATACTAGATTTTAACTTCTGGAGTTCAGAAACCAGTGCTGTTTTTCTTAATTCGTATCCTAAAATTACCATACAGTTCTATGCATTCTGACAATGCTTCATAAATACTTTAAAAGATAAATATCCATTCCTTTGCATTTTCTTCATAGACCTCAATTTCTAGATGAGCAGCTGTAGAACTCTCAATTGGATGAGCTCTGACTCGTGCTAACCATAGTATAGTGGGAAAATGACTTCTATATGCAGCATATATTGGAAACAGATAACACATATTAATTAGGCTACATTAATCCTGATGAAATGGGTAAAAATTTTATTCTCCAGATAGGAAAAATGAAGCCAGAAGAATAAATAAGAGGATGAAGTGAAGGCATGGAATAAAAAAATAGAATTTCCTCCACTTAAGTGACTATTTTAGAACACAGCTTCTGGAAACTTGATTTATGCAGATAATTTTCACTTGGAATTTTCTTTGCATTATGTTAAGCGCAAGAAAGAGAATGTCTCAAGTTGAAAGTATAATTACCAGTAGTTACATAAAACGGTTCACTAAACTTTTAATGTCTATGCCATTTTAAAAAATTGATTGAGAATTTTTTTTTTTACTGTAGTTAGAGTATTAAAATACAGCACTTTAGGAAAAGATATATAATGAAACAGTAGGTTTTCTTGTGGCAATTTCAATAATGGTTAAAAAATTAATTAAATGGTATAAGGTTATAAAATATTCTGTGATCAGGACTCATAATTTGGTTTTAGATGCTGTTTTCATTATCAAAAAGCTCACTATCAGTTTAAAATATTTACTATTTTGGGGGGGTACAAATGAACTTATGTACAAAAGAGCAACAGAATTACAGATGTAGAAAACAAACTTATAGTTACCAGGGGGTAAGGGAGGGGAGGGATAAATTGGTAGACTGGATTGACATATACACACTACTATATATAAAATAGATAACTAATAAGGACCTACCGTATAGAACAGAGAACTCTACTCAATACTCTGTACTGGTCTATATGGGAAAAGAATCTAAAAAAGAGTGGATATATGTATATGTATAACTGATTCACTTTGTTGTACACCTGAAACTAATACAACATTGTAAATCAACCATACTCTAATAAAAATTTTAAAAAATAAATCAAAATAAAATATTTAATTTTTTAAAGGTAGTTGGTTCTGTTTACGATCATTTACAATTGCTTTAGTCAGAATTTTATTCATTTTCAGTATATTCAAGAAATATTCTGTCAGCAATAATTATTAACATAAAGCTTAAGTAGAAAATTAAAGATGTTAGCTAATTATATACTTTCATAGCATTATATAATGATTAAGAGCCAGACCTTTTGGGTTCAAATTCCACTTCTGCCACTTACCAGCTGAGAATTTGGGCAAATTACTTCTTTGTACCTGAGCTTCTTGATCTGTAAACTGGGGAAAATATGAGTACTTGCCTTATAGTCTTGGTGATAAGTACATGTATTAATACATGAGTGCTAAAACAATACTTTGCATGTGGTATGAATTGAATAAACTTTAGGTATTATTGATGTTATTATTACTATTACAGTAAATTAGAAATGTAATTCTAGAGAAGAAAAAGCAAAATTCAAGTATGTAACTCTTCTTTTTGAATCCAAATATCTTTTTCTACAAAATAAAAAATCAATAGTTTTGCACTTCCCACATTTAATAAGGACTAATCTGGTGTTTGTGTGTACATGTTATGGGTGGATGGGGGTCTCAGGCTGAGTAAATAATCATGTTAATAATCTTAACTTCCAAGTGAAACAGAAATAAGGACAAATTGTCATTCGTGGATAATCTGCAAAGCTGGGTGAATAACTGACATATCTTTCTGTGATTCCTTGCAGACATCATGGAAATCAGGACAGTGGCCGTTGGAATTGTAGCAATCAAAGGAGTGGAAAGTGAATATTATCTTGCAATGAACAAGGAAGGAAAACTCTATGCAAAGGTATTGATAATTGATACCTTAGACTTAATTTCTCAAATTTATTTTTGTCAAAAATATCTTCTCTTTCTGAAAAGTAAAAATGAAATTAACTCCTCTCAAACTACATAATTCAATGATTTCATTAAAACATTTTATACTTAATAATTAAATTTTCCGTGTGATCTTGGACAATTTGCTTAAGTTCTCTGGACTCTGGTTTCTTCATCTGTAAAACAAGTCGGATTAACTGACCTCTAAGGATCCTTCCAGCTCTAAAATTCCATTTGTATTTTAGATTCTTAAAATCTAAAATGTCCATCTGTCAGTATTAAAGCTCTTTTTGTTAAAGTTCACCCAATTTGCACTTTGCTGACATGAAAATTCTTGGGGAAAAAAAATCCAGACGTTTGTTTATCAACATCAATCTCACAATCATGGGCTTTGAACTGTAAGCATTCCCATTGTTCCCACTTTATTATAACATGAAATATGCAACTGTTCATCCCACTATAACAAAGTATAATTGACTTTCCTTTGTATTCCTGGCACAGACTACGTAAAAATACAGGTTTAAGTGAATGAATGAATAGCTGGATGAACAAATTAACTTTTTATTTTCCATCACTATCACAGGCAATGTAATAGTAAATGAAGAAAAGTTGTGAAATATGTCCTTCAGCTGAGGGAGGCAGAGGCTCTGCTAATTGTATCAAAATGTCAGTGTTAGGGAAAGAGTGACTTCGGCATAGTAATATGAGAGCTGCTAATTAGGGGGAAATAGCTCTTAATACTTAAGAATAGTAGCAACTGACTGCCAAAAAGCTACATGTTTGAAACTATGTTGCATAACTAAATGTGTATCATTTTATCTTTTAAAAAATTTAATCTTTTTTCAAATATGCTAAGTATATATAACAAACTGCATTATGCCTGCTCAAAAAAAGTCATGTATGTTTTAATCCTACTAAATATTACTGCTTATTCTTTGTCTAATTGAGTCCCTCCAAAAATAATTTGGATAATGTTGTTTGTTTGTTGTTCTTTGCAGAAAGAATGCAATGAAGATTGTAACTTCAAAGAATTAATTCTGGAAAACCACTACAACACATATGCATCAGCTAAATGGACACACAGTGGAGGAGAAATGTTTGTTGCCTTAAATCAAAAGGGGGTTCCTGTAAGAGGGAAAAAAACGAAGAAAGAACAAAAAACAGCCCACTTTCTTCCTATGGCAATAACCTAATCATATATGGCATATAAGAAACCAGTTCCAGCAGGGAGATTTCTTTAAGTGGACTGTTTTCTTCCTTTTTTCTTTTCTTTTCTTTTTTTTTTTTAAGTAACCAAGAAAGGCTGGAAAACTACTGAAAAACTGATCAAGCTGGACTTGCGCATTTATGTTTATTTTAAGAGACTGCATTAAAGAAAGATTTGAAAAAATATACACAAAAATCAGATTTAGTAACTAAAAGTTGTAAAAAATTGTAAAACTGGTTGTACAATCATGATGTCAGTAATAGTAATGTTTTTTTCTTAAATTAATTTACCCTTAAGACTGTTAGATTTGATTATCTGATAATGATTATTTAAATATTCCTATCTGCTTATAAAATGGCTGCTATAATAATAATAATGCAGATGATGTTATATAAGATGTGTCAGACCTAAAAGCTGCTGGAATGATTTGTCAGATAATCAAGCCAACACTAACTATGGAAGATGAGCAGTATCTGAATGCTTTCTAGTGAAAAATTATGAACCACTTAAATTCTAATCAGAAAAGAAGGAATATTCTCAAAAATTCTATTATGGAAATGAATCAAAGAGGTAGTTTTACAAGAGTATAAGATTAGAACATGCTTGTACCTGTTAACAAGAACAAAATTCCTAATGCTGCTCCCAATTGAAAGGGTATTGCTTAAAGGATGTTTTCAAAAATTTTGTATATAAAATAGCAATAATGATGATAATACTGTACTTCATCTCACTCACCACAAAATAACATTTTATAATCCCTAAAAGTAAAATTCAAAAATCTTTTATGTTTTTTTCAAGTAACATAATCTATCTTTTGTATAATTCATATTCGGGAATATGGCTTTTAATAATGTTCTTCCCACAAATAATCATGCTTCTATCCTGTGGTTACCGCATTAAACTCTATTTTAAGTTGTATTTGAACTTTACTGTTTTGTTATTTAAGTTTATGTTATTTATAAAAAAAAACCTTAATAAGCTGTATCTGTTTCATATGCTTTTAATTCTAAAGCAATAACAAAACCGTCTGGCTCAGTTGCAAGTTCCCCCTCCCCCTCATGAGCAACACCAAGTCTAGTACACAGCACTCAGGCCAGCAAATCCTGGACAGCAGACAAAAATGACAGCTTGCAGCAATTCTTACAATAGATGTCTCACAAGGAACAATACAAAAATGTGAAATATGTTTTGCCACATACTCTTGTCAACTAAATTGGATCTTATAAGTAAAATCACCGTAGATAAAAGAACTTACAGGATTTTAAAGTTAAACTATATTTGAGTTCATGAGTAGAATAGTACAACATTTAAAAAATATGCATATTTAAAGTTAGTAGTTTTTCTAATCTCTAGAAATCTCTGCCATTCAAAATATGGCAGCATTGAAAGTTGTTTTCCTGTTCAATGGCAAGAGCACAATGCCCAAAGTAGAGTCTATACTTAGGGATTTGAGGCCCTGAATAGCAATGAAGGCTTGAGGTCAGGCTACAGATAATGGACTTATTGAAAAGATAAATTTCTACTTCATAATTCTGGCATTGGTAGATCTTGTTAGCGCTTTAATGTTCATCAGTAGAAGGCCAACATTTATCGAAATTAAATTGGTGGTATGCTAATAAGGGTGGTTTTTATTTCAAAACATTTGTCTTTTAAGTCCCTTTATTTTATACAAATATTAACTGATAATACATTTATAAGAGAGAGTTACATGAAAAGGCTAAGTTAACAGAAATAATAGGTTCATTTGATTTCCTTGTGACTCAACCTACATGACGAGGCTGCAGGAAGCTAGAAAAAATTGCCCTTCCTCAGATATACTCTGGGGAAATGCCATGAATGATATTCTTAACTGTTGTATGATTCAAGGGCCTTTGCTAGCCTAGGTTCCTAGATCAGGCTTCTGTTACTGGTGTCTTGTGAACATACTGAGAGAAGAAGAGGACCTATATTTTTTTTTTTTTTGAGGATCTATGTTTTTCATATTTGTTTCCTTAGTGTCTAGCAGAGTGTCTGTCCATAATCAATTTTTTATATGAATTCACTCAATGTTTGAGTATCAAAGAAAATTCATGAGACTAACCATACTTTATTTTAAAAAGGGTGAAACATGATTATATGGAAATTTAAACAGAAACAGTATGTATGTATATAAGTTATGAGCTATATTAGGACCAAATACTCTGACTATAGAGTTATAGTTATGAACAAATTACAAAGCAACGCTGAATTAACCAACATTTAGCAGTAAGTCCAATCCAGTAGTGTTTCTAGAAACACGTACTTATAATTCTTTATCCTCCCTCCCACTTTTTTTTACACTTAATGTGAAAATTTTAGAAAATAAAATCTGCACTAGTTACATACACTTAGAATTCAAGAATCTAAACACTGCAAGCGGCCTTAGTCCTTACTATTCATTTGTAGACCAGGAAATTGAGACTGTAACAGATCCCAAATCACATAGCTGGTTAGGTTCAGAGCTGCCCCAAGAGTCTAGGTCATTCAGCATTATTTCCTACTCTTGGATGATTAGGATTATTAGTTAGTGGTCTTTTAAATTATTCCTACTGAGATATATCCTTTACATTTGCATGCAAATGTGACATGTTTTGGCACTTCACTTCATATATAATAGTCTATACTGTCATATTTGACTCAAAAGGAGGAAAAAAATGATGAAATTTCTAATTCTGACTCCTATTCAACTTTTTTTTTTTTTTTTTTTTTTGCGGTACGCGGGCCTCTCACTGTTGTGGCCTCTCCCGTTGCGGAGCACAGGCTCCGGACGCACAGGCTCAGCGGCCATGGCTCACGGGTCCAGCCGCTCCGCGGCATGTGGGATCTTCCCGGACCGGGGCACGAACCCGCGTCCCCTGCATCGGCAGGCAGACTCTCAACCACTGCGCCACCAGGGAAGCCCCCTATTCAACTTTTAAATGCACCTCTTTACTTACAAATGGAAAGCACTGTGCAAAATAGCCAGATAAACAGAGTAACCTTTTCTAAATGTTCTTTGAAAGAGAAAATTGGTTAAATACATTGGTTTCCAAGAATTAGGAAGGAAAAAATTAAACAGAAGAATATAAAATGTTAACAAAAGAAGTAATAAAAAGGATACTTTCAATGCAATTAGTGAACTAAAACATTTTTACATAAAAAATGCTATAATATAAATTATCAGCCTTTGAGTTGGCTAAAATTCAACTTAATGACAGAAGAGAAGGGATGCTGGAGATAAATTCTTAGTTTCCATCTCTCAGAGTTTGCCCTTCTGATTCTCTAAAGTGACAACATAGAGATGGACTATGGGACCAGCTATAGTAAAAGCAATTCTGTATCCACAAATATCCTAAATCAGTGCCTCTCACAATTTTCTACTTAAATACCAATACTAGTAGAGGTAGAGAATGAAAGTCTAAGGAATAATGCAAAGGTAGCCCACCAAAGACACAAATTTTCTTGAAAATCATTCTCTTAAAACACATGTGATTTTTGCATTTTATTCCACAATATATTTATGTTTGCTTTAATATAAAATTCATACCAGTGGGAAAAAGTGATGCATCAGAGAAATGTGTAAGCTTTATCATGTGGCTTCATTTACACTACTATCCCACTGCCATATACTTGGATATGAATAAGACACAAGAGATCCTGTACCTCTCATAGTTCAACTTTACACGCAGGTGACACATGGCTAAAGAAAACCAAAAGTTTATGTAAAAGTTTACTATGAACCAGAGTGACATTAAAAATATTTAATGACGAGTATGAGTGGTTACTGGTCAATCAGAATATACCACTGCTCTATTAGAATAGATTCAGGCCACTGTGACTAACTTGTGGGTATCAGATGATTATCAGCCTTGACCATTTCTATGATCACCTTAAAACAGTTTTTAGAGAATATCTATTAATTAGTCTCTCTGATTTGAGTTCTTAATGCATATCTTAATATGCCATAGTTCATTAAACCTTCATGCCTATTTCAACACTGTTGCCAGGCTACTCTTTATTTTAAACTTTACTATTTTTAATTGATATATAGCTGATATACAATATTATGTAAGTTATAGGTGTCCAATATAGTGATTCACACTTTTTGAAGGTTATATTCCATTTATAGTTATTATATTGGCTATATCCCCTGTGTTGTACAATATATCCTTGTAGCTTATTTTATACATAATAGTTTGAATCTCAATTTCCTACCCCTGTATTGCCCACCCCCAGGCTACTCTTTATTCCACTTCTATATGCATCCAGCAGAGCGGCTGCTTTCAATGAAGGTGATGTACCTTCAGGCCCACATATGCTTCCACTCACCCTCTAACTTAGAATGGTTTGCCAAGAAAACGTACTTGTTTTTTTCTTAACATCTTTAATGGAGTATACTTGCCTTACAATGGTTAGTTTCTGCTGTATAACAAAGTGAATCAGCAATACGTATACATATATCCCCATATCCCCTCCCTCTTGCGTCTCCCTCCCGTCCTCCCTATTCCACCCCTCTAGGTGGTCACAAAGCACCAAGCTGATCTCCCTGTGCTATGCGGCTGCTTCCCACTAGCTTTTTGACATTTGGTAGTGTATATATGTCAATGCTACTCTCTCACTTTGTCCCAGTTTACCCTTTCCCCTTCCCGTGTCCTCAAGTCCATTTTCTATATCTGCATCTTTATTCCTGTCCTGCCCGAGGTTCTTCAGAACCATTTATTTTTCTTTTCAGATTCCATATATATGTGTTACCATATGGTATTTGTTTTTCTCTTTCTGACTTACTTCACTGTCAATGACAGACTCTAGGTCCATCCACCTCACTACAAATAACTCAATTTCATTTCTTTTTATGGCTGAGTAATATTCCATTGTATATATGTGCCACATCTTCTTTATCCATCCATCTGTTGATGGACACTTAGGTTGTGTCCATGTCCTGGCTATTGTAAATAGTGCTGCAATGAATATTGTGGTACATGACTCTTTTTGAATTATGGTTTTCTCAGGGTATATGCCCAGTAGTGGGATTGCTGGGTCGTATGGTAGTTCTATTTTTAGTTTTTTAAGGAACCTCCATACTATTCTCCATAGTGGCTGGATAAGTTTACATTCCAACCAATAGTGCAAGAGGGTTCCCTTATCTCCACACCCTCTCCAGCACTTATTGTTTGTAGATTTTTTTGATGATGGCCATTCTGACTGGTGTGAGGTGATATCTCGTTTTAGTTTTGATTTGCATTTCTCTAATGACTAGTGATGTTGAGCATTCTTTCACATGTTTGTTGGCTACCTGTATATCTTCTTTAGAGAAATGTCTATTTAGGTCTTCTGCCCATTTTTGGATTGGGTTGTTTGCTTTTTGGATATTGAACTGCATGAGCTGCTTGTAAATTTTGGAGATTAATCCTTTGTCAGTTGCTTCATTTGCAAATAGTTTCTTCCATTTTGAGAGTTGTCTCTTTGTCTTGTTTATGGTTTCGTTTGCTGTACAAAAGTTTTAAGTTCCATTAGGTCCCATTTATTTTTGTTTTTATTTCCATTTCTCTAGGAGGTGGGTCAAAAAGGATCTTGCTGTGATTTATGTCATAGAGTGTTCTGCCTATGTTTTCCTCTAAGAGTTTTATAGTGTCTGGCCTTACATTTAGGTCTGTAATCCATTTTCAGTTTATTTTCATGTATGGTAAGAGGGAGTGTTCTAATTTCATTCTTTTACATGTAGCTGTCCAGTTTTCCCAGCACCACTTATTGAAGAGGCTGTCTTTTCTCCATTGTA
The DNA here is from genome assembly GCF_964270905.1 of Leucopleurus acutus. Classification (NCBI taxonomy): domain Eukaryota; kingdom Metazoa; phylum Chordata; class Mammalia; order Artiodactyla; family Delphinidae; genus Leucopleurus; species Leucopleurus acutus. Next base: position 91,662,607 of record NC_139142.1, read on the forward strand.
TATTCTTGCCACCTTCATCAAAAATAAGGTGACCATATGTGCGTGGGTTTATCTCTGGGCTTTCTATCCTGTTCCATTGATCTATATTTCTGATTTGTGCCGGTACCATATTGTCTTGGTTACTGTAGATTTGTAGTATAGTCTGAAGTCGGGAGCCTGATTCCTCCAGCTCCATTTTTTTCTTTCTCAAGATTGCTTTGGCTATTCACGGTCTTTTGTGTTACCATACAAACTGTGAAATTTTTTGTTCTAGTTTTGTGAAAATGCCATTGGTAATTTAATAGGGATTGAACTGAATCTGTAGATTGCTTTGGTTAGTACAGTCATTTTCACAGTGTTGATTCTTCTAATCTAAGAACATGGTATATCATCTCTCCATCTGTTTGTATCATCTTTAATTTCTTTCATCAGTGTCTTATAGTTTTCAGCACAGGTTTTTGGCTCCTTAGGTAGGTTTATTCCGAGATATTTTATTGTTTTTGTTGCAATGGTAAATGGGATTGTTTCCTTAATTTCTCTTTCAGATTTTTCATCATTAGTGTGTAGGAATGCAAGAGATTTCTGTGCATTAATTTTGTATCCTGCTGCTTTACCAAATTCATTGATTAGCTCTAGTAGTTTTTTGGTAGCATCTTTAGGATTTCTACGTATAGTATCATGTCATCTGCAAACAGTGACAGCTTTACTTCTTCTTTTTCTATTTGGATTCCTCTTATTACTTTTTCTTCTCTGATTTTTGGGGCTAAAACTACCAAAGCTATGTTGAATAATACTGGTGAGAGTGGACAACCTTGTCTTGCTCCTGATCTTAGAGGAAATGGTTTCAGCTTTTCACCATTGAGAACAATGTTGGCTGTGGGTTTGTCATATATGGCCTTTATTACATTGAGGTAAGTTCCCTCTATGCCTACTTTCTGGAGGGTTTTCATCATAAATGGGTGTTGAATTTTGTTGAAAGCTTTTTCCACATTTATTGAAATGATCATATGGTTTTTATCCTGCAGTTCGTTAATATGGAGTATCACATTGATTGACTTGCATATATTGAAGAATCCTTGCATTCCTGGGATAAACCCCACTTGATCATGGTGTATGATCCTTTTAATGTGCTGTTGGATTCTGTTTGCTAGTATTTTGTTGAGGATTTTTGCATCTATATGTATCAATGATATTGGCCTGTAGTTTCCTTTTTTTGTGACATCTTTGTCTGGTTTTGGTATCGGGGTGATGGTGGCCTCGTAGAATGAGTTTGGGAATGCTCCTCCCTCTATTTTGGAAGAGTCTGAGAAGGATAGGTGTTAGCTCTTCTCTAAATGTTTGATAGAATTCGCCTGTGAAGCCATCTGGTCCTGGGCTTTTGTTTGTTGGAAGAATTTTAATCACAGTTTCAATTTCAGTGCTTGTGATTGGTCTGTTTATATTTTCTCTTTCTTCCTTGTCCAGGCTCAGAAGGTTGTCCTTTTCTAAGAATTTGTCCATTTCTTACAGGTTGTCCATTTTGTTGGCATATAGTTGTTTGTAGTAATCTCTCATGATCCTTTGTATTTCCACAGTGTCAGTTGTTACTTCTCCGTTTTCATTTCTAATTCTCTTGATTTGAGTCTTTTCCCTGTTTTTCTTGATGAGTCTGGCTAAAGGTTTATCAATTTTGTTTATCTTCTCAAAGAACCAGCTTTTAGTTTTATTGATCTTTGTTACTGTTTCCTTCATTTCTTTTTCATTTATTTCTGATCTGATCTTTATGATTTCTTTCCTTCTGCTAACTTTGGGGTTTTTTTTTTTGTACTTTCTCTAATTGCTTTAGGTTTAAAGTTATGTTGTTTATGTGAGACGTTTCTCCTTTCTTGAGGTAGGATTGTATTGCTATAAACTTCCCTCTTAGAACTGCTTTTGCTGTGTCCCATAGGTTTTGGGTCATCATGTTTTCATTGTCATTTGTTTCTAGGTATTTTTTGGTTTCCTCTCGATTTCTTCAGTGATATCTTGGTTATTTAGTAGTGTATTATTTAGCCTCCATGTTTTTGTATTTTAACAGTTTTTTTCCTGTAATTGATATCTAGTCTCATAGCGTTGTGGTCAGAAAAGGTGCTTGATATGATTTCAATTTTCTTAAACTCACCGAGGCTTGATTTGTGACCCAAGATATGATCTATCCTGGAGAATGTTTCATGAGCACTTCGGAAGAAAGTGTATTCTGTTGTTTTGGATGGAATGTCCAATAAATATCAATTAATAGGAATGGTAATTACCAATTAGACACAGTCTTTTTGGTTGCTGCAGCAGCAGCCTTAGGATTTCATGCCCGACTCTGGTGTCCACGCTGAAAGCCCTGGCTCGCACCATCTGTGAAGCTCGTTTAGGCGGTGTTCCGAATCTCCTCGCACACCCCGAACAATGGTCTCTTGAGTCTTAGGCAGTTTCGGATTTTTCCCGGACTCCCCCCAGCTTAGCTGTGGCTCACTAGCCCCCTTCAGGCTGTGTTCACGCAGCCAACCCCAGTCCTCTCCCTGGGATCTGAACTCCGAAGCCCGAGCCTCAGCTCCCAGCCCCCACCCGCTCCGGCGGGTGAGTGCTGGTCGGCACTGATCCTCTGTGTGGGAATCTCTTCGCTTTGCTCTCTGCACCCCTGTTCCTACACTCTCCTCTGTGGCTCTGAAGCTTCCCCCCCACGTACCCCCCATTTCCACCAGACACGGGGCTTCTTAGTGTGTGGTAATTTTTTCTCCTTCACAGCTCCCTCCCAGAGGTGCAGGTCTCATCCCTATTCTTTTGTCTCTGTTTTTTTCTTTTGCCCTATCCAGGTACGTGGGGAGTTTCTTGCCTTTTGGGAAGTCTGAGGTCTTATGCCAGCATTCAGGAGGTGTTCTGTAGGAGTTGTTCTACATGTAGTTGTATTTTTAATGTATTTGTGGGGAGGAAGGTGATCTCCATGTCTTACTCCTCTGCCATTTTGAAGGTCCTCCTTACTTTCTCCTGAGTTGCGAAGATTTGCCAGAAAGCAACAGAGAAAGTCCTAGTCTCTTCAATTTCAGGAGTTTCCAAATCGTCAAATTGAATTTATGAGATGATAAAAGTTTATTTTCTTTTCATATGAATAGAACTTATAGTCTAATAACTGAAATGTGAAATGAATAATAACATTTAGCTTGAAGATGGAAGGCCTTTCTCTTGATAAGTCCAGCCAGACACGTATTAGTTATCTATCGTTGTGTAACAAATTATCCTAAAACTTAATGGCTTAAACAGCAAGTTTTCATTATCTCATAGTTAATGTGGTTAGGGACCTGTGTATGGTTTAGCTAGGTGTCTCTAGCTAGAATCTTCTATAAGGTTGCAATCAAGGTGTTGGCCAGAACTGCAGTTATCTGTTATCTCAATGCTCAACTCAGAGAGGGATCGACCTTAGATCCTCACTGGTTGTGGGTTTGAAATACCACTTCCTCGCCACGTGAGCTTCTCCATAGCTCCACTTACAACATGGCAGTTTGTTTCCCACAAAGCAAGGAATCAGAAAGAATGAAAAAGAGTGCCCACAACGGAAGTTACAGTATTTCATAGCCTAATCTTCAGAAGCGTCTCATCGCTTCTGCCTGTACTCAAGGAGAGGGAATTAACAAAGGCATACAAACCAGAAAGCAGGAATCACTGGAGGCCATCTTAAAGGCTGACTAACACAAGTCAGAAACAATGTTTTTAAGGCCACTGCCACAAAGACAGGATTCTTTAGGGCCTAGTAACGAGTAATTCATGGCTTTCAGTGGTGAGCCATTCAGCAGAGAAAGACGAGGTAGGTATATCCTCTGTGGCAACATATTTGATCCTTCCCTGAGGGATACTTTATGGTACAATGCCACATAGGATAATTGAGAAAAGGTTTGAATCACAGTGTGTACTGCCTATTAGCTTGAGTTGTGCCTTCTTAGATCTCCTAATGTAAGTGGAAAACTAACATCACTTTGCCTCTACATGAAGGAAATGACCCTGCCTTCAGACCGAACATGAAGATAACTTCCCCCTCCACCACCCTACCTCAAGAGAATAAGATCATAAATGCCAGCTGAAATTCCTCAAGCCATACAGTTTTGTCCTAGATGGTGGAGGTAATCAGTCACAAGTTACCCAATATCATATGAGGATAAGACCTAAACAGACTTGAAAAACAATTTATTTTAATGCAAGATGCACATTGGAATCACCTGGGATTTTTTTATATATATATATATATATATAATGAGACCTAGGTCCCACTCCAGACCAAATGCATCAGTATATCTGGGATGGGGCCCAGGCACTGGTATTTTTAAAGCTCTCCAGGAGATTCTAATGGGCCTATGCATTTGAGAACCAATTAGCTAAATGATGGCAGCAGGGGTGGAGAGGACTTTCTAGGAATTATATCTGATTCTTTGTCTTTGTTTCTTCCTTAAACACCCTGAAAAGCCTTATGTTGCTTCCCACCTAATTCCATATTTTCTAAGATGGTTCTAAAGTCTGCCGTGCTTCTTGGATCCCTGGTTTTCCTATTGTCTCCATATTTTGTTATTCACATTGGGGCTAAAAGGAAATGCAAACACTGGAAAGAGAGTCACAGTTGTTTTTGCAATGAAACAATTATGGAGTATGAAGTGCACAAAGGACACCCTCCCCCTACTCCCAACACCTGCCACACACACACCATAGTCCATTCTCAGAGTAGCCAGAGTGATTCTGTTGTATCATATCTCAGATAATGCAATTTCTCTATTCAAAACTGCAGCTGTTTTCCATATTAGAATAAAAGCCAAAGTCCTTAGAGTGGCCTATGGAGGGGCAATGGAAAAATGTAAGTGATTAAAAACTTAAATTAGGTATGGGAAAAAAAAACAGGAAAAAAAGTAATAAAAGTCTAGAATTATGCACTCAGATTGTTTGGCAGATATCATTGAATTCTCATGCCATTTTAAAGAAACTCTAACTGTACACTGTAGACAATATTTTAATGGACATGATATGCCCATTGATATGGAAAAGACAATAGCCCCATATAAAAAATTGACAAATGTACACCGTTTGTTTGAAGTAAAGAAAATACTTAAGGCATATGTACATATCAATTTAATGAGTCTCCACTTTAAAATTTTTCTATTAATCAACCAGTTAATGGATCCAGCTAGGCTGAGTGAGACTTAACTGATCTTCTATTGTTGGTTATTTTGGTTGTTTCAAATTTTTCACTAACATAAATGATTTTTTTGTATATACTCCTTTATATTTATGATTATCTTATTAAGATAATTATAAGAAACAGAATTATTAGACCCATAAGTTTTAAAGCCTTTAAAAATGTAAATTGCAAATTTGATTTTCAGGAATCTTTTCCCCAATATATATTCCAACCCTCTGTACATGGGAATGGATAAACACTTTCCCTAAAATTTATGCTCAAAATTTAGTCAGCTTTATCCTTACCTCTACTTCTCTTTGACTATCCGTTATCACCAAAACCTAGCTAGCCTCTTCTTTTTCAACATCTCAGTTGTATGTCTTTCTTGGTCCTTTACAACCTCATTATCTCATGTCTAGAGTTTAGCAATTGTTCCCTAATCATTCTTCTGTCTCAAGTTCCTGCCCATCTCAGATACTACCTATTTCCTTAATCTTCCTGAAATACTACTTTGACGATGTCAGTTGTCAGTTAAAGAATCCATGTTAGCTGCTTACTGACTATTGAATTTAAATTCTTTAAAATAGCATCCAAAGCTGTCAAACAACTGGCTCTACTTTATCTGTCCAATCTTCTCACTGCCCACCATAAACCTTAGAGTTTCCTTAGTCCACTGTGTTTATCCCATTGTCTTTTTCTCCTCACTAGTCCTTAATTTAAAAAAAATGTATCTTATCTATTTTGTTCACTTACATATCCCAAGCACCTTTAACAGTGTCTGGCACAGAGTAAGCTGTCAGCAAATATTCATTCAATGAATGGATAAACCAATTCCAATTCAGTGACAGAATAATGAGCACACCTCATCACAAAGCATTATTCCAATATTTAAGCAATATATAAATGTAGTTGTTGCAAATGAATAGAAATGTACCATCTTGGGGTGGATTCAAGGTGACGGAATAGGAGGATGCTGGACTCACCTCCCCTCACGAAAACATCAAAGCTACAACTACATATAGAATGACTCTCACTGGGAACTAGCAGGAAGGCTCCTCTACAACCAAAGCTGTGAGGAAAGATTCACACACAATCTGGTAGGAAGGGAGAAGTGATCTGGTCAGGATCTGCATCCCTAGCAGAGGACACAGAAGAGGAGGGGGCTATTTCACAGGCTCAGGGATCCTTCCTGGGGAGTGAGGGATTTTGAGACAGAATGGAAGGGGTCAGGGCACAACCTTTAAAAGAATGACATAGCTGTTGAGGATACTACATAAACTGGTTAGAACCAATTAGGCCCAAGGTGGTGGAAAATTTGACTTCCAGTAGACCTTGAGACTCATTATACGCCCACTGTAATACATTAGCGTGCTAAATGACACACCCACAGGTGCCATGACAGTCCCGAGGCCAATCATAAAAGGGCAAAAAGTGAGCAGCGGCCCAATTCCTCAAAATCCCCACCCCTTCCTCAAAATAGTTGGAATAACCCTCCCACTCATAAGCCTATGAAATTACCCAGCCCATGAAAACTAACTACCCCGTATTTCAGGGCCTCTCTCACCTTCTGAGATGGCCCACACTCTGTCTTTGGAGTGTGTTTCTCCTAGGGCTGCTCTCACCTTCTGAGATGGCCAGCATTCTGTCTATGGAATGTGTATCTCTGCCTTCACTTTACTATGGCTCGCTCTTGAATTCCTTCTGCGTGGAGCCAAAGACCCTCACTTGGCGGGCCCATCCCAGGGACTCACCCAAGACCTGGGACATGACCATCCTCTCATGTCCCGTTTTCCTGCAAATTCTTTACAAAGGATATTAATAAATCTACTTCTTGCCTATCACTTTGTCTCTCACTGAATTCCTTCTGCACGGAGGCATAAAGAACCTGAACTTCATTAAGTCCTGAGATGGGTTGTATGGTTTCAGTTAGAAGATTGTGGGTTTGAGTCTCAGCTGAGGTGCAAATGGGTTTGAGTCCTCTCCTAAGTCAGAGGCTGTGGGTTCAAATCCCATCTGAAGTGTGGCTGGGTTCAAGTCACATCTGAAGGGGTGCAGTTTCACTTTGATCAGGGTATTGGCAACCACTGCCAGCATACCAGGATGCAGCTTGGTGCACAGACTTGGGAGGGAGTGAGACTAGCTCCAGGGCAAAGACTACCACTGCCAGAGTGCATCCTTGCTCACAATCAGGAGGGAGTGAGACTAGCTCCAGGACAGAGACAATTATCACACTCGAGCATGTGTCCCTTCCCACACTGAGTGAGCCAGCTCACTAGTGTAGCACAAACCCTTCTGGCCTGACCCAACGTCTAACCGAGGTAAGCACACTGGGGAAAAGTGAAACCAGCACAGAAGTGCAGCCCCAAGCCCTTAGGCCCCAGCCACCCCTAAACCAAGGTGGAGAAACCCTGGAAAAACCCAAGTCCCTCAGGGCTCCTGTTCCAACCTCTTGGACCCAGACCCCACCCCTGATAGAGCAGTGGCGGACACTGAGCAAAGAAGAAGTCCCAGCTTGCACCTGGCTCTGGCTCCAGCCCTACTTCCCACCAAGGTGGTGGCTGCCAGCACACCTCAGGGAAAGACCTGGCCCTTGCTCACTTCAGGTATAGCCACCTAACAAAGCCTCTGGGCACAAGAAAACTGCATAGGGACACTCCCACACAAGGACACACCCTCAATATCAGAATAGGTAACTGTTTCACCTAATTTCATAGAGACAGAGAAGTTTAAACAAAATGAGAAGACAGAAGAATATGTTTCAAACAAAAGAACAAGAAACCACCCCTGAAAAAACTCCAATGAAACAGATATAAACAATTTACCTGATAAAGAGCTTGAAGCAATAGTAATAAGATGGCTACCTGGACTTGGGGGAAAAAATAGATGAACATCATGAGAATTTTAAGAAAGAACTAGAAAATAGAAAAAAGAACTAGTCAGAGCCGAAGAATTCAATAACTGAATTAAAAAATAAATTATAGGAATTAACAGCAGATTAGGTGATAACAGAAGAATGCATGAGCTATCTGGAAGATAGAATAATAGAAATTACACAATCAGAATAGCAAAAAGAAAAACAAATTTAAAAAATGAGAATAGTTTAAGGGAACCTCTGGACAATATCAAGTGTACTAATGTTCACATTACAGGGGTCCCAGAAGGAGAAGAGAAAAAGGGGTAGAGATGTATTTGATGAAATAATGGCTGAAAACTTCCCAAACATGAAGGAGAGAGATATCTAGGTACAGGAATCACAGAGAGTCCCAAAGAAAGTGAAAACAAAGAGACCCACACCAAGACATATCATAGTTAAAATGGCAAAACGTAAAGAGAGAATTCTAAAGGCAGCAAGAAAAAAAAAAGTTACATACAAGGGAACCCCCATAAGGCTATAAGCTGATTTTTCAGCAGAAACTTTGCAGGCCATAAGGGAGCGGCATGATACATTTAATGTGCTGAAAGGAAAAAGTCTACAACTTAGGATACTCTACCCATCAAGGTTGTCATTTCAGCACTGAAGGAGAGATATAGAGATTCTCAGATAACCAAACATTAAGAGTTCATATTACTAAACTGACTGTACAAGAAGTGTTAAAGGGTCTTCTTTATGTGAAAAAGAAAAGGCTATAACAAGAAATAAGAACTTAAAGGAAGGGAAAAATCCCATTGATAAAGGCAAATATATAGTAAAGGCTGTGAATCAACCACTTAAATAAGCTAGTATGAAGATTAAAAGACAAAAATTATAAAATCAACTATAACTACAATAAACAGTTAAGGTATCTTTTCCAACCACAATAGTATGAAACTAGAAGTTAATTACCAGAAGAAAAATGGGAAAAACACAAACACATGGAGACTAAACAACATGCTACTAAAAAACCAATAGGTCAACAAAGAAATCAAAGGAAATCAGAAAATACCTTGAGACAAATGAAAATGAAAATAAAAACACAACTTTCCAAAATCTATGGGATGCAACTAAAGCGGTTCTAAGAGGGAAGTTTATAGCAATATAGGCATACCTCAGGAAATAAGAAAAATCTCTAATAAAAAACCTAACCAACCATCTAGAGGAATTAGAAGAAGAACAAAGTCCAAAGTCAGCAGAAGGAAGGAAATAATAAAGATCAGAGTGGAAATAAATAAAAGAGACCCCCCAAAAAATAATAGAAAAAAAATCAATAAAACCAAGAGCTGGTTTTTGAAAAGATAAATAAAATTGTTAAGCCTTTATCCAGGCTCATTAAGAAAAAAAGAGAGAGGACACAAATAAAATAAGAAATGAAAGAGGAGAAGCTATAACTGATATAACAAAAATACAATCATAAGAGAGTACTATGAGCAGATATATGCCAACAAACTGGACAGACTAGAAGAAATGGATAAATTCCTAGAAACATACAATCTTCCAAGACTGAAGCAGGAAGAAATAGATAATCTGAACAGACTGACTACTAGTATTAAAATTAAATCAGTAATCAGAAAACTCCCCTATCCTCCTATCCTTCTCAAACTATTCCAAAAAATCGAAGAGAAGGAAACACATCCAAATTCATTCTTTAAAGCCACCATGATACCCAAACCAGGCAAAGACATTACAAAAAAGAAAATCACAGGCAAATATTTCTGATGAATATAGATGCAAAAATCCTCAATAAAATATTAGCAAACCAAATTCAGCAACATATCAAATGGATCATACACCATGATCAAGTGGGATTTATTCCAGGGATGTAAGGATAGTTCAGTATCCACAAATCAATGTGATATACCAAATTAACAAAATGAAAAATAAAAATTACATGATCATCTCAATAGATGTAGAACAAGCATCTGACAAAATTCAACACCCATTCATGATAAAAACTCTCAAAAAAGTTAGTTTATGACTTCCCTGGTGGCACAGTGGTTAAGAATCTGCCCACCAATGCAGGGGACACGGGTTTGAGCCCTGGTCTGGGTAGATCCCACATGCCACAGAGCAGCTAGCTTAGAAGGAAAATATCTCAATATAAAGGCCATTTATGACAAATCCACAGCTAACATTGTACTCAATGGTGAAAAACTGAAAGGTTTTCCTCTAAAATCATGAACAAGGCAAGGATGCCCACTCTCACCGTTTCTATCTAACATAGTATTGCAAGTCCTAGCCACAGCAATCAGACAAGAAAAAGAAATAAAAGGCATCTAAATTGGAAAGGAAGAAGTAAAAGTATCACTATTTGCAGATGACATGACTATATTTAGAAAACCCTAAAGTCTCCACCGAAAAATGATTAGAACTAATAAATGAATTCAGTAAAGTTGTGAGATACAAGATCAATATACAGAAATGGGTTGCTTTTCTGTACACTAATAATGAACTATTGGAAAAAGAAAACAAGACAACAATTCCATTTTACACTTGTATCAAAAAGGATAAAATACCTGTGAATAAACTTAACTATACTCTGAAAACTGTAAGACATTAATGAAGGCAAGTGAAGATGATACAAAGAAATTGAAAGGTACCCCATGGTCATGGATTAGAAGAACATTATTAAAATTTCCATACTACCCAAAGCAATCTACAGATTTAATGCAAGCCCTATCAAAATACCCATGACTTTTTTATAGAACTAGAACGAATAATCCTAAAATTTTTATGAAACCACAAAAGACCCTGAATACTCAAAGCAATCTTGAGAAAAAAGAACAAAGCTGGAGACGTCATGTTCCCTGACTCCAGACTACACTACACAGCTATAGTAATCAAAACAGCATGGTACTGGCATAACAACAGACACATAGACCAATGGCACAGAATAGAGAGCCCAGAAATAAACCCACAAACATATGGTCAATTAATCTAGGATAAAGGAGGTAGAAGTACATAATGAGGAAAGACAGTCTCTTCAATAGGCGCTGTTGGGAAAACTGAAAAGCTACATGTAAAAGAATGAGATTAGAACATTTTCTCACACCATATATAAAAACAAACTCAAAATGGATAAAAAACCTAAATTTAAGACTAAAAACCATAACTCTAGAGGAAAACGTAGGCATATACTTTTGATGTAAATCTTAACAACATTTTTTTGCATCTTTCTCCTCGGGCAAGAGAAACAAAAGCAAAAATTACAAATGAACCTAATTAAACTAAAAGCTTTTGCACAGCAAAGGAAACCATCAACAAAACAAAAAGACAACATACTCAATGAGGAAAGATATTTGCAAATGGTATGTCTGCCAAGAGTAAATATCCAAAATATATAAAGAGCTCATACAACTCATTGTCAAAAAAACAAACAACTTGATTAAAAACTGGGCAGAAGACCTGAATAGAATTTTTTTCAAAGAGGACCAACAGGCACATGAAAAGATGCTCAACATCACTAACCATCAGAGAAATGCAAATCAAAACCACAATGAGATATCACCTCCAACCTGTCAGAATGACTATCATCAAATAGACAAAAAAAAATAAATTTTGGCAAGGATGTGGAGTAAAGGAACTCTTGTGCACTGTTGGTGAGAATGTACATTAGTATAGCCATTATGGAAATGAGTATGGAGGTTCCTCAAAAAAATAAAATTAGATCCACCATATGATCAAGAAATTCCACTCCTGGTTATATATCCAAAGAAAACAAAAACACTAATTTGAAAGGATTAATGCTCTCCAATGTTCATAGCAGCATTATTTACAATAGCCATAATATGAAATCGACCTAAGTGTCTATGAACAGATGAATGGATAAAGAAGATGTGTATAAAAAAAAAGATGTGTATATATCTTCATGCACACACACATACATACATACATATACACAATGGAATGTTACTCAGCCATAAAAAAGAATGAAAAATTGCCATTTGCAGTAACATGGATGGGCCTGGAGGGTATTATGCTTAGTGAAATAAGTCAGACAGAGAAAGACAAATACACACATTTTCACCTATATGTAGCATCTAAAAAATAAAACAAATGAGTGAATATAACAAAACAAAAACAGACTCACAGAGAACAAACTAGTGGTTACAAGTGGGACGATGGGTGGGGGGAGAGACAAGATAGGTGAATGGGATTAAGAGGTACAAACCACTAGGCAGAAAATAAATAAGATACAAGGATGTAATGTACAGGGAATATAGCCAATATTTTATAATAAATTTAAATGGAGTATAACCTATAAAAATGTTGAAACAATATTTTGTACACCTGAAACTAATATAACATTGTAAATCAAGTATACTTCAATAAAAAAGAAACATATCACCTTGTTTTGTTCAACCTAGTGACTTAATCTCTTAGAAGTATTCAAATTCTTGGGAATTCCCTGGTGGTCCAGTGGTTAAGACTCTGCACTCCCAATGCAGGGGGCCCAGGTTCAATCCCTTGTCAGGGAGCTAGATCTCACTTGCCACAACAAAGATCCCACACGTGGTGACGAAGATCCCGTGTGTTGTAACTAAGACCCGGCACAGCCAAATAAACAAATAAATATTAAAAAAAGAAGTATTCAAATTCTTGTTATTCACTTCTCCTTAGCATGATATTTCCACATCACTCACTGGAGTATGTTAATGCATTTAATAATACGATAAGAACATGCTGCTTTTTACACTATCCAGCACCTCTGACCACTGCTACCAATCTACAGACCAATGTACCTGGGGGGGGGGGGGGCATTTGCAAGTCACCCTGTGGCAGACAATGGAAAATTATCTTGGAAGCTAAATTAGTAATTAAGAAGTTGCATCCCAGCAAAGGGAGGATAAATGATTTTAAAAGATATATTATCCAAGTTATTCTGAAATCTAATTCACAACAATCAAATTGGGATAGTTCTGTAAAACACTACTAGTTTCTGGTTCTTTGGGCTATAACTATTCTATGCTACATATTGTTCACCCCACTTCTGTTCACATAGTCTTTCTTCACATAGTATAAAAGCCAAAAAACCAAACAACCCAATCAAAAAATGGGCAGAAAACCTAAACAGACATTTCTCCAAAGAAGACATACAGAAGATTAAAAAGCATGTGAAAAGATGCTCAAAATCACTAATTTTTAGAGAAATGCAAATCAAAACTAGAATGAGGTATCACCTCACACCCATCAGAATGGCCGTCATCAGAAAGTCTATAAACAATAAATGCTGGAGAGGGTGATGGGAATGCAAACTGGAACAGCCACTATGGAGAACACTATGGAAGTTCCTTAAAAAACTGAAAATAGAGCTACCGTATGATCCAGCAATCCCACTCCTGGCTGTACATATGGAGAAAACCATAAGTCAAAAAGCTACATGTACCCCAATGTTCATTGCAGCACAATTCACAATAGCCAGGACATGGAAGCAATCTAAATGTCCATCTCCAGAGGAATGGATACAGAAGATGTGGTACATACATACAATGGAATATTACTCAGCCATATAAAAGAACAAAATAATGCCATTTGCAGCAACATGGATGGACCCAGAGATTCTCATAGTGAGTGAAGTAAGTCAGACAGAGAAAGACAAATATCATATGATATTGCTTATATGTGGAATCTAAGAAAAAGGCTACAAATGAAATTATCTACAAAAACTTATATCTTTGAAATAGAGTTACAGACGTAGAAAATAAATTTATGGTTACCAGGGGGTAAGGGAGGGGAGGGATAAATTGGAAGATTGGGATTGACATATACATACTACTATATATAAAACAGATAACTAATGAAGACCTACTGTATAGCACAGCGAACTCTACTCAATACTCTGTTCTATAAGGGAAAAGGATCTAAAAAAGAGTGGATATATGTATTTGTATAGCAATTCACTTTGCTGTATACCTGAAACTAATACAACATTGTAACTCAATTATACCCCAATAAAAATTTTAAAAATTTAACCAATGATAGTACAATAATGCAACTTATTGAAATTATTGCCACTTTGGGAGTTTATATCTCTGGCCATCCTGTTACTGTTTTGGGGGTTTCCTCACTCTTTAGCCATGCAAATTTCTTGTTTTTCTTTAATGATGTATATTGAAAAGCACAATGTTGAGATTTTACTGGCTTAATTCTCAGAGGGCTATCTCATTTTCAAGTTTGAAGGTTTCTGTCTTTATTGTCCCTAAGCATTGCTTAGAGTGAAGATGTAGCAAAATGACAAAGGTGTAAATTAAAGTTCAAGTAGCTAATCCATCTGGCTATTACTTGAAGCATTTTTGGAACAAGTCATTTGCTAAATATCAACTAGTGCTTGTGTATGAGTAACTTGTTAAAAAATTTTTCACCTCCTCACATCACTAAGTACAGTAATGTGCACATAGGTACTTAAAAGTTACATGTTAACTGAATAGAAGAAATATTTTTTATCACTTGTGGTTTAAACAATAGTCTATAAAAAACCATAAAGTATGTTAATGCTTTAACCTTAAAGTTCAGATAAAGAGGAAATATTGGGCTTAAAAATTAGAGGGGGTGTAAAGATTGTTTTTCAAAAACAATCTTCATCTGAGTTTAAAAGGTTATATGGTGTGGTACCACAATAAGAGAAATGACCATTAAAACTTTAGTCTTGTAAATAATCTAACAATATACTGGTTAAGGGGAGCTGGCTTGTAAATCCTGAGTCCTTCCAGATACTGAAATTCTGTAACTTCTTACATTCCAGTCCTAAAAAGGGAGATATGCCATTTTGTTTGGAAGGCAAATTTTAACTACCTGCTGCCTGTTTAACTCATTAAAAACAAAAAGAGAAAGTGCTTTTAGTTTAAAATTCTGGAGAAAAGTTAACCCCATATGACAATAAGCATCTAAAATGTCAAGAAGAAGAAATTATGTCTTAAAAATGTTTTAGATTAGAAGCAATTCTGAGACAGCAGCATACATGGAGCCCAGATTATTGCATTACTTGACAGTCATATATACACACACATACATATGTATATACTCATGTTTTACCCCAGTTCAGCTCTTGACCTGCCTCAGCATTCCTCCAGCACACAAATTAAGGAAGTAATACACACAAAGACACACACACGCACACACACAGAGATAGAACTGTTGAGGGGAAAGAGTTCCAAAATAATAAATCTAAGTCATCAGTCTCTACTGCTAATTTCACCTCAACATTCAACAAGCACTTTAGGAGTTTATTCAGTACCTATGGATAGAAGGCATAGAGTAATGAAATGTTCGAAAAGGGAACTATAGAAATAATCTATTCTAATCACCTCATTTTTTTCAGGTGGAAAAATAAGGCTGAGAGGGATTATATGACATACTCAAGGACATTCAAGTCTTTTATGTGCAAGTTAAATACATCAGAGCTGAGGAAACATTAGAAACTGTAGAGAAGTCTCCAAATCAAAACATGCTTATGTCCTTAGTAAATAAATTATCTGAGTCTTATGTTTAGAGGATTCTCCACAGTTACGACTGAGTCCAGCTTGGGGATAAGCAACACAGAAACTATAAAACTGTAAGCAGAATGTAAAACTATAAGCAGAATATGGTAGCTCTCAGATGCCATGGGCCAAACCCCTTTGCAATGATTTCCTGTAGGAGAGTGGTCCTCAAAATTTTAGTCTCAGGACCACTTTATACTCTTAAGAATAATTGAAGACAACAAGAACTTTTGTTTATATGTGTTTTTGTATCTATTAGTATTTCCTATATTAGAAATTAAAACTGCGAAATCTTAAACATGTATTTATTATTTCATTAAAAATAACAGTAATAAACCCATTTCATATTAACATAAATAGCATCTTTTTCGAAAAAGATAACTATATTCAAGAAAAAAATTTGAGAAGAGTAACACTGTTTCACATTTAAAAGATCTCTAACAACTGGTTTAGTAGAAGACAGCTGGATTCTAATATTTACTTCTGCATTTCTGCTACTGTGATATATTTTTTGAAGTATATATTTATCTATTGAAGCATATGAAGAAAATCCAGTATCACATAGATTAGTCAAAAAAAGGAGGAGTATTTTAATAGTTGTGAATACTCTTTGAATACTATACCCAAATGTGACAAGTTCTAGTTTCTTAATGGTGGGTTGCAATGTGGAATCGGAAAACACATAACTGTGCTTTGCGTACTCTGTTGCATTAAAATCCATTGGTCTGTCACTATGTATAATTTAAAAAAATATAATGCATTAGTCATTTGTAAAATATTGGTTCAGTGAGTTATGCAGATATTCTAAATGTTGACACATTTCTTTATAGTAAAAAAAAAAAAAAATCACATTCATGAATATCACCACTGAATTACCAGAGGTCTTTAAGTATTGGAAAACTGTCAAGATTATGGTAGTGGATGCAAGTTCGTCAAAATTTTTGTTTGAAAGCTCAAAATTTTTATTATTTTCATTTTTTAATTTTTTTTGTTTATATCTTTATTGGAGTATAATTGCTTTACAATAGTGTGTTAGTTTCTGTTGGACAACAAAGTGAATCAGCTATATGTATACAATACATATATCCCCATATCTCCTCCCTCTTGTGTCTCCCTCCCACCCTCCCTATCCCACCCCTCTAGGTCATCACAAAGCATTGAGCTGATCTCCCTGTGCTATGCAGCAGCTTCCCACTAGCTAGCTATTTTACATTTGGTAGTGTATATATGTCAATGTTACTCTCTCACTTTGTCCCAACTTCCCCTTCCCCGACTGTGTCCTCAAGTATGTTCTCTATGTCTGCGTCTTTATTCCTGCCCTGCCACTAGGTTCATCAGTACTGGAAAGCTCAAATTTTATCATTGGCTGTAGCAAAAGCACTCCATACATAAGGATTACTGCACTATTCTTTAATTCCTGTAAATGAGACACTTCCTGTCCTGCAAACTATATGCTCCCCCTTCCATAGTACGTAGCTATTACTAGGTAGCACTTTCCCAACCAGAGTTTTTATTTGTCAGCCCTCCTTACACCTAGGTGTAGCCATGGTTTGTTCTCACTAATGGTATGTGATTGGAAGTGATATGGGAAACTTCTGAATCAAGACTTTTATGAGTGTGTGTCTATTCCTCTTTTATTCTCCTGATACAGATTAATTCTACTGACTGTGAAGATCTATAGGATGGTGACCCCAGAAGGTGGAAGCAGCCTGGATCTCTGAATCACTATGTGGAGGAGAGGCACTCACTGATCACTAACTAATATGAATTCTCATAAGACAGCTTTAAATGTAGGTTAAGGTTCTACAGAAATGTAAGAGGCTCAAAGTTCAAATAAAAACAAAGATTTGAACAAAATTCTACCTTGAACAGATTTCCTAGTAGTCACAGTCTAAGCAGAAGTCTACAGAAAAAATTACTTTATAGAAAAATAAGACTACTTCTTTATGCAATCCTTGCCTTTTTGAAGTGGAACATCTGCCCTTTTAGTTTCCCTACAAAAAAAACAACAACAGTGTCTAGTAGACTAGACCCGTGCTTCCCTAGTGGAGGCTCAGCTTCTTTCAGAGGATTAGAAATTCCAACTCTTTGCTGTCACTGTACCTCTGGACCACTTTGGCCCCACAGTGTGGGTTTTCCATTCTCCAAACGATTGCTTGCTATTTCTAGAGGCATCTGTATACAAAATTGGGAAACAAGTGAGATTTTCCCCCAGTCTTCTGCATCCTACTTTGGCTCTTCTAACAGCCTTCCTCCTTCCTTCTCACATATTAAAACTTGATCCCAGAAAAGGATCTAAACACTCATTCACATTAGTCATGAATGAGGGAATAAGGCTATGGTAATTCTCCTAAGTTAAAACTCTTATCCTATGATGACAATTTTAAGCCTTAACATACTTACAAGCCTGTAAAATTAAATGTCTGAGAGGCAGTATGTGAAGTCGTTAAAGAGTTCAGATTCTAAAGCCAGAATTTCCTGAATTTGAATTCATATTCCACCATTTATGAGTGATGTGACCTTGAGCAAGTTATTTAATTCCCTTATGTTTCAGTTGCCTCATTTTATAACTGATAATAAAAGCAACCTACTACTTAAGAATATTACTAATAAAGCCCTAATACGTTAACACACTTTATCAAATACATAGTTCAAATTGAAGATTTCCCCAAGTTGAACATAAATTATTAAAATTTAATTTTGAGCAGTATATGAAAAGAAACCCTACTTAAACCTCTAACCTACCATAATACTCCAGACTTAGATGATCTTATCCAGAAACAGAAAAATCTAGTGATGTTTTAGAATGTAATATAAAAAGTACTTTTCAAATATTTATGGGTAAATAAAATATATGATGCATTTTATAAAGACTTTCCATTAATATGAAAATCAAGTGTGTTCGAAACAAATATAATTTTTATGTTTTTCCAAATTAAAATGATCATTTCGTTAGAAATACAGTATAAAACCTCTTTAAAGCATGGTAGTTCACCACCCAGAGTAATTCTTTATTTTAGATTGCATAAAATGGATACTGCAAAAATAATAACTTCTGAAAAAACCAGGACTATCATGAAGCAACATATAAATAATATTTGGAACAAAAGTAATTGAGATAAAAGCTCATAAGCAGTACTTCCTCTAATAAGAGAAAAACATTTTTGATGGCCTCTATATAAACTATAGAACAACATAACTGTATTCTCTTGGTGGCTAAAAATATTGGTCAATATCTGTTGATTATTTTTAATTTTTGAATGTTGATTATGGTTAAATATTGAAATATTGAAACAGTTTCATATATATTATTTATGTAAAGAACATAAGAAACAATGCTATATATTATAGAAAGGAAGAATGCCTACAAATACCCATATAATCATTACCTCTGGGGAGGAAGGGACAGATTTAGGAATGATACAAAAGATATGTAAATAAAAGGCTTGAAAAGCAAATATGGCAAAATGCAAATATTTGTTATGTGTGGGAAATATTTTCTATACTTTCCTGCATGTTTAAATAAGAAATAATAATAAAAACAAATCCAAAAGGAAACCCCATGTAAAGAATTGGGATAAACATAACCACTTTGATCTATCTCTCAACTCTAAGTAAAACAACTACAAAACTTACAAATAGGAAAATGTGCATCAGCACCAGAAGGAAAATACAAAAACTGATATTATATCTGAAGTCCATGAAATGGGACCAAATTTTAAAGTGTTTTTCATAATAAATATAGTTTACCACATGATGGGAAAGTACACATGAGGAGGTCTTGACAGGTCCTCATCCACATTGGCAGAAACTTACTCAGAAAAGCAAAAGCTCCACTGAAATGAGATGTTTATTTGGGAATCCAAAGAGAAGTCCCTTACTCAAGGTCCTACAGTCCAGGGGCACCGGGTAGAATGGTAAGCCCATGACTGGCTAAAACATGATGTTGAAAATCGTGGTCTTTCGAGGGACTTGATTTTTTGCTTTCAGCCTCACCTCCAAAGACCTTTCAGTTGTCATTCCCTAATAAAAGATTGTTCTTAGTTTACATATTTGCCAAATGAGTAGCTTGTAGTGGGCTTTATCCTATTTTTAAAAAATTGGTCCCTATATATTTTCATTTCTTACGAGGTAACAAGACAACATTTAGTATGTCATAGCATACCACGTGAAAACAGGATATGAAGGCTTTCTCTGGAGATTTTATTTCCTCAATGTCAGGGGATACTCTCCAATGGTGAAATGAAACTTTTTCCTTAAATATCTGCAACAGTGTCACTTTCCCTTCCTCTTCAGTCTGGCCATATAAGTTTCTATGTCTCACCTGAAATATTTGGCTAAGATCTTTACTAGGTCTACCACAGAGCTTAGGGAAATCCAAGAATTTTAAATAAATTTTGGCATTGTGAAAACTTATGAAAATCATCAAGACATGTTCTAGTGACATTTTCCAAATTTAAAGACAAATTAAAAAATCTTGGAAACATCTAAATAAGTAAAAGTAAAAACTAAATTTTATCAATTAACTGTAAAGGAAGAAAACATAGGCTGGTTTAGACTTCTCTACTAGACTAAATAACAGAAGATAATGAAGCAGTATCTAATTTTATAAGAACATGGGATTTGACAATTTGATATTTAAATTGGAAAATAAACTCAATATTTAAATATTTAATTTACATCAGTCTGACTCTCCCATAGATAAAAGTTATGAATTCTTGAAAGTGTTTAAAAAAAGGACATTTGAAGATACCAGGGAATGACTAAAAGCAGATAGAAACTGGAGGGGAGTTGAGCCTTCTAAAATGGAACCTATAGGGTTCTCATCAAGAAAAAAAGGCAGAGGACTCAAATCAATAAAATTAGAAATGAAAAAGAAGTTAAAACTGACACCATACAAAGGATCATAAGAGACTAATACAAGCAACTATAAGGCAATAAAATGGACAACCTAGAAGAAATGGACAAATTCATAGAAAGGTACAATCTTCCAAGACTGTACCAGGAAGAAATAGAAAGTATGAACAGATCAATCACAAGTACTGAAATTGAAACTGTGATTTAAAAACTTCCAACAAACAGCTGTCTGGAACCAGATGGATTCACAGGCAAATTCTATCAAACATTTAGAGAAGAGTTAACACCTATCCTTTTCAAACTATTCCAAAAAATTGCTGAGGAAGGAACACTCCAAAGCTCATTCTATAAGGTCACGATCACCTTGATACCAAAACCAGACAAAGATATCACACACAAAAACATTACAGGCCAGTATTACTGATAAATACAGAAGGAAAAATCTTCAACAAAATACTAGCAAATCCAATCCAACAACACATTAAAAGAATCATATACCATGATCAAGTGGGATTTATCCCAGGGATGCAAAGATTCTTCAACATATGTAAATCAATCAATGTGATACACTACACTAACAAACTGAAAAATAAAAACCATATGATCATCTCAATAGATGCAGAAAAAGCATTTGACAAAATTCAACACCCATTTATGATAAAAACTCTCCAGAAAGTGGGCATAGAGAGAACATACTTCAACATAATGAAGGCCATATATGGCAAATCCACAGTAAACATCATTCTCAATGGTGAAAAACTAAAAGCATTTCCTCTAAGATCAGGAACAAGACAAGGACGTCCACCCTTGCTACTTTTATTCAACATAGTTTTGGAAGTCCTACCCACAGCAATCAGAGAAGAAAAAGAAATAAAAGGAATCCAAATTGGAAAAGAAGAAGTAAAACTAGCACTGTTTACAGATGATATGATACTACACATAGAAAATCCTAAAGAGTGCTACCAGAAAACTAGAGCTCATCAATGAATTTGGTAAAGTTGCAGGATACAAAATTAATACACAGAAATCTCTTGCATTCCTATACATTAACAGTGAAAGATAAGAAAGAGAAATTAAGAAAACTGTCCCATTTACCATTGCATCAAAAAGAATAAAATACCTAGGAATAAACCTACCTAAGGAGGCAAAAGGTTTGTACTTCAAAAACTATAAGATATTGATGAGGGCTTCCCTGGTGGCGCAGTGGTTGAGAGTCTGCCTGCCAACGCAGGGGACACGGGTTCGTGCCCCGGTCCGGGAGGATCCCACATGCCGCGGAGCGGCTAGGCCCATGAGCCATGGCCACTGAGGCTGCACATCTGGAGCCTGTGCTCCGCAATGGGAGAGGCCACAACAGTGAGAGGCCTGTGTACCACAAGAAAACAAAAAAAACTATAAGATATTGATGAAAGAAATAAAAGATGACACAAACAGATGAAAAGATATACTATGTTCTTGGATTGGAAGAATCAATATTGTGAAAATGACTATACTACCCAAAGTAATCTACAGATTCAAAGCAATCCCTATCAAATTACCAATAGCATTTTTCACAGAATTAGAACAAAAAATTTTACAATTTGTATGGAAACACAAAACACCCTGAATAGCCAAGGCAATCTTGAGAAAGAAAAACAGAGCTAGAGGAATCAGGCTTCCTGACTTCAGACTATACTACGAAGCTACAGTCATCAAAATGGTATGGTACTGGCACAAAAACAGAAATATAGATCATTGGAACAGGACAGAAAGTCCAGAGATAAACCCATGCACCTATGGTCACCTAATATATGATAAAGGAGGCAGGAATATACAATTGAGAAAGGACAGTCTCTTCAATAAGTCGTGCTGGGAATACTGGACAGCTGCATTAAAAGAATGAAATTAGAACATTCTCTAACACTATATACAAAAGTAAACTCAAAATGGATTAAAGACCTAAATGTAAGACCAGATACTATAAACTTCTTAGAGGAAAACATAAGCAGAACACTCTCTGACATGAATCTCAGCTTGATCTTTTTCAATCCACCTCCTAGAGTAAAGGAAATAAAAGTAAAAATAAATGGAACCTAATTAAACTTAAAAGCTTTTGCACAGAAAAGGGAACCATAAACAAAACAAAAAGACGACCTACAGAATGAGAACATATTTGCAAATGTAGCAACTGACAAGGGATTTATCTCCAAACTATACAAACAGCTCATGCAGCTCAATACCAAAAACAAACAAACAAAAAAACCCAATCAAAAAATGGGCAGAATATCTAAATAGACATTTCTCCAAAGTAGACATATAGACGGCCAAGAGGCACATGAAAAGATGCTCAACATCACTAAATTAGAGAAATTCAAATCAAAACGACAATAAGGTATCACCTCACTGGTCAGAAGGGCCATCATCAAAAAATCTACAAACCATAAATGCTGGAGAGGGCATGGAGAAAAGGGAACCCTCATACACTGTTGGTGGGAAGGTAAATTGGTACAGCCACTATGGAGAACGGTATGGAGGTTCCTTAAAAAACTAAAAATAAAGCTACCGTATGATCTAGCAATCCCATTCCTGGGCACATATACAGAGAAAATCATAATTCGAAATGATACCTGCACCCCAAGGTCATTGCAGCACTATTTACAATAGCCAGGACATGGATGCAACCTAAAAGTCCATCAACCAAAGAATGGATAAAGAAGATGTGGTACATGTATACAATGAAATATTACACAGCCATAAAAAAGAATGAAATAATGTCATTTGCAGTGATATGGATGGACCTAGAGATTGTCATACTGAGTGAGGTAAGTCAGACAGAGAAAAACAAATATCATATGATATTGCTTATATGTGGAATCTAAAAAATATGGTACAAATGAACCTGTTTACAAAACAGAAGTAGAGTCACAGATGCAGAAAAGAAACTTATGTTTACTAAGGGGGAAAGGTAGGAGAGGGATAAATTGGGAGATTGGAATTGACATGTACACATTACTATATATAGAATAGATAACTAATAATAACCTGTTGTATAGCACAGGGAACTCTACTCAATACTCTGTAATGTCCTATATGGGAAAAGAATATAAATAAGAGTGGATAAAAAAAAAAAAGAAACAATACCAAACCAGAACCCAATGGAACAATATCTTGCTGAAAGGCAAAAGAAAAGTGAACCTAGAATTCTAAATCCAGCAAAAATATCCTTCAAAAATAAAGGCAAAATGAACATTATTTTTAGATAAATAAACTTGAGAAACTTTATTACTGGCAGAACTGAACTATAAGAACTGCCAAAAGGTAGTTTTTTTCCCAAGCTGAAGGGAAATGACACCAGATGGAAACTCAAATTTATAGGAGGGAATGAAGATCCAGGAATGGCAAATATGTGAATAAATATAGAAGACTATTTTTAAGTCTTCTCTTAATCTTTTAAAATACATATAATCACTTCTACTTCTTGCTATGATGGAGTAACAGGAACTGGATTGCTCTTCTTTCTTAAACAAGTAAAAAATTGGAGAAAATATAGGAAACAATGGTTTTCATGTGTTGGACAACAGGCAGCACAGGACAGTAATCACCCCCGCTCCAGCCAAGAGAAAAAAACCCAATGAGGGAACCCTTCAGTTGTCTCATCTCATTGTCTCTAAAGAAGAAATTTTGAGGCCACAGTGTAGTGGTGGGAATCCAAGCAGAACTGAGTTGAAAAATAAAATTTAGCATTCAGGAAGGTCAAGGCAAGCTAAAATTCACAGGTCAGCATAATATAGAGGAGACAGATGCACACAGAGAGCATTCTGGAGCTCTTCAGAAGGTTATCCTTGAATTTTTGCCTGAGGTTGGTTAAAAAAAAAAAACAACACAGGAAGGAGCGGGCAGAACAATGCTTGGGGCTCACAGAAAGCTCATGTTCCAGACAGCCAGATGGGAAATCTGTTACACACAGAGCATGGGGTAGAATACTAAGAAGGGTACTGCCTCAGTAGGGGAAGCATGTTAAGGCCTAAACAAAAGAGTTCTCTGGCTCCAACTAATGAAGCTTAAAATAAAGCCCCAAGTAGACCAAAATATTTCTGAATAACTAGGTCACATCTCAGATAAAACTCAAAAATATTTAATGGAATAAAATAAAAATTTACACAAAACTACAGTTTACTCAAGAAGGAACTGATCATTTGAATAGCACTATATCTATCAGAGAAATGAATTTTTAGTCAAAAACCTTACCACAGAGGAATTTCTAGACCCAGATGGCTTCATTGGTGAATTCTACCAAATACGTAAAGAAGAACAAATACCAAGTTTACACCAACCCTTAGAAAAGAGAAGAGGGGTGAACATTACACTTATTACTAAAATGTGACAGGACAGTACAGGAAAAGAAAACAAAATTTTAGCAAACTGAATTCAGTAGTATACATGAAAAGGTTAATACACAATTGCCAAATGGGATTTTTCCCAGGAATGCAAGGTTAGGTAACACTTGAAAAATCAATCAATGTAATTCACTGTATTAAAAGACTAAAATAGAAAAACAATATGTTCATCTCAACAAATGTTAAAATCCTAAATCTATTTGTTAAAAAACAAACAACAACAAAAACCTCTCAGCAAACTAGGAAGGGAATGAAACTACCTCAACCTGATAAAAGATATCTATAAAAGCCTTCAGCCAAAATCCATTTAAAGGTAAGTAACCTAACATTTTCCCTCTAAGATCAGGAATGAGGCACGCATGTCTACTCTCACCACTTTTAGTCAACATCTTCTTAAAGATCCTAGCCATAGGCAAGTAAAATAAATAAAAGGCATATAGATTGAAAATAAAGTAAAATGCTCTTTATTCTCAGATGACATGAGTATCCATGAAGAAAAAATCCTAAGAAATCTAAAAAGGCTACTAGAACTAATAAGCAAGTTTAGTAAGATTGTAGGATATTAAGACCAACACAAAAGTATTTTTCTATAGTATTTTTATATATTACCAGTGAACAATCAGGAATTGAAATTAAAAACACCATATGCAATATTATTTGAGAGATATGTGCAGCATCTATAAAGAAAAAACTAGAAAATATTGCTGAGATAGAAAGAAGTCCTAAATAAATGTGGAAATAGTCTATGTTCATGGATTGGAATATCAATATTGTTAAGATGTCAATCCTTCTTTTTGTTTTGTTTTGTTTTGTTTTTGCGGTATGCGGGCCTCTCACTGTTGTGGCCTCTCCCGTTGCGGAGCACAGGTTCCAGACACGCAGGCTCAGCGGCCGTGGCTCACGGGCCCAGCCGCTCCGCGGCATGTGGGATCTTCCTGGACCGGGGCACGAACCTGAGTCCCCTGCATTGGCAGGTGGACTCTCAACCACTGTGCCACCAGGGAAGCCCTGTCAATCCTTCTTAAGTTGATAGATTCAACCTAATTCCAATGAAAATTCCAGAGTATATACTTTAAATACTGATAAGCAGTTAAAAAATTATATAGAAATGAAAAGAATCTAGATAGCCAAAATAATTTTTTAAAAGAAGAACAAAGTTGGAGGACTTATAGTACCTGACTCCAAGACATGTTATAAAATTACGATTATCAAGGTAGTTTGGTATTGGCATTAGTGAAACAGAATTCAGAGTACATGCATAGAGCAATACACATATGATCAAATGTTTTTTGACAAAGGTTCCAAGGTAATTCAATGGGCAAAGGATAATCTTTTCAACATATGGCGCTAGAATAATATGCAAAGAAATGATCCTCACTGCTTACTTCACATAATTTTCAAAAATTACTCAAAATGAATTAGAGACCTAAGTGTATAATAGGAGCCACAATTCTAAGCTATAAAATTATATACTATAAAATTTCTAGAAGAAAACATTATACTATAAAATTTCTAGAAGAAAACATGGGAGAAAATCTTGGTGAAATTGGGTTCACAAAAAAATTCTTGAATATGACACAAAAAAGCACATACCCTATTGGAAAAAATGATAAATTTGATTTTACCATATTATAAACTTTTGCCTTTCAAAGGACACTATTATAAAATGAAAAGGCAGCTACAGACTAGAAAAGAATATTTGTAAAATATATACCTGTTAAAGGATTTGTGTCTAGAATATATAAAGAACTGTTATAACAGAATTAAAATAAGACAAACAACCCCAATAAAAATAGCGAAAAGATTGAAACAGACACTTCAGCAAAGAAGATATACAGATGGCAAATAAGCACATGAAAAGAGCTCATCATAATTAGTCGTTAGAGAAATTAAAATAAAACCTAACTAAATACTGGTACATAACCACAAGAATGGCTAAAATTAAAAAGACTGTACAAAGTCTTAGCGAGGAAGTAGAGTAACTATAACTTGTATACTGATAGGAATGTAAAATTTTGGATAAATTTGGCAATTTCTTAAAATGTTATAATACACTTACCATACTACTCAGCCTTCCACTACTAGATGCTTACCAAAGATAAATGAAATCCTATGTTTACACAAAGACTTGTACATGAATATTCATAGCAGCTTTATTTATAATAGCTAAATACTGGAAACAATGCAAATGTCTACCAACATGTGAATGGATAAACAAATTGTTGTATATCCTTACCATGGACTATTACTCAGCAATACAGGGGAACAAACTATTCATACATACATCAAGATGAATGAATCTCAAGATACTTATGCAGAGTAGAAAATGCCAGACAAAAGATAGCACATACTCTATGATTCCATTTACATAAAATTCTAGAAAATGCAAACTAACCTGTAGTGACAAAAACCACATGAGTAATTGCCTGGGGACTGAGAAAGAGGGAGGAACTACAAAAAAGTCTGAGAAACTTTCTGGAATGGTGGATATGTTTCCTATCTTGAAGGTTGTGACAGTTTTATGAGTTTATACATGTCCAATTGTGAAATTTTATATTCTAAATGTGTGTGGTTTATTGTACATCAATTAGACCTCAATAAAGCTGAAATAAACCATGTAGTTATTTGAAGCAAAAATCCTAACACTGTATAATGTGAGGCCATTATTCATGTAGATCTTCTAATATATATGACAACAACAGCACAAAGGACAAAGGGGAGTATGTGTAGCTATCCGTCTCCAAGTTCCTACATTTTTAGTAAAGTAGGACAACATTAACTTTAAGTAGTATTTTAATAATTTAAGGATGCATTTTGAAATCACTAAGGCAATTGCAAAAAATTCAAGAAGGTACAGGCAAACAGCCAGTAGAAGAATTAAAATGGAATACTAAAAATATTTGCTTAACCAAATGAAGATAGGGAAGGGGAACTGAAGAACAAAAAAGAGGTGAGATAAAACTGAAAACAAACAGGAACATGGTAAAAACAACCCTAATCATGTCAATAGTTATGTTGAATGTAAATGAAGTGATCACTCCAATCAAAAGGAAGAAATTGTAAGACTAAATAAAAAAACAAGATTCAACTATAGGTTGTTTGCAAGACAACCTTTAAACATGAAAAAACAAAGAGGTTATAAGTAAAATGATGGCAAAAGATACACTATGCAAACCACAAGCATAAGAAAGCTCAAGTGGCTATATTAATATCTGACAAAATAGAACTCATAGATAATTAGATCGATAATTCCCCTAGGAGAATTATCATAGATATGAAGAAATATTTCATAATGATTAAAGGGAAAACATAATAATTGTGTATGTGCCCAGTAACTTAAAAATGCATAAAGCAAAAATCAGCAGAATTAAGGGGAGAAATAGATAATTCCACAATTTCAGTGGGAGATTTTAACACCCCCTTCTCAGTAATTAATAGAATAATTAAATATCATAAAGATACAGAATGAGAGTTAGCACACTTTTTCTATTAAGGGTCAGATAGTCCAATATTTTAGGCTTTGTGGGCCACATGTGATCTCTGTGGTATATATATATTTTTAAATTTATTTATTTTGGGCTGCGGTGGGTCTTTGTTACTGTGCGCCGGCTTTCTCTGGTTGTGGCAAGCGGGGGCTACTCTTTGTTGCAGTGAGCAGGCTTCTCACTGCAGTGGCTTCTCTTGTTGTGGAGCACGGGTTCTAGAGCGCAGGCTCAGTAGTTGTGGCGCCTGGGCTTAGTTGCTCCGCAGCATGTGGTATCTTCCCGGACCAGGGCTTGAACCCGTGTCTCCTGCATTGGCAGGCAGATTCTTAACAACTGTGCCACCAGGAAAGTCCCTCTGTGGTATATTCTTTATTGTTTTTTTTTTTTTACAACCCTTAAAAATGTAAAAATCATTCTTAGCTCATAGGATGTATAAAAAATAGGCTGCAGGCCAGATTTGGTCCACAGGCTGTAGTTTGTTGAATCTTGATATTGAAGATCTGAATATCGCTATCAACCACCTTGATCTAATTGAGATTTACAAAATAATTGCAGAATACACATTCTTCTCACGTGCACATTGAATGTTCACCAAGATAGACCATGTACTTACTGTACCATAAAACAAGTCTCAATACACTTCAAAAGATTGTAGAGTATATTCTCAGACCACAGTATATTTAAAATTGGAAATCAGTAATTTTTTTTTTTTTTTTTTTGCGGTACACGGGCCTCTCACTGCCGCGGCCTCTCCCATTGCGGAGCACAGGCTCCGGACGCGCAGGCCCAGCGGCCATGGCTCACGGGCCCAGCCGCTCCGTGGCATGTGGGATCCTCCCGGACCGGGGCACAAACCCGTGTCCCCTGCAACGGCAGGCGGACTCTCAACCACTATGCCACCAGGGAAGCCCTAAAAATCAGTAATTTTAAGGTATCTAGAAAAGCCCTAAGTATTTAAAAATTAAATAATACATCTCTAAATAACCCATAGGTCAAAACAGAAATTATACTGGATATTAGAAAATATTTTGGATTAAATGATAACGAAAATATAATATATCAAAATTTGCAGAATGTAGCTGAAACAGGAATTAGAGAAATTTATAGCTTTAAATGTTTATATAAAAGAGGGAGAGAGAAAACAATAAAACAAATAGGATAAATTCAAACATTTGGTGGATAAAGGATATATGGGAGTTCCTTATACTATTCTCAACACTTTTCTGTAAGTTAAAATGAAAAAAAAAAAAATAGAAAGCTCCCCCAACCTCCTTAATTTTATATTCAGCCAAGTTGTTATTCACATGTGAGACTGAGAAACAAAAAGAGATAAGATTGGGTCAAGACAGTGGATTATCTCTCTTCCCATCCAAAATTACAAATATGCATGACGCTCTGTAAAAACCAGGGTGACATTAGCAAATAAGAAATTTCACATAACTACTAAAAGATAGAAATCAGACAGGATGACATCTATGGGGATAAGAGTGGAGAGGAATCAAAGTACTAATCAGAAGAGCAGTAATTAACTAATTAAACAATTTTGGAATCAGAAATTAACTGATGAGCTGCTTTCAGAAGAGTAGGTTGAGTAGGTTAGTCCCTCCTTGCCCTGGCCTATATCAAGAAGTATGATGGAAAGGTATTTCCCTCTACACTAGTGGTTCTTAACTTTGCCTGCACATTGAAATCATCTGGGTAGCTTTAAAAAATACTGAGCCTCAGATTCTTATTTAATTGGTCAGAAATGAGGCCTGAGCACCAGACCTATGTTTAGTATTGAAATATAGTATAAATTAGAGAAAAATAAACTTGCCTTAAAGTGCTAATTAATATAGAGTTACTGAGAAGTTTCGTCGTGGTACAGGAATTTGGGAGGTAGAAGAGAATACAAAAATATATCCATGTGAATTGTTATTTCAAGTAGTCTGTAAGTGGACTATTTAATAAGTAAGCATTTGTAAAAAACAAAATACTGCACTACAACTACCTTCCTTTATAACAAAATAAACCCCAAGTGGATTAAAGAGTTGAATAAAACATGGAAATAAAAAAGTACTAGAAAAAAAGAACAGGTAGATTCTTTTTTTCATAATATTAGGTAAGTAAGTCCTGACAAACATGCCACAAAACTGAAACTACAAAAGACATTATTTAAATTCACTGAATAAAAACTTTAAACTTATCTATTGGTAAAACACATTATTAACCAGAGAGCAATACAGCTAAAAATTAAGAATATTTGTAGTGTTCTTACAAACCTGAGAAGTTCCCGCAGACCAATATAAAAACATAGTAACATGCAAATGAGAAAAGGACTTGAAGCACATGCTATTTTTTTAATGAAAAACTAAAATATAAAGCAATATTCAAATTACTATAATACCCATCTATAAATCATATGTTATTTTAAGACTCTCACCAGAAAATAAATCATTAGAAAATTTTGACAAAAAAATAATGATACACTTGATTTTGGCTATTTCAATCAGCAGTATATAATAAATTTACTTACAAGTTGATATGCGTTCTTGACTTCTTGCAATCCTGTCCTTTATAGATTCTGAAGGTGTTTTCTTGCTACCATGAATGGTTGTTGTGGAGAGTTCGTTCAGCTTCCAGTGGGTCCAAAAGCCTTTTTTAGGTTTTAAACCTGTTGATACAAATATGTATATTTAGCCAAAGAAATTAGGAGTTCAAAAATATCTTTTGTCAAAGCCTTTTTAGGAGCATTATACATTTCATTCTCACAACAGTCCTGTGAGGACTGTCAGTCTCAAGTTTCAAAAGAGGAAATCTCTACATAGAAATGTTAATATCTTATCACATAAGACTGAGAATTAGAAAAGAGATAAGCTTGATATATACCTTTCTGACTCATAGACATAAGCTAAGTTCATAAATGGACATAAGGGGAGATTAATATTGTGAAAACTTGGAAAGGACCTAAATATCCAGCAACAGTACATCCATACAGTGGATCATGATGTATCCATTAAAAGTTACCTTGTAAGTATTTGTTAACATATAAAGGCAATCATAACATGTTTTTATGTGAAGGACAATTTTACCATATACATATGTGTGACTATAGCTTAAACATTAACATGATTTCCTCTCAGCATAGGTGATTATTGTTTTCAAAATTTCCCTATCTGTATTTCCTATTATTTTTAAAATAATGTTTATGAATCAGTTATAGTACCCTAAAAGAAATAAAAATAAATTCCATTTAAAAAGTTCCATTTTTGTTCCAAAAACTGTACAGGGTTGAATAATTGATTTAACCACACTAAACATTTATATCCTCAGCAATAAAAATGAGAACAATATAAATTCCTTTGTATACTCCATATGTTTATTCTGATGGTTGAGACAGTATATGTTAATGTGTTCAGTAAATGGGAAATATGAGCTAATATTATCATCATTATTAATATACATTGATATACTCATAAACATAGCCAGTATTTTCTCAGCAGTGAGTATTCAATGAGGATTATTTGCTATATTTTGATATCAAATTGGAATTTTCTAAGTGTTTTTAGATTTGGTTATTGCCTATTTCACATTAGTTGCCACTAGATAAAATATTCAGAAGCCTGAAGTGTGATTCGTTTGAATGTTCCTCCATAGATTGTCTATGTTTTAAAATATATAGTGTATTTGTGGAAAATCTGGGGTATAGTAAGGCTAACAGATCAGGAGATTAAAAGACAGTTTTTTTTTATTGAGAGGGGGATCAATGTCAGAGTAGAAAGACATGGAGCTCACTTGCTCTCACAAACACATCAAAAATACATCTAGGGGCTTCCCTGGTGGCGCAGTGGTTGAGAGTCCGCCTGCCGATGCAGGGGACACGGGTTCATGCCCTGGTCCGGGAGGATCCCACATGCTGCGGAGAGGCTGGGCCCGTGGGCCATGGCCACTGAGCCTGTGCGTCCGGAGCCTGTGCTCCGCAGCAGGAGAGGCCATAGCAGTGAGAGGCCCACGTACCGCAAAAAACAAAAAACAAAAAACAAAAAAACAAAACACCCATCTACATGTGGAAGATTACTCAAAGAAAACTAATTGGAAACCGGCAGAATATCTCCTATAAAACCAAAACTGCAAGGAAGATCTCCATGTAACTGGGTAGACTTGGGGGGGGAAAGGCATCGGGTTGGAACCAGCACCCCTGGAGGGGTCTGTAAGGAAGAGAAAGGTCCACAAAGGTGGACCCTTGCCCTGGGGAGCCCCCATGCCTGTTGGGAAATCCACTGAGACAGAAGAGCTGGAGAAGCCTAGACTCTAATTGTAAGGAGTGTGTGTGTGCTGGCTTGCCAACAATCAGAGCAGAGAGAGACTTGCACTGATGGCTGCCACCTCATCACACTTCCCAGTTTGAAGGGGCAAGTGCCCAGTGCCCCTCACTCCACACTACAGCCTGGCAGGAGATCAGGGGAAAGATTCAGCCTATCTGCTAGAAGTGGGATTGCTGAATCACACGGGAGTTCTATTTTCAGTTTTTTGAGGGACTTCCATACTGTTTTCCATAGTAGCTGCACCAATTTACATTCCCACCAACAGTGCACAAGGGTTCTCTTTTCTCTACATCCTTGCCAACATTTGTTATTTGTAGTCTCTTTGATAATGGCCATTCTAACAGGTGTGAGGTGATATATCATTATGGTTTTTACTAGCATTTCCCTGGTGATTAGTGATGTTGAACATCCTTTCATGTACCTGTTGGACATCTGTATGTCTTCTTTGGAAAAATGTCTGTTCGGTTCCTCTGCCTATTTTTAAAATCAGATTGTTTCCTTTTTGCTGTTGAACTGAGTTCCTTTTATCTTTCGGATATTAACCTCTTATCAGATATAATTTGCAAATATATTCCATAAGTTGTCTTTTCATTTTGTTGTTTTCTACTATGCAGAAGCTCTTTAGTTTGATGTCGTCCCACTTACTAATTTTTGCTTTTGTTGCTTGTGCTTTTGATACCATATCCAAAAAATTGTTGTGAATACATATGTCAAGGAGATTTTCCACTATGTTTTCTTCTTAAGAGTTTTATGGTTTCAGTTCTTTACTCCATTTCAAGTTAATTTTTGTGAGTGGCATAAGATAGGAGTCCAATTTCATTATTCTACCTGTGATGATCCAGTTTTCCCAACACCATTTATTGAAGAGACTATCCTTTTCCCATTGAGTATTCTTGGCTCTCTTGTCAAATATTACTTGACTGTGTTTGTGAGGGTTTATTTCTGGGCTCTCAATTTTGTTCCATTGGCCTATGTTGTCTTCTTTCCTATAGTTTCCATGTCTTGCTCAAATTACATATCTGACCATACATGTTATCTATCCATCTTTTCCACTAGAGCATTTACTATATTAATCATAGTTAACTTAAAATTTCCTGTCTGATATTCTAATATCTGTGTCATATCTAAAACTGGTTCTGATGATTTGTCTCTTGATAGTGTGTTTATTTTTTCCATTGCTTTTTTGTAGACTTCATAATTTTTGTTGAAAGTCAGACATATTGTATAATGCAGTAAAGATGAGGTAAATAGTTTTCAGGCCTTGAAATGGGCTTTTTGTCTGGTCTTAAGCATGGGTAATTAAGTCAATCTGGAAGGGAATTGAGAGTTGGGCTGTGTTTGGGTTTTGTTGTTACTATGATTACCTTTAGTACTCTACATGCTTCAAATTCCTCTTACGATGTAAACTGCCTTGCCAGAGGTTTTCGTTTTCTCTTAGTTTACTTCCACATCAGCATCTGCTCCACTCTCAGTTTTAGATCTTTTGTGTCTTCTCAGAAATGGTCTTTTCCACACTTGTGCCCCTCTCCCAGCAGTAGACTGCTGTTACCTGGTCAGTTGATGTTTGTTAGCCTGGTAGTGGTAGGTATTCTCTGTTCTGAATCAGCATCAGCGTTGGGTTTTGTTCCTGGGTCTTGGGATAGGGTCTTCTCAGTAATCCAGCCTTGCCCCAGCTGTAGCAAACTTGTTCTTGGCCCAGCATGTATTCCTGGCCTCTGGGGTAGAGGTAGTTTTCTGTTTCCCAGGTGAGCTGTGTCTCCACTTCTTCCCTAAGGGCAACTGCATTTGCTGCTCTTCCTCCCCACAACCTTTCCCCCTCCTCCTGCTGTGGCTTAAAGCTTGTTGTTGTTGTTAACATAGAGGAGATAGAAGGGTCAAGGCAAGGCTTTATGCCTTTTTTGCAGTGCTTCTATTACATTCCCCCAGGCTTTCTCAAGACTGTTACTCCACCCTCAGTATTTCTTGTAAGATGTGTGGAGAGAAGCTTGCAAGAGAGGGCAACTTCTCCCTTGTTTTATGTAGCTACTAAGGGTTCTATATTCTCACACTAGACCATACTCAGCTTTAAGCAATTCATTAAAAATTTTGGCTAAGGGAATTCCCTGGTGGTCGAGCGGTTGGGACTCCGTGCTTCCACTTCAGGGGGCTGGGGTTCAATCCCTGGTCGGGGAACTGAGATCCTGCAAACCACGTGGCGCAGACAAAAAAAAAAATTTTTTTGTTGTTGAATTCTTCTTACTGGCTTTTATGGTATCTGGCTGCATCTGCCCCCGAAGAGCAATTGCTTGCATCTGGTCTCTCCTTGGAGGCCCCTTTCTTTAGATTTGGGGTTGACTGCTCTGCAATCTCTGATGGGTTCAAGGAAAGTTTTGAATTTCCAGACAGTCCAGTGTTTTTTGGTGGAAGGGTAGAAGTAATATCATTTTAGTTTTCTACATCCTAAGCAGAAGCCAGAAGTCATGGCACAAATTTTAATCTTGCTCATTGTAAGGCTGCCATGTGGAATTCAGTCATAAGGCTTGTGCCAAAATCTAGCCAATCGTACAAAATCTTAATGTGTCTCTAGAGAAGTAGCCTCCAAAGTCTTCCATATCTTAATCTTCCCAAATTGTGAATATGTTACATGGCAAAGGGGAATGAAGGGAGCAGACGGAATTAAGTTTGTAAATTGGCTAACCTTAAAATAGGGTATGTGGGCTTGTCCAGGTGAGCCCAATGTAATCAGAAGGGTCCTTAAATATGGAAACGGAAGGTAGAGGAGTCAGTATCAGAGTGATGCAATATGAGAAAGACTGACTATCCATTGCTGGCTTTGATAATGAAAGAGGGCCATGAGGCAAAGAATGGAAACAGCTTCAGAAAAGTTGCAAAGAAACAGATTCTCCCCTAGAACCTCTAGAAGAACACAGCCCTGCCAAACATCTTCATTTTAGCCTAGTGAAACTCATTTTGGACTTCTGATTTCCAGAACTATAACACATTTATGTTGTTTTAAACTAAGTAGTAATTTGCTATAGTAGCAATAGGAAACTAATACAGTCTCTGGTGCTCTAAGAATTGTGTATAAGGAGCTCTGGTAACAAAAATTTTGTTTGTGAAAAACGAACCAAAAATGAAAGCCAAATGACAATGTAAGAAATCAAACTGAATATAATGTAAATAACCTAATAAAGTGATTACTTCATCCTGATAAAAAGGAATTTTTTTTTATTAAGGAGGAGAAATTGAATCAAGTATTTTAGATCTATGCTATAAACATCTCCTCAACAAAGAAATAAGAAAAACATGTCTTACAAAATTCTTTCAACAAGTGCTCTAGCCAATACAAAATAATCACAACTGAGAGATAAAAATCTTACTAAAAGTTGAAAAGGTCGTTTATGAGCATAGACTCAGAAAACATGTGACTCTTGATAGGTATGCAATGTGAGAAATGCATTGCAAGAGAAATCTGTACATATTCATGATTAAATAAACCATAGAGGCTCTAGTGCAGCTACCACTACTGCCTTTGTTTTCAACTTAAATTTTTATCAATGAATAAAAATTAAAATGAACAATCATGTACAGTTCAATGAATCTTCACAAATTTAATATATGGTGTCCATGTTACCAGCCCCCAGAAACAAAATATTCAGCACTCCAGGTGCCCTCCTTTCTAGCCAGGACCAATTCCCAAGAATAAACATTATCTTTACTTCTAAAATTATAGCTTAGTTTTGCCAGATTTTGAACTTTGCATCAGTGGACTCAAACAGGATCTACTCTTTTGTGTCTGGGCATTTTTCCCCCCTCAACCTTGTTTCTGTGATTTGTTCATACTATTGTATATAATTCTAGTGTGTTCATTCTCATTGCTGGTAGTATTTCATTATATGAATATTCCACAGTTTATCTAAATTTCATATTAGTGATGGGCATTTGGACAGTTTGTTTTGATTATTATATAAATAGTGCTGCTAAGAACATTTTGTGCTTTTGGTGGTACAGAAATAGGTACATTTCTGTAGGTTATGTACCTGGGAGTCATAGATATGCTGGTCCAAACTCGCATATGTTCAGCTTTATTAGATATTGATTGTACACTCCCACCAGCATGGCTGCCTTTTATCTTAAGAAAATGCAGGTTTGAATTTTTTTAACTCTGTTTGAGATAAGTGTACATTTACATGCACTTGCAAGAAATAATACAGAGAGATCCCCATACCCTCTATTTAGTTTCCCACAATGGTAACTAATACCTTGTAAAACTATAATATGGTATCACAACCAGGATATAGACAATGATATAGTCAGGATATGGAACGGTTCCATCACAAGGATTCCTCGAGTTTCCCATTTTAGCCACACCTGCCCTCCACTTTAAACCATTTTTTCTGCCTGATGTGAAGTTAATAGGTGAGGAAACAATACATGATCCTTTCGCTACAGAAGTGTTTTCTACTAAGGTGAAGTAGCCCACAGAGAAGTATTGAAACAAGTGTTCAACAGGGATGACTAGCCTATGTTGGAAGGATATGCATTCATAAACAGCCGTATTCAGACTAGAAGTGAGCAATGAAGTTTACTAAAGATAGATCAATTTTGTGCCTGTGTAGATGGTTTTGTAATAAAACTGAGATCATTCCACCTTTTGTGAATCCTAGGGTGTTAATCAAGTACGTGTTTTAGCATATGAATAATAAAGCCCAAGTAGTTGCTGGGAAACACTGGGAGGATTAGGGAGGGCTTGCTTCCTCTAAGTCTTCAGAAAAATTTCCCTTTTCCTTCTCTGCAACAGTTTTTCATAAATTAAATACCGGTGTTTTTATTTTATTCACCTCAGGGGGCAATATTCCATTACTCATAGGAGTTCAGACACTGGAGTCTGACAGGCTTAAGTTGAAATCCTGGTTTGTTACTTAGTAGTAACTGTGGACAAATTCTCTTAACCTTGGTTTTCCCTTTTGTAAAGGAATAATAGCATATTGTTATAATAAGGATTTTTGAGGCTTAAGTGGGATTTTTTATGTAAAATGTGGATTTCTCTTGCTCAGCTTGCTGTTGACTTTGCTGTGGATTTAACCCTCTTTCTATAGGTACAAATGGAGACCACTTGTCATGTCTAGATTCTTGCCCATGTCTGAGTCCAGCATCCATTCATCTAACATAGTTCTGCTGTTCCTTCAATGTCTACTTATATTCTTGAGCCAGGCTATGAAGATTACCTTAATTATCACTGTACTTTTTCTTCCTTTGCTTTCAAATGCTTTTAGTGTTTACTATTTCTTTCTTGTAATTCTCCTATAGTGTAGACACCATTTAGGGCACAGTCATCTCCTTGTTACATTTTAAAATAATCACTAAAAATTTGAGATTTTGTTATAAAAAATGAAAATGTTGACAAATATTACATCTCAAACTTAAATCCTGATTCCATAAAACCCTACCACCACAACCTTCTCTTACAGTCTTCACCATTTCAGTAGTTGTCTATTTGCTCAGGCTAAAATTCTTGGCATCATCCCTGACTCTTTTATTTGTTCCACTTTCAACTTCTATATATAAATAAATCCAATGGACTCTGCCAGCAGACTTATCTAATATAACTTGCCAGCTCCTCATCCTTTAACCAACCTGTTCTAACCAATCACCATGTCTCACTTTTATTACTGCAATATCTCCAACTGCATTCCTGATTCCTCCCTTGTCCCCTCTATGGTCTCTTGTTCTCCCAAAAGCTAGAGTGATCCCTTATAAACATATTTTAGGTTACAAGTATTATTTGCTCAAAATCATCTAGTGCTTTTCCATTTCACTTATAATGAAAGAGTCCTTATAACTGCCTATAAATTATGAGATGCCCTAACCTACAGACATATCTCTGACCTCATCTTTCTACTTTTCAATTCCTTTCTCATTCTACCTCAGCTACATTGGCTTCCTTGCTGTATTGCAAATATGCTAATCTTCTACCTGCATCATGGCCTTTTCATATGCTGTTCCTTCTACCTAAAAAGTTTCCATTCCAGATATCGACACAGTTCATTCTCTCACTTCCTTTGAGTCTCTGATGAATATTACCTTCTCCTAAGGTATTCTCAGGTAACCCAATATGAAATAACACCAGTTTCAGCGGATGTGTTTATAAACACACATTAGAAGACTCTAGAAGGTGGAGACAAGAAGGCAGACTAACTAGGAACCTCAGGACCCAAGGTACAACACAACAGTGAAGTCCTTGGGTTTTCTTTTTGACTCATATTTCTGGGTACTAGAGAAACCATAATCCAGAAATGGTAACAGGCAAAGATAAAAGAAGTCTCAAGAAAACCCTCCTCTCTCCAGCCAAAGGACCAGGAAAAGGGCTGCCTAGTAGGACAGAGAACTTTTAGACAATAACTGCTTGCTCCAGCCAAACACAACAGGAAAATCTGCTGCTCCAAACCCACCACTGCCAGAAAAGGGTGGTTGGAGAGCCTCGGCTTCCACTCTCACTAGGGTAGTATCAGAGGAGGCAGAGCAGAGACAGAAGACTTTTATTCCCACAGGACTGGAATGAGGTGCACTTTCCTCTCCCTATGGAAAGTGGTGTCAGAGGAGGCCTAGTGGAGACTGTGACCACTGCCCAGCTATAACAAGGCTACCCTCCCCCTTATAGTGTCAGTGGAAGCCACTTGGGGAGCAGTAACAAGGCATCCCTGCCCCTAAAAGCCAGGGTGGTATCAGTAGAGGTCTGCTGGGAGCTGTAACAAACCCTCCTCGCACCACTATGTCAAAAGAGACCAAGTGGGTAACCTGGACTTTCATTCCCCACCTGACAGTGCCCTTCTCCCCCAACTAGAGCAGTGTCAGAGGAGGCCTGTTGAAACACAAAATTTAGATAAGATTCAGTCTTACAATACCCAAAATGTCCAGGTTTTAATTGTCATATAAAAAACTAGGAAATTCAACTTGAATGAGAAAAGACAACTGCCAGCATCTAGATGACACAGATTTTAGAATCACAAGGATTTTTCAAGCAGTTATAATAAAAATGCTTAAACAATAATGAACACACTTGAAACAAATGAAAGAACAAAGTCTCAGTGAAGAAACAGAAGATATAAAAAAGAACCAAATGTAACTTTTATAACTGAAATGTACAATAACCAAATTTTAAAAAAAATCAAGAATGAGCTTAACAGCAGAATGGAGGGGACAGAAGAAAGAATTAGTAAACTGGAAAATAGAATAATAGAAATTGCTGAATTTTCAACCTTCAGATTAATTCTACCAGTCATAGCCTATAAAACTTCCTGAACAAGAAAATTTTTGTTTACTTCAGCTAAAACTATTCATTCTGATATTTAAATAGGATAAGGTATTTATATTAGTGTTCTTGCCTTTACTTCAGGCAGTTTGCATATGGAATGCTTTGAAGACCCATAGGAAGAGCGTAAAGTAGACACCCCCCACTGGATTTACCAGAGGACTTTAAAACCTTTCCTTATACATCTCCTAGCTCATTGCTATCGCTCATCTAAATATGTTATATACATTCTTCTTTAATTACATAATCGAAACTAGTTAAAAGCATAAGAATTATAAAAGAAATATGAAAACTATATTTGCAGATGATATGCATAGAAAACCCGAGACAATCAATGACAAAACTAACTTGAATAAAAGGATTAAGTAAGACAGTGACTTATAAAATTTCATACAGAAGTCAATATGAATTTTCGGGGGACACAATTCATTCTACAACAGGTCTGTAGGAAAGTTGTTCTGTTCTTCACATTTTTTTTCTTATAGTATTTTTGTATGAATGCTGTGCTCATTCTCTTTTTGCTTCTTATATTTGAATTAGTTGGATTTTTCTCTATAATTAGGAGACTCCTGTCCTATGTGTATTGATGGAGGTGGGTGGTCCTCAGGGTTGTTTTCTAGCATGTACCTCCAAAGGACTCCCTCCTTAAAATATGAAACATTTTCTTAAAGAAACGGTTTGGTTACTAAGAATTGACACAAAACAGTTTTAAAAAATTAGTCAAAATTTGGACAGATTTATAAGAAGGACTTGAAAACAGTCAATAGCTTCTGGTAGTCCATAATGGTATAGTAGTCTTAGGAAACAATATTGGGGAGGTCTTTCCAGGAATATGAAACAATACCTACTTTTAAACCCAAGTGCCTAAATCTCTAGCTAAGTACTCTAGGATGGAACCTTACTTCCCTTCAGCCTTTGAGTCCTACCCCTCCTACCTACACACACACACACATACACACCATGATTCAAAAAATAAGTTTTCCTTAATGATTTTATGTTCTACAAGGAACTCAATTAGCTCTAGAATTTACCCAATATTATTTGCTATAAAAATGCCAGCAGTGTTCCAAAAGCAGCTTAAAATACTTCTCTTACAAATATAAAATATCGATGGTATGGTTTTCTCTCTGTGGCAATTTGGGTTTCTACAATAATTCCACTGCCTGTAAAATTATTTGGCTTTCTAAAGTAAACAACTGATTAATTTTAGTATAACAGAAATTTCAGAATAAAATAAATAATCATTATTATTTTGAAACACAGACATCAATATGCTACGTTTTGTAAGGCAAAGAACTACAAATTTTTTTGAGTGGAGTAAACAAAACACCGCAATTCAAAAGTTTTAGGTTCCACAATAATGATCAATACTTAATGATATTCGTACCTGACAACCAGAGAAAAATGTTATTTCCTAGATCTTCTTTAAATTCATCATTAAAGAAATCAGTGGATTCTGGAAATGCTTCCTGGAATGTTGCATAGATAGCTTGTGCCAAACAATCAGGATACACCTACCAAATACAGAGTCATATTAAAATAATTCCATATTTCATATAACATATCTCAACTATCAAAGAAATTACTAAATTTGTGAAATATACGTGTCCCTTTTTTCTTATAGCTTGTTTTTGGCCATTTAGTACATCTTTGTATTTCTAACTGAGGAATATGAACAAAGAAGAGTTGAAAATAAAGTCAGTCAATTTGGCTATTTGTTAGCCTTTTGGGAAAAAAATTTAATTTGGATAAAGGATGAAGTTACAATTAAGATAAGATACTCTAATGATTCTACATTTATTTCATTTAACCTTGCTATTGATACCCTCTTTCAGAAAAAGAACACTGTCTTTCAGGTCATTATAATAAAAAGCATATTATATATATTAATTGAAATATATTTGACATGTAATACTATGTGAGTTTAAGGTGTACAACATGTTGATACATTTGTTTACTGTAATATGATTACCACCATGGCATTAGCTAACACCTCTATCACGTCACACAATTATCACTTTGAGTGTGTGGTGAAAATAAAGAGCATGTTTTTAAATAATTGAAGCCTGTTTAGGTGAGTTAATATATTATAACCACAACTGTAAAATCATGATCCGATTTTATATTTGTATCATACAAATAGATGGTACTATCAGTATTATATTAGACTTAAAGTCGCTTGACTACTAAGCTTCTCTTGGGGACTGACTAAACACAGGAAGATACCAGATTTTTAGAGTAAAGATTTAAAATATTTTATCTGCTATTTTGGAAGGCTGGCAGACACAAGAAATTAGAAGAGGCAAGGAATGGCTTCTCCCCTAGGGCCTCTTAAAGAAACTAGCCCTGTTGATACCTTGATTTTAGTCCTATAAGACTCATTTTGGACTTCTGACCTATATAACTGTAAGACAATGAATTTCTGCTGTTTTAAGCCACTAACTTTGTGATAATTTTTACACCAGCAATAGGAAACTAATATAGCCACCTAATCCAGTCGTGCTAAAATCTGCTGGTATGGATGGTATTCTTTGAAGAACTCCATAAGTTTTTTTGGGTAGGGGAGTAGAAGAGAGGGAAGAATGCTTTAATATACTGATATATTTAATTTTACTGAGTAAACCATGAACATTTTTACTACCAGAAAAATCACATATTATAATTGTGGTATATAAAATCACACTAATAATCAAAATTTAAAAGTTGAACAAGGTAAGTAAGAGGAACTTTTAAAAGTTTTCTGTGAATATCTCACCTTCAGGAGATTAGGGGAAAAAGAGATCAAGTGTCAAATGGTGTTGGGAAAATTTCTGAAGGAATATCATTGTATGACATTGGAAGAAACTGAAGCAAAAGCTATACTAAATATGTTCAGATTCAGTTAATTTGTACTGAATAGTGAGATCTGAAGCTAATTTTTTGATTCTTAAATATTAATAGTTTTCTCTTTCTGTGGTAAGATAAATCAGATGAGCCAATAGTAACAAAACACCTTCTTATCTGAATGAGCTAAAAATAATAGAAATTGGTCAATGAGAGTTGAGGCTCCATTTCTACTTATAGAGCTGTGGAGGTAATAGACCTGTAGGGAGGTGGCGTGGTTCTCAAGTATTGAGACAGGGAGAGAGAACATTATAAAATGACTGAACAAAGGTCAAGGGGTCAAATCATTAAGGTGTACATGTTATTTGTTCTCAAGTGAGGCTTTTAATCTTGGTTAAACAACTTCTAATTTCTCCTTGGAAAAAGCCACTGAAAATAGGGACTTAGAAAAAATATCAAGTCATGATTTGAGAACGATTATAAATAGAATATCTATCAAAAGGCACATCCATCCCAAGGGAGAACATTTGGACCATAAATGTAAGACTAGAAATTACAGAATAAGGGATATGCAATGGTGCCACTATCTCCTTTGTTCACAT
Organism: Leucopleurus acutus; assembly: GCF_964270905.1. Classification (NCBI taxonomy): domain Eukaryota; kingdom Metazoa; phylum Chordata; class Mammalia; order Artiodactyla; family Delphinidae; genus Leucopleurus; species Leucopleurus acutus. The sequence goes on from NC_139142.1 coordinate 91,705,880, forward strand.
TAAATAGGTCTTTTATTCTTTTCTTAAGAGCCCTGTGTTAAAGCATGCTTGATTTCATCGATCCATGTGTATAGGCTAGAAACACCACAAAGGGATAGACTAGGTGAAAGCGTATGGATAGGAGAATCAGCTGGTTTTGTCATCTCTAGACAATTTTAATGACCAAAAATCCTAATCATTAACTATTATTTTCCTGCAAATAAGAAAAATAAATTTAATATTAGCAGAGAAAATCTTAGTCTATCTTTCAGAACATTAGTGTTCTATAAACAATTTATGAATCATGGATCAACCTCTTCATCTGATGGACAACCAGCTGTGGAACTGAGAGACTGAATGTCTTGCGAAGATCACCTGGGTAATTACGAGCAGATTCCAGATGTGAAGCCAAGTCCCTTATGCCCAGTCCACTACTGATTTCCTTCTACGATACTGTATGTATATGTTTGTGAGATAGATCAAGATTGAGCATAAATATTTGGCAATTTAAGTTTATGTTTTCATAATGAAGGACATTTATTTTTATTTTAGGTTTTACCCATGGAAACATTGACTGACTCAAAAATACTTCTGTATTTCTGAATTACAGATGTCTGTACAACAAAGTATTTGAATGTGGCTTCTGCTTTGAAACGCTAGATGTTTACATTTTAAAACACTCCATGAAATTCCTACATGTCTTCATTTCACACTACTCAAGAACATAAATTATTTTAACCAAATTATTTTACTCTAACAGACATAGTAAAACATTTGATTCATAAATTTGTCCATTCTTTACTGTAACAGGTGCTTAGTACTTAGGCATAACACAAGAAGTTAAGTCCTCTTAGATCAAGATACTTTATAAAGTAAAATGATAATTTTGTAAGTAAAATACCAAGACTATACATAGAACAAGTCAATAGTTTTCAAATTATTAATATGCAAACAAATACATATACCACACTGAGGAGATTCTGTAAGGCTTTTAGTCAGTAGAATACAATATTCTGGGGTGGAGGGGCATGGCTTTTAAAATATTATTATTTACTCTACTTTAGGCAATTTTGCTTGCAAAGTAACAAAATATGTTCTCATATGTGTTTAAATAAAATAACTATTTTTATATTTCACTTGCTATAAAAATAATTATAATTAATTTCTATATTTACCTGAAAGAATGCATCCTTTCGACTTAGAGGTATGCTCATGAAAAGTGACACATAACTTTCTGAAATTCTATCAAACAAGGAATCTTGACTTTCTCTGTCAGGCTTAAAAAATAAAACACACATGGAATTAAAAGCATTAATGTTACAATTTAAAATTAGAATCTGTTTACATAATGTCAGTAACTCTATCTTCTTAAAGGGCAGATCAGTTGCTATAGTGGGATGAGCATGGGTTTTTGGCATCATGCAGACCTGAATTTGAATGCTGGCTCCATTATTCATCAGCAGCACTATCCCAGGCAAGTTAATTAAGTCCTAGTTTCCTTATCTGCCAAATATAGATAATATACACATACCTTAAAGTATTATCTTAAAATTAAATAGGGACAAGGATTATGTTTTGTTTGACTTTGTATTTCAAGCCCTCAGCATGGTGCCTGGCACATTGAAAGCACACCAACATTTGATGAATTAATGAAGGTTCTTGAATAGTAGTTGGCATGCACAAGGCAATCAATGACGTAGTTGCCTGCTATTATTCTATAACCATTCCAAATTTTTCATAATCAGTAACTCAGTATAAAATCAAAGCAATTACTGGAATGAGACAGCCATAGCCAGAACTAGTAAAATTGTGACATGAGAACTATACTAAAAACAAAGTAAGTAGAATGTCATAAGAAGGAAGCAATCTGTAGATAATAATAATGTCAATATTAAAGTTCTAAGGTAGTACCTTGAATTCTTGCTCTATTAAGCAATGAAGAGATAAATTAAAGTACAAATCCATGAATTAAATAAAGCAATAAAGATGAATTAAAGTCCAAATTCATTTATGATGTCAACAGTAGAAGCATAAGCTGGCATTAACAGATTTTGGTAATAAACATAAAAAATGATCAAATTTAGTGGTAGTTTTCTATGAAATTAGCATGCCATATGAGCTGGGATTCATAAATGCATAGAATCTTAGACCTAAAATGGAAGTTAGATATCACCTAGGTTAAGCCCCTCTATTTTAGTGACTGCATTGATGCTCAGAAAGATTAAGAGAATTATTTAAGGTTATACACAGTTAAGTAACTGAAAGCCAGACTAGAATCTAGGTCTCCTAACTCCCAAAACAGCTTTCATGCTTGTGTAGTAAGTTTATGGAAGGAGAAGGTAGCAGAAATAATAATGATAATGTTAACAATTCTTGATCATTTATATAATGGGCAGTGGTTCTAAGACTTAGGGTTGTGTGAGAATTAAATGAGATAATATATAATTTACTAGTAGAGAAAGTTGGCATGTTTCAGTTACATGATCTACACTTAACATGTGTGATGAAATACCCAAACAGAAAGTTGTAGAACATGTCTTTGACTAATACAATTCAACCTAATGTCCACACCATATATACCTCCACAGGAAACTGAGTAGCAAAATGGTACAGTAAATTTTTATACATGTTTTGGTATGTTTGAAAAGAAAACGTATCCTACAGCTTTTGGATATTCAGGTTACTGATATGTTCATTAGATCTAGCTATTTAACATATGTTAAATCATACTTACATTCCAGGAATAAATTTCATTGGTCAGATTGTATAACCCTTTTAATATACTGCTGAATTCAGTTTGCTAGTATTTTGTTGAAGATTTTTGCATCAATATCCATCAAAGAGAATATTGGTCTGTAGACACTTTTTTTGTTGTAATATCTTTGGCTTTGGTATCAGGGTAATGCTGGTCTCATAAAATGAGGTAGAAAGTATTGCCCTCTCTTCAATTTTTTGGGAGAGTTAGAGAAGGACTGGTGTTAATTCTTCTTTAAATGTTGGCAGAATTCATCAGTGAAGTCATCTAGTCCAGGACTTTTCTTTGTTGGGAGGTTTCTGATTACGGAAACCTGATTGAATCTCCTTACTAGTTATAGGTCTATTCAGATTGTCTATTTTTTCATTATTCAGTCTTGGAAAATTACGTTTCTAGGAATTTGTCCATTTTATACAGGCTATCCAATTTGTTGTTATATGTTTGTTCACAGTACTCTAATAATCCTTGTTATTTCTTTGCCAATAGTAATGTTTCCACTTTCTGACTTCGGTAATTTGAGTGCTTTTTTTTTTTTTTTTTTTTTTGGCTACACTGAAAGGCATATGAGCTCTTATATGAGATCTTAGTTCCCCAACGAGGGATTGAACCCATGCCCCCTTCAGTGGAAGCACGGAGTCTTAACCACTGGACTGCCAGGGAAGTCCTCACTTTTTTTCTTAGTCTAGCTACTGGTTTGTCAATTTTGTTGATCTCAAAGAACTAACTTTTGGCTTTACTGATTTTCTCCACTGTTTACCAATTCTCTATTTTATTTATCTACACTCTAATCTTTATTAATTCCTTCCTTCTTTGTTGTTCTTTTTCTAGTTCCTTAATATGTAAAGTTAGGTTGTTGATAATATTGCTTTTTGATTTGTTTAAAACTTTAAATTTGTCATTTAGCAATGCTTTTGCTTTATCCTATGAGTTTTGGTACACTGTGTTTTTTGCTTTCATTTGTTTCAAGTTATTTTCTAATTTCCCCTGTGATTTATTCTTTGAATCATTGGTTAAGAACTCTTATACATCAACAATGTGAGAATAATTCGTACATCCAGTTTGGAAACAACTTGGCACTACCTTGTGAAGTTGAACATCTTCATACCCAACAATGCAGCAATTCCATTCCTTCTCTATGTGTCTTGCAATTTTTGTTTGAGAGATGGACATCTTCAATAGGACAGTAAAACCTGAGGTATAAAGTAGTTATGCTTGGGAATAGGTATGTCTCTTCTCTTGTTAGCCTTTAGGGTCTGAGTCAATTAAGTAAAATGTTAAGCTCCATTTGGGTTTTGTTTTTGCTATGGCTACTCTCAGTGAAACAGAGGCTTCAAATTCTTCCTGCATTGCCTTGTTTTTAGAATTCTTGAAGACCCACCTTTTGAATTCATTTTCTCTAATTCCTTCTGTTTTTCAGTTTTTCCTTTTATTGGTTTCCTCTCTGATCTTTATTATTTCCTTTCTTCTGCATACTTTGGTTTTCATTTCTTTTTCTTTGTCTAGTTTCCTACAGAAGTTGAGGTCATGGTTTTTGAGAACTTTCCTTATTTCAAATCTAGACATCTTAATGCTTTAAATTTCCAAATACTGCTTGAGGTCCATTCCACAAATTTTAATCTGTATTTTCATTTTCATCAAGTTCAAAATACTTTTCAATTTCCCTACTGATTTCTGGTTCGACCCACAGTTCCTGAGAAATGTGTTATTTAGTTATCAAATATTTGAAGATTTTCCATGTAGCTTTCTGTTATTCATTTATAATATAATTCCATTTTGGTCTAAAAACATACTTTGTATGATTTGAATTCTTTTCATTTCATTAGGATGTTTTCCTACCCCAGAATATAGTTGGTAAAAGTTTAATGGGTACATGAGAAAAATGTGTATTCTGCTGTTGTTATGAGGAATGTTTAATAAGTATCAATTAGATCCATAAAGTTGGTTAACAGTATTGCTCAAGTCATCTACATCACTCTATATCATTAACTGGTTTTCTGCACATACGACCAATTATTGAATATAAGGTGTTGAAATACCTAACTATACTTATAGATTTGTCTATGCTTCTTTACGTATTAAAATTTTTTCATTAAATGTGTTTCAAAGCACTTTAATTAGGTACATAAATATTTATGATTGTTATGTCATATTGATGTATTGACTACTTTATAATTATACAATTACTTTCTTTTTCCCCGGTAATATTCTTTGCTTTGAAGGCTACCCTGTATAATGAGTTCAAAAAAGTTGTGATTTTTGTGGGTTATATATGGCTTGTCTTCGTTATTTTATGAGTGGCATTGATGTACTTTCCAGCCTCCTGAATCTTTTTGGGAGCCAATATTCCAAGGACAATTTTGAAAACATTAAGGGTATATCATTACTGGAATTCTTCTAGTTAAACACGATCAAGGAAATTTTTATCATTACCCTACACGTTGGCCAGCAATTTTTGGAACACTGCATTCTCACTAACAATATAATAATAAATAATAATGATAGATGTAACCATTGAACACTTACCATATACCTACTTCCATGTAAACAACTTTACATGCATTTTCTAATATAACTCCCAATAAACAGATAAAGTAGGTAATTTTAAAAATTTTATGAAAGATTTAGAGAGGTAACTATTCAAAGTGACATCATTTTCTAAGTGGATAAATTTGTTTTTGAAGGCCAGATCTTAATTCTATTATACTGAATCTCATATTACATTTATATAGTATTTCCACAGTTTACTAGGGATTTTATTCATGTCACTTTTAGAACACACAACAACTCTAGGAAAAAAGAAAGTCTATGTTATTTGTACCTGTTTTTTGTTTGTTTTGTTTTATTTTGTTTTAGAGAGATGACATAACTGAAGCTCAGAGTGATTTTCTGACTAGCCCAAAGTCTCACACTAACTACTGGGAAAGCCAGATTTAAAAATTTAATTTCCTGGATTCCAGTGCAGCACTTTTTCTACTAGATCAAGCTAACACTACATCATAGGCAATAAAGGAAATCTGCTTTTATATTAGTCACCTAACAACTACTGAAATAAGTTTTAGAGCCAGCATACTGAACCATGCTATATTCTAGAGTATGATTATATATATTTTTTCATATTATGCTGTTGGTAATTAAATTGTACAAGTGGCTCAGGGTTCTATTCCAATTATAAAGTCATTATTGTTTATTATTCATAAAGTAGATCCAAAAATAGATAGAATTTATGTGTTTTGTACTCACCTGAAAATGTAGTATAGCTTGAAATAGGAGCTAACCTACCAAAACAGATATTCCCACACAATGCTGGTAAAAATGTATGGGCATGCACCACACTTATTTGGTGGATTTAGGAAACTAAGAGGTCATGCTATTTATCTAGTTCACTGGCTTCAATACATTTATATTTAACAATGAATCCTCTTAGAAATAAAACCATAGGTGAAATGTAATGAACAGAACAGATGAAACAGGAGCTGTTCTGGTTAAATCACGGAAATGTTGCTTCAATATGGCTTGGATACCCCTTCAGTTCCCTAGAACACTAGCAGAACACTCATCCAGCTGAATCATATATTGTTCCTCAAAACACATCAGAAATCTTAACTGATACTGGAAATGTTATTAAATTATAATATTTTTAAATTATTACTTGGGTAGGAGTCAAGGTGGCGGACTAGGAGGATGCGGAATTCGCATCTCCACACAACTAGGGCACCTACCAGGCACCGGTGGGGGGCCACGGACACCTAAGGGGACAGGAGGAACCCCCAGCGACCAGGTAGGGTGTGGGGGGAGTGAAGGGGGAGGAGAAGTGGAGGCAGGATGGGACTGGCGCCCCTGCAGGGCAGCTGGGGGAGGGGAAGGGATCCCACGCCTGAAGGGGTAAATTGGGGGACCATTGGGAGGGCAGGGGATCAAAAGGGAGCATGGCCAGGATTCCCCTGCCCACTAGGGCCCCTGGGAGCCTGTTGAGATCCCAGGCCTGATCCTCTGCACACGGAGGCCCCCGCCAGCCGTGCATGAGTCCTGAGGGAGTGGGAGGGAGGGAAGGGGGAGCAAAAGTAAAGGCCAGACCTCCAGCACTAGCACCCCTGAGGGGTGGCTGGGGGAGGAGGAGTTCCTACAACCAGCAGAACTTACCCACGGTTAGGGGTCCAGCGGGGACAGGGGAGACCCTGGGGGAGACAGTGGTGGTGGCGTGCAGAGGAATGGAAGGTAACGTGGCCGGCACTTGCCCTGTCTACTTAGGCACCAGGGAGCCTGATGGGCTCCTGGGCCTAATCCTCTGCCCTCAGAGTCTCCCTCCTGCAGTGCAGAGCCCAGGCCCCGCCCCTACACCCCCACCCAAGGCCCTACCACTACACTTGGAGACTCCCTCCAATGCTGGTCCTAAACCCCACCCACACACCCTCACTCAGGGCCCTAACTCCAAACTCCAGAACTCCACACTCCAGAGGTCCTCCTTTCCATGTACTGCCTCTCCCCTTCTGTGTAGGTACTAAGCAGAGGCCCTGCCACACACTCAAAGGTCACCCCCCACCCACCTAAGTCCTGCCACACACAGAATCCCACCCCTGCTTAAGTTCCACTCCCACCTAAACACTGCCCCAATAGCCAAGGTTTTTTTTTTTTCCTCTTTTAGATTGGGGCTCTGTTTTACCTTGTTGATTCACTTATATTTTTATTTTTCCTAATAAATCTTTTATTTTTCTAATTTTATTTTATTCTTTATACACTGTTATTGTTCTCTCCTTTTGGCTTGTTCCCCCACTTTTTTTTTTTTCTGTTGTCATTTTATTTTACCATGTTTTAGTTGTTTCAAATATATTTTTATTTTTCCTAATATATTTTGTTTATTCTTTGATATGTACTGCTCCTTTTGTTTTTTTTTTGCCACGCCATGCAGCTTGAAGGATTTTGGTTCCCAGCCCGGAGGTCAGGCTCGACCTCCTGTGATGGGAGCTCTGAGTCCAAAAAGCTGGAATAACAGAGAACCTCAAACCCCAGGGAATATTAATTGGAGTGAGGCCTGGAGGTGCTCATCTCAGCACCAAGACCTGGCTCTATCCAACTGCTTGCAAACTCCAGTGCTGGACGCCACAGGCCAAACAACCAGTAAGACAAGAATACAGCCCCACCCAACAGAAGAAAAAAAAAGGAAATGACAAAAAATTATCTTACAGACAAAGGAGTAAGGTAAAAACTTACAAGACCAAATAAATGAAGAGAAATAGGCAACCTATCTGAAAAAGAATTCAGAGTAATGATAAAGATGATCCAAAATCTCAGAAACAGAATGGAGAAAATACAAGAAACATTTAACAGGAACTAGGAGAACTAAAGAACAAACAAACAGTGATGAACAACATAATAATTGAAAAGAAACACACTCTAGAAGGAATCAATAGCAGAATAACTGAGGCAGAAGAACAGATAAGTGAGCTGGAAGATAAAATGGTGGAAATAACTGCCAGGGACAGAATAGAGAAAAAAGAATGAAAAGAATTGAGGACAGTCTCAGAGACTCCTGGGACAGCATTAAATGCACCAACATTCAAATTATAGGGGTTCCAGAAGAAGCAGAGAAAAGAAAGGGTCTGAGAAAATATTTCAAGAGATTATATTTGAAAACTTCCCTAACATGGAAAAGGAAATAATCAAGTACAGGAGGCGCAGAGAGTCCCATACAGGATAAATCCAAGGAGAAACATGCCAGGACATGTTAATCAAACTATCAAAAATCAAATACAAAGAAAAATTATTAAAAGCAGCAAGGGAAAAACAACTAATAACGTAAAAGGGAATCTGCATAAGGTTAACAGCTGATCTTTCATCAGAAATTCTGCAAGCCAGAAGGGAGTGGCAGGACATACTTAAAGGGATGAAAGGGAAAAACCTACAACCAAGATTACTCTACCCAGTAAAGATCTCATTCAGATTTGACAGAGAAATTAAAACCTTTACAGACAAGTAAAAGTTAAGAGAATTCAGCACCACCAAACCAGCTTTACAAGAAATGCTAAAGGAACTTCTCTAGGCAGGAAACACAAGAGAAGGAAAAGACCTACAATAACAAACCCAAAACAATTGGTAATAGAAACATACATATCAATAACTACCTTAGACTTCCGGGAAGATGGCGGAAGAGTAAGACGCGGAGATCACCTTCCTCTCCACAGATACACCAGAAATACATCTACGCGTGGAACAACTCCTACGGAGCACCTACTGAACGCTGGCAGAAGACCTCAGACCTCCCAAAAGGCAAGGAACCCCCCACGTACCTGGTTAGGGCAAAAGAAAAAACTAAACAGAGACAAAAGGATAGGGACGGGTCCTGTACCAGCGGGAGAGAGCTGTGAAGGAGGAAAAGTGTCCACACACTAGGAAGCCCCTTCGCGGGTGGAGACTTCGGGAGGCGGAGTGGGGGAGCTTGGGAGCCGCGGAGGAGAGCACAGCAACAGGGGTGCGGAGGGCAAAGCGGGCAGATTCCAGCGCAGAGGATCGGGCCGACCGGCACTCACCAGCCGAGAGGCTTGTCTGCTCGCCCGCCGGGGCGGGCGGGACGGGGAGCTGAGGTTCCGGCTTTTGTCGGAGCGCCGGGAGAGGACTGAGGTTGGCGGCGTGAACACAGCCTGCAGGGCGTTGGTGCGCCGCGGCTGGCCGGGAGAGAGTCTGGGGAGGGGTCTGGACCTGCCGAAGAGGCAAGAGACTTTTTCGTCCCTCTTTGTTTCCTGGTGCACGAGGAGGGGGGATTGGGAACGCTGCTTGGGAGAGCTCCGGGGACGGGCGCGAGCCGCGGCTGAGAGTGCGGAGCCCAGAGACGGACATGGGACGCTAAGGCCGCTGCTGCCGCCGCCAGGAGGCCTGTGTGCGAGCGCAGGTCACTAGCCACACGCCCTTCCGGGGAGCCTGTGCAGCCCGCCGCTGCCGGGGTCCCGGGATCCGGGGACGGCTCCCCCGGGAGAGCGCACGGCGCGCCTCAGGCTGCAGCGTCACGCTGGCCTCTGCCGCTGCAGGCCCGCCCTGCACTCCGTGACCCTCCCTACCCCCCGGCCTGGGTGAGCCAGAGCCTCCGAATCAGCGGCTCCTTTAACCCCGTCCTGTCTGAGCAAAGAACAGACGCCCTCCAGCGACCTACACGCACAGGCGGGGCCAAATCCAAAGCTGAGCCCCTGGGAACTGTGAGGACAAAGAAGAGAAAGGGAAATCTCTCCCAGCAGCCTCAGAAGCAGCGGATTAAAGCTCCACAATCAACTTGATATACCCTGCATCTGTGGAATACCTGAATAGACAAGGAATCATCCCAAATTAAGGAGCCCTGTGGATGAAAGGCTCTTGGTGCTGCAGCCAGGAGTCAGTGCTGTGCCTCTGAGGTGGGAGAGCCAACTTCAGGACACTGGTCCACAAGAGGCCTCCCAGCTGCACATAATATCAAACGGCAAAAATCTCCGAGAGATCTCCATCTCAACGCCAGCACCCAGCTTCACTCAACGACCAGCAAGCTACAGTGCTGGACATCCTATGCCAAACAACTAGCAAGACAGGAACACAACCCCACCCATTAGCAGAGAGGCTGCCCAAAATCATAATAAGTCTACAGACACCCCAAAACACACCACCAGACGTGGACCTGCCCACCAGAAAGACAAGATCCAGCCTCATACACCAGAACACAGGCACTAGTACCCTCCACCAGGAAGCCTACACAACCCACTGAACCAACCTTAGCCACTGGGGACAGACACAAAAAAAAACAGGAACTACGAACCTTCAGCCTGCAAAAAAAAAAAAGGAGACCCCAAACACAGTAAGATAAGCAAAATGAAAAGACAGAAAAACACACAGCAGATGAAGGAGCAAGATAAAAACCCACCAGACCTAACAAATGAGGAAGAAATAGGCAGTCTACCTGAAAAAGAATTCAGAATAATGATAGTAAGGTTGATCCGAAATCTTGGAGATAGAATGGACAATAGAATGGACAAATTGCAAGAATCAGTTAACAAGGACCTAGAAGAACTAAAGATGAAACAAGCAACGATGAACAACACAATAAATGAAATTAAAAGTACTCTAGATGGGATCAATAGCAGAATAACTGAGGCAGAAGAACGGATAAGTGACCTGGAAGATAAAATAGTGGAAATAACTACTGCAGAGCAGAATAAAGAAAAAAGAATCAAAAGAACTGAGGACAGTCTCAGAGACCTCTGGGACAACATTAAACGCACCAACATTCGAATTATAGGGGTTCCAGAAGAAGAAGAGAAAAAGAAAGGGACTGAGAAAATATTTGAAGAGATTATAGTTGAAAACTTCCCTAATATGGGAAAGGAAATAGTTAATCAAGTCCAGGAAGCACAGAGAGTCCCATACAGGATAAATCCAAGGAGAAATACGCCAAGACACATATTAATCAAACTGTCAAAAATTAAATACAAAGAAAACATATTAAAAGCAGCAAGGGAAAAACAACAAATAACACACAAGGGAATCCCCATAAGGTTAACAGCTGATCTTTCAGCAGAAACTCTGCAAGCCAGAAGGGAGTGGCAGGACATATTGAAAGTGTTGAAGGAGAAAAACCTGCAACCAAGATTACTCTACCCAGCAAGGATCTCATTCAGATTTGATGGAGAAATTAAAACCTTTACAGACAAGCAAAAGCTGAGAGAGTTCAGCACCACCAAACCAGCTCTACAACAACTGCTAAAGGAACTTCTCTAGGCAAGAAACACAAAAGAAGGAAAGGACCTACAATAACGAACCCAAAACAATTAAGAAAATGGGAATGGGAACACACATATCGATAATTACCTTAAATGTAAATGGACTAAATGCTCCCACCAAAAGACACAGATTGGCTGAATGGATACAAAAACAAGACCCATATATTTGCTGTCTACAAGAGACCCACTTCAGACCTAGAGACACATACAGACTGAAAGTAAGGGGATGGAAAAAGGTATTTAATGCAAATGGAAACCAAAAGAAAGCTGGAGTAGCAATTCTCATATCAGACAAAATAGACTTTAAAACAAAGACTATTAGAAGAGACAAAGAAGGACACTACATAATGATCAAGGGATCGATCCAAGAGGAAGATATAACAATTGTAAATATTTATGCACCCAACATAGGTGCACCTCAATACATAAGGCAAATACTGACAACCATAAAAGGGGAAATCGACAGTAACACATTCATAGTAGGGGACTTTAACACCCCACTTTCACCAATGGACAGGTCATCCAAAATGAAAATAAATAAGGAAACACAAGCTTTAAATGATACATTAAACGAGATGGAGTTAATTGATATTTATAGGACATTCCATCCAAAAACAACAGAATACACATTTTTCTCAAGTGCTCATGGAACATTCTCCAGGATAGATCATATCTTGGGTCACAAATCAAGCCTTGGTAAATTTAAGAAAATTGAAATTGTATCAAGTATCTTTTCTGACCACAACGCCATGAGACTAGATATCAATTACAGGAAAAGATCTGTAAAAAATACAAACACATGGAGGCTAAACAATACACTAATTAATAATGAAGTGATCACTGAATAAATCAAAGAGGAAATCAAAAAATACCTAGAAACAAATGACAATGGAGACACAACGACCCAAAACCTGTGGGATGCAGCAAAAGCAGTTCTAAGGGGGAAGTTTATAGCAATACAAGCCCACCTTAAGAAGCAGGAAACATCTCGAATAAACAACCTAACCTTGCACCTCAAGCAATTGGAGAAAGAAGAACAAAAAAACCCCAAAGCTAGCAGAAGGAAAGAAATCATAAAAATCAGATCAGAAATAAATGAAAAAGAAATGAAGGAAACAATAGCAAAGATCAATAAAACTAAAAGCTGGTTATTTGAGAAGATAAACAAAATAGATAAACCACTAGCCAGATTCATCAAGAAAAAAAGGGAGAAGACTCAAATCAATAGAATTAGAAATGAAAAAGGAGAGGTAACAACTGACACTGCAGAAATAAAAGAGATCATGAGAGATTACTACAAGCAACTCTATACCAATAAAATGGACAATCTGGAAGAAATGGACAAATTCTTAGAAATGCACAACCTGCCAAGACTGAATCAGGAAGAAATAGAAAATATGAACAGACCAATCACAAGCACTGAAATTGAAACTGTGATTAAAAATCTTCCAACAAAGAAAAGCCCAGGACCAGATGGCTTCACAGGCGAATTCTATCAAACATTTAGAGAAGAGCTAACACCTATCCTTCTCAAACTCTTCCAAAATATAGCAGAGGGAGGAACACTCCCAAACTCCTTCTACGAGGCCACCATCACCTTGATACCAAAACCAGACAAGGATGTCACAAAGAAAGAAAACTACAGGCCAATATCACTGATGAACATAGATGCAAAAATCCTCAACAAAATACTAGCAAACAGAATCCAACAGCACATTAAAAGGATCATACACCATGATCAAGTGGGGTTTATTCCAGGAATGCAAGGATTCTTCAATATACGCAAATCTATCAATGTGATAAACCATATTAACAAACTGAAGGAGAAAAACCATATGATCATCTCAATAGATGCAGAGAAAGCTTTTGACAAAATTCAACACCCATTTATGATAAAAACCCTGCAGAAAGTAGGCATAGAGGGAACTTTCCTCAACATAATAAAGGCCATATATGACAAGCCCACAGCAAACATCATCCTCAATGGTGAAAAACTGAAAGCATTTCCACTAAGATCAGGAACAAGACAAGGTTGCCCACTCTCACCACTCTTATTCAACATAGTTTTGGAAGTTTTAGCCACAGCAATCAGAGAAGAAAAGGAAATAAAAGGAATCCAAATCGGAAAAGAAGAAGTAAAGCTGTCACTGTTTGCAGATGACATGATCCTATACATAGAGAACCCTAAAGATGCTACCAGAAAACTACTAGAGCTAATCAATGAATTTGGTAAAGTGGCAGGATACAAAATTAATGCACAGAAATCTCTGGCATTCCTATATACTACTGATGAAAAATCTGAAAGTGAAATCAAGAAAACACTCCCATTTACCATTGCAACAAAAAGAATAAAATATCTAGGAATAAACCTACCTAAGGAGACAAAAGATCTGTATGCAGAAAATTATAAGACACTGATGAAAGAAATTAAAGATGATACAAATAGATGGAGAGATATACCATGTTCTTGGATTGGAAGAATCAACATTGTGAAAATGACTCTACTACCGAAAGCAATCTATAGATTCAATGCAATCCCTATCAAACTACCACTGGCATTTTTCACAGAACTAGAACAAAAAATTTTGCAATTTGTATGGAAACACAAAAGACCCCGAATAGCCAAAGCAATCTTGAGAACGAAAGAAGGAACTGGAGGAATCAGGCTCCCAGACTTCAGACTATACTACAAAGCTACAGTTATCAAGACGGTATGGTACTGGCACAAAAACAGAAAGATAGATCAATGGAACAGGATAGAAAGCCCAGAGATAAACCCACGCACATATGGTCACCTTATCTTTGACAAAGGAGGCAGAAATGTACAGTGGAGAAAGGACAGCCTATTCAATAAGTGGTGCTGGGAAAACTGGACAGCTACATGTCAAAGTATGAAATTAGATCACTCCCTAACACCATACACAAAAATAAGCTCAAAATGGATTAAAGACCTAAATGTAAGGCCAGAAACTATCAAACTCTTAGAGGAAAACATAGGCAGAACACTCTATGACATAAATCACAGCAAGATCCTTTTTGACCCACCTCCTAGAGAAATGGAAATAAAAACAAGAGTAAACAAATGGGACCTAATGAAACTTAAAAGCTTTTGCGCAGCAAAGGAAACCATAAAGAAGACCAAAAGACAACCCTCAGAATGGGAGAAAATATTTGCAAATGAAGCAACTGACAAAGGATTGATCTCCAAAATTTATAAGCAGCTCATGCAGCTTAATAACAAAAAAACAAACAACCCAATCCAAAAATGGGCAGAAGACCTAAATAGACATTTCTCCAAAGAAGATATACAGAGTGCCAACAAACACATGAAAGAATGCTCAACATCACTAATCATGAGAGAAATGCAAATCAAAACTACAATGAGATATCATCTCACACCAGTCAGAATGGCCATCATCAAAAAATCTAGAAACAATAAATGCTGGAGAGGGTGTGGAGAAAAGGGAACCCTCTTACACTGTTGGTGGGAATGTAAATTGATACAGCCACTGTGGAGAACAGTATGGAGGTTCTTTAAAAAGCTACAAATAGAACTACCATATGACCCAGCAATCCCACTACTGGGCATATACCCTGAGAAAACCATAATTCAAAAAGAGTCATGTACCAAAATGTTCATTGCAGCTCTATTTACAATAGCCCAGAGATGGAAACAACCTAAGTGTCCATCATCGGATGAATGGATAAAGAAGATGTGGCACATATATACAATGGAATATTACTCAGCCATAAAAAGAGACGAAATTGAGCTATTTGTAATGAGGTGGATAGACCTAGAGTCTGTCATACAGAGTGAAGTAAGTCAGAAAGAGAGAGACAAATACCGTATGCTAACACATATATATGGAATTAAAAAAAAAAATGTCATGAAAAACCTAGGGGTGAAACAGGAATAAAGACACAGACTTACTAGAGAATGGACTTGAGGCTATGGGGAGGGGGAAGGGTAAACGGTGACAAAGCGATAAAGAGGCATGGACATATATACACTACCAAACGTAAGGTAGATACCTAGTGGGAAGCAGCCGCATAGCACAGGGAGATCAGCTCGGTGCTTTGTGACCGCCTGGAGGGGTGGGATAGGGAGGGTGGGAGGGAGGGAGACGCAAGCGGGAAGAGATATGGGAATATATGTATATATATAACTGATTCATTTTGTTGTGAAGCTGAAACTAACATACCATTGTAAAGCAATTATACTCCAATAAAGATGTTAAAAAAAAAAAAAAAACTACCTTAAATGTAGATGGATTAAATGCTCCATCCAAAAGACACAGACTGGCTGAATGGATACAAAAACAAGACCTCTATATTTGCTGTCTACAAGAGACCCACTTCAGACCTAGGGACACATACAGACTGAAAATGAGGGGATAGAAAAAGATATTCCATGCAAATGGAAATCAAAAGAAAGCTGGAGTAGAAATTCTCATATCAGACAAAATAGACTTTAAAATAAAGGCTATTACAAGAGACAAAGAAACACACTACATAATGATCAAGGGTTCGATCCACAAAGAAGACATAACAATTGTAAACATTTATGCACCCAACATAGGAGCACCTCAATACATAAGGCAAATGTTAACAGCCATAAAAGGGGAAATAGTAACACAATCATAGTAGGGGACTTTAACACCCCACTTTCACCAATGGACAGATCATCCAAAATGAAAATAAATAAGGAAACACAAGCTTTAAATGACACGTTAGATAAGACGGACTTAATTGATATTCATAGGACATTCCATCCAAAAACAACAGAATACACTTTATTCTCAAGTGCTCATAGAACATTTTCCAGGATAGATCATATCTTGGGTCACAAATCAAGCCTTGGTAAATTCAAGAAAACTGAAATCGTATCAAGTATCTTTTCCAACCACAACGCCATGATACTAGATATCAATTACAGTAAAAAATCTGTAAAAAATACAAACACATGGAGGCTAAACAATGCGCTACTAAATAACCAAGAGATCACTGAAGAAATCAAAGAGGAAACCAAAAAATACCTAGAAACAAATGACAATGAAAACACGACAATCCAAAACCTATTGGATGCAGCAAAAGCAGTTCTAAGAGGGAAGTTTATAGAAATACAATCCTACCTCAAGAAACAAGTAACATCTCTAATAAACAACCTAACCTTACACCTAAAACAACAGAGAAAGAACAAAAAACCCCGTAAAGTTAGCAGAAGGAAAGAAATCATAAAGATCAGATCAGAAATAAATGAAAAAGAAATGAAGGAAACAACAGCAAAGATCAATAAAACTAAAAGCTGGTTCTTTGAGAAGATAAACAAAATTGATAAACCATTAGCCAGACTCATCAAGAAAAAAGGGAGAAGACTCAAATCAACAGAATTAGAAATGAAAAAGGAGAAGTAACAACTGACACTGCGGAAATACAAAGGATCATGAGAGATTACTACAAACAAATATATGCCAACAAAATGGACAACCTGGAAGAAATGGACAAATTCTTAGAAAAGTACAACCTTCTGAGACTGAACCAGGAAAAACAGAATACATAAATGGACCAATCACAAGCACTGAAATTGAAACTGTGATTAAAAATCTTCCAACAAAAAGACAAGGACCAGATGGTTTCACAGGGGAATTCCAGCAAACGCTTAGAGAAGAGCTAACACCTATCCCTTCTCAAACTCTTCCAAAATATAGCAGAGGGAGGAATACTCCCAAACTCATTCTATGAGGCCACCATCACCCTGATACCAAAACCAGACAAAGAAAAGACACAAAAAAAGAAGACTACAGGCCAATATCACTGATGAACACTGATGCAAAAATCCTCAACAAAATACTAGGAAACCGAATCCAAAAGCACATTAAAAGGATCATACACCATGATCAAGCAGGGTTTATCCCAGGAATGCAAGGATTCTTCAATATAGGCAAAACAATGAATGTGATACACCATATTAACAAATTGAAGGATAAAAACCATATGATCATCTCAATAGATGAAGAAAGAGCTTTCAACAAAATTCAACACCCATTTCTAATACAAAAAAAAAACAACCAACAAAGTAGGCACAGAGGGAACCTACCTCAACATAATAAAGGCCATATATGACAAACCCACAGCCAACATCATTCTCAACAGTGAAAAACTGAAACCATGTCCTCTGATATCAGGAACAAGACAAGGTTTCCCATTCTCACTGCTATTATTCAACATAGTTTTGGAAGTTTTAGCCATTCAGAGAAGAAAAAGAAATAAAAGGAATCCAAATCGTAAAAGAAGAAGTAAAACTGTCACTGTTTGCAGATGACATGATACTATAAATAGAGTATCCTAAAGATGCTACCAGAAAACTACTAGAACTAATCAATGAATTTGCTAGAGTAGCTGGATACAAAATTAATGCACAGAAATCTCTGGCATTCCTACACACTAATGATAAAAAATCTGAAAGAGAAATTAAGGAAACACTCCCATTTACCACTGCAACAAAAAGAATAAAATACCTAGGAATAAACCTAGCAAAGGAGACAAAAGACCTGTATCCAGAAAACTATAAGACACTGATGAAAGAAATTAAAGATGATACAAACAGATGGAGATATATACCATGTTCTTGGATTGGAAGAATCAACATTGTGAAAATAACGATACTACCCAAAGCAATCTACAGATTCAATGCAATCCCTTTCAAACTACCTGTGGCATTTTTCACAGAACTAGAAAAAAAAATTTCACAATTTGTATGGAAGAACAAAATACCCCAAATAGCCAAAGCAATCTTGACAAAGAAAAATGGAAGTGGAGGAATCAGGCCCCCTGACTTCAGACTATACTACAAAGCTACTGGCACAAATCAAGACAGTATGGTACTGGCACAAAAACAGAAATATAGATCAATGGAACAGGATAGAAAATCCAGAAATAAACCAGAAATAAAAATCCAGAAATAAACCCTTGCACATACCTTATCTTTGATAAAGGAGGCAGGATTATACAATGGAGAAAAGACAGTCTCTTCAATAAGTGGTGCTGGGAAAACTGGACAGCTACATGTTAAAGAATGAAAGTAGAACACTCCCTAACACCATACACAAAAATAAACTCAAAATGGATTACAGACCAAAATTTAAGGCCAGACACTATCAAACTCTTAGAGGAAAATATAGGCAGAACACTCTATGACATAAATCACAGCAAAATCCTTTTTGACCCACCTCCTAGAGAAATGGAAACAAAAACAAAAATAAACAAATGGGACCTAATGAAACTTAAAAGATTTTGCACAGCAAAGGAAACCATAAACAAGACCAAAAGACAACCCTCAGAATGGGAGAAAATATTTGCAAATGAAGCAACTGACAAAGGATTAATCTCCAAAATATACAAGCAGCGTATGCAGCTCAGTACCAAAAAACAAACAACCCAATCCAAAAATGGGCAGAAGACCTAAATAGACATTTCTCCAAAGAAGATATACAGATTGCCAACAAACATATGAAAGGATGCTCACCATCACTAATCATTAGTGAAATGAAAATCAAAACTAAAATGAGGTATCACCTCACACTGGTCAGAATGGCCTTCTTCAAAAAATCTACAAACAATAAATGTTGCAGAGGGTGTGGAGAAAAGGGAATCTTCTTGCACTGTTGGTGGGAATGTAGATTGATACAGCCACTATGGAGAACAGTATGGAGCTTCCTTAAAAGACTAAAACTAGCACTACCATACGACCTAGCAATCCTACTACTGGGCATATACCCTGAGAAAACCATAATTAAAAAAGAGTCATGTACCACAATGTTCATTGCAGCACTATTTACTATAACCTGGACGTGGAAGCAACCTAAGTGTCCGTTGACAGATTAATGGATAAAGAAGATGTGGCACATATATACAATGGGATACTACTCAGCCATAAAGAAACGAAATTGAGTTATTTGTAGTGAGGTGGATGGACCTAGAGTCTGTCATACAGAGTGAAGTAAGTCAGAAAACCAAATACCATATGCTAACACATATATACGGAATCTAAAAAAAAAATGGTTCCTATGAACCTAGGGGTAGGAAAGGAATAAAGACACAGACGTAGAGAATGGACTTGAGGACATGGAGAGGGGGAAGAGTAAGCTGGGACAAAGTGAGAGAGTACCATCGACACATATACACTACCAAATGTAAAATAGATAGCTAGTGGGAAGAAGCTGCATAGCACAGGGAGATCAGCTCAGGGCTCTGTGACGACCTAGAGGTGTGGAATATGGAGGGTGGTAGGGAGACGCAAGAGGGAGGGGATATAGGGATATATGTATGCATATATCTGATTCACTTTGTTATACTGCAGTAACTGACACAACATTGTAAAGTAATTATACTCCAATAAAGATGTCAAAAACATTATTACTTAATAACTGCATTTTAATTTTAGGAAGCCAGTAGTTTCTAGAGAATAGCTTGCTTAAAGATAAAAAGATTTCTAATCCTTGTTTATTCTAAGGATAATCCTATATATGTAGTGGGTCATTAATATCTTTGGGTCAAATCTGTTTCTTCAAAATAATATTATATGGCTTGACAAAGTTACTAGAAACATTGCTAGATTATGTTTCCTTCAAAAACTTGCTATACATAATCCTAACAGATTTAAGTGGGAAAGTAATGTTTCTTCTCATGTTCTATCATGGAAAAACATAAATTTGGGATTCAGATCTAGAGAAAGAAATTTAAGGTAATAAAACTCTGATTGCAAAAATTTCCCTATGTAATTACCTTTGTAGAACTGATACACCACTTCCTATCCCTCATTCAACTCCTAACAATAATAGAAACATAGTACAGATAATCTTACCTAGAATTACATTAATTTTTCTAACATGAAGCTCTATGTAAATGGCTTGTATGTAAAATTAGTAACACCCATTCCTTCATGGTATGAAAGAATCCATTAGCAGTTTTCTTTGGGTAATTTGAGGTGGGGAGGTGAAGAACTGAGCCTGTTATCAGGCTCCCCTGATGGGGTAGCACACCTTCTTAATGCTTAGACTGCGACCCCCTGCGTTACCCTACTTTCCATCCTTCTAGATCCAGAGGCCACATGGCAGTCATTGGTATTCACCACTTTTTCCAGGTTCACATATTCTCTAATGTAAGACTCGGGTACTGCTTATTTCCATTCTCTTATTGCTTCCCAGATACCCACGTCTTTCCCTTTTTAATCCTAAGCAGAGTTTTTATCTTTCTGAATCAAGTGAGGACCCTCACCCCATCTGATATTGTAGAGTGTTTTCTAAGTGAAACCTCCTTCAATGTCACTGATTTGCAGTGGATATTCTATTTCGCGTTCATCAGCACGTTACAGTATTGAGTAAAGCTACAACTTTATTACTCACTACAGTGTTTGATTTTACTTATCTTTTTCTGATTAATAAAGACTCTGGATCTTTGAAATCCATATTGAGGTTTTAACTTCTCTGAAAGAACTCTAGATTTCAAACAGGATTTCTAACATGTGCAGAATACTAAAAAAACAAGCTCTGTGACAGGATCGGAAAACATTTTTTGTACCAGTGCTACCTCTACTGAAAAACTAATTACGCTGCAAATCAACTTTAAAAAAAAGAAGTTTAAAAAATATCATTATACCTTAAATTTATGGAGAAACCACCACCAAAAGGAATCATGCAAAAGAGCAACAGAGGCTTCTGAGAGGAAATGAGTCTTCCAGATTTTAAAAATTTTTCCCTATGGAAAAAAGACACATGGAGATCAAATTAATAATATTATAAGACATGTTACTGTAAATAGGCTTTATAAAGAGTGTGTATTTAATAGTTATAAACTACCACTGCTTAATAGAAATTTAATGTGAGCCATATATATATTTTCTAATAGACATTTTAAAAAAGTAAAAGTAAAAGGTGAAATTTTAGTGACATTTTGTTTAACCAAATGTATTTAAAATATATTTTAATACATAATTGTTATTAAATTATTAATGAAATATTTTACATTCTTTTGGGTACTGGGTCTTTGAAATACAGTGTATATTTTATACTTATAGCACATCTCAATTTGAACATAAATTTTCATCATAAATACTAGATCGTAATTAGATTTTGTAAACTATATGGTTGTAATTTTGTTTCAACCATAATTGAAAGTTGTTCAATAACTGAATCAAGTATTAATTTTAAACTTTATATATAATTAAAATAAATAAAATTTAAAAATTCAGCTGATCACAGACATAGAAAACAAACTATGGTTACCAAAGGGGAAAGTAGGGGAGAGGGATAAATTATGAGTTTGGGATTAACAGATACACTCTACTCTATGTAGAATAGATAAACAACAAGGTCCTACTGTATAGCATAGGGAACTATATTCAATACGCTGTGATAACCTATAATGGAAAAGAACCTTAAAAAGAACATATATACATATGTATGTATAACTGAATCCCTTTGCTATACATCAGAAACTAACACAACACTGTAAAACCACCATACTTCAATTAAAAAAAAAATTCAGCTGAGTCACACCAGGCATATTTCACATTCTCAATAATCACATTTGATTAGTAGTCACTGAAACGACAGTGTAGGCTAGAAGAGGAATAGCAAAACTCCAAGACACATGTTAACAATTTCCCTTTTATGCTGAAGGCAGGTATCAGCAATCATGGGGTTGTAACCCAATGGGCCCCATCATAAGTCTAGACCCTAAAGATAGTGTTCACTCTAAGCAATTCATCAAAATTGGCACATAAAGTTAATTCACCATGACTACTAGAGACTATAAATCTTGGTTTACATAGGTACCTTCAATAGTCATTTTATTTTATTCACTAAAAGTTTGTAATGCCAGACTCAGTAGAGTTCAAGAATTCTTTTAATGAAACCCATAGGTATGAATTTCTGTTCCTCAAGTACAAGTCTACAAAAAAGGATACCGTGCAAACATTTATACCAAGGAGATTATTTATCATGCATACTGTGGGAGCACTTCTCCTTCATAGGCCACTAAGTATAGTATATACATTGGTAACAGCTTCAACTTATTTAGCACGTTTTTTTTTAACATCTTTATTGGGGTATAATTGCTTTAGAATGGTGTGTTAATTTCTGCTTTATAACAAAGTGAATCAGTTATACATATACATATGTTCCCATATCTCTTCCCTCTTGCGTCTCCCTCCCTCCCACCCTCCCTATCCCACCCCTCTAGGTGGTCACAAACCACTGAGCTGATCTCCCTGTGCTATGCGGCTGCTTCCCACTACCTATCTATTTTACATTTGGTAGTGTATATATGTCCATGCCACTCTCTCACTTTGTCACAGCTTACCCTTCCCCCTTCTTAATTACAAAAACATATGAGAAGTACATAAAGAAAAAAGTAGAAAATTAAAATACAGGAGAAAATCTGAATATTTTTTGTTGAAATTATTTGCAAATTTCAAGCAAACATGCTTTTTAGTGTAAACTAACTGCATGATTGCTTCTATTCTAAGCTTTGGTTATGTTTAGTATCACTAACTTTCTTTTTCAGGAAAATTCCAGATTCCTTAAAATATATCAATATTTAGTCAAAACAACCAAAAACAGAAATCAGCCAAAAAACCCCAAACCCGACTTAAAAAGTTAAATGGTACTTTCCTCCATCACCCTCTACCCTTTTGTGATACTTTTTTGATTCAAACAAATGTAAACATACCTTAAAACCTATACATTATCTGACTTGGAATTTATTCTCCTAATATAGATTCTAGGTTGGATAAAACTATTTCTAATGATCTCTTGATTTCTGTTTGTGTATATCTGTATCTCTGTGGCTCAGCTTTCTCAAAATATAGGCCGCTTTTCACTCAATTCAATAAAACTTTTACTGAGCATCATCTGTAGCCAAGGGTCCATTCTGGGTGGTAAAGGGGATAATTTATACTTTATCAAGAAACTTAATCTATGACTGTATGTTCAGGAACGTATTTGGATGGGGTTACGTGAATCCAGTCAATTCCATGGATTCCCTCACCTTCAAGCATGTAACAGTAACCCTTTAACCTTCTTTTTCCAAGTTTCAGACGTTATAATAAGCATTTCTATGAAATAACCTTCCCTCTGATATTATTTTCCTAAGCTTATTTTCTCTTCACTTTAATGTCATCATCTATCTCAATGCCATTGCATTGTGCATGATCTAGCAAGCCAATTTAAATTCTTTACTGAAATCAGGGAGGGGTATTAACAAATAAAACACTGGTTATCTATACCTAGATATACCACTGGTTCACAAACTCAAAATATCCTACACCCAGCTGCTTGTCATATCCTGTGCACCCCTTCCCCCAAACCCATACCTACTTACACTCCTCACTTTCCTACTTCTTTCAAAAATGACAGCGTCCTCCAAGTTAACCATATGAAATGTTTATCATAGCTGTACTTCTGTGCCTTGTTTATGTGACTGTGATGTACATGCACCCATAGTTAAAATACAGTCCCATCTTAGAACACAGAATGTGAGAGTTAAAAAGATTATATTGTCTAGAACATTTATAAGATGATTTTAACAATAATTTGTATTAATTTCTTTTTACAATAAAACCTTTTCCCTGAGGAAACTTTGGAAAATATAGTCAGAGAAAGTCACAAATAAGCTCATGATCCAGGCATAACAATTACCATCTATTGTTTTTCTCAAAAAAAAAATTGTATCAGGTGATCAAGATGGCAAACTAAGCCTTCCCTCTCACCCAAATCCCATAAAACATAAAAGAGAATTGAAAAGCATCTGTATTAGCATGGAAAATAAGAGAGAGTGTCATTACTGAATCATTTTAGGTGGAGTTTTCAACTGAGGTGCTCTGTGGTTCCCTAACTGAGGGGCAAACAGGAGACCCAAGTCAGGTTAATCAGATTATTTCTTGGAATACTGTGTCTTGAAGATGGAACACTGAAGTGATACACTCTCTTTCACCTTGAAGAGAGGGAAAAATGGGCAGAAAATAATGGCTGGAGCTGATTCATCCAAATTTAATGGTTGATTAGACTCCTTCTGAAGGACTGTAGAATACTATAGCAGGAAAGAAAACAGGGATTTTGTGTTGAGAAAGAAAGAGCCACAAGGAGGCTGGGGGTGAGGGATGGGAAGAGGGCCTACTAGGGGCCAAGTCCATCTTAGAGAACTGTCTTGAGAGGAATCTGCCTGGAGGTACAAGGAGCACTGTTCAAGTCCCCAGGAAACAGAAACCTTTTTAGGTGACCGCTTAATATTTAAGTGGGTGGGAAATCAATACCAGTAACCACTCAGCCCTCGTCCTATCCCTGGCAATCAGTGTCCAATGATCTAGTTACCTTCCTATGCCTGCAGTTTTTCATCAATTGGCTACTCTGTAGGGATATTTCTTAAAAATTCCCCAGACACTTGGAGGTTCAAAAGGTAGGGTGTGGGGAAGGGCTCTCATAAATTATTTTGGGATCAAAATGAGCAGGCTAACATATCCTGAGCTATAGAGCAGGAAGAGGGGGAGTGAAACACCTGTTACAGTCACATGCCAAGCCAATGCACGCAACTTCAGACTCCTGAGGCAGTAACACAGAATCTAATACAGTCTCTTCTGGAGATTAGGGTGTTAAAAATGTCACTGGTTGGGGCTTCCCTGGTGGTGCAGTGGTTGAGAGTCCGCCTGCTGATGCAGGGGACACAGGTTCATGCCCCGGTCCGGGAGGATCCCACATGCCGCGGACCGGCATGGGCTCGTGAGCCATGGCCACCAAGCCTGCGCGTCCGGAGCCTGTGCTCTGCAATGGGAGAGGCCACAACAGTGAGAGGTCCGTGTACCGCAAAAAAAAAAAAAAAAATGTCACTGGTCTTTCCTGCCAGACTTAATGCCCAAAAGAATTAAATCTTGCTTAACACCTAATCTGTCATAGCTTTAAATTAAGGCCTAATTCATTAAATCATATTCTCAAAATATATCACACAATAATAATAAAATAATGTTTACATACGTCAAAGTTATGGGCTTTTAAAATAAAAAGATAAATCTGTTCAGCATTCAAATGTCTGGGTAGTTGAGTAAGCTCATTTGTTCTGAATCCTGGGAAGTTGCAACCCTAGAAAGAGGGAAATACCACAGAACAGGAATTACTTCATTCTTTTCAGTATAGTAGTCTCATATGTCTACAGAAGACAGATATTTAACTATCATTCATTAACATAATTATTTTACATACTTTTACTAAAAATAAGTAAAATATATTTATCCCACCTAAGAAAAATCTTCATATTATCTGTTTCTATGAAATTAAGAGCACTGACATATTCATATGCCAAATCTAAAAGTAAAAACAATTACTTCAGAACTAATTTTGACATAGCTCAAATTACCAAGAATTTTAGCTACACTACACATAAAGAAATGGACTAGGCAGAAAAAGAACGCTTCTGTATTTGTTTCCAACTTTCTCTCCTGGGGCCCCTATCTAAATGTATAGCTTTATCTATCTTATTGTAAACATTCTTTTAGATCCACATAATACTTTTGATATATAATCTCATAAAACAGAAATTGTAAATACCTCTATATCCTTCTTTGTCTCCATGTCATCTGAAAGCTGGAAAACATTTAAAATAAAATCTTTAAAATTCTAAATTTAAGAATTTTTATACTTTGTAACTTTGTTCAGTTAACGTGTGTGTGTGTGTATGCATCTCTTAGTGAGGCCTAGAATGCTGTTGCTGTATTAGATGCTGGGAATGCAAAGATATTCCTTGCCCTCAAGTTAGTCAGAGGGCAAGAGAAGAATCAGATACGTATACAAAACACAAAGAGATAAGGGCTATGATAGAAATATAAACAAACTACTTATTGCAGTTTGGGTCCACTGGGAAACAGACTGTGAGGTGGAATTTAGTGTTCAGAATGTTTATTGGGAGTGACTTTGGGATTAATATCTATGGAAGGCAAGAGGAAAGGGAAGATTGAGAAGTCAGCTATGATGCACGTCTAACAGCCCTGACCCTAAGCAGAGCTTGTGAACTGAAAGGACCCATAGTAGTTGTTCTGCACTGGGTTGAAAGTGCCAGGCCTTTCTGTTTCTGACTTGATTAGTCATTGTATGTGAGTGGCTCCTGGATGGTCGTTTACTTGGGAGAGGAAGTTCTCTCTGTGAGAGGCAATCCCTGAAGGGGCTACAGCTGAAGGGTGTCCCCTAACAGCACTCTTAGCAGTTGGGGCAACGGGTCCTTCCTTGAAGGGGAATCTGGGAGGAACATCTTTGTGTCCACCACACTACTTTACACAGAGAATAAGAAGCCTTCTGTATAAATTAGTTTTTGATCATCTAGACATGTTAATATATTGTTTATTATTTTCCATATACCCATTTCCTCCCCAAATACATAGGCTTACAGGCAAATTTTATACACACACACACATAACATATATTATTTAAGAGAAGACATAGGAAACCAATTTGAAAGGATGATTACAGATTGCTAAATGAAAGAGGATCACATTATTGGCATTTTTTAAAAATGTGCAAAGGGATAAAAAGGAGAAGGAAAGTGAGATCAATTATAAGAAAGAAGGCTATGTGCAACTGGTCGTTCAAGACGGCGTCAGATTTAGAAAGATGTTAATGTTAATCTCAAAGTCCTGGCTTTATTCTGCAGGAAGCAAAGAAACACCTTTCAGGGAACAGAGTAATAGTAACACAGAACTAGTTCTTGGTCATACAACCTGGAAAAGATACCACAAAAATATAAATAATTCATGTTAAAATCCTGGATTTCCCTGGTGGCACAGTGGTTAAGAATCTGCCTGCCAATGCAGGTGACAGGTTCAAGCCCTGGTCCGGGAAGATTCCACATGCCACGGAGCAACTAAGCCCGTGCGCCACAACTACTAAGCCTGCGCTCTAGAGCCCGCAAGCCACAACTACTGAAGCCCGCGTGCCTAGAGCCTACACTCCACAACAAGAGAAGCCACCGCAATGAGAAGCCTGTGCACTGCAATGAAGAGTAGCCCCTGCTTGCCGCAACTAGAGAAAAGCCCACATGCAGCAACGAAGACCCAATGCAGCCAAAAAACATATTCAATAAAAATTATTATTAAAATTTTGTTAGTGTAATTCATCTAAAGGTCATTTCAATAGATCCTGGAAAGTCATCTGATAAAATTCATTAGAATTTTTGAAATTCTTTTGAAAATTAATACAGAAATCACAATGAATAATGTAACTACCAGTGTTCCCATGTTCCCACAACCTAGAATGGATTACTGTTATTTTAGTATTTGCTTAAGACTATTTAAGATAAAATATGAAGTTTACATATAATAAAATATAAAATTAGATCCCTTTTTACCACGATCTCTAGTTCAAACTGTGTGTTCCCCTTCCATGAGATAGTCACTATCATTTGTTTGGTTTGCACCCCTTCAATTCCATTAAAATACTTTTACATATATGTGTATATACATAGAAAGAATATATAGACTTTTGGTATGTTTTTAAAATTTAAAGGAATGATATTAACTGTACATATTACTTGGTAACTTGCTTTTTTTTCACTGAATATGTTTTGACAATCTACACAAGTTGGTATTTATGGACCTGTTAACTTCCAGACAGCTTTTCTACCAACCTACCTATTCCCTCTGCAAAATATAAATAAAATCAATAAAAGTTCACAAGCAACTTTGCCAACATCAAGAACAAATGATATCCCTATATTCAACAAACTATCTATAGACTAAAGAGATGAAGCTAAGTAACTAACTTTCTGAAGTTTGTATAATTTTTATACCAAAACCAAAAAAGATAATCATAACTTATCAAACACAGATGTAAAATCCAAAAAGCAAACCAAATCCAGTAATGCATTAAAAATATATCCTAATATAAGAATGGTTCAACTTCTGAAAAGCTGTTAATGTAATCTGCCACATTCACACATGAAAGGCTTAAAATAGCTTTTGCTATCATCACAGTGGATTATTTTCCTCTCCATTTCAAACCATAAAGATGTTTTTAGTTTTTGTGTACAGCGATATCTATATTCAAATCTAATATTTAATCTACATCTATACCCACATCCATATATCTTTATTAAACTTGGAGTAAATTTCTTTAATCTGAAAAAAGTTATCTAAACATTTAAAGTTGTACCTAATAGCAAAGTACTATCTTTCTTTCTGAGTCAGTCAGACAAGATGAGAAACTGGTAACATTGTTGAGTAATATACCTATACCAATAATAATTTCCTATATACCAACAATAACCCATTTAATTACATAATGGAAAACTAATCTCATGGACATTAGTAATAAAAATTTAAGATACCTAGGAATACATTTAACAGGGAATGTGTAGAACTTATATGAAGAAAATCACACATTTTTATGTGACTATATGTGGAATATAAAAACAAAAGCAAAAACAAACCAAAAAAATGAACAAACCAAACCAAACAAAACACTAACACATATAAAGAGAATAGAGTAGTGGTTACCAGAGGGGAAGGGGTAGTGGGGAGGGCTAAATGAGTAAAGGAGATCAAACATGTGGTGACAGGCAGAATCTGTATTTTGGTGGTGAGCATGCTGTAGGGTATACAGAATTAGAAATATAATGTTGTACGTGAAACTTACATAACGCTTACAACCAATGTTACCTCAATAAAAAAATAAATTTTAAAAAAAGCACATAAATCTACTGATAGACCTAAAATAACACCCTTATGCTTTACTCCCTTGCACAAAAATAAACACTGGAATTAAACACAAAAAAATAAATCTGTAAGAACAATATAAGAGAACACAGGTGAATATATGTATGATCTTGTAACGAAGAAAGCGTTCTTAATATTATGGCACTAAAGGCATAAGATTTCAATAAAAAATTACAGATTCATGAAAATATAAAATTCTATACAGTGAACAAATACTTTTGGGTTAAAAGGCAACCAAGAAAGTAATATAAGTATGTATAACATATGTTACTGAGAAGTGTTAATAGTTTTAAAGCATAAACAGCTCTTAGAAGAACAGCTAAAAACTGCCCAAAGTTCATAAATAGGCAATTCATAATAATAGAAACACAACACCTAATAAAAAACTAAAAAATCAACTTCATTAGTGAAATGTATGCAACTGATAACATTTATGCCTGTCAATTTGCAAACATTAAAAAATACAATATTAAATATTGACAAGGGGATGGGTAAGGGATCAATCACAGACTCTATTGTTACAAATACAAATTGGTGCCACCTTTCTAGAAAACATTTTGGCAGTATGTATCAAAACACTTAGCTTTTCACATTTTTCCCATGTGGTTCCTCTTCTGAAATTTATATTAAGAAAATACTCATGCATAAGCACAATTTTTAGCTCTGTTCACAGAACCTTAGTAAATAATAATGAATAATGAAAACTAACCTAAACGTCCAACAAAAGGGCTATTACATTAGTTTATTTTTGAAATGATGTAGAATGATATTTAATGATGAAAATTCCATAAAACATTTAATGAATTAGAAATAGTTTAATTTGAATTTTCTAAAAAATTTTTAAAGAACAATGAAAATGACAATATTGAGATATATGTAATTTATTTATAAATGATAAAATTAAGATACTTGCCTTTTTAGTGCTTATCTCTTTTAATTTTCTAAAATGACTACCTTAGTCATAATCAGGAAAAAACATAAAAAGTAATTTTGAAATTTAAAAAACATTTAAGGAGGTGGATGGATGAGTGGTAGCACTTAAAGTCTTTATAGCTTTAATTTTAGAATGTATTTTTGAAAAGGACTAAGTTTCTCAAAGTAATTCAAAATATAATTCTAATCAAACTCTCAAAGAGATTAAAAAAAATTAACAAAGTAATTCTACAGGCAGTAAAAATAACTGTTATTTTTTTCCTAAAGGAAAATGACTGATATAGGACCTGTATCCCTAAGATGTTATAAATTTTTAAATAACCAGAGGATGAAATATAAGTCTTCAAATAACTTGTAGTGATGTGAAAATGCCAACACTCATAATGTATGTGTAAAGAAAAATATGAGTCCAAATATTTTAAAAACAGGGATAGATAGATGATAAAAGACTAAAAGGAAATTTTTTAATGTTACTAGTACTTATCTATGAAATTATAGTGATTATATTTTCTGTGAAAATATAATTTTTTAAGGAAGGTGAAAACAAATACAATACCATTATCTTCTTTTCCTTATGGTAATTCCTTAGAAATTCCTTATATTGTTCCAATTTTCCATGAGAACCTTTAAAAAAATGAGAATTCACAACATATAAATATATAAATAGCCTTTAAAATTGAGAAAAATGTAAATACTTTAAGTCGATTATATATAAAACCATTCAATGAGATCATCTAGCTATTTTGACAAGCATAATGCTAGACACACACAGTCTTAGTTGAATCAGTCTTAGTTGAATAATTATATCTCCTGTTTCCTTTTGCTATTTAGAAATGTCATGCTCCAACTAATACATCTTTAGTACTTATTCCTATATCCAAAGTTTTACCTTAATCCCTTACTACTGAACAAGCCCATGTTTTTCAAACAGCTCAGCCACTTACATTTGGTTGTTTCACTGTCACCTTATATTCAATACAGTACAGTACTTTGGAGTATGGCCCAGTGAAAGACTATGGGGGGCTTTGAAGTCAGATAACCTAGACTTAAATATCAGAGTCCAAGCTCTGATATTTACACATAGAGGACAATGAATATAAAGAAAATTATTTTTTAAAAGCATACATATGTGCTCTCTCTCTCTCCCTATATGTTTATATAGTCACACACAATTATATATATGTAGCTTGTATAATTTCAAAAATATTTTTTTAAATTAAAATAATTAAAAATTCAATAAGGGACTTCCCTCATGGCATAGTGCTTGAGAATCTGCCTGCCAATGCAGGGGACATAGTTTGGAGCCCTGGTCCGGGAGGATCCCACGTGCCGCAGAGCAGCTAAGCCCATGTGGCACAACTTCTGAGCTTGCGCTCTGGAGCCTAAAAGCCACAACTACTGAGCCTGCATGCCACAATTACTGAAGCCTGCACACCTAGAGCCCATGTTGCGCAACAAGAGAAGCCACTGCGATGCAACAAAGAGTGGCCCCTGCTCGCCGCAACTAGAGAAAGCTCACACACAGCAACGAAGACCCAACGCAGTCAAAAAAAAAAAAAAAATTCAATAAGAAAATTGTAACAGTAGTGAATTTAACAGTATTGTATTTAAACACATTCTCAGATTTTGAAAACTCAAGGTCCAAAAAAGGATATTAAATAGCTAAATAATATAACTATTATATTTATTTAATACACAGAAAATACTTTACAAGTACAACCAATATCATTCTTAAGACATATATGAGGAGCAAAGCTTCTTCATCTAGGCAGCACGAGTGCTTCCTGCAGTGGCCAGCTTAATTCAGTTTTCAGTGTTTCCAACTCAAAGAACCAACCCCACTGTGCACCTCAGAGATGCCACAGGAGCCAAGAGCACCCTCTCATCACAGGTGAGTCTCATTTTGACAAAACTCTATGACTATAACCTCGGGAGCATCACAGAGAGGTCACTTTGGAGCCGTGTGGCTGACAAGGTCTTGGTGCTGTGGCCTGATGGAAGGCCTGAGCCTATGAGATGGGAGGGCCGAGTTCAGCACATTGGACCAACAGAGACACCTGGACTCCATGTAATATAAAGTGGTGAGGGTTCTCCCAGAGATCTCCAGCTCAACACAAAGACCCAGCTCCACCCAATGGCCAGCAAGCTCCAGTGCTGGATGCCCCATGCCAAACAACTAGCAAGACAGGAACACAACCCCACCAATTAGCAGAGAGGCTGTCTAAAATCATAATAAGGTCATAGACACGCCAAAACACACCACCAGACATGGTCTTGCCCACCAGAAAGACAAGATCCAGCCCCACCCACCAGAACACAGGCACCAGTCCCCTCCACCAGGAAGCCTACACAACCCACTGAACCAACCTCACCCACTGACAGCAGACAGCAAAAGCAGCCTGTGAAGAGGAGACCCCAAGCACAGTAAGTTAAACAAAATGAGAAGACAGAGAAACACAGCAGATGAAGGAGCAAGGTAAAAACCCACCAGACCAAACAAATGATGAGAAAATAGGCAGTCTACCTGAAAGAATTCAGAGTAACGATAGTAAAGATGATCCAAAATCTTCAAAATAAAATGGAGAAAATACAAGAAGTGATTAACAAGGACCTAGAAGAACTAAAGAGCAAACAAACAATGATGAACAACGCAATAAATGAACTTAAAAATCCTCTAGAAGGAATCAATAGCAGAATAACTGAGGTAGAAGAACAAATAAGTGACCTGGAATATAAAATAGTGAAAATAACTATCGCAGAGCAGAATAAAGAAAAAAGAATGAAAAGAAATGAGGACACTCTCAGAGACATCTAGGACAACATTAAATGCACCAACATTTGAATTATAGGGGTCCCAGAAGAAGAAGAGAAAAAGGGACTGAGAAAATGTTTGAAGAGATTATAGTTGAAAACTTCCCTAACATGGATGGGAAAGGAAATAGTCAATCAAGTCCAGGAGCACAGAGAGCCCCATACAGGAAGCACAAAGAGTCCCATACTGGATAAATCCAAGGACAAACACACCAAGACACATGTTAATCAAACTATCAAAAATTAAATACAAAGAAAAAATATTAAAGGCAGCAAGGGAAAAACAACTAATAACATACAAGGGAATCCCCATGAGGTTAACAGCTGATTTTTCAGCAGAAACTCTTCAAGCCAGAGGAGAGTGGCAGGATGTATTTAAAGCGATGAAAGGGAAAAGCCTACAACCAAGATTACTCTACCCAGCAAGGAGCTCATTCAGATTTGATGGAGAAATTAAAACATTTACAGACAAGCAAAAGTTAAGAGAATTCAGCACCACCAAACCAGCTTTACAACAAATGCTAAAGGAACTTCTCTAGGCAGGAAACACAAGAGAAGGAAAAGACCTACAATAACAAACCGAAAACAATTAAGAAAATGGTAATAGGAACATACATACTGATAACTACCTTAAATGTAAATGGTTTAATGCTCCAACCAAAAGACATAGATTGGCTGAATGGATACAAAAACAAGACCCGTATAAATGCTCTGTACAAGAGACCCACTTCAGACCTAGGGACACATACAGACTGAAAGTGAGAGGAGGGAAAAAGATATTCCTTGCAAATGGAAACTAAAAGAAAGCTGGAGTAGAAATTCTCATATCAGAAAATATAGACTTTAAAATAAAGACTATTATAAGAGACAAACAAGGACACTACATAATGATCAAGGGATCAATCCACGAAGAAGACATAATAATTGTAAACATTTATGCACCCAACATAGGAGCATCTCAATACATAAGGCAAATGCTAACAACCATAAAAGGGGATATCTACAGTAACACAATCAGAGTAGGGGACTTTAACAGGCCACTTTCACCAATGGACAGATCATCCAAAATGAAAATAAATAAGGAAACACAAGCTTAAATTATACATTAAACAAGATGGACTTAATTGATATTTATAGGACATTCCATCCAAAAACAACAGAATACACATTTTTCTCAAGTGCTCATGGAACATTCTCCAGGATAGATCATACCTTGGGTCACAAATCAAGCTTTGGTAAATTTAAGAAAACTGAAATTGTATCAAGTATCTTTTCCAACTACAACGCCATGATACTAGATATCAATTACAAGAAAAAAACTGTAAAAAATACAAACCCATGGAGGCTTAGCAATACACTACTAAATAACCAAGAGATAACTGAAGAAATCAAAGAAGAAATTAAAAAATACCTAGAAACAAATGACAATGAAAATATGACAACCCAAAACCTATGGAATGCAGCAAAAGCAGTTCTAAGAGGGAAGTTTATAGCAATACAATCCTACCTCCAGAAACAAGGAAAATCTCAAATAAACAACCTATCCTTACACCTAAAGCTATTAGAGAAAGAAGAACAAAAAAAACCCTGAAGTTAGCAGAAGGAAAGAAATCATAAAGATCAGATCAGAAATAAATGAAAAAGAAATGAAGAAAACAATAGCAAACATCAATAAAAGTAAAAGCTGGTTCTCTGAGAAGATAAACAAAATTGATAAACCATTAGCCAGACTCATGAAGAAAAAAAGGGAGAAGACTCAAATCAACAGAATTAGAAAAAAAAAAGAGAAGTAACAACTGACACTGCAGAAATACAAAGGATCATGAGAGATTACTACAATAAAGTATATGCCAATAAAATGGACAACCTGGAAGAAATGGACAAATTCTTACAAAAGCACAACCTTCCGAGACTGAACCAGGAAGAAATAGAAAATATAAAGAGACCAATCACAAGCACTGAAATTGAGACTGTGATTAAAAATCTTCCAATAAACAACAGCCCAGGACCAGATGGCTTCACTGGTGAACTCTACCAAACATTTAGAGAAGAGCTAACACCTATCCTTCTCAAACTCTTCTAAAATATAGCAGAGGGAGGAACATTCCCAAACTCATTCTATCTGGTGGTCATCACCGTGAATCCAAAACCAGAGAAAGATATCACAAAAAAGAAAACTACAGGCCGATATCACTGATGAATATAGATGCAAAAATCCTCAACAAAATACTAGCCAACAGAATCCAACAGCACATTAAAAGGATCATACACCATGATCAAGTGGGCTTTACCCCAGGAATGCAAGGATTCTTCAATATACTCAAATCAATCAATGTGATACACCAGATTAACAAAACAAAGGATAAAAACCATATGATCATCAGAATAGATGCAGAAAATGCTTTTAAAAAAATTCAGCACCCATTTATGATAAAAAAAAACAAACGAACCCTGAACAAAGTAGTCATAGAGGGAACCTACCTCAACATAATAGAGGCCATATATGACAAACCCATAGCCAACATCACTCTCAATGGTGAAAAACTGAAACCATTTCCATTAAGATCAGGAACAAGACAAGGTTGGCCACTCCCACTGCTATTATTCAACATAGTTTTGGAAATTTTAGCCAATCAGAGAAGAAAAAGAAATAAAAGGAATCCAAATTGTAAAAGAAGAAGTAAAACTGTCACTGTTTGCAGATGACATGATACTATACATAGAGAATCCTAAAGATGCTACCAGAAAACTACTAGAGCTAATCAATGAATTTGGTAAAGTAGCAGGCTACAGAATTAATGCACAGAAATCTCTTGCATTCCTATACACTAATGATGAAAAATCTGAAAGAGAAATTAAGGAAACACTTCCATTTACCACTGCAACCAAAAGAATATAATACCTAGGAATAAACCTACCTATGGAGACAAAAGACCTGTATGTAGGAAACTATAAGACACTGATGAGAGAAATTAAAGATGATACAAACAGATGGAGAGATATACCATGTTCTTGGATTGGAAGAATCAACATTCTGAAAATGACTCTACTACCCAAAGCAATCTACAGATTCAATGCAATCCCTATCAAATTACCACTGGCATTTTTCACAGAACTAGAGCAAAAAATTTCACAATTTGTATGGAAACACAAAAGACCCAAAATAGCCAAAGCAACCTTGAGAACGAAAAATGGAGCTGGACGAATCAGGCTCCCTGGCTTCAGACTATACTACAAAGCTACAGTAATCAAGACAGTATGGTAGTGGCAGAAAAGCAGAAATATAGATCAATGGAACAGGATAGAAAGCCTAGAGATAAGGTGACCATATGTACGTGGGTTTATCTTTGATAAAGGAGGTAAGAATATACAGTGGACAAAAGACAGCCTCTTCATTAAGTGGTGCTTTGAAAATGGGACAGCTACATGTAAAAGAATGAAATTAGAACACTTCCTAACACCACATACGAAAATAAACTCAAAATGGATTAAAGACCTAAATGTAAGGTCAGACACTACAAAACTCTTAGAGGAAAACATAGGCACAACACTCTATGACATATATCACAGCAAGATCCTTTTTGATCCACCTCCTAGAGAAATGGAAATAAAAACAAAAGGGACCTAATGAAACTTAAAAGATTTTGCACAGCAAAGGAAACCATAAACAAGACCAAAAGACAACCCTCAGAATGGGAGAAGATATTTGCAAACGAAGCAACTGACAAAGGATTAATCTCCAAAATATACAAACAGCTCATGCAGCTCAATAACAAAAAAACAAGCAACCTAATCCAAAAATGGGCAGAAGACCTAAACAGACATTTCTCCAGAGAAGATATACAGATTGCCAACAAACACATGAAAGAATGCTCAACATCACTAATCATTAGAGAAATGATTAGTTCACACTGGTCAGAATGGCCATCATCAAAAAATCTACAAACAATAAATGCTGGAGAGGGTATGGAGAAATGGGAACCCTCTTGCACTGTTGGTGGGAATGTAAATTGATACAGCCACTATGGACAACAGTGTGGAGCTTCCTTAAAAAACTAAAAACAGAACTACCATACGAGCCAGCAATCCCACGACTGGGCATATACCCTGAGAAAACCATAATTCGAAGAGTCATGTACCACAATGTTCATTGCAGCTCTATTTACAATAGCCAGGACATGGAAGCAACCTAAGTATCCATCGACAGATGAATGGATAAAGAAGATGTGGCACATATATACAATGGAATATTACTCAGCCATAAAAAGAAACAAAATTGAGTTATTTGTAGTGAGGCAGATGGACCTAGAGTCTGTCATACAGAGTGAAGTAAGTCAGAAAGGGAAAAGCAAATACAGTATGCTGACACATATATACGGACTCTAAAAAAAAAAAGAAAAAAAATGGTTCTGATGAACCTATGGGCAGGACAGGAATAAAGAAGCAGATGTAGAGGCTGGAGTTGAGGATACAGGGAGGGGGAAGAGTAAGCTGGGACGAGGTGAGAGTGTGGCATGGACTTATATACACTGCCAAATGTAAAACAGATAGCTAGTGGGAAGCAGCTGCATGGTACAGGGAGATCAGCTCGGTGCTTTGCGACCACCTAGAGGGGTG
Source organism: Leucopleurus acutus (assembly GCF_964270905.1). NCBI lineage: Eukaryota > Metazoa > Chordata > Mammalia > Artiodactyla > Delphinidae > Leucopleurus > Leucopleurus acutus. The sequence goes on from NC_139142.1 coordinate 91,743,459, forward strand.
GGAGGGAGGTGCACGAGGGAGGGTATATGAGGATATACATATGCACATAGCTGATTCACTTTGTTTTACAGCAGAAACCAACACAACGTTGTTAAGCAATAATACCCCAATAAAGATTTAAAAAAAAGACATATATTACAAGTTTGCCCGTTAAATAAAGAAAAAGATAAGAATCACCATTAGTATCTAAAACTATTGTGAAAGTGTTAATAAACACAACTAGGTAAAGGTTATATAAATACTGAAAAGTAGTAAAAATTATCATTACTTACAGATATGCTTTTCACTCAGTCTGCAGTTATCCAATAGTGAATGCTAGGTACTTCCCACAGATTAACTTAGCTCATATAGTTCAAGTCTCACTCCTTTTACTTTGGGTTGTAGGTCTGTTTTTAATCTCCTGACTCTTGCTGACTTGCTTGTCTCTGGTAACAATATTCGTTGATGCAACCCTGTTTTCCTGATATTTGGTTACTTCTGCTCCAGCTCAAAGGTCAGAACTGTTTTAGGCTTTATACTAGCAACACTTTCTTTGAATCCAAATGTTCATTTTCAACTAAAAATCCAAATTGGACCATTTTGAAATGAAGAGGTTTTAAAATAGAATAAATTTATGTTTTGATATTTTATATCTTAGGATTTCATTCTTTATGAGAATACACACACACAGTGATAGACACACACACAAGTGACAATCACTTTACGCATATAAAAAATAAGGTTTACTTGTCCTGGAAGTTATTCTGTTCCACTCAAATATTCCAGAGACATGGTTTTTCAGAAGAATTGAACACTCTGCTAATCTTGACTCCATGGCCATGGCCGCATCATGTACTCGCGGGACATTTCCCCATAGATGTGTATAAATTGAAGTAAATGAACTATCTTCTTTTATTTTCTTCAGAGTACATAACAATTTATCATTATCCCCAAAATGGATTTCCTTTGGCCAGTGATCCTGCAAAAAATGTGAGACAATACAACTTAAATCATTTTTTAAAATGAATTTAAATAGAAGAGTTCAAAAATCAATGAGCTGAAATTCAGGCTTTATTCTATAGCATCATTTTTTATTAAATGCATTTTTTTAATTTGTGGGAAAAAACATAAACTTTAGAAGTTTCAGATGCTTTATAAAACCCTTTTTTTATCATTTGAAAGTAAGTTGCTTACTTGACTGATGACCCCATCATCCTTGAATACTTTAGCATTTATTTTCTAAAAACAAACCATCAGAATAAGGAAATTGGCATTGTTACATTGTTCCTATCTAATTCTCTGAGTTTACTCAAGTTTCATCAACTAAATCAATAATGCTCTTTATAGCAAAAGGCCCTAGTTCAGTATCACACATTGTGTTTAAGCATCATATGTCTTTAGTCCCCTTCAGTCTACAACAGTTCCTCAGTCTATGTAATTAAAACCACAAGTTCATACTGATAACTCTAATTCCAGTTTCAAACATTCTAGTTTTCTCTTTCCATATTATAATTAACATCTCCAACAGTGAAAACCCTAGCTGCCATTATCTTAAATATATGTACTTATTTGATCCATCTCTTCAGGTAGCCAATCTCTCCTATCCATTGCCAGACTCTTCACTATGTGGATGCCCCTCTCATCCTGCTTAGGCTCTGACTTCTCATACCAGGCCATAGCCTACCTCCACATTTCCTGAACTACCTCCCCACCCAAGGCCACATGTGAATACCATCCTCACCCCCTTGGACCCCAGCACCTGTGGTATCACATGGATACCTTCCCTCACGGTGGCTGAGTTCAGAAAGGCTGCTCTGGGTGACCACAGAACATTCCCCTCCCCCGCCAATGTGGATGCTGCCTTGTTTTGGCCGCCAAATGGCCTTAGGAGTACATTGTTCAGGAAAGGAAGGAGAACAAGGAAAGGGAAGAAAAGAAAGGGAAATGAAGGGAAGGAAAGAGGAATCACAACAGTAATATTTGCAAATCTAAGTTTATCTTTTAATAAAATTGTTTAATACCAAAACAAAGAAATACAGCTGACACAATTAAAGGTCTGTGAATAAGAAAATGCTTTCTGGAATAGTAGGAACTTTCACAGGATGAAACTCTTAAAGAGGAATTTGGGTAAGATAGTCTGAGAATTTAGCTTAAATGGGAATAAATCTGAAGTCTGCGGATCAGAAATTTTAAACCTGCGTTGGTCTATTCTACTTCCATTTTTCTTCCTTTAAAAGCTTCCTAAACCCACTGTATTCTCTAATGATAACAGGTACCTGAATAATACCCAGCTTTTAATGCTGGAGAAGTTTCCCAGCAGGATCTAGGTGCCCCCTGCCATTTTGGAAAAAGAGAATATTACTTAGATACATAAGTGCCCTCTCCCAAATCCTATAAACATACATCTTAAACAAAACACATAACCACCTGGGGAAGTTTTCCAGCATTAAAATCTGGATGTGTCAAAAATACAAAGATCTCAGAAAAATAAGATATGATCACAAGATATACTCCCTGGAGACAAACATTGTCAAATTAGAATGACAGCCAGATTTGAAAACATAGTCCTTACGTATGAGTCATCACTTGCTATTGTTAGGGACATTGGGAAAGTGGGGAGAGGCTAAAATGGAAATGAATTTGAACAGATTTTACAATATGCACAAAGGTTTATGAAAAGGTAGCCTTTATGCCAGACGTGAGATATCACAATTCTTGTCCAAGATACTGAATTACAGTATGAGGTGAATAAAGTATCTTGAAATTCTACCAGCCTGATTAGATTATGATTTCCCTACTTTAAAAAGTGAGATATATGTGATTAATCTATAAATGATAGAATTAGGATGCTTATCCTTTTCAGTGCTTATCTCTTAATTTTCTAAAATGACTATCATAGTCATAATTAGAAAAAAAACATATTGGTAATTTTGAAACGTAAAAAATTACATTTAAAGAGGTAGATAGATGAGGGTGGCACATAAAGTCTTTATAGCTTTAACATTATATAATTTTAGAACGTATTTTTTAAAGGACTAAGTTTCTAAAAGTAATTTCAAAAGCCTACTGTAATTCTAATCAAACTCTCAACAATTTCTTTTTAAATTGACAAAGTAATTCTATAAGCAATCAAAAAGAATTGTTATTTTTTCCTAAAGGAAGAAGACTGATATGTGCACCAGTCATATATCAAAGTCCCATAAAACAGTATATTCTACTCACCAAGTTTTGAAGCTTTAAGAATTCTTCAATGTTCTTTGGAGGTTCTTGCATTTTCTAATGAAGTAAAATCAATATTGTTCATTAACATAAATTCAGGTTGTTTATATGATGCTTACACCTAATTTATTTCAGTACATTATGATACTGGACTTAAGTTATAATTTTCAGAGCTGTAAGATATTGTTAAATATTCACTTTTGTTAAGTCCTTGCACTTTGAAAAGGGACAGAGATCAACGTTTAAATTCGGAGCCCCCAAACCAAATTCTGTAAAATGCTTCCCTCTCATACACTGCTCCTGGAGAAAAGCTCCATATGAATCCTGATGAATATCCTCATTTCCAATTCCAACAAGAGTTCCAAGATATTTTGGGCTATCTTGGATGGTGTCTACAATAAATTCAGAGCCAGTAATATAATAACATTCTCCTCTTACTGATGGAATATTTTAAAAGGCACAGTAGTGACCTGGTGAAAATAATTTAAATCTTTGAATGTTTCAGTGTAGTAAGTAATAATCCCATTTTTGCTAGTAGTTTCTTTGTAAGTTGAAAATGTATTCTTTCATTAGACAAATTAATTTTAATCAAGACATCTTGCTACTCCTTGCCTTAGAGACTGTGTGCACATTCGTCCTTCTGCTTGGAATGCTCCCCTGCCCCAAACCCTCTCCCTCCAATTCATTCTTGGCCTATTTAACTCTTATTTCAAATATCAAATTAAAAGTTGCTTTCTCTAGGAAGCCCTCCTTGGCCCCCCCCAAAAGATTCTTTACGGTAACAACAGCAGATTTGTATCTCTATGAGGACAAACACTGTAGTGTAATCACTGCTGAAGTGTCAAAATTTCATGTAGTGACTGGCCAATGGTCAGTGCATAATTAAGTACTGTGATATGTATAAATTAATGAATAAATGAGTAGACGAATGTCAAAGAAATGTGTAAGTATTTTAAAAAATAATAAAACCATTTCTAGAGAATGAAAAACCAGTGAGAATAGGCAATAACAAGAATTCAGAATATCCTAATATAATACCCTAATGTTCTGATGATGACATGTCTGAAAAGATTGTATTATAGTTTAATTTACTAGAACATATTTCACATCAATAGATAAAATGATCAAGATTACAAATCACAAGACCATATTTTGCAAAAATAACTACACATTTGAGGTTGAATACAGTATTTCACTGTCTTAATACTGTTTAAAATATGTGATGAACATAAGTAAATATATAACAGATAATACAATAATAAAATAAAGGACATATGTGACAGTCATTATAAAAAAACAAGTGTACAGAAGCAAAGATGCACAGAGCTGTCAAGAAATTTTATGGAAAACACGGGCTCTAGGCCTAGCCAAATTGAGAAGAATAAGAAATAAGAGATGGTGTGCACAGAATGCTTAGAGACAAAAAAAATGTTCACAGTATAATCTTCAGGGATAGTGAGTACAGCAATTTCACTAGAAGAAAGCTATCAGTATATTTTGAAATGCACAGAATACAAAGGAGCCAATTCAAAACAATTTAAATGTTACCTTTTTTTCCCCTTTGTAATGGCTGTCAAACCACTTCTAGTACAAAGCCCTAAAAATACCCACATTTCAACTAAAGGGAATTAGAAAAAGGAATTGAAGGAGTGAAACTTGCATAGGAAAATTTCAGATAATTTCAATATACAATCCCAGAGTTCTATAGTGGGGAAGTTAAAAGGAGGTGAGGCATAAATTAAACAGACTTATGACCTTGGTAGGATGCAAAAGGATGCAAAAACACCGATGCTTCCATGGTAACAATATGAAAATCCCAGACCAAATAAAAATCTTACTTTTCTATGGGGTTAGTGAAAAGTGGTGGATGCCAGTAAGCAGGACTACATAGTTTGTGACAATTCAGAGTCCCTTGTTCAAAAAATAAGAATTTTAAGATGGTAACATCAGGCTATTAAACCTAGTATAGGGTCCTTCTAATCAGTAGGTCCTATGCAACTGCACAGCTTGCAAGCCCATGAAGCCGCCCTCCCTGTAAGCCTTGATGACCCGAAATCCAGAGAGGAGCATCTCCTTAAGTGAGCATAAAGCTGTGGCAGCTTCCTTACCCAACAGTGAGCTCTGTGCATACACTGAGGGAAGAGTTGGCCTGCCATGGCGCAGTAACTTCAAAGAGATAAAGAGAAATCAGCTGGGCCTCAAGAGTCACCATGAGCTGCGGAATTAACCAGAGTCTGAAAGATACCCAAATGAAAGAATAACTGACTCAACCAAACAATCCCTTCTCCGGCCCCCAAGTCTTACTTCTGAGTTTTGTTAGAAAAGTAGAAGAGGAGGGGCTGGAAAGATACAGAATTTATGTAAGCCAACACATTCTTATAGTACTTGGGTTCCAGAAGCCCAGACAGAATTGAGTACAAAGGTGAACCAATAATAGCTAAAACTTCATTCATACACCTGTACCAACTCAACATTGACAAGATATAACAGGTGGCTGTGAAGAGGGAGGTTGAAATTTGGGTTAGTCACAAGTTAACTCAATCTAATTAAAGCTGCAGCCAACCCTAAAGCCCAACTCAAATCTAGGAGTATTTAAAAAAAAAACCAAAATCAGCCTCTCACTTGAAGTACTAAGGAGAGAAAAAAGGCTTGCACTCTCAAAACTAAAACTAAAACTTCAGCCTCCATAATTTTTTCCACATAATATCTAATACACAATATAATTTCAAGACATACAAAGAAGGAAAATGGGATCCATAATCAAAAGAAAATGCAGTCAATACAAACCAAGTCACTGAGAATCCAGTGATTGTAATTAGCATCAAGGACTTAAAAACAGCTATTATAAATACATTAAAGATTTTAAAATATAGTTTGGATTATAGTGCATGAAGACATGGAGTATTTAAAGAGAAATAGAAATTCTAAAAAAGAAGCGAATGGGATTTCTAGAACCATGTAAATATGAAACATAAGAAAACTGTGTCTATATTAATATCAAAGTAGACTTTAAGACAAGGAGTATTACCAGATATAAATAAGGTTATTTCACACTGATAAAAGGTCACTTCATTAAGAAGTCATACCAATGCCAAATTCATTTGCATCTAATAAGAGCGCTTCAAAAGAAAGAGCAAACGTTGATAAACTAAAGGGAAATATGGGTGTTGGGCTGCACCTCACAGGCCTGAAAGCCTTGTAATTGCTCAGTTGCAAGACTGAAGAAAGAACCTGAAAACAGCGACAGAGACATCAATAGTTTAACAGATAGGAAATTACAACTCCAAAGGCCTGGAACCACACCTCACCTCCAACGTCAGAGAAGACACAGCAGCCATCTTTGCTACTACGGGAAAAGGAGGCTACTATTTATAGGGGCAATTAACATCAGGTTGGCTCATCAGTTACCGGGGAAACCGGCAGAGGCGGGTCCTTCACAGCCCCTCCGGTTAATGAGGGCAGATGTTTCTCTTTGATAAACTAGCAGGTGGAGCTGTTTTGGTCTAAGGATTAGAATAATAACTGGCTGGGGAAGGGGCTGGTTGAGCAGGGGATATATAAAGAGGAAGAGAGCAGCCATCTTGAGGGGCCTGATCATATAACAGGCAATAGATTTTAAAATCTCTTTGAGTAACTAATGAATCAAGTACACACACACACAAATCAGTAAGGAGATAAAAGATCTGAACAACATTATCAAGGAACTTAACCTAATTGACATTTATAGAATGATACCTGACAACTGTAGAATATACACAATCTTTTTTTTTTTTTTTTTTTGCGGTACGCAGGCCTCTCACTGTTGTGGCCTCTCCCGTTGCGGAGCCCAGGCTCCGGATGCGCAGGCTCAGCAGCCATGGCTCACGGGCCCAGCCGCTCCGCAGGATGTGGGATCTTCCTGGACCGGGTCATGAACCCGTGTCCCCTGCATCGGCAGATGGACTCTCAACCACTGCACCACCAGGGAAGCCCCACAATCTTTTTTTTTTAAATTTATTTATTTTATTTATTTTTGTCTGCGTTGGGACTTTGTTGCTGCGTGTGGGCTTTCTCTAGTTGCAGTGAGCAGGGGCTACTCTTCCTTCCGGTGCTCGGTCTTCTCACTGCGGTGGCTTCTCTTGTTGCGGAGCATGGGCTCTAGGGCACATGGGCTTCAGTAGCTGCAGCACGTGGGCTCAGTAGTTGCGGCACATGGGCTTAGTTGCTCCGAGGCATGTGGGATCTTCCCGGGCCAGGGCTCGAACCCGTGTCCCCTGCATTGGCAGGTGGATTCTTTTTTTTAAACATCTTTATTGGAGTATAATGGCTTTACAACGGTGTGTTAGTTTCTGCTTTATAACAAAGTGAATCTGTTATACGTATACATATATCCCCATATCTCTTCCCTCTTGCATCTCCCTCCCTCCAACCCTCCCTATCCCACCCCTCTAGGTGGTCACAAAGCACTGAGCTGATCTCCCTGTGCTATGCGGCTGCTTCCCACTAGCTATCTATTTTACATTTGGTAGTGTATATTTGTCCATGTCACTCTCTCATTTTGTCCCAGCTTACCCTTCCCCCTCCCCGTATCCTCAAGTCCATTCTTTAGTAGGTCTGCGTCTTTATTGCCGTCTTGCCCCTAGGTTCTTCATGACCTTTTTTTTTTTTTTAGATTCCATACATATGTGTTAGCATACGGTATTTGTTTTTCTCTTTCTAACTTACTTCACTCTGTATGACAGACTCTAGGTCCATCCACCTCACTACAAATAACTCAATTTCATTTCTTTTTATGGCTGAGTAATATTCCATTGTATATATGTGCCACATCTTCTTTATCCATTCATTTGTCGATGGACACTTAGGTTGCTTCCATGTCCTGGCTATTGTAAATAGAGCTGCAGTGAACATTGTGGTACATGACTCTTTTTGAGTTATGGTTTTCTCAGGGTTTATGCCCAGTAGCGGGATTGCTGGGTCATATGGTAGTTCTATTTTTAGTTTTATAAGGAACCTCCATACTGTTCTCCATAGTGGCTGTATCAATTTACATTCCCACCAACAGTGCAAGAGCATTCCCTTTTCTCCATACCCTCTCCAGCATTTATTGTTTGTAGATTTTTTAATGATGGCCATTCTGACCAGTGTGAGATGATATCTCATTATAGTTTTGATTTGCATTCGTCTAATATTAATGATGTTGAGCATCCTTCCATGTGTTTGTTGGCAATCTGTATATCTTCTTTGGAGAAATGTCTATTTAGGTCTGTCCATTTTTGGATTGGGCTGTTTGTTTTTTTGATATTGAGCTGCATGAGCTGCTTGTAAATTTTGGAGATTAATCCTTTGTCAGTTGCTTCATTTGCAAATATTTTCTCCCATTCTGAGGGTTGTCTTTTGGTCTTGTTTATGGTTTCCTTTGCTGTGCAAAAGCTTTGAAGTTTCATTAGGTCCCATTTGTTTATTTTTGTTTTTGTTTCCATTTCTCTAGGAGGTGGGTCAAAAAGGATCTTGCTGTGATATATGTCATAGAGTGTTGTGCCTATGTTTTCCTCTAAGAGTTTTGTAGTGTCTGGCCTTACATTTAGGTCTTTAATCCATTTTGAGTTTATTTTTGTGTATGGTGTTAGGGAGTGTTCCATTTTCATTCTTTTACATGTAGCTGTCCAGTTATCCCAGCACCACTTATTGAAGAGGCTGTCTTTTCTCCACTGTTATTCTTGTGGCAGGTGAATTCTTAACCACTGCACCACCAGGGAAGTCCCACAATCTTTTAAAGTAAGGGAACATGGAACCTTCACCAAGATGGACCTATGCTGTACCATAAGACAAGTCTCAAAGATTTCAAATAACTGAAATCATTCAGAGTGTGTTCTTTGACCACAATAGAAAATAGTAACAAAAAGACATTTAGGAAATCCTTGAATATTAAATAATCCATTTCTAGCTCAAAGAGGAAACAATAAGAAAAATTAGAAAGTTTTCTAACTGAATGATAATGAAAAATAACTAAAACACAATGTATTAAAATTTGTGGGATGCACCTAAATCTATGCTTAGAAGAAAACACAGTGCTTAGGAAGCTAAAAAAACTGAGAAGAATTTAAAAAATAAGTAGAAAAAGGAATAAAAAAGATATGAGCGGAAGTCAATGAAATAAAATATAAAACAAATAGAGAACTCAATAAACTGAAATCTGGTCTTTTAAGAGATAAAAAAATGATACTTTAATAGATTGAAGTTAAAAAAATGAAAAATTATAAATGATCAATACCAGGAATGATAAAGGGGATGTCATTAGGGAGTGTTCACACATTAAATGACTAAACGGCACATAATTTAAAACTTATGTCAATGAATTTGACAACCTAAATGAAATGGACAAATCCTTAAAAGAAAAAATTACCACAATTGAAAGATGATATAGTAACTTTCAAAAATAGAGGAGGGAATACTTCCTAAATCATTTTATAAAGCCAGAATAACTTTGATAATAGAATCTTACAAGATTACAAAAAAAAATTATAGACCAAATGTCCCTCAAGAAGATAGATATAAAAATCTTTAACAAATTACTACCAACTTGAAGCCAGTCAGATATGAAAAGGATATATCACACTCACGTGTAGTTTACCCCAGGAATTCCAAAATCAGTTATAAAATTTTACATTGTCTTTAATGTATCATCAGTGTTGAGTGGGATTCAAAGCTATGAGATTTTTGGTCATCTTTAATGTCTGAATTTTAAAATTCTATGTAATTGATGGTTTAAAACTTGTTTTTATTCATAATAATGACTTTTAAGACACATTATTCTAAAGATTCATAGAAGACTTGAGCATAAATATTTTACATTTAGGTATTTTAAATTCAAACCTAGTATTTTCAAAACACAATTCATGATCATTGCTTGAAACACAAGTCCTTACTCAGTAAATCTTGTTCTTATTTTTAATTATAAAGGTTTCACAATCATCCAGGTTTGAAGTCTGAATTATCTTAGACTCTTCCTTCTCCTTCCTTATCTCCTATATCCAGTTTATCACAATTCCTTTAAAAATACCTTTAATTATGCCTTCATTTACAGTTCCAATATTAATATAATAGTTATAATTATGGCTTGTTTTTTCCAAGTCATATGTGCAACTAATTTGTGTTTCTTAATCTTTTTGTTAAAGTAAAAAACACATACAGTAAACTGCACAGCTCTTAAGTGTATGGATTGATAATTTTTTTTACAAATCTGTACACCCCTATAACCAATGTACAAATCAAGATACAGAACATTGCTAGTAACCCAGAATAACGTCTCACTCTTTCCAGCCATTTGCCTCCCCAATATAAACAATATTCTACTTCTACCTCTCTAGATGTTTTGCCTATTTTTGAACTTCATTTGAACGGAATAATCAATATGCACACTTTCTACCTTCCTTCACTTGACACTGTGTCTATAAGATTCATCCATGTTGTTTCAACATATAGTAGTAATGTTTTTTCTTTGCTGTGTAATATTGTATTGTATAACATATACCAAAATTTAACCATTCTACTTTTGATGGACATTTGAGTCCTTTTCTGTTTGTGTAAATTATGTTGTATATTATTATATCAAGATAATAAGAAATCTTTTTTAATGTCTTTTGGTATACTTGATATAGAACTTGGAGTGGGATTGCTGGGTTGGCTTTAGTAGATATTGTCAAGTAGTTTTCCAAAGTGGTTGTCCCTATTTTCACTCTGAACAGAAGTGTATGAATGTTCCAGTAATTCCACATTCTTACTAAAGAATGTAGTATTCTTTAGTACTACTGTATATTTAGTATTGTCAATACTTTTAAATGTAGCAATTCTGGTGGGCATGTAGTTGTATCTTGTGATTTTAATTTGCATTTCCTTGATGAAAAATGATGCCAATCAACTGCTTGTTGGCAATCTGGATATATTCTTTTGTGAAGCAAATGTTCAAGTCTACTGCTCAATTTTTATTTGGGAGTTGGTATTCTTAACTGATTTTATTGATATTGATTTGATGGCATTTTTATTAATTTTTTTATTGTTATGATGTAGAGCTTTTGTCAGATAAGACAAAATAGTGTTCGCCATTTTAATGCTTTTTATTATGATGCTTTAATTTTAGTAAAGTCAATTATTTATGCATTTTTATCTTATCTAAGAAATTTTTAACCTACCCCAAAGTAAAAAGATGGTCTTTTATTTTACCTTCTAAATGTCATACTTCTTTACTTTCACATTTAAGTTTATGATCTACCTTGAATTGACTTTTGTGTTTTAGGTGAGGTAATAAATTGAGGGGTTTTTTTTTTCCACATGAATTTCCAGTTGATCCAGAACTAATTACTTTAAAAGACTGTGTTTCCTGCTACATTTCAGTACCACCTAGCCATATATTCAAGTGACTATATATGTCAGGATGTAGGCGTGTTTCTGGACACTCAGTTCTGTTCCCTTGGTGTAATTTTCTGTTCTTTTGACAATACCATACAGTTTCAATAACTGTACCTTTATTTTAAATCTTAATATGTTATAGTTTACATACTCCAGCTTTGTTTTCCTCTGAGTTGCTCATCACTATTTTTATCCTTTTACATTTCCCTTTAAGTTTTAGGAATCAGATTGTCAAATTCTGCAAAAACCTACTGGAACTTTGATTAGGATTAGAAGACATATATTGATCAATTTGAGTAACTAACATCTTTACAATGTTATATCTTTGAACACATGAAAATAGTGTATTTCTCCATTAATTTAGATTTTTAAAATTTTCCTTTGGTACTGTTTGTTACAGAACTTGGACACTCTTTCATTAGATTTATCCCAGGATACTTGATGATTTTTGTTCCTATCGTACAGTATGTTTTAAATGTTTAAACTGCAAATGTATTTTTAACATGTCCTTTTCTATTGTTTCTTCCTAGTAAATAGAAATATAAATGATTTTTCTATTTAAATCAGCTATATTGAGGTATAATTTACTACATAATTACTATGTAAAAAATTACCATTTTAAGTCACAGTTCAAAGAATTTTGAAAAATGCATACATCCATGTAACCTCCATTACAATTAAAATGTGTAATATTTAGATCACTCCCAAAATGTTTCCTTGTGCTACTTTATTGTTGATCCCTACAACTCCACACAAAAATATCCCACCACTGGCGTTAGGCAACACTGATCTGCTTTCTGTAACTACAGACTAGTTAGTTATAAATTAGCTTTGCCTGGTCTAGAATTTCATAAGAATGGAATCATAACAGTATGTACTCTTTTGTATCTGGCTTTTTTTGCTCAACATAAGTTCTCTGTGAAATATCCAAGATCACTACATATTATTGCTGAGTAGTATTCCATTTTTGTGTGTGTGTGTGTTTGTGTGTGTGTGTGTGTGTTTGTGTATATTGCCTTGTTTAAATATTTGATCTATTATGGGAAAAAGCTGCTATGAAAATTGCATACAAGTCTGTGGATACATTTTAATTCCTCTTAGGTGGCTACCAAAGGTAAATACCTTATGACAATTAAAGAAATTGAATTTGTAATGAAAAATCTCACAAAGAAAAACTCCAGACTCAAATAGCTTCACAAGTGTATTATATCAAAGATTTAAGGAAGCAATCACACAAATCTTACACAAAATCTTGCAGAAAATAAAGGAGAAGGGAACATGTTCTAATCATTTTATATTTGTTCTCCTATATGTAATATGTCTTTTTCCTCTGGCTGTTTTTAAAATATTATATTTATCACTGGTTTTCAGCAGTCAGTGGGGTTGCTTTCCTCCCTCCTTCCCTGTTCCTCCCTTCCCCTGGTCCTTCCTTTCTTAATTCTGTTTGGGTTTGCTGAATTTCTGAATGTGTTCATTTATAGTTTTCATCAATTTGGATAATTATCCATCATTATTTATTCAAATGTTTTTTTCTTCTGCCCATCTTTCCTTCTGGGACTCCAACTGCATCTATGTTAGATAGCTTGAGATTGTTCTACAGGTCACTGAGTCTGTTGGGTTTTTCTTCTTAGGCCATGCAGTGAGGCATGCAGGATTTTAATTCCCCGACCAGGCATCAAACCCATGCCCCCTGCATTGGAAGGGCACAGTCTTAACCACTGGAACACCAGGAAGTCCCCTGTTGGTTTTTTTTTCCCAACGTTTTTTTCTCTGTGCTTCAGTTTGGATAATTAATGTTGTTAAGTGCATCCAGTAAAGTCTTCGTTTCAGACTCTATTTTTTTCCTGGGTGCTATGTTGAAGCCCTAAGCCCCAATGTGACTGTGTTTGGAGATGGGGCCTTTGGGGAGGAAATTAAGTTTAAATGAGGTCATAAGGATGGGACCCTAGTCCAATAAGAGTGCTGTCCTTATAAGAAGAGGAAGAGACACCAGAAGGATCTTTCTCTCCATGCATGCACAAAGGCTATGTGAGGACACAGTGAGAAGGCAGCCATCTACAAGCCAGAAAGAGAAGTCTCAGCAGAAACCAACATGAATAGCACCTTAGTCTTGGACTTCAGGCCTCCACAACTGTGAGAAAACAAATTTTTGTTGTTTAAGTTACCAAGTCTGTGGTATTCTATTATGGCAGCTAGAGCAGACTAACATAGATGCAATTTCTCAAAATTGTTATAGAATCATTCAGATTGTCTATCTCCTCTTTCATCAGTTTGGTAAATTGTGTTTTTCAAGGAAAACAAAAAATGTCAAATACTTTGACATAAGTATTTGTTCTTAATATCCTCTTATTATTTTTACCATCTGTAGGATGTTTCCACTTTCACTCCTGCTATTTGAGTTTTCTCTTTTTACTCAGTCAGTCTAAGGATTTTCAATTTTATTAATCCTTTCAAAGAACTAATTTTGGCCTTGTTGCTTTCCTATAGTGCACATTTGTTTTCAGTTTCATTGATTTCTGATCTTATCTTCATTAGTGCCTTTATTCTACATATGTTTGGGAATTTCCCAATGGAAAAATCTGATCCTCTTATGAAGACAGTGAGCTTGAGCTTTATGTCACTGTTTTAAACTTTATTCTTCAATATGAACAGAAATCCTAGGCTTACTAGATATTTAAGGAATAGATGTAAAATTTCAAAAAAGATAAAAATTAAAAAATAGAAATCCATACAGATAACAAAATAAAATCTGAGAGGATACAGACAATGCGGGGAACAGAAGGAAACTTTTAAAACATCTTTAAGATTCTTAGAGAGATATGATAAGATAATGCATCTCTGAAACCAAAACAGCATTTTATGAGGTGAGAGAAAAGAAAATGAAGGTACAAATATAATGCTATAAATTAATTATTCAACAAAGTTTGTAGGGGGAAAATAGCTGAAGAAATCTTCTGGAAACTAGAATAAAAAATGTTAAAGAAAAGAATCAGAGGAAAAAAGATAAGAACTTAGATTATTATTTCCGGAAAGTGACTTTCAACCTAGAAATTTAAATATAGACAGCCCATCAATTAAGTACGTGGCATATTTCAGATCTGCAAGCCAGTTTAAAAAAAAAAAAATCACCATTTCTCCCTGTATTAGTTTCACATCACTGCTGTAACAAATTACCAAAAACTTAGTTGCTTAAATCAACACAGGCTTACTTATCTCACAGCCCTGCATTTTAGAAGCCTGAATGGATCTGCAGAGCTACAGTACTCCTTCTGGAAGCTCTAGGGGAGAATTTGCTTCCTTGCTTGTTCCAGCTTCTAGGAATCCCCTACATTGCTTTGCTCCTTAGCTCCTTCTTCAAAACTCAAAGCCAGTAGTGTAGCATCTTCTTCCCTTTCTGACCTCTTATCTCTCTCTTATAGGGATGCTTGTGATTATGTTGGACCCACCTAGATAATCCAGCAATTTCCTCATTGCAGGATCCTTAACTTAATCACATACACAAAGTCCCTTCTGCCATATAAGAAAACATATTCATAGGATCTGGAGATTAGGGTGTGGACATCTTTGGCAGGGATCGGGGGGGCGGTTATTATCTGTCTATAACATTTACCTTTTCTCAGGAAGCTACTAGAGGATATGTTTCATAAAAACAAAGGATTCTATAAAGAAAAAGGAATCAAGGAATCCAACACAGGAGAGCATTATCGGATTGGTAAAAGAGACCAATACTGAATGAACTAGAGGTTGAAATGCTCTAGAGGGAATAGCTGGAAGGAAAAAAAAATCTTCTAGATTAATTGATGTGTTTGAATGTAATGTTTTATCACTTTGGCAGAGTTTCTGAGGACAGATTATTAATAAGTACAATAAAAATATGACAATTAAGACAAAGGAAGATAAAAGCCTGTATTAAAAGTTAATGTGGAGGGAGACCTTCAAGATTGCGGAGGAGTAAGACGTGGAGATTACCTTCCTCCCAACAAATACATCAGAAATACATCTACATGTGGAACAACTCCTACAGAACACCTACTGAACACTGGCAGAAGACCTCAGACTTCCCAAAAGGCAAGAAACTCCCCACGTACCTGAGTAAGGCAAAAGAAAAAAGGAAAAACAGAGATGAAAGAATAGGGATGGGACATGCACCTCTGGGAGAGAGCTGTGAAGGAGGAAAAGTTTCCACATACTAGGAAGCCCCTTCACTTCCACACAGAGCATCGCTGCTGACCAGCAATCAACAGCCTGAGACGCTTGTCTGCTCACCCACTAGTCGGGAAGGGGGCTGGGAGCTGAGGCTCGGGCTTCGGAGTTCAGATCCCAGGGAGAGGACTGAGGTTGGCTGTGTGAACAGAGCCCGAAGGGGGCTAGTGTGCTACAGCTAGCTAGGAGGGAGTCCGGGAAAAAGTTTGGAACTGCCTAAGAGGCAAGAGACCATTGTTTCGGGGTGCGTGAGGAGAGGGGATTCAGAGCACCACCTAAACGAGCTCTAGAGATGCGCGTGAGCCGCGACTATCAGCGCAGACAACAGAGATGGGCATGAGATGCTAAGGCTGCTGCTGCAGCAACCAGGAAGGCTATGTGCAAGCACAGGTCACTATCCATGCCTCCCCTCCCAGGAGCTTGTGTATCCTGCCACTGCCAGGGTGCCGCGAACCAGGGAAAATTTCCCCAGGAAAACACATGGCTTGCCTCAGGCTGTTGCAACGTCACATGGCCTCTGCGGCTGCAGGCTCACCCTGCATTCTGTACCCCTCTCTCCCCCAGGCCTGAGTGAGCCAGAACCCCCTAATCAGCTGTTACTTTAACCCCATCCTGTCTGGGTGGGAACAGGCAACCTACACTCAGAGGTGGGGCCAAATTCACAGCTGAACCCCAGAAGCTGTGTGAACAAAGAAGAAAAAGGGAAATTTTCCCCAGCCTTAGGAGCAGCGGACTAAATCTCCACAATCAACTTGATGTACCTGCATCCCTGTAATACCTGAATAGACAACGAATCATCCCAAAATTGAGGTGGTAGATTTTGGGAGCAACTGTAGACTTGAGGTTTGCTTTCTGCAAATCTAATTTGTTTCTGGTTTTATGTTTATCTTAGTTTAGTATTTAGAGTTTATTATCAATGGTAGATTTGTTCATTGATTTGGTGGCTGTCTTCCTTTTTTTAATATATATAGATATATATTTTTTTCGTTTTTCTCTTTCTGTGCGTGTGTATATGTATGCTTCCTTGTGTGATTTTGTCTGTTTAGCTTTGCTTTTACCATTTGTCCTAGGGTTCTATCTGTCCTTTTTTTTTTTTTTTTTTTTTTTTTGCGGTACGCGGGCCTCTCACTGTTGTGGCCTCTCCCGTCGCGGAGCACAGGCTCCGGATGCGCAGGCTCAGCGGCCATGGCTCACGGGCCCAGCCGCTCCGCGGCACGTGGGATCTTCCCAGACCGGGGCACGAACCCGTGTCCCCTGCATCGGCAGGCAGACTCTCAACCACTGCGCCACCAGGGAAGCCCTGTCCTTTTTTTTTTGTATAGTTTTTAGCACTTGTTATCATTGGCGGATTTGTTTTTTGGTTAACTTGTTCTCTTCTTTATTTGTTTCTTTTATTACTTTTTATTTTTTTTTAATTTTAAATAATTTTTAAATTTTTTATTTTAACAACTTTATTTTATTTTTTTATTTTTTTCTCCCTTGCTTCTGAGCCATGTGGCTGACAGGGTCTTGGTGCTCTGGCCGAGCGTCAAGCCTGTGCCTCTGAGGTGAGAGAGCCAAGTTCAGGACATTGGTCCACAAGAGACCTCCAGCTCCATGTAATATCAAAGGGCGAAAGCTCTCCCAGAGATCTGCAACTCAACACTAAGACCCAGCTCCACTCAATGACCAGCAAACCACAGTGCTGGACACCCTCTGACAAACAACTAGCAAAACAGGAACACAACCAAACCCATTAGCAGAGAGGCTGCCTAAATTCATAATAAGGTCAGAGGCACCACAAAACACACCCCTGGACATGGTCCTTCCCACCAGAAAGACAAGATCCAGCCTCATCCACCAGAACACAGGCACCAGTCCCATCCACCAGGAAGCCTACACAACCCACTGAACCAACCTTAGACACTGGGGGCAGTCACCAAAAACAACGGGAACTACAAACCTGCAGCCTGCAGAAAGGAGATCCCAAACACAGTAAGCTAAGCAAAATGAGAAGATAGAGAAACACAGAGCAGATGAAGGAGCAAAGTAAAAACGCAAGAGACCAAACAAATGAAAAGGAAATAGGCAGTCTACCTGAAAAAGAATTCAGAGTAATGATAGTAAAGATGATCCAAAATCTTGGAAACAGAATGAAGAAAATACAAAAAACGTTTAACAAGGACCTAGAAGAACTAAAGAGCAAATAAAGAATGATGAACAACACAATAAATGAAATTAAAAATTCTCTAGAAGGATTCAATAGCAGAATAACTGAGGCAGAAGAACAGATAAGTGACCTGGAGATAAAATAGTGGAAATAACTACTGCAGAGCAGAATAAAGAAAAAAGAATGAAAAGAAATGGGGACAGTCTCAGAGACCTCTGGGACAACATTAAACACACCAACATTCCAATTATAGGGGTCTCAGAAGAAAAAGAGAAAAAGAAAGGGACTGAGAAAATATTTCAAGAGATTATATTTGAAAACTTCCCTAACATGGGAAAGGAAATACTCAATCAAGTACAGAAGGCGCAGAGAGTCCCATACAGGATAAATCCAAGGAGAAACATGCCAAGAAACATATTAGTCAAACAATCAAAAATTAAATACAAAGAAAAAATATTAAAAGCAGCAAGGGAGCGGAACAAATAACATACAAGGGAATCCCCATAAGGTTAACAGCTGATCTTTCAGCAGAAACTCTGCAAGCAAGAAGGGAGTGGCAGGACATATTTAAAGTGATGAAAGGGAAAAACCTACAACCAAGATTACTCTACCCAGCAAGGATCTCATTCAGATTCAACGGAGAAATTAAAACCTTTATAGACAAGTAAAAACTAAGAGAACTCAGCACCACCAAACCAGCTTTACAACAAATGCTAAAGGAACTTCTCTAGGCAGAAAACACAACAGAAAGAAAAGACCTACATAATAAACCCCAAACAATTAAGAAAATGGTAATAGAAACATACATATCGAAAACTACCTTAAACATAAATGGATTAAATGCTCCAACCAAAAGACATAGACTGGCTGAATGGATACAAAAACAAGACCCATATATATGCTGTTTATAAGAGATGAACTTCGGACCTAGGGACACATACAGACTGAAAATGAGGGGATAGAAAAAGATATTCCCATGCAAATGAAATCAAAAGAAAGCTGGATTAGAAATTCTCATATCAGAAAAAATAGACTTTAAAATAATGACTATTACACGAGACAAAGAAGGACACTACATAATGATCAAGGGATCAATCCAAGAAGAAGATATAACAATTGTAAATATTTATGCACCCAACATAGGAGCACCTCAATACATAAGGCAACTGCTAACAGCCATATAAGAGGAAATCAACAGTAACACAATCATAGTAAGGGACTTTAACACCCCACTTTCACCAGTGGACAAATCATTCAAAATGAAAGTAAATAAGGAAACAGAAGCTTTAAATGACACATTAGACAAGATGGACTTAATTGATATTTATAGGACATTCCATCCAAAAACAACAGAATACACTTTCTTCTCAAGTGCTCATGGAACATTCTCCAGGATAGATTATATCTTGAGTCACAATTCAAGCCTTGGTAAATTTAAGAAAATTGAAATCATATCAAGTATCTTTTCTGACCACAACGCTATGAGACTAGGTATCAACTACAGGAAAAAATCTGTAAAAAATACAAACACATGGAGGCTGAACAACATGCCCCTAAATAACCAAGGGATCACTGAAGAAATCAAAGAGGAAATGAAAATATACCTAGAAACAAATGACAGTGAAAACACGATGACCCAAAACCTATGGGATGCAGTAAAAGCAATTCTAAGAGGGAAGTTTACAGCAATAAAATCCTATCTAAAGAAACAAGAAACATCTCAAATAAACAACCTAACCTTACACCTAAAGCAATTAGAGATAGAAGAACAAAAAAAGCATAAAGTTAGCAGAAGGAAAGAAATCATGAAGATCAGCTCAGAAATAAATCAAAAAGAAATGAAGGAAACAATAGCAAAGATCAATAAAACTAAAAGCTGATTCTTTGAGAATATAAACAAAATTAATAAACCATTAGCCAGACTCATCAAGAAAAAGGAGAGAAGTTCAAAGCAATGAATTAGAAATGAAAAAGAAGAAGTAACAACTGACACTGCAGATATACAAAGGATCATGACAGATTACTACAAGCAACTATATGCCAATAAAATGGACAACCTGGAAGAAGTGGACAAATTCTTAGAAAAGCACAACCTTCTGAGACTGAACCAGGAAGAAATAGAAAATATAAACAGACCAATCACAATAACTGAAATTGAAACTCTGATTAAAAATCTTCCAATAAACAAAAGCCCAGGATCAGATGGCTTCACAGGTGAATTCTATCATTTAGAGAAGAGCTAACACATATCATTCTCAAACTCTTCCAAAATATAGCAGAGGGAGGAACATTCCCAAAGTCATTCTACGAGGCCACCATCACCCCAAATCCAAAACCAGACAAAGATGTCCCCAAAAAAGAAAACTACAGGCCAATATCACTGATGAGCATAGATGCAAATATTCTCAACAAAATACTAGCAAACAGAAACTATAGCACATTAAAAGGATCATACACCATGATCAAGTGGGGTTCTTCCCCGGAATGCAAGGATTCTTCAATATATGCAGATCAATCAATGTGATACTCCATATTAACAAACTGAAGAAGAAAAACCATATGATCATCTCAATAGATGCAGAAAAAGCTTTTGATAAAATTCAACACCCATTTATGATAAAAACTCTACAGAAAGCAGGCCCAGAGGGAACTTACCTCAACATAATAAAGACCATATATGACAAACCCACAGCCAGCATCATTCTCAATGGTGAAAAACTTAAGCCATTTCCTCTAAGATCAGGAACAAGACAAGGCTGTCCACTCTCACCAGTATTATTCAACATAGTTTTGGAAGTTTTTGCTACAGAAATCAGAGAAGAAAAAGAAATAAAAGGAATCCAAATTGGAAAAGAAGTAAAGCTGTCACTGTTTGCAGATGACATGATACTATACATAGAGAATCCTAAAGATGCTTCCAGAAGACTAGTAGAGCTAGTCAATGAATTTGGTGAAGTAGGAGGATACAAAATTAATGCACAGGAATTCCTATACACTAATGATGAAAAATCTGAAAGAGAAATTAAGAAAACACTTTCATTTACCATTGCAACAAAAAGAATAAAATACCTAGGTATAAACTGACCTAAGGAGACAAAAGACTTGTATGCAGAAAACTATAAGACACTGATGTAAGGATTTAAAGATGATACAAACAGATGGAGAGGTATACCATGTTCTTGGATTGGAAAAATCAATATTGTGAAAATGAGTATACTACCCAAAGCAATCTACAGATTCAATGCAATCTCTATCAAACTACCAATGACATTTTTCACAGAACTAGAACGAAAAAATTCACAATTTGTATGGAAACACAAAAGACCCCAAATAGCCAAAGCAATCCTGAGAAAGAAAAACGGAGCTGGAGGAATCAGGTTCCCTGACTTCAGACTATACTACAAAGCTACAGTAATCAAGATAGTATGGCACTGGCACAAAAACAGAAATATAGACCACTGGAATAGGATAGAAAGCCCAGAGTTAAACCCACACACATGTAGTCACCTTATTTTTGATAAAGGAGGCAAGAATATACAATGGAGAAAAGACAGCCTCTTCAATAAGTGGTGGTGGGAAAACTGGACAGCTGCATGTAAAAGAATGAAATTAGAACACTCTCTAACACCATACACAAAAATAAACTCAAAATGGATTAAAGACCTAAATGTAAGGCCAGACACTATAAAACTCTTAGAGGAAAACAGAGGCAGAAAACTCTATGACATATATCACAGCAAGATCCTTTTTGACCCACGTCCTAGAGAAATGGAAATAAAAACAAAAATAAACAAATGGTACCTGATGAAACTTCAAAGCTTTTGCACAGCAAAGGAAACCATAAACAAGACCAAAAGACAACCCTCAGAATGGGAGAAAATATTTGCAAATGAAGCAACTGACAAAGGATTAATCTCTAAAATTTACAAGCAGCTCATGCAGCTCAATATCAAAAAACCAAAAAACCTAATCCAAAAATGGGCAGAAGACCTAAATAGACATTTCTCCAAAGAAGATATACAGATTGCCAACAAACACATGAAAGGATGCTCAACATCACCAGTCATTAGAGAAATGAAAATCAAAACTAAAATGAGGTATCACCTCACACCAGTCAGAATGGCCATCATCAATATATCTACAAACAATAAATACTGGAGAGGGTGTGGAGAAAAGGGAACCTTCTTGCACTGTTGGAGGGAATGTAAATTGATACAGCCACTATGGAGAACAGTATGGAGGTTCCTTATAAAACTAAAAATAGAACTACCATATGACTCAGCAATCCCACTACTGGGCATATACCCTTAGAAAACCATAATTGAAAAAGAGTTACATACCACGTTGTTCATTGAAGTTCTATTTACAATAGCCAGGACATGGAAGCCACCTAAGTGTCCATTGACAGGTGAATAGATAAAGTAGATGTGGCACATATATACAATGGAATATTACTCAGCCATAAAAAGAAATGAAATTGAGTTATTCGTAGTGAGGTGGATGGACCTAGAGTCTGTCATACAGAGTGAAGTAAGTTAGAAAGAGAAAAACAAATACCGTACGCTAACACATATATATGGAATCTAAAAAAAAAAAAAATGGTTCGGAAGAACCTTGGGGCAGGACAGGAATAAAGACGCAGATGTAGAGAATGGACTTGAGGACATGGGGAGGGGGAAGGGTAAGTTGGGATGAAATGAGAGAGTGGCATGGACATATATACGCTACCAAATGTAAAATAGATAGCTAGTGGGAAGCAGGCACATAGCACAGGGAGATCAGTCGGTGCTTTGTGACCACCTAGAGGGGTGGAATTGGGAGGGTGGGAAGGAAACGTGAGGGGGAGGAGATATGGGGATATATGTATATGTATAGCTGATTCACTGTGTTATAATGCAGAAACTAACACACCGTTGTAAAGCAATTATACTCCAATAAATATGTTAAAGAAAAAAAAGAGACTGCCAAAAAAATGTTAATGTGATCATATGTGGCTCACGCTTGAATAATATTTACAAATGTTAATTTAAACAAAAACTTTGATACTACAGTATTGAGAAATGAGGAGATAAGAGTGTGTAGGGGTAGGCAGAGAAGGAATGTTCACACTCTTGGGCGTGGTGTTATAAAACAGCTTTATCACTGCCTTCTCTCAGAAAGTGAAAAATCAAGAAATTGCAGTATATTTTGACATATGGAGTAAATAACAGAAGTATCTAAAATACTTGAAAGAATTTTCCTTTGAAGAAAAGAATTGAGATAAGAGGAGGGGTTGGGGACTACAGGGTGTTGGTTAAAAACTTAGAATGTGGCAAACTGTTACTGCTCACCAATACCTGTATGTTTCTCTACACTTCTGCGGCTCCCTTGCAGTTAGAGGGGAACTTGGATTAAATTCTGGCCAATGAAATGTAGGCAAAGTGACATACACCATTTTTAGGGCTGACTTCTAAAATTTTTGTGTGATTCACTGTGCTTTCTTTCTTGACAGGTTAGCTGTGGCTCCAAGTTGTAGGAGACAGCACAACCACTAAAAATAAAAAGAAACCTACTTTCTTAAGTTTAACATTTCATCTGACTAGTAATAGCCACAATGGATTTCTTGTGAGAAATAACAATTTATTGTATGAAACCACTGAAATTTGGGGGTTTTCTGTGACAGCTGTAAATTCAGTGTGTTGGTTTTTAAAAAAAACAGCCACAAATTCCTTGACAATCTTTTGAGAAGTGGCATTTACATCCCCTCACCTAAAATCTAGACATGGCTTGAAACTCATTTATAATAAAACGAATGTGAGAGAAGTAATGCTGTGTTACTTTGGGGGACTAGGTTAGAAAAGAACATGTAGTTTCTGCCTTGTTCATTGCCACATTTGACTTTGGAGCACTGGTCCTAGGCTAAGAAGTTTGGTTACCCCACTGCCATACTGTGGGGAAGCCCAGGCCACATGGGGAGGCTACACACAGGAGCTCTGCTAGCATTCAGTCTTCACAGCTGAGTTATCAGAAAAAAAGCTGTCCCTCTATGTTCTCCTGAACACAAAATTCATGAACATAATAAAATGGTTGTTTTAAGCCACCATATTTTGGAGTAATTTATCACATAGCAATAGTAATCTAATACTCCGACTAATAAACATAATCATTTGCTTTTTAATCTGTGTTCTTGAACTAAATTAGTTTAAAAAGATAAAGGTGTGAATTATTTATTATTGGCTTGGAGACTTTGCTATTGCTACTCTTCTTTCCCCCTAAAGCAGTGGCTTTCAAACTTTTTAAGAGAAACACACAATGAGAAATCCATTTTATAAACGTGACCTAATGCACACATACATGCATACATACATAATTTAAAACTCCATAAAGCAAAACGTAACTTTACCAAGTGCCATGCACTGATATTTCTACACTAGACCATTTCATTTTTTAAAAAGTGTAGTTGTGACTAAATAGATTTCCTTGCTTACAAATGGGACCTCCACCAATGGATGGACCACACCATCCCTTTGAATAACACTGCCCTAAACCATAATCATTCTTCAAGGCTTTACTCAAGTTCAGCCAATAAACCTTCATTGACGACTCTGAGCTCTTTTGAAATTCCTATAATTTATTAGTCATATTGTATTTTCTGTACTACCCACTCTTAACTTGATACGTAAGGTCCTCTAGGGTAAGGTTCTGTCTTTTATCTCTCACTTGTTAAATTCAGAGTATTCAATAAATCCATTGCTCAATATCCGGTCACTGTGTTTCTAAATCTCACAATTGTCAACATGCATTCCTTCTATTTGGATTTTCTTTGAGGTGGGGCAAGGAAAAAAGGTTTAATAATCCACCCACATATTACACTTAATTTCTAACTGGAAAAGTGCACAAAGCAGTCCCACCTCTACACGAGTGTGTAGTTTTAAAGCAAACCAAATTATCAAGATACAATTTTTCTAACAGCTTTCATTACTATGCAGCACACGAAATACTTCTCTTGACATAGCCTTAAAAAACGTTATAGAACAAAGTTCTCACGACTAAAATATTTTGGGAATTGGTAAATGGGGAAGTGTTCTGTAGGAACCGCATTTTTCACAACTCACTGCAACTGCACCTTGACAGTTGTTTCGAGAACCGCGTCCCACTTTAGTGGTCCGGGTCAGTCTTACGGAGCGGGGTCCTGGTCTTCCATCCTGTCTCTCCGGAAAAGGGCAACACCACCGACCACTGGAGACGCTGAGGCGGGACTTTCCGTCTAACCCCTTACCGCGGTCCTCCCCGCCCGTTACCTTTGCCAGAGGGCCCCGCGCTGAGCGGGCCCTAGCAACGGCCTTAGCAACGGCTGGGCTCCTCCCTCCGGTGTAGCCCGGAAAGCGCTCCGTCGCGCCTGGCGGGACTAGAGCCGGGCGCGCGCAGCGGTCCTGGGCGGAGCGGAAGACGCGTGGAGCCGTGCGAGGACCCGTGGGTTGTGCAGGTGTGAGTCCCACCGAGATCCCTCGTTTGGGTCTCCGCGCCTCTGTGGGGACCAGACGTCTGGCCGGAGCCCGGCAGCTGCGAGAGTGGAGCTCCTTGGCCGGGCCCTGCCGGAGGTCGTGCCGGGTGTCTCTTTGTGAGCGGGGACCTGGTTTCTGCGCGGGCGCTTACATTAAGATCTTGTGGGCCCTCTGGGAAAAGGGTGTCCGAATTTTCCCTAAAAAAAATTTTTTTTCAGTGCATTCCACCCCAAGAAAAGTCTGTCCAGGCAAAGTTAGTCCCCTAGGAACCCTATTCTTTATTTTTTAGTGTTTGGAGTGGTTTGGGGGCATTGGTTATCAGGGAAGGAGAAACTTAGTACAGACATAGTGTGCCATGCAATGTATTTAAAATATTAAGGTTATGATTACATAATAAGCAAAGAGGCTGTCCCTTATGTCTGAATTATTTGGGGGGAATGTAGGATAAGTCAGGAAGTATATTAACACTTCAAGCTGCCAATTCCACGAAGTTGGATGTTAAATCGCTGCTTGACTCAAAACCACAATATTTTAAGAATTACTTCTGTCGGAGCCCCAATGTACCGTGAAAAACTAAGGCAAGACTGTCTACCACATGTTGGGTGGTGTGTATGGAGGGTGCTGTTAACCTGTATGAAAAAGTTGGTACCTTGGGTTTTTTAACATGGATGTTGGACCTGTACATATGTGACCAGGTTCTTAAAAATAGGGGGAAAAAAATTGAAGTAGGTTTTATCTAGTACTGAATTGGTCCAAAGTACAGAATAGGGGAGTTTTATATAATGTTCCATTGGGAACTGAGTCAACTTGTAGCTAGGAGCCTTTTCCATTTTTATTTTAGAAAAAAAAAAAAAATCTGCCAGGCTGCTAATTCTGCCATGCTGCAGATGGCCCATAAATGCTTGTCAGATACTTCAGTAGCAGGTGCATAGTGGTACTTCTTTTTCAGAATGGTTTTGATTTAGTTAACAAGTATTTGTTCAATTCCTCATGCTGCCGTAAGACATAGGAACAGGACAGATCCGTAAAGAATTCTGCTGTTGGAGAGCTGACTGCTAGGAGGGATAGTTTCACTAAAAGGTAACTCCAAATTAAAGTACAGTATGTGAAACTAGTAATAAGTGCATGAAAGTAAAGAGGTGTAAGAGATTCTAGATGGCCATGGGCCATCTAGAATCCTGACTTTGAGACTAAAAATAGAGGATTATGTGCAAGGTAGAATTGATACAACTTGATTAAGTTGGGGATAAAGAGGGTAGAAGGAGAAAAAATTAATTTGTTTTCAACCCAGGTTGCAGAATGATGGGTGAACCATCAAGGTAAAAATATTTATTAATTTCTTAGGAATAAAGTTTTTTTATGTTTTCTCAGTAACCCCCACCACTTCACTTGTATTTCCCACACATATTTGATGTTAACAAGTATGTTTTGAAAGTTTTGAATCATCATGTTTGCAACAAATGATTTGTACATATTAGAGA
The DNA here is from genome assembly GCF_964270905.1 of Leucopleurus acutus. Lineage (NCBI taxonomy): Eukaryota > Metazoa > Chordata > Mammalia > Artiodactyla > Delphinidae > Leucopleurus > Leucopleurus acutus. The sequence continues at coordinate 91,770,362 of NC_139142.1, forward strand.
CAGGCTGTTGATTAGGTCAGGACAGATATCCTGGTCATATGGTTTTAGAGACCTTTGGAGGGAGCCACCCCTAACTTGGAACTGCCCGCCTCTTCTGTGTAGCCACCTCAGCCCTAGGTGGGAGTGTGTAGGCGGGGCACGTCGGGGAGCCATCGGCATTTACCTTTCACTGTCTGAAGGTATTTGTGTTGTCTGATTTTTGTAGAGGAAGGACATTTTATATAAGGCTTTGCTGATATTCATTTAGTTATATGCATGGAAGTCCAAGTGAAATATAGGGGGATATTTCTTTTTTTTTTTTTTTGCGGTACGCGGGCCTCTCACTGTTGTGGCCTCTCCCGTTGCGGAGCACAGGCTCCGGACGCACAGGCTCAGCGGCCATGGCTCACAGGCCCAGCCGCTCCGTGGCATGTGGGATCTTCCCGGACCGGGGCACGAACCCGCGTCCCCTGCATCGGCAGGCAGACTCTCAACCACTGCGCCACCAGGGAAGCCCAGGGGGATATTTCTGAGGCATCTCGGGAGGAGTGCACTTTGGGGCTCTAGAAAAACTCACCAGCAGTATTTCATTGAATGTCAGGCAACCACATTGACTTTCACGACACCCTTGGGGACTGCATACTTCCCCAGTAGGCCTGGTATGGCAGCACATGCAAACCCCTACATAGCTACTGGAATACCCAGAGAAATGGAGTCAGGTTGAATTAGACCACTCCAATTTCTTTTTTAGGTTGAGCCCCATGACCTGGGTAACTCAAGACTTAGCCTAAAAATGTTTTTAAGAACCTCAGGCAACACCAGAACAAACCCAAACCAAGAGGATTTAGGTACCAATTAACTTCCTAAGTGTAGTGATGAGACCTCTGTTGGCTTGTGAGAGTTGACCTTTTTTTGGCCAACGAAGGATTTGTAGCTCCGATTTCTGGAGACTAATAGGATCTCTTCTCAGTCTTTTAAGGCTGCTCCTGTCCTTAGAATGAATTTTTGATCTTAGGCAAGATTTCTTTACCCAGATTTGTAGATGGACTCTAGAAATCTGCAAACCACCTGAAATTGTGTGCAAAATGTTGTGTCTGTAAGTACATTTTCCTAGAGATAAGGTCGATGACTTTCATGCAATGTTAAAAGGATATGAGCCTCAAGAAAAGGTGGCAGCTTAATGTCCTGCACTTTCTGTCATTGAGGGCATATTGACAAAGATAAAAGCCATTTTTAGGTAGATGATTTGGAGTGGAGGTCAGATAACGTTTTCCATTTGTGAGGCAAGAAGAAGGGGTTGGATCATCATTTTCAAATATCACTTTCTCTGAGCAACCCAAAATGTAAACCTGTACCTAATCAGTACATGTCAAAAATATTTATTGTATTTTGGCTTTCCCCTTGGGTAAGTTTGGCAAGTATATTTTACTTTTCCTTCAATGGCTAGCATCTTTTTTCTTTATACTTCTTTATTTGGGTCTCAAGCTCCCTGGGATTTACAATCTATAAAAAGCTCCTGATGACTAATTAAATTAGTATCACTAACTTCTTGTTAGTAAATTATGTTGTATATTATGTTCCACTGGACTCTGTTCACTTTCTGTTTGGGAGAGCACAGAAAGTTTTCTGTTGCAGTCACAGCGTTTCTCCTGTCAGTGTTTGTACTCAAAGTGCCTGGAGTCTCATAGTTAAACACCACAATGCCATAAGGCTTTAGAATATGAGAATCATTTTACAGCTTTGGAATGCATATCAAATCAAATGGGCCCCAGTCTCTTTTCTCCCTCGAAGTATATTGTGCTTACAAAATATTTGAATAACAGTTTTGGCAGCCATCATCCTTCTTTGAAGGAAATATTTAAGTGGGAAAATTACTATTTTACCTCTAGAACTGAAGAATCTGAATGGTATATATTTTTGAAAAGCAGTGTGAATTCTTAGAGTGGGTGAACATTGATGTTACTCTGTAAAATTTTAACATTTATAAGATTACACTTTAATCTTTATATATATGCATATATCTTTATATATAGTCATGTATTTCACCTTTTGGGATATTTTACAAGTTATAATTGGTAATGAATGCCTCTTATTTTAATGGCTGTTTAGTTATATTTTTATGTGTTTTAATTTATGTTGGAGAAGACTACATCTTTTAGAACATTAACTAAATTTTACTGATTTCACTGGAACCTTGGATTTTCATTAGCATTCAGACTGAGATCTGATATCACGTAATATTAATTGAAAGTCAGAGCTTACAGGGTTGAATACTCTCCTGGCTGATACTAACATTAAAACATTACATTCCTAATATTAAACAAAATTACTGTTTCTGGGACAAAAATAGTCACTGAAAAATAGATCGTTCATACCTAAACTTTATATTTGAAATAGTTTTTCTAGGCAAGAGCCTTCCTGTTTTTATGGAGGGAATAGCTTAAAAGGGTAATTTATTGTTTTGAATATATTGCTTTTTCATTTTGTATTTTAAAGCATACTAATTTAATGGTTTAAAAAACTTATTAACGTTTGTTAATAAATACTAAAAACAGCACACAGTTGTGAATTAAATTGAGTAATTTTTTTTGGTAGAAACAGTGAGTAAAATGTTTTCTGTTTTTTATTTTGCCTCCCACTTTTTTTTTCAGTGCATCTATGATATGTGTTTTAGAAATAAAAGTTAAACTTTGGTCTGAATGAAAAATGTCTCTCAATACACCTATATTTCTCAAAGAAAGGGAAGAAGATAATTCAAAATTTGTGGAAATACAACAGTCACAAACTACATCCATAGCTGCAGAATATCCTCTTCAAAACTTATGCTTAGCATCTCAAGAAGTTCTTCAAAAAGCTCAGCAAAATGGAAGATCAAAATGTCTCAAGTGTGGTGGTTCAAGAATGTTCTACTGCTATACATGTTACGTCCCAGTTGAGAATGTACCTATTGAACAGATACCACGTGTGAAGGTTGGTGAGAACTTTAATTGTTTGGAAGTAGGAAAATAGATTTTAAAAACACGTCTCATATATACCTACTCTAATATAACTGATAAGCTTGATAAATGATGTTATTATGAAAATGAATTGTATTAATAGAAAGTTTAACCGTGTAGATTGGTAAACCTATATTTTTTTTCCTCGTCTCTAGAAAAAGAGGCACACATTGCCAAAACACTTGCATCTGAGATGAATGCTCTTGTTTTTAATGAAATCAGTTACTTTTTTAAATTAATGATTATAGTTCATTTACTACATAGAAAAAAACATGGTATAAACTTGAATACTACAAGAGACAAGTTTACAGACTACATGAAGGAGCCTCAAAAACTACCTCAAGGGCCTTGGACTGCCCTTTGAGAAAACATATCCTGAAGGAACTAGGGTTGATTTTTGCTTAAGCAAAATCATGAGTTCAGCCCCATCCTGTACGTGGAGATGGAGCACATGTCAGTGACCAAAACTAAACAAAACTAAAATTGAAAGACTAAGACCTACTCATTGGGCTGTGTTATAATTGTTGTGATTTAAAGCCAGATTTAAAAAATTGATTTGAGTTGATTGCTTACCTTATACTTGTTGCTTACCAAGACTATTTTTGAGTAGATAAAAGGTCTGTAGACCATCATGTCTACGTAATCAAAAAATTTATTATGTGTATGTTAACTTGCCTAACAGTGACCCGAACTTTAGGAGCAAATCAAATAGTGTATGAAATTTGACTGCTGCCTGTTAGAACTTTAAAGAGACCAAACCTACACATGGACTCATTAGAACTTGCCAGTATGAAAGTTGTAACTATATTTAAAGATATTTAATGTGGTGATTTTAAGGTTCATTTAAGTTTTCAAGTAAGAAAAATACTTTAACACTCATATTTTGTTACTTGAATTGTAGTTTAGCCTACATGTCATCTTGGCAAGTCCATGGTCTGCTTAGGGGTCTCAGATCACTCTTATAGGCTATTGGAAAGTTTACTGCCCAAGAATAAGTAAGAATGGAATCCAATCAGCTTCACAGTTACCTCAGAAAAACTGAGAGCCTGAGGACAATAATTCTTTTTAAGTTGCCATTATCTTATAAGAATATTACATTTTGAAGTATAGTTTTGGAGATATACACAGAATCATTTCATCTATTTATGTCATAGCCACATATAGAAAATATCCCATTAAAAGTTTTATCTTAAGATATATTTTATTCAAAAGGATTGAAGATCAGAATAATAAAAGTTAATAATATATTGGCAGAGCTAATGTTTTCATAGGAATTTAATAATTGAGGATTATTTTTCAAATCAGTGGTCGTCCACTATTTAATCAAAATAACTCAAAACACTATGCCAAGAGGTTGATCAACTCTAAATGGCCTACTGGATGGTGCAGAATTTTCTGAAGTGTTTTATTTTAATTGCCAGAAATAAAATTTTATATGTTAATATAAATACTAAAATACTGTTACTATTAGTAGTAATAAAAACTCTGCAAAATTTTATTTCTAATTTCGACTTTATTTTTACAAATTGTTTAGCATTTGCTTTTAGATAGCCTGCTTGGGAAGGGAAGATGACTACATAATGAGTAAGCACCTCCCAAGCTATAAATTTTAGTCTAGGGATTAAATTCATAAATATGTATCTTTTTTTTAATTCAGATTTCTCCTATTGTCCTCCAAATAACTTTTTTAAAATTTTATTGGAGTATAGTTGATTTACAATGTTGTGTTAGTTTCAGGTGTACAGCAAAGTGGTTCAGTTACACATATACATATAATCATTCTTTTTTTTAACATCTTTATTGGAGTATAATTGCTTTACAATGTTGTGTTAGTTTCTGCTGTGTAACAAAGTGAATCAGCTATATGTATACATATGGACCCATATCCCCTCCCTCTTGCATCTCCCTCTCACCCTCCCTATCCCACCCCTCTAAGTGGTCACAAAGCACTGAGCTGATCTCCCTGTGCGATGCAGCTGCTTCCCACTAGCTATCTATTTTGTATCTCCAAATGACTTTTTTTTTTTCTTAACCTCTTTATTGGGGTATAATTGCTTTACAATGGTGTGTTAGTTTCTGCTTTATAACAAAGTGAATCAGTCATACATAAACATATGTTCCCATATGTCTTCCCTCTTGCGTCTCCCTCCCTCCCACCCTCCCTATCCCACCCCTCCAGGCTGTCACAAAGCACCGAGCCAATATCCCTGTGCCATGCGGCTGCTTCCCACTAGCTATCTACCTTACTACGTTTGTTAGTGTGTATATGTCCATGACTCTCTCGCCCTGTCACAGCTCACCCTTCCCCCTCCCCATAACCTCAAGTCCGTTCTCTAGGAGGTGTGCGTCTTTATTCCTGCCTTACCCCTAGGTTCTTCATGACATTTTCTTTTCTTAAGTTCCATATATATGTGTTAGCATACGGTATTTGTCTTTTTCTTTCTGACTTACTTCAATCTGTATGACAGACTCTAGGTCTATCCACCTCATTACAAATAGCTCAGTTTCGTTTCTTTTTATGGCTGAGTAATCAAAACTACAATGAGATATCATCTTACACCAGTCAGAATGGCCATCATCAAAAAATCTAGAAACAATAAATGCTGGAGAGGGTGTGGAGAAAAGGGAACACTCTTGCACTGCTGGTGGGAATGTGAATTGGTTACAGCCACTATGGAGAACAGTATGGAGGTTCCTTAAAAAACTACAAATAGAACTACCATATGACCCAGCAATCCCACTACTGGGCATATACCCTGAGAAAACCAAAATTCAAAAAGAGTCATGTACCAAAATGTTCATTGCAGCTCTATTTACAATAGCCTGGAGATGGAAACAACCTAAGTGCCCATCATCGGATGAATGGATAAAGAAGATGTGGCACATATATACAATATGTATCTTTTTAATGCAGAGTATAATTTTTTAAATGTTGTGACAAATGCATAAGCAAAGGTAAAAGGTGCTCTTGTTTTTTTTTAAAAAAAGGAGAAAAAAATCATAAGATAAAAGAAAGTTTCAGCTCTATTAGAGTTCTAGAATTGAAAAGACTCTCTTTGGGAAAGTTGATAATCACATGGAAAAAGGCTTAGGTTTTTCTGCTAATGGCATTTTGATAAATTTGGGCAGAAAGATTTGTGGTAAATCTCTTATAGAAAACATAGATGTTAGAGAACAGATTGATCTTCTTTAAATGTTTGAAAACAGAACATTTCTACTTGAACTCAGTCTGGTCAACTCTAGTGGTATTACTCTGCACCGTGTCATTATTTAAGATGTATCTTCCCTTAAAATGTACAAACTAGAGCACAAACATATATTTACCTATTTTCATGATTTGACCCATGTCTGGGCTTTTGTTTCATAGTATAATTCTCAGGCTTACTCAAGGGGAACTAAATATACCTGGACTGGCACCCAGGAATACTTTTTGAGCACAAATTTGGCATAATTGTTTTATACTTGTAGATGTTAGTCCATAATAGCTAGGTTCATGATTTGTAAAATACATTAATAACATTCAGTCCTGGTTTTTTTTTGCGGTACTTGGGCCTCTCACTGCTGTGGCCTGTCCCATTGCGGAGCACAGGCTCCGGACGCGCAGGCTCAGCGGCCATGGCTTACGGGCCCAGCTGCTCTGCGGCATGTGGGATCCTCCCGGACCGGGGCACGAACCCGTGTCCCCTGCATCGGCATGCGGACTCTCAAGCACTGTGCCACCAGGGAATCCCCCAGTCCTGCATTTTTGATTTAAATTATATCCTTCAGAGATAGCCAGCTGATCAGAAATGTTGGTGATTACCTTTGGAATTTTCAGCTCATCGGCCGTATTAGAAAGTCAGTTTCATTAGTATTAGAATACTTTGTCATGACCTGCTTTCTTTTTCTTCTTTCCTCTTTCCTACCTTACCTGGGCTAAGATAATGCTGAGCTGGTACTGAGAGACCCTGGGGAAAGGGAATGTAGTATCAGCTGGGACTGAGCGTCATGAGGAAAGTCTGATGCAGAGTTCAGCCAGAGGTAGACTGATGTAAAATCGTTTGTGAACTGCCTACTTAAATGGCAAATATTCTATAACTAGAAGTTGGTTTGATGATTTGAAGCAATTGACTCCAACTTATAAATGATCACTAGGCCTGAGTGGGAGGGTAGGAGACATGGGGTTTGAAACCCTAGATTGAAAACGATTTGGGATATTTATGACCCTTCTAGGGTATATACTGTCCTCTTTCCATATAATCATCCTGAAAGATAAACTATGTTCGGTTGGGATCATCTAGTAGCATACAGCAACTGCCCCTTTAAAAAACAGTTCTGGAGTTAATGATACACACAGCATGGGTGAATCTCACAATAATTATTCTAAGTGAAAGAAATCAGATGAAAAGAGTACATATTTTATGATTTCATTTATACAAAATTCTAGAAAATACAAACTAACCTATAGTGGTAGCAGATCTATGGTTGTCTAAGGACTGTGGGTGGTAGTTGATGGGGAAAAGGGGAAGGAGGGAGGCACAGGAAGACTTTTGGGGGTGATGGATTTGTTCATTATCTTCATTGTGGTGATGAGTGCAAAGGTGTAACATGTTAAAACTCATTAGATTGTACACTTTAAATATATTTATTGTATCAATTTTATCTCTATAATAAAGCTGTTTTAAAAAACAAGAAAAATAGTTTTGTAACTATTTTGTAACCATGGTAAAATAGCTATGTGCCCCAGGGTAAATGCCTAGATTCTTGCCTTTTAGTGTGGGATGGGAGCTGGAAGAGTGCTTATCATAACAAGTCATTTGAACTCTACAGCAAAGAATCCATCTCAGAGACTTTCATATATATAATGGGGGAGATATGACTTGTCTTTTATTTTCATAATCATGGCTGAATGCAGGACTTGTACAAGCATTATACAGAAAACTAAACCAAACAAGTCAGTGAAATAATAGAAAAATCTAACTCAAGAAATTTGCAGATAATATTATTTTTGCATAGAGACAGGACATAGTTCATAGTAATTAAATAATGAAACCTTAAGGAAAATAGGCAAAATGATTTTGAAGAGAGTTATTTCTTATATAAAGAGTGTACCTCCTAGAACCATTCTGTTACTGTTTTTTCCAGTTAATAATTAATTTCACTTGTGCTGTTAATTATGCTGAGAATCATGATGTTAAAATAAAAGATAATACCTTTGACCTCAGAAGATGTTTAAGGAAAAAAATTTTAGCTTGAGTTTTAGATCTAAAGCTTTTGCCCAAACTTATGTTTCCTTTTAATATATTGTAAAATTAATAGACCTAAAAGTTTATAGGAATTATAAAAAATGTCCTTGGCACAGATATTGAAATGCAAAGAATATGACTCAGTGCCAATGTGATTTAAATGAAAGTGACATTGGAACATTGCTATAAGAGAAGATTCTATGTTAAATGAGTTGAAAATAGTTGTTCTAGTACATGATTAACAATATTGAGGAATAAATTTGTGTTTCCTTTATGACTGTTACCATTCTTAGTATTTGTTCTAGAAAAGTATGACTTTTCAATCCATAATTGTATTTATAGGATCTTAGTGTGAACTTGCTATTTAAGCTTTAAAGACCATTTTTGTTAATGTAAAAATTAGAATTTTTATATTTGTTTTGTTCATTTGTCTTTTTTCTTTAAATTTTAGCTTCCATTGAAGATTGACATCATTAAACATCCAAATGAAACAGACGGCAAAAGCACTGCTATACATGCAAAACTCTTAGCACCTGAATTTGTGAATATTTATACATATCCTTGTATTCCAGAATATGAAGAAAAGGACCATGAAGTAGGCAGCTTATCTTTTTTTTTTACAACTTCTCACGTTGAATCAAAAAATGAATTTTAAACCCCGTTGCCTTTCTGAACTTACTTGAACATAATTTAATATTTTGTTTAGTGATCTAGGGTTAAATCTTATATAGCACTAAACAACGCACAGTTTACTTCACCATTGTCTTCAAAGATCAAGTGATCCTAGATGTTGAGCTTTTTTGAGTCTGTCTTTCTACTTTTTATTGTTTGCATTATTTCTTCAGGTTTTTACTCTTTGCCAGTACTACTAGGCCTGCTTTTACTTTTCTCCCGTCTCCATTCTCCTGCCTATACTACACATAGATAGTCTAATTTGATACAAACTGAGAAACCAGATTACAAATGTTGTTGGAATTTCTCCAGAAGAAGAAGAGACAGACTAAGGTAGAAGGATTTTTAGAAATTCTCTCTAAATTAAGAGCATTAGTACATGGCCTTTGTAATATTTCTTTTAGCTACTCAGAGGCCTTCCTTACTCATTTCTAGATTCTTAATTGGTTTTCACATAGTTGAAGTGGTCACGTTAGTGACAGCTGGTCTTGTTGAAAAGTGATGTTGTAATAGATCTCAAAAAACTAGGGCTTGAATACTTCTGAAAGAAGCACATAAACCCTTTTAGGTCTCTTGGGGGAACATTTGTTGGTATGGTTAATTTAGAAGCAAAATTAAAAATACATTCATTTGTTCAAGGAAGAACTTGGTAAGTTTTTCCTTTCCTATCAATATATTTATATTTTTTGGTTGAGTTTATAGAAAGTTGTGTTTGTAAATAATATATGAGTTTCGGATCTAGGAATATATTTGTACTTCCTTCTCTGGTCAGCTAGGTTATCAGATATGTCAATTAAATAGAACACAGTGCTAGGTAATATAAAAAGATGTGACATGATTATAGTCCAAGAAAACTAAAAAGCCCTGGACTTTACTTATTGGGTATGGGGGATATGTAGGCATGCATCGTGAATGTCTGAAAAACTTTTATAATGTCGAAGTTTATAAATTCAAGATTTTAAAGTTTATTTTAATATTTATTTTTTCATATTAAAAATGATACATTTTCATTCAAGAAAACTTGGGAAATAGAGAAACATATGGAGGATAACATCTGTGATTCTATCAACATTTGTTCATTTAACAGATATTTACTGGGTGCCTGCTTTGTGGCAGGAGTTTTTATACTTTGGATATACAGTACAGTATATAAGGTCTCAGTAAAAACATGCTGAAAGAAAGGAGGTGCCATAATTTACTGAATTATTCCTTGAAAGTTAGATTTCTTTAGTTTTAGTTTTTCACTGTAATAAGTATACTTTAACAAATATTCTGGGTATTGTGAGTATGGTGTGTGTTTAGAATTATTTTATTAAGATAAATTCCCATATGTGAAATTATTTGACCAAAGGGTATGAACATTTCAAGACTCTTGACTTAAATTGCCAAATTGCTTTCACAAAGAGTTATACTATTTAAACCTGATGTCAGTAATGGCTGTAAAGGCCTATTACACCATTTCCTCACCAACACTGGCTGTATCATTTGTTTTATCGTTGCTTATTATAGGTGAAAATGGTATTTAATTATTGAGCACTTTTCAATGGTTCTTTTTCAAAGTACCCCATACTTTGCCTTTTATCTTATGAAATATTATAGACTTTAGTTTTTTGATTTAAGGTACAATTAACTGAGCTTCTCTCAATAGGTGAATAACTTATTTTGAAGTACAAAAATAATTCTAGGTAGTGTATTATGATTATAAATTACTAGGGAAGAGCCAAAAACTTTACCATATATATTAAAGAGGCACATATAATAGAACCTAATGCTTGTTTCTCAGATACTCAACGTATTTTTTCCTCTTAAAGTTTTAAGTCAGAATTTATTAATTTTGAAGATCATAATAGCACACTACTAACTTAAGCTTCTTTGCTTTAGGTTGCACTTGTTTTTCCTGGACCTAACTCTGTTTCAGTAAAAGAAATTTCTTTTCATCTCCAAGAAAAGATTCAAAATAATGTTGGAGGCAAAAATGATGACCTTGACAAGCCATTCATTAAACGCAAGAAAACTGAAGAACAGGATTTGAATGACAGCAAGTGCAAAGACACAACACTGAAAAAAATAGTATTCATAGATAGCACCTGGAACCAAACAAACAAAATATTCACTGATGAGAGACTGCAAGGTAAGAAAAAAAATGTTGCCTGTTTTTGATTGTTCTGTCCCCCAACTTTCATTTCAAAGAACTTCAAACCTACAGATTTATTGCAAGAAGAGTTGCATTGAATACACATACATTTTGCCACATTTGCTTTATTTTTCCTCCTCTATTATATGTATGTTTGTGTACTTAGATATCATATATGTTTTTGGTTGAACCATTTGAAAGTAAGTTGCAGACTTTGCAATACATCACCCTTAAATAACTAAGTGTACAACTTTTAAGAATAATTGCATAATCACTATACCGTTATCACTCTAAGAAAATTAAGAAAAGTTCTGTGATATCTCATATGCAGTCCATATTCATATTTCCCTAATTAACCCCAAAATATCTGTTGTAGCTCTTTTCCTCTGATGCAGCATGTAAACTCAAATTGCATTTGGTTATTATGTCTTTTTAGTCTCTTTTAATGTAGAACAGTCCCCTGTTTTTGTTTTTCATGACTTAGACTTGTGTGAAGAGGATAGGTCAATTGTCTGAATGTTTCAATATTAGATTCAGTTTAAATATTTTTGCAAGGATACTTCAGATAAGGATAAATACAGGGTTGTCCATGACAATTCCAGTTTATATTTATTGTTTTGATATAATTATTAATAGCATCCCCTTTCACTCTCAGAAATGAAGCTGTTTGGCTGATTAATTATATGGTTAACCTATTCATAGCTCAGGTTGTATACATCAGATCAGGAGGATATAATGTAAGTTGTTCCATTACTACTGATAACTTTAATTCCTTGATTAAAGTGGTGATTGCCAAATTTCTCCATTATAAAGGTTATTTTCTTCATTGAAATTAGTAGTAATCTGTGGGGTGATGCTTTAAGATGGTGAACTATTCCCAACTGCTTTTTACTGAGTGGTTTTAGTATTTATTGATGACTGTTGCCTAAATCAGTAATTACATTAAGGATTACAAAATGATGAAATTTTAATATTATTATTTCTTCTACATTTGTTAGCTGGCATTCTTACGTAAAGAAGAGCTTTTCTTTTTTCCCTCTTCTTTTTTTCTCTTTTTGAGATCACTGTGGTCTTATGGATTTCCTTTTAGTTCAGTGTATTATAATGTATCATGATTGTATTCTTTTTGATGTCCAAATTGTCTAAAATTTTGCTATTGGGAGCCCTTCAAGTCCTTTGTGGCATGGCCTAATTAGTCTTTCTGTTACAACAGGATGTCCCAAGTTCACTTGTACTTTTTTTCCTGCCCCAGACCTAGAATTAATTACTTGAAGGAGCTGTGGTTCTTTTAGTGGGGAATGGTATTAGAAACCAAGATCTGGTAAATTTATTACTGCTTGGATGTCATTGCTTCAGTGGACAGAGCCAAAAGAAATAAATAGATATATATTATGAGTTCACATGGATAGTTCCAATTCAGATTTAACATTACTTTCTTTTGTTTTATGTTTGTATGTTTTTCTCTTAGAGTGAAAAGCTTAGTGTCTAATAATAATGGTTTAAAAAAGTTGCTTTACTTGCCCAATAACACAACTAGTAATATGAAGAATGTTACTTGTCTTGTTCCCTTGCACCTTACTCAGTTCTTCAGTCTTTCTCAGTAGTTTCTCTAAAAACTTTAGGTTTATTTCTAGCTCTTTGATGGCTTTATTTGTGTACCATGTATGATTAGAAAGCAAAAGAGCTACCCAGTTGGTATTAGGCAGTTTCCAAAACAGTTTCAAACTGGGAGAGCTTCTCCCAGGCAATTGTTAAAAATATCCATCCTCTAGAAAAGAAAGTTTATGACACTTTTTGGAATCCTGTGATAATTAGTCCCAAGCTAAAGTGAGCGACAATGCTAGATTTACCTAACTTTATTTATATCATTTATATCTCTTGAAAACAGCATACATGTTAGAAAGATTGCTTTGTCATTCTAATTCTGTGTGCTTGGGTGTATGTGCGTGTGACAGATAGGCAGAGAGATAGAGACAAAGAAGTGTGTGTGTGTGTGTGTGTGTGTGTGTGTGTGTGTATGAGAGAGAGACAGAGACAGAGAAAGATGACGGAGCATAAGATTTGCAGCATTGTTGCTAATGTTTAATAGATGAAACCCTAAAGTCCCGCTCTTTGGAGTACTGCCTGCCACGTTACCTTGGATGGTTACAGCAGCAAGTTACTCCTCAGTTTGAAGACTTTCCTGAGCCTTTTCTTTAAATTACTTTATATGGTAATTGAAAAGGTCAAGTGAAGAACATAAGTGATAACACTTGAAAAAATTGTAAAAGGAACTATTGAGGTACAATTCAAATGTTTTCAGCCGTTGTGCTTAAGGCTTCAAATCACATTTGTACAAAAAATTTCTGTTTCTCAGATCACATAGAAAGTATCATATATTTCAATTCTGTGCTACATCAGAATTTTAAAAGGGATTTCTTAAACCCTTCAAAATCATGAAGTAAATGGATTTCTAGAGTCAGTCTTCTCTGCGTGCCCTATTTCACCCCCTGCCTCTTCTGGCTCCTCATTGCACCACAAGAAATATTTAGGGCTTGGCATATTTATAATCTCTACATATGTGAAATACCAGTTTCCAGATAAGCCAAGTTACTTCCACAAGAAACAGCCCTTTTTTTGTTATAAATCATTGCCATTAGGTTTTAAAACGGTTTATCATTTGATAGGATTAAACTGAACAAACCAACTCTAAACCTCAGTTTAAACCCTCAAATGTAGTGTATTGGAATGTTTGTTTCTGTTATCTTATTATGAATGTTGAGATCAAGAATCCCCTTAACAATGTAACATACTGTTTTGCCAGACTTTACAGACAGAGAGCTGTAGATGTTTTACTGCTGTCAAAATAAAACATTTGAAGTTTGAGTGCCTAATTTAATCATAAAATGTAAGCCCTCAAGTGAAAAATGGCATAACATCCTTGAAGATCCACCACAGAAAGGCTTGGGGGAATGCAGTGGGGAAGGATGGTTTCTTTTTGTTGGAGAAGGAGTCAAAATTGTTAAAACTAGCATTCATCACTTCAATAAGTGGTGCTGGGAAAACTGGAGAGCTACATGTAAAAGAATGAAATTAGAACATCCTCTAACATCGTATACAAAAATAAACTCAAAATGGATTAAAGACTTAAATGTAAGACCAGATACTTTAATAAAGGAAAACATAGGCAGAACACTCTTTGACATAAATCAGAGCAATATTTTTTTGGATCCATCTCCTAAAGCAAAGGAAATAAAAGCAAAAATAAATAAATGGGACCTAATTAAACTTATAAGGTTTTGTGCAACAGAGGAAACCATCAACAAAATGAAAAGACAACCTATTGAATGGAAGAAAATATTTGCAAATGATATGACTGATAAGAGAGTGATATCCAACATATATAAACAGCTCATCACATCAAAAAGCAAATAATCTGATTAAAAAATGGACAGAAGAACTGAAAAGACATTTTTCCAAGGAGGGAATACAGATGGCCAACAGACACATGAAGTGATGCTAATCATTAGGGAAATACAAATCAAAACCACAATGAGATATCACCTCACACCTGTCAGAATGGCTATCATCAAAAAGAACACAAGTAACAAATGTTGGTGAGGATGTGGAGAAAAGGGAACCCTCGTGCACTGATAGTGGGAATGTAAATTGGTGCAGCCACTATGGAAAACAGTGGAGGTTTCTCAAAAAACTAAAAATTGAACTACCATATGATCCAGCAATTCCACTCCTGGATATATATTTTAAAAAAACTAAAAACACTAATTGAAAGACATATGCACCCCAGTGTTCATAGCAGCATTATTTACAATTGCCAAGTTATGGAAGCAACCCAAGTGTCCATCAACAGATGAATGGATAAAGAATACGTGGCATGTATGTATGTGTGTGTGTATATATATATATATATATACACACACACACACACAAACATACACACAGAATAGAATACTACTCAGCCATAAAAAAGAATGAAATTTTGCTATTTGCAGCGACATGGATGGACTTGGAGGGCATTATGCTAAGGGAAATAAGGCAGACAGGGAAAGACATACTGTATGATATCACTTATATGCAGAATCTAAAAAATACAACGAACTAGTGAATATAACAAAAGAGAAGCAGACTCACAGAGAGAACAAACCGATGGTTACCAGTGGGGAGAGGGAAGGGGGGGAGGGGCAATAGAGGGGTAGGGGAGTAAGAGATACAAACTATTAAGTATAAAATAAGCTACAAGGATATATTGTAAAACACAGGAAATATAGCCAATATTTTATAATAACTATAAATGGAGTATAACCTTTAAAAATTGTGAATCACAGTATTAGAAATTTGTAACATATAATATCATATGGCATACTTCAATTAAAAAAGATTTGCTCTTTTTAGATTAAATTATTATTTAGTTTTGCTTTTTTTGACCTGTATGTGGTTTTCAGGACTCACATTGTAAACTTACCATTTTGTTTCTAAATTTGTAGCTAGAGTTTATTCATTTTCACTGCTGTGTAATATCTGATTGTGTGAATATACTACAGTTTACTCTGTCTCCTGTTGGTGACACAATTGAATTATTTCTAGTTTTTGCTGTTACACACAGTGCTACTATGAACATTCTTGCACATGTGCAAGCTTCCTCTAGGAAACGAACCTAGAAGCGGAATAGCTCTGTTGTTACATATAAGAATGTTCAGTTTTCCGAGATAATGCCACCTGTTTTCCAAAGTGTGGGTATACAAATTTATCCTCCCATAATTAATGTGTAAGAGTTCCCATCGATCATAATCCCTCCTACCATTGTCTTGCCAAATGTTTGATTTTTGCCAATAGAGTGGGTATAAAGTGGTATCTCATTGTATTGATAATGTGCCTTTTTCTAATTACTAATTGGACTGAGTATCATTTTGTTTGCTTATTTGGCCATACACATGTCCTGTTCTATGAACTATCTATGTCCATCTTTCTAGTGTTTCGTTTTTCTTATTTATTTGTATAAATTCTTTATATATTCTAGAATATAGATAATAATGTTTGAAATATCTTCTTGCAGTTTGTGGCTCCTCTTTTAAATTTCTTTATCTTTTGAGGAACTGAAATTCTTAGTGTAGAATTTATCCATCTTTCATGTTTACCACTTTTGTGTCTTTTAAAAATCTTCTCTACCCCAAGATATTTCTAATAATTTGTTCATAGATGTAAAAAAATATTTTCTGTGTATGTCAGAGGTGTTTCTTCCTTTTCAGTTCTTGTGCATCTAATTAATTTATTATTTTTGTATTGCTGTGTTAACTAAGACCTCCAGTGCAGTATTGAATGGAAGGCTTGTGGAGGTCATCCCTGTTGTATTTCAGTCTGATAATCATTGTCTTTTAAATGGCAGGTTTAATCAGTTTGTATTTGCTGTGAGTATTGATTTATTTGGACCTATATCTATCATCTTAATTTTATTTATCTTGCTCTTTACTACTTTTTTCTTTTCCTGGCTTTTCTTTTTATTTTTCATATTCCATTTTTTTAATGTTCCTATTTTGGTTCTTTTAGGAATTGTACTATGCACATGTAACTTAAAAAAATTCAAAGTCAAACAATATTTTTACCTCTCCTTTTGAACACTGTAAGGCCTTAATACACTTAAGCTTGATTCATCCCCCTCCTAGTTATTGTTATTTTCTTCATTATTTTTTGTTCTGTCTTTTATTTTCAGTCCACAAATTAGATATTATTATTGTTTTTCTTTAATACTGGCATCAGTTCTTTGGATTTGCCTAGATGTTTACCATTTTCTTTGCTCACCATTCTTATAACTCAGACTGTTTTTTCTGAAATACATCTAGAAATTCATTCCATTGGATCTCCAGTTGGCATATGTTTATTGTCATATTTTTGGTTGTCTATTAATATTTTTCACTCTTGTTCTTGATATATAGTTCTGCTGGGTAGGTAATTTTAGGTTGCCAGTTATTTCCTCTTGGCACTTTGAAGATTTTATTCCAGAGTCTTCAATATTTTATTGTTCCTAATAAAAAGTCTCCTGTCATTTTGATTACCTTTCTTTTGTATATGATCTATCTGTTCTCAATGGCTACTTTAAAAATATTCTCTTTAGTCTTGCTCTTTTGCAGTTACAGTACTATAAGGAGGATCTCTGCACTGATTTCTTTGTATTTATCCTCCTTGAGATACATTATGTCATGTATCTGTGACTTTGCATTTTTAAAAATAGTTTCTGAAACAGTCATAGGCATTATCTCTTTAAATGCTATCTCTCATCCATTCTCTTTGCTGTCTCCCACAGAACTCCTATTAGATATATATTTGATCCTTCATATCTCTTAATATCTTGATATGTTTTTATATTATTTATTTCTTGTCATTCTCTGCCACATTTCTTAGGTAGTTGTTAAGTTAAAGTGAGGCGTGATAGTAGAAAATCATTGATGACTCAGAGGTTCCTAATCTGGGTCAGTGGGCCAATTTTGATATTACCTTCTTCACTTTTATTTCTCACTTTAAAATAAAATACGATTTTTAGAAAGAATTTGCAAACTAAATATGTGAGTCTGAGTATTGGTCTAAGGTACTAAAAGCATTCTGGGTTTGTATGTTGACATCTGAGTTGTAAGAGATGAGAGTACTATTGTATGATTTCATGAGTCATTTCCTCTTTAAATATACAGGAGCAAGGCATTAGCTGACTGCGTTATTGAGTCTCTGAAACACAGATGTGACAGCTAATGAAACAGCTCTAGGTACTCTGTTCATGAACATAATAGCCAAAAAGTGATAATCCAGAAGTAGTTTTAACAGTATTAAGGACCGCTAACCTGCCTACCTGGTCTCAGTGAATTTCAGAACAATATTTTAAATGTCAGTTTATCAAGGAAATGAAACTCTTCTGAAAATTGATGAATTTAGTCCTGTCACAGATTAAAGTCAAAAAAGACACTGGCAAGTAGAAGACAGAAAGAGATGAACATCTTAAATGTTAACTACTTTTAACCAATTTGCTACAGGTCCAAGACTTATACATAACTGTCATGGATAAGATTTCATCCTGTGTTTTATATTGCTTCCGTATATACCTTAATACATTTGAGAAAATATCCTATTTGGAATTGGGATTGAAGGAATTTAAAGAAAATCCTTAAAGTAATTAAGGGAAATTATTATTGTACCACACCCTGTGGTTAACAGGAAATATTTATACTTCTCTTATTTGTTTTTGGCAGGGTTGCTACAAGTTGAGTTGAAAACAAGAAAAACTTGCTTTTGGCGCCATCAAAAAGGAAAGCCAGATACCTTCCTTTCCACAATTGAAGCCATTTACTACTTTCTGGTAGATTATCATACTGATATTTTAAAAGAGAAATACAAAGGACAATATGATAATCTTTTATTTTTCTACTCTTTTATGCACCAGTTGGTAAAGAATGCCAGATGCCCTGGAGACAAGGAAACAAGGAAACTTACCCATTAGTTTTTAGGAAGTCATTTAATGTAATTTTATTTTGCTAAAATCAATAAAATTATAACTGTGCTTTGTTTATTCCTAGGAAATATTTCTGTATAATGTCTGTAAGACCACTTGAAAAAATAAGGTTTTATTTATTTTACTTCATATTTTTAAAAATGAAGTTATTTCTAAGGGAGTTTTCAGAGATAGTGTTGGCTGAAAAATTCAACTTGGCATATCTCAATTTTATTACCATATTTTAATATAATAATGTGTTGTATTTATATATATATGTAATTAGATATAATTAGATATTTGTTTAGAGATCTTCATATCTTTCCACCTATACTCACAGAGTCTCCTCAAGTAATTTGTTTAAGGTTAATGGCAAACATCGGCAGAACTAGAATTGTAGCTCCAGTCCCACAGGGCTATTTCTTCTTAAGTCCACCCTGTCTGTGGTGGACATTTGTTGCTTTTTTCATCTGCCTGGCATCTTTTTTAGGGAGAAATTGCTAGCAATCATGTCCTATCATAGGGATGGACGTATGACCCGGTTTAGCAAGCAAAGTGCCTAGTGATTGATCCAGGGATGAGCACATGTCCCAACATCCTTCTTGATAAGTGATATGGTTGCTCCAGGAGATAGGGTTTATTTTTCTGAAAGCACAGACTCTAGAACTAGACTATCTAAATCTAAGTCTCAGCTTTCTTTTTTCACCTACCAGTCATTTCTCAGTTTCTTCATTTCTGAAGAAATGAAGTAGCTATTTTAGGATTATGGTGAGGTTTAACTGAATTAATGTATCTAAGGGGCTTTCAACAGCAGCTGGCATATACTAAGTGCTATAAATGTGTTTACTCTTTTTATTATTTTGTGAAATTGTGAAATAAGCATGATGTATATAATCCTAGAGCTACTGGTGACATCTCTGCTGCAGGTGGCAAGAACTTGCCTTAGAATGAAGCCAGCAAAAGAAAGCAGAGTGGAGAAATAAAAAGACTGAGTCCTGAGGACATCATTTAATCATCTAATCTAGCTGCTTGTGAATGGAACCCTACTGTGCTGAATAGCTTCTGTTTGCCCTCTGGATCCACCCTCCACTCTTTCCCATTCTGCTCTCTGCTCTGTGAGGTAGGTCCCCTTGACCACTGGCTTTTGCTTGGGATCAGCAAATGGAAGCACTGCAGGAGATTGAAGGTTGAAAGGAAAATGAAATTATTTATTTCCCTTGCTCCTTTCCTGGCAGGTCACCATGGGTTGGGTGTGTCCTTCTACTGAAGGTCATCCTATCAGGCATCCCTTTCCCAGCAGTTATTCCAGTTAACTTCAGGCCCATGCTCCCTCCGTTTACCCCTTTTCACTTATATCGTGATGAGTCCAGGGTATTAATAGCCCCAGAGTAGGTCATTATACGTTGCTGGTTTTCCTAAACCCTGCCTATACCTTTGTAAATAGTAATTTTATTATATTTTTCTCAAATGTCCCCATTTGAAGTTGCCCTCTTTCTGGGACACTGACTGTTAAATTTCACCCATGTGGGTGCTAGAAATAACAGTACATTTCCCAAAGTATACTCAGTGGGACACGTGTTTTTATGAATAAATGAGTAATTGGTAAAATTTGTTTGCTGCACCTTATATTCCCCTGTTAGAGATTCAAAAGGCACAAAATGAAAGTGCTGAAAAGTCCTGAAATAAACATTTTGAACTTTATTTAAGTTAGTATTTCTTAAACTTATTTGAATAAGTAATACCTGCTAATATACTGTGGAAATAGAACATTTGAAACATTGTACTTTAGAGCAGTCCCTGATTAATATATATGTGGCAGTTGAGGCCTAAAGAGATTAAGTAACTTGCCTATAAGGTCACACAACTAATTAGTGGTAGAACCTTATCTAGAATCTAGGACTTCTGATTTGGTTCAGTGAGGTCACCATTATATTATGCTTTTCATTAAAAGGAATATGGATTATATAAGGTTTGAATATTATTAGTCCCATACTCTTAGCCAGATAAACTAGCTGACTTGCCTATTAGTTAATAGGCAATAACTGGCTAGCAGTTATTTTTCAAGAATGGAATTAAAATGGATTTCTTCATGTTTAGAACTTGACCTTGGGAACAGAAGAAGGCCTGAATTGATTTAAGCAGGGCCAAAGTTGGATTCCTCTGGGCTAAATTTGAACTTTCCTGAGCCAAAATCTATTGCTATTTAACTGGCTCTCCAAACCAACAAAATATAATTGTTAAGAGGGAGAGGGGGGAAAAAAGAACTCATTTGCCCCTATCTTACAGCTGTCTTAAGAAAGATAACCCATATACTCCATAAGAGCCTAATTTATAACTAAGGCCAGAAAAATCTTAAGTTTTTCCCCCCAAGTAATAATAATACCTGTTTGAACAATGAATTGTCTGTACTTGTCTTGTTTTTCTTTGGTATGAAAGACTGTAAAAATGACACTAGTTTTTTACTCCTCCCTGTATTCTTTTTTTCATGCTCCTTTGAAGTACATTCTCAAGTACTTTCTGGGCCATATGTATTTCCAAACATCTGGTGTATTGCTACTTACTCTTGTGCTACTGCTATCACCATAAACACATACATGTCTGGGTTAGCCTCCTTGAGGGTGAGACATGCATGAAGCAGAGCCAGGTTACCCTGGTCACCCTAGCTGAATCCTGTCTTCGATTGGCTGATAGCCAGTCAAGCCCCATGTATGTGAACCATCTCAGCCAAGATCAGCAGAACCACCTAACTGACACCTATCTGATTCCAGATTTGTGAGCAAGGGAAGTCCATTGTTATGCTTCTGAAGCCTTATAGCTATTATTATACAGCATTATTGTGCCCATATATGTTTCATCTTTGGATATAGTATCAGATACACCTTCCTCAAGTGCCTTCTCACATTCTTGGCCCCACTGTTTCCTAGGCCACCAGCCACTTTGCCATAGCTACCACCCTACATAGTGACACACTACTAGCAGGCTGGAGTGATTCTTCTGCCTGAGGTCAACTAGCCACGTGCTCAGAATCTCTGGCCCATCCCAACGCTTCTGGACTCAAGGAAGCATCATGCCACAGGGTTTCCCCAGTGATTGTCAAAAGGGCTAGATGATGCAATCTGGAAGAGCAGTGAAGTTAACTGTCTGGAAAACTTGGATCAATGGACTAGAAGAAGCCATTGGACAAATTCCTCTCCCTTCTCATGGGCTATTCTGAGGCATAGTTTTTCACCCTCCTGCCCAGAGAGGTACCATGTAGCTAAACAACTGTACTTGGCAAA
Source organism: Leucopleurus acutus (assembly GCF_964270905.1). Lineage (NCBI taxonomy): Eukaryota > Metazoa > Chordata > Mammalia > Artiodactyla > Delphinidae > Leucopleurus > Leucopleurus acutus. The sequence continues at coordinate 91,792,117 of NC_139142.1, forward strand.
TTATCAGCAGTGTCTCTTCATGGCTTTTCATGAAACAGAAACCAAATGCTATACAGTAATTTATCAATTTGCATTTGCTCCCAATCTCTACTAGCCTTACTCCCTTACTCTCACCAGCCTAGATTGCCCCTTCTAATAAAGTAATAGATTTAATTTTTGCCTGAGCCTCTCTTTTCTAGAGAAGCCAGGTGGTTTAGTCTGTATTTAGTGAGGAAAGCAGATTCATTAAAGTATTACATGAATGAAGAGCTTTAATAAAGGAATTGGGGTTCACCCAAATATGGGAGTTGCTGGGGAAATAAAGGTCTGGAAGACCAGCAGAAGAGAATTAGAGAAACATTCACTAACTAGTTCGGCCCGAGATGTTCCAAGTACTCATGGCTTAGTTTGTAGAAATGTATATGTATTGAACATACCGCTTTTCTAATTTCCTTAATCTTTCTAGTAGCCCTTTGATTTAGCTGAAAGGCATCTCTTTAATTCCTTCAGAGGTTGTACAAAATAAGTGTATAGTTAGACCTTGCTTGGTCTTTTACTTGAGGCCATCATAATGGCAATACCCTGGATTTGTTCTTTGTCCTAAGGTTATATTTAATGATCAAACATTTGATTTGGTGAAAAACAATTTCATTTTCCAATCTAGGCTCTATATTCCCTCTCAATAATATTTACATTACCACTTCCTTATTTTTGAGCTTGTCTTAGAGTACCTTATAAATTGCAGTGAATAGCAGCCAGCTTATTCTTTCAAAATTCTGCCTCAAACTCTCACCAATGCCATGAGGGTATTAGGTACATTTCTGTCTTCCATGTTACTGCAGATGATAATTTTACCACACTTTTGCCTCCAAATACTAACAATTAAAAGACCCTAGTGTGGGGGCCCCTTAACCAGTCTCAGCCGCCCAGCCACAACCCCAGTAACCTGGATGATAGAAACCAGCTCCACAGAGAGAAACAAAACAGTAAAATAAACCAGGAACAATGCTTCACTGAAATGTTCCCTGAGTCATCAGTGCTGCAGACACAACACGGGATCTTCAGCATCAGGTTCAAAAGTCAGAGCTCTGGGTCACAAAAAATGTGGCCCCTTACCACCTCCTCAGTGGAAAGAACTGTGTGTGTTTTCTTTAGGGTGATAGAAACAGCACACTGAAGCTGCAAACATTTAAATGCACACAGGCTGTTAAGGGTTGTAAACTTCTTGAATCCAGGCAGAGAAAACAACAGCCCCCAAAGGAGAAAAAGTTTACTCACCCATAAAGTTCATGAGTAAGAGAAATTTTTAATTTGTACATTATTTATGACTGTGATTAACTACTTGGTCACCTGAATAAAAGGTTGTATAGGAAAAAAAAAAAGACCCTAGTGAAAAGTTTGGCTAAACACTCAATGAGCCTGCAGTGAAGACCACCACCCATCAATAACACTTGGTGAAAGACTCCAAATTAGAAAGAGGTGGGGGAAATCCAAAGGAAACAGACAAGCAGAGAACGAAAGGAAAAAAAAGAACTAAATATCTTCAAAAAAAAAGAAACTATATTGTATTCACAAAACAAGAATGGTATAGTATGAAAAAGAACAAGCACTAGACAAAAAAGAGATCCTGGGGAGACCTTCAAGATGGCAGAGGAGTAAGAGATGGAGATCACCTTCCTCCCCACAAATACATCAGAAATACCTCTACATGTGGAACAACTGCTACAGAACACCTACTGAATGCTGGCAGAAGACTTCAGACTTCCCAAAAGGGTCTTGGTGCTCCAACCAGGTGTCAGGCCTGTGCCTCTGAGGTGGGAGAGCCGAGTTCAGGACATTGGTCCACCAAGGACCTCCTGGCTCCACGTAATACCAAATGACGAAAGCTCCCCCTGACATCTCCATCTCAACACTAAGACCCAGCTCCACTCAACGACCAGCAAGCCACAGTGCTGGACACCCTATGCCAAACAACTAGCAAGACAGGAACACAACCCCACCCATTAGCAGAGAGGCTGCCTAAAATCATAATAAGCCCACAGACACCCCAAAACACACCACTGGACCAGTCCTGCCCACCAGAAAGACAAGATCCAGCTTCATCCACCAGAACACAGGCACTAGTCCCCTCCACCAGGAAGCCTACAAAACACACTGAACCAACCTTAGCCACTAGGGGCAGACACCAAAAACAATGGGAACTATGAACCTGCAGCCTGCGAAAGGGAGACCCCAAACTCAGTAAGTTAAGCAAAATGAGAAGACAAACACACAGCAGATGAAGGAGCAAAGTAAAAACCCACCAGACCAAACAAATGAAGAGGAAATAGGCAGTCTGCCTGAAAAAGATTTCAGAAAAATGATAGTAAAGATGATCCAAAATCTTGGAAATACAATGGAGAAAGTACAAGAAACGTTTAACAAGGACCTAGAACTAAAGAGCAAACAAACAATGATGAACAACACAATAACGAAATTAAAAATTCTCTAGAAGGAATCAGTAGCAGAATAACTAAGGCAGAAGAACAGATAAGTGACCTGGAAGATAAAATAGTGGAAATAACTACTGCAGAGCAGAATAAATTAAAAAAATTAAAGAATTGAGGACGGTCTTAGAGACCTCTGGGACAACATTAAATGCACCAACATTTGAATTATAGGGGTCGCAGATGAAGAAAACAAAAAGAAAGGGACTGGGAAAATATTTGAAGAGATAGTTGAAAACTTCCCTAATATGGGAAAGGAAATAGTCAATCAACTCCAGGAAGCACAGAGAGTCCCATACAGGATAAATCCAAGGAGAAACACGCCAAGTCACATATTAATCAAACTATCAAAAATTAAATACAAAGAAAAAATATTAAAAGCAGCAAGGGAAAAGCAACAAATAACATACAAAGGAATCCCCATAAGGTTAACAGCTGATCTTTCAGCAGAAACTCTGCAAGCCAGAAGAGTGTGGCAGGGCATTTTTAAAGCGATAAAAGGGAAAAGCCTACAACCAAGATCACTCTACCCAGCAAGGATCTCATTCGGATTCGACGGAGAAATTAAAACTTTTAGAGACAAGCAAAAGCTAAGAGAATTAGGCACCACCAAACCAGCTTTACAACAAATGCTAAAGGAACTTCTCTAGGCAGAAAACACAAGAGAAGGAAAAGACCTACAATAACAAACCTGAAACAAGAAAATGGTAATAGGAACATATATATCGATAATTACCTTAAATGTAAATGGATTAAATGCTACAACCAAAAGACATAGACTGGCTGAATGGATACAAAAACAAGACCTGTATATATGCTGTCTACAAGAGACCCACTTCAGACCTAGGGACACATACAGACTGAAAATGAGGGGATGGAAAAAGATATTCCATGCAAATGGAAATCAAAAGAAAGCTGGAGTAGAAATTCTCATATCAGACAAAATAGACTTTAAAGACTATTACAAGAGACAAGGCCACTACATAATGATCAAGGGATCAATCCAAGAAGATACAACAATTGTAAATATGTATGTACCTAGCATAGGAGCACCTCAAACATAAGGCAAATGCTAACAGCCATAAAAGGGGAAATCGACAGTAACACAATCATAGTAGGGGACTTTAACAGGCCACTTTCACCAATGGACAGATCATCCAAACTGAAAATAACTAAGGCAACACAAGCTTTATTTATTTTATTATTATTATTATTTAAATTTATTTATTTTATTTTATTTTTGGCTGCGTTGGGTCTTTGTTGCTACGCACGGGCTTTTCTCTGGTTGTGGTGAGTGGGGGCTACTCTTCATTGAGGTGTGTGGGCTTCTCTTGTTGTGGAGCACGGGCTTTTGACGTGTGGGCTTCAATAGTTGTGGCTCACGGGCTCTGGAGCGGCAACACAAGCTTTAAATGACACATTGAACAAGATGGACTTAATTGATATTTATAGGACATTCCATTCAAAAACAACCGAATAAAAAAAAACCACAACAGAATAGACTTTCTTCACAAGTGCTCATGGAACATTCTCCAGGATAGATCATACCTTGGGTCACAAATCAAGCCTTAGTAAATTTTTAAAAATTGAAATTGTATCAAGTATCTTTTCTGACCACAATGCTATGATACTAGATATCAATAACAGGAAAAAAATCTATAAAAAATACAACACATGGAGGCTAAACAATACAGTACATAATAACCAAGAGATCACTGAAGAAATCAAAGAGGAAATCAAAAAATACCTACAAACAAATGACCATGAAAACATGACGACCCAAAACCTATGCGATGCAGCAAAAGCAGTTCTAAAAGGGAAGTTTATATCAATACAATCCTACCTCAAGAAACAAGAAACATCTCAAATAAACAACCTAATCTTACACTTAAAGCAATTAGAGAAAGAACAAGAAAACCCCAAAGTTAGCAGAAGGAAAGAAATGATAAAGATCACATCAGAAATAAATGAAAAAGAAATGAAGGAAATGATAGCAAGATAAATAAAACTAAAAGCTAGTTGTTTGAGAAGATTAAAAAAATTGATAAACCATTAGCCAGACTCATCAAGAAAAAAATGGAGAAGACTCAAATCAATAGAATTAGAAATGAAAAAGGAGAAGTAACAACTGACACTGCAGAAATACAAAGGATCATGAGAGATTACTACAAGCAACTCTATGCCAATAAAATGGACCACCTGGAAGAAATGGACAAATTCTTACAAAAGCACAACCTTCTGAGACTGAACCAGGAAGAAATAGAAAATATAAACAGACCGATCACAAGCACTGAAAATGAAACTGTGATTAAAAATCTTCCAACAAACAAAAACCCAGGACCAGATGGCTTCACAAGTGAATTCTATCAAACATTTAGAGAAGAGCTAACATCTATCCTTCTCAAACTATTCCAAGATATAGCAGAGGCAGGAACACTCCCAAACTCATTCTACAAGGCCACCATCACTCTGATACCAAAACCAGAGAAAGATGTCACCAAAAAATAAAACTACAGGCCAATATCACTGATGAACATAGGTCCAAAAATCCTCAACAAAATACCAGCAAACAGAATCCAAAAGCACGTTAAAAGAGTTATACACCATGATCAAGTGGGGTTTATCCCAGGAATGCAAGGATTCTTTAATATACGAAAATCAATCAATGTGATAGACCATATTAACAAACTGAAAGAGAAAACCATATCATCTCAATAGATGCAGAAGAAGCTTTTGACACACTTCAACACCCATTTATGATAAAAACCCTGCAGAAAATAGGCATAGAGGGAACTTTCCTCAACATAATAAAGGCCACATATGACAAACCCACACCAACATCGTTCTCAATGGTGAGAAAACGAAACCATTTCCTCTAAGATCAGGAGCAAGACAAAGTTGTCCACTCTCACCACTATTATTCAACATAGTTTTGGAAGTTTTAGCCACAGCAATCACAGAAGAAAAAAAAGGAATCCAAATTGGAAAAAAAGAAGTTAAGCTGTCACTGTTTGCAGTTGACATGATACTATACATAGAGAATCCTAAAGATGCTACCAGAAAGCTACTAGAGCTAATCGATGAATTTGATAAAGTAGCAAGTTACAAAATTAATGCACAGAAATCTCTTGCATTCCTATACACTAATGATGAAAAATCTGAAAGAGAAATTAAGGAAACACTCCCATTTACCGTTACAACAAAAACAATAAAATACCTAGGAATAAACCCGCCATAGGAGACAAAATACCTGTATGCAAAAAACTATAAGACACTGATGAAAGAAATTAAAGGTGATACAAACAGATGGAGAGGTATACCATGTTCTTGGATTGGAAGAATCAACATTGTGAAAATGACTCTACTACCCAAAGCAAACTACAGATTCAATGCAATCCCTATCAAACTACCAATGGCATTTTCCACAGAACTAAAATGAAAAATTTCACAATTTCTATGGAAACACAAAAAACCCCGAATAGCCAAAGCAATCTTGAGAAAGAAAAACAGAGCTGGAGGAATCAGGCTCCCTGACTTCAGACTATACTAGAAATCTACAGTTATCAAGACAGTATGGTACTGGCACAAAAGCAGAAATATAGATCAATGTAGCAGGATAGAAAGCCCAGAGATAAACCCATGCACATATGGTCACCTTATCTTTGATAAAGGGGGCAAGAATATAAAATGGACAAAAGATAGCCTCTTCAGGAAGTGATGCTGGGAAAACTGGACAGCCACATATAAAAGAATGAAATTGGAACACTCCCTAACACTGTAGAGAAAAATAAACTCAAAATGGATTAAAAACTTAAATATAAGGCCAGACACTATAAAACTCTTAGAGGAAAACATAGGCAGAACACTCTATGACATAAATCACAGGAAGATCCTTTTTGACCCACCCCCTAGAGAATTGGAAATAAACAAAAAAAGTAAACAAATGGGACCGGATGAAACTTAAAACTTTTGCACAGCAAAGGAAACCATAAACAAGATGAAAAGACACCCCTCAGAATGGGAGAAAATATTTGCAAATAAAGCAACTGACAAAGGATTAATCTCCAAAATTTACAAGCAGCTCATGCAGCTCAATATCAAAAAACAAATAACCCAATCCAAAAATGGGCAGAAGACCTAAGTAGACATTTCTCTAGAGAAGGTATACAGATTACCAACAAACACATGAAAGGATGCTCAACATCACTAATCATTAGAGTAATGCAAATCAAAACTACAATGAGGTGTCACCTCACACCAGTCAGAATGGCCATCATCAAAAAATCTACAGAGAAGAAATGCTGGAGAGAGTGTGGAGATAAGGGAATCCTCTTGCACTATTGGTGGGAATGTAAACTTACCCAGCCACTATGGAGAACAGTACGAAGGTTCCTTAAAAAACTAAAAATAGAACTACCATATGACCCAGCAATCCCACTACAAGGCATATACCCTGAGAAAAGCATAATTCAAAAAAGTCATGTACTATGTTGTTCATTGCAGCTCTATTTACAATAGCCAGGACATGGAAGCAACCTAAGTGTCCATTGACGGATGAATGGATAAAGAAGAGGTGGCACATATATACAATGGAATATTACTCAGCCGTATAAAGAAACGAAATTGAGTTATTTGTAGTGAGGTGGATGGACCTAGAGACTGTTATACAGAGTGAAGTAAGTCAGAAAGAGAAAAATAAATACCGTATGCTAGCACATATGTATGGAATCTAAAAAAAGAAAAAGATAAAGGTTTTGAAGAACCTAGGGGCAGAACAGGAATAAAGTCACAGAAGTAGAGAATGGACTTGAGGATATGGGGAGGGGGAAGCATAAGCTGGGACAAAGTGAGAGAGTGGAATGGACTTATATATACTACCAAAGGTAAAATAGATAGCTAGTGGGAAGCAGCCGCATAGCACAGTGAGATTAGCTCGGTGCTTTGTGACCACCTAGAGGGGTGGGATAGGGAGAGTGGGAGGGAGACCCAAGAGGGAGGAGATATGGGGAAAGAAAAGAAGGGAGAAACCAAAAGGGAGGAGAGGGCATCAAGAAAGCAGCAAAGGGAAATCCCAGGATTCATCCATTCAACAGAAATTTTTGGTTGCCTACTACATGCCAGATTCTTTTCTAGGTAATGGATATAGCACATTAGGTAATAAGTGCTAAGAAGGAAAGTAAAGCAGAGTAAGAGACAAACAGTGACTGGTGCACGGAAGAGATGCTATTTTAAATAAGGTCATCTTGGAAAGCCTCAATAAGGTCGAATCGAGCAGAGACCTGAATGAAGGGAGAGAAAGTGAGTGTGCAGATAACACAAAGAATAGCATTCTGAGGAAAGGGAACAAGTATGTGCAGAGGCCCTGAGGCAACAATATACTTGGCATGTTTGGGAAATAGGAAGGAGGCCAGTTTAGCTGGACCAACTTGTTGGAGGGGAAAAAGTGGTTGAGGACTGGATCATAGTGGAGTAGGGATAAGGGGTCACATCTTTAATGCTTTGGAGACCATGGTAGTTGTTTGGATTTTACTCTGAGTGAGATATGAAGCCATTGGAGGGTTTAAGCAAAGGAGTGACAAGATTTGACTTATATTTTTAAAGGATTATTCTGACTCATTTGTGAAAAATAGACTGTAAAAGGGTAAGGAGTTAAGTAGGAAGATTAATTAGAATACTATTTCAATAGTCCATGTGAAAGATGATACGTGCTTGGACAAGAGCAGTCATGATAATAAAAGAGTGGTAAGGAATGGTCAGATCCTGGATATATTTGAAGTTAGAGCCAAAGATGATTTGCAAATGGATTAGGTGCTCTGATAGATATGGAGATGTGCTGCCTCGATCCCCCTTCCAGGAAAGACTTGATGAACCTCAGGAAGTGTGGAGGACAGAAGTTCTCCAGCTGTCAGCACTTCATCTGCAGCAGCTATAGAAAACACTTTACCTGAGGTCACATCCTCCCTAGATCTGAGGACCGAACACAATGGGGATGTAAAACCCTTGCCATTTCAGCCTAATGCATCACATTACGTCAGGCAAAACTCACTCCAGAGCTTCCTCCTTTGCAGCTTGACTTCTTCCTCTGCACAATCTGCTTCTTCCCCTTCCCTTGACAAGTGCTCTGTGATAAATATCTTGCAGCCCAAATTCCATCTCAGGATCTTCAAAGAACCGTACTGTGACAGTTGGTCCCAGTAGTGGTCTAAGATGCCTGTGAGGAACCCATCACATGTGGCACATGGAACATAAGGAGCCCCTGGCTCAAGGTGGCAGCTTTCACCAGTGGTAAAATGAGAGAGTTCACCTGTGGAAGAGAATGAACTAGTGAGTGCAGGATATCAGGTACTTGAGACTCATGAAGGAACTCATAGAGTTAAGAATACCAGAATTGGATGGCTAAGTACCACTGATGCTCTACAGAAAGTGGGCCTCTTTAGTTGCACACAAAGCTTGTCCAGAACTGAGTAGTCTGAGTGGCTGAACTGGCGATTGTCCTAGGAGAAGAAATATTTGAAGATCAACCACAGGAAGTCTGAAATAGAGGCCTATGGATGGACATATTGGCACTGAGCATGAGCATGAACAGTGAAGGTCTTTGTATCCCATGTAACACCCACCAGAGAGCATCCACTACTGAAGAGGCACTAAACAATAAAGAAGACTGAATAAATTGCCCAGTTGACATCATCTGCCTCAGTCATTGGCCAACTGGTACTGGCCCTTGGGCACATGAATGGAGTGTCCACTGGAGAAGGGATGAAGACAGAGTGTGGGTTCAACTGATCAAGGCTAATTTAGCTTCTGCTGCTGCTGAATGCCCAAACTGCCAGCAATAGAGAGCAACACTGAGCTCCCGATATGACACCACTCCTTGAGACCAAGTGTCAAGTTGGCTACGTTAGGCCCCTTCCATCCTGGAGTGACCACCTGTTTCTTGTTACGGGAGTAGACACATATTCCAGATATGGGGTTGCTTTTCCTACCCAAAGAGCCTCAGCCAGTACCACCATCTGAGTGTTATGTAATATTAGATTCACTAGCATGAGATCTCACATAATGTCACATCAAACCAGGGAACCTGTTTTGCAAAAAAAGGAAGTGCAGGAGTGGACCCTTATCCACAGGATCCACTGATAATGTCACATATCTCACCACCCAGAAACTGCCAGCTTGATAGGGCCTCAGAGCAACCTGCTGAAGGTACAGCTGAATGCCAGTTCAGAGGCAATACTCTGAAAGAGTGAGATGCCGTACTCCAAGATGTATTATATGCATTGGATCAAAGATATTTGTATGGCACTGTGCCTCTGTACAAAAAATATGGGTCTAGGAGCCAAGGGGTGAAAGCAGAAATGTCCCTAGCCCTTACAATCACTTCTAAGGACCCTTAAAGTGCTATTTATGTTTCCTGTCTTCACAACTCTGAACTCTGCATATTGAGAGGTCTTGGTCCCTAAAAGGGATACACTTCTAAGAAATAGAGCAAAAATTCCATTGAAATATAAGCTGCAGCTGCTACCTGGGTACTTTGGGCTCCTTGTGCCCAGAGACCAGCAGGCAAGAAAAGGGGACACCTTCTTGCCAGGGATAATTGACTCTGATCATCAGAAGGAGATAGGGATCCTGTTACACTCACCATTAAGGTAGGAAAGAGTAAATATGGAGCCCACATAACAAACTGTGAATATAAAGAGAAGGTATAGCAATTCCATCCTGATAAATGCATGATGGCAGAAACTCAGACCCCTCAGGGAATGAGGGTCTAGGTCACAACACCAGGTAAGCCAACAACAGCAGCAGAGGTGGTAGTGGAGGATGAGGGAGATCTAGAATTGATAGTGGAGGGGGGAGATGACAAGTATTCTACAGCCTTACTACAGCAGTAGGGACTGTAGTTTGTCCCACTAACCTCTATCTTCTAAGTTCCCCTCAGGAAAAGAGGCCCCTTCACTCTTGTAGGAGCTGCTTCCTAAACATACATGGAGAAATAGACCTATATGAAGCAAGGGGTGGATTGTGGTAAGCAAAGAGATATGCTGTCCAGATTCATCTTCAAGAAAGGGCTTGCTGCCCAATCGCAAGGAATGAGGTCAGCAACCTCCAGCTTCCAGTTTCTTCACAGTCTAGCTCAACTGCAGAGAGCCACTTTGCTTCAGGTCCTGCCCTTCCTACATTTGGTGACTGAGTGAGATCAGCTGCATGCAGCTGCAGAAGTGACCCCAGTACACATGGGGAGCAAAAAATATAAACAGTCAAACAGTGAATTAAGAGAATTTATAAATGATTGTTATTATTTTAAAACACTACATTTTTGGGGGTGATTTGTTATTCAGCAACAGATAGAGAAATTGGCATCTGGAGTAGCATGTAATCTTAACAAAATGCAGAAACATATGGTACTGGCTTTAAGACTAGGTAGCAGGTTGGGGATTGGAAGAGTGTCAAGAAGACTGCTAGTGGAGGCTGAAAGGTCATTGTGGTAGACAGAGTAATGCTCCCCTACCTCAAGATATCCACATCCTAATCCCCAGAAACTATGGATATGTTACCTTACATGGTAAAAGGGACTTGGCAGATGTGATTAAGGATCTTGAGATGTAGAGGTTACCTTGGGTTATCCAGATGGGCCAATATAAACACAAGGGTCCTTAAAGTGGAAGAGGGATACATAAGAGGAGGTCAGAGTGATACGAAATTAAGACTCTGTTGCTGGCTTTGCAGATGGGCGAGGGGAACCACAAGCCAAAGAATGTGGGCAGCCTCTAGAAGCTGGAAGAGGCAAGGGAACATATTCTTCTCTAAGAGCCTCCAGAAAGGAATATTGTTCAGCCAACATCTTGATTTTATTCCTGTGAGATCAGTGTTGTGCTTCTAACCTACAGAACTATATAATAATAAATTTGTGTTGGTTAAGCCTGCTAAGTTTGGTGTTATATTACACAAGCAGGAGAAACATAATACAGGTGGTTAGAAGGCTATTAGCCTTGAAGAATAGTAAACAGACTCTTAGTAGAGGGTGGAAAAAGTCAGTAAGGAAATTATTAAATGCGGGAAAGTGTAGGACCTGGTAACAGAATGCTTGGCAATACTTCTGCCTGCCATAACAAAGAACATAGAAAGTGAACTTGGTGAGTTTATAGATCTCTTAAGGAGATTTCCAGGCAGAGTGATGAAAGTACCAATTAACTTTGTACAGCTACGGATGATAATGTACAAGAAGAGAGAAATGAGCTAACGAAGGAACTGTTCAATTTAAAAGAAGAGTTTAGAGGAAATATTTCCAACCCAGTGCTTTCCTTTTCTTAGGAAAAAGGAAGAATGACTGGCGGGCAGAGCCAGAATCCCAGAGGGAGGAGCCAAGAAGCAAGGTGAGGGATGGATTAGGTAATCACCACTAAAGGGATGAACAGAACCACAATCAAAGACTATCCCTTGCCTTTAGTGTAGAGGCCCTCAACAACAATTGTAGTTTTGTGTCTCCCGTTTCCCTGACCCCCTTTCTGACTGGGAGTGTTTGTGTGGTTTTTCTATCCTAGAAAATCTGGACTGAGAGAAGCCACCCCCAAGTAGCTGCACCTGAGGAACAATACCTGAGGCATTTTCTCCACATCTGGACCTGATTAAATGATAAGATATTGAACTTAAACTAATGTCATCATGGGATGAGACTTTTAGGGTACGGGGTGAGTATAGTTTTGCATGTAGGTGAGACAAGAATTGTGGCCAGATGGTGGACTATGATAGTTGTCAAAGATGGCCCCCAAATAATTCTTCCCCTCCCCGTACAAACATACCACTCTTCTCTTCGAGGAGTGGGGTCCATTTTCTTTCCCCTTCAATCTAGGCCGGCCTTGTAACTTACTTTGACCAATAAAATGTGGTGAAAATAAGGCCTGACAGTTTCCATTTTCATGCTGCTGGAGTCCTGAGCCATCATGCTAGAATTCCATGCTATCCTGCTGGAGAGAAGGATCACGTGGGGAATCCCTAGAGACACCACATGGAGAGAAAGGCCATGTAGGGAAGAAATGAGATGCCCCAATCAATCACATTTTCAAGGCCTCAGACAAGTGAGAGAGGTCTTCTTGAACCTTCTAGCTCAGCTTAGCAACCATCTGAATACAGCCATGTGAGTGATTCCAGCTGACACCATTTGAAGCAGAAGAATGACCAGTCAATCCACAGAAACATGAGAAATTTTAAAATCATTTGTTTTAAGCCAGTAAGTTGTGGGATTTTTTTTTATGTGGCAATAGATAATTGATACAACAATAATTTTGTTTGTAGAGGAGAGCTTAAGAGAAAAAGACTTAAGAAGAAAAGACTTGTAGAGAATTGGGGGGACAGACTTTTCCTTTTGAACTGCTTCTCTTTTAGTTGACTGACGATATCTTCATCAATATAATTTTCTTAAAAATTGTGTGAGCCTTATTTAGCAAATTAGTCCACCCCATTAGACAAAAGCCACTTCCATAAATCTCTTCTAGGCAGGCCCCTCCTACCTTGGGCTGAGAATCCAAGTGCTGTAGAAAATGCCCACAGTATTTATTCTGTAGCCTTCAGGGCCTATGAGGCATTGCTTGACATCATTCTAAAATCTTAAAGGGTCTTACAGCCTCTAATTTATTATAACCCTGATACTGTGTTTTATTGTTGGCACTTTGGGCCTTTGTCTTTGCCCCAAGATCATTTATGACATTGAAAATATTTTTCTGGCTGATAAAGATGGGAATAAAAAATGGTAGAGAATACTTCTTAGGCTTCTGGATGTGCTAAGAGTTTATAAGAGATGACATCTACATATTTTACTTTCCTCTCTCGACTCATCATAAAAAGCTTTGAAAATTTAATACTACTTTTTTTTTTTTTTAATACTACTTTTTTAAGTTTGAATATAAGTTAAACTTAGAGGTAATATCTATTTTGTTATTAAGTGTATTATAAATATTTATGTTATTGTAATACAGTATAGTCATAACAAGCATCCATGGGCATTTAACAAACAACTGTTAATTTCTGAAGCAGAGAAGAACATGAGTGAAAGTTCTGGTTAAATTTTTAGAGTGAAAGCTAACTATTTATTAGCTTAAGAAATAATTTATGTTTGATTATCCTGTATGAAAGTGTTGATGCCAACTGGTTCTCTGCTGGGAGTTCAAAAAACAACTCAAATATGTATAAAAGAATATTTATCTTATTTCCTCTTGAACACCAGTAACAATGTTTACAATCTTATTACCAAGGGCAATGGTTTCTTTTAACACATGTATATCCTTGACAATGCTGCAAATAGACTCAAATTTTCTAATTATTGATGGCTCCTTTTTCTTTAATTGATTACATATTTGGAATTTTATAACTATCCTGAATCTGAGAAAAATTGCTTTGTTAACCTCAGGGATTTTTTAAGTCTAAGTATAATGGATTGTAAAGATAATGGAATTTTTTAAAGTCTAGATTTCTTCCATTCTCAGAGAAGATTATCTAATCTTTTTATAACTTACTATAGAGGATTTTTTTTTCACAGTGATATGTTATTAAATGTTTGCTATTGTAACCTTTTTTTCCTCCAGTTTCTCAAGCAAACATTTCACAAACGCTTTAGGAAACTCTAGAGAAACTTTTAATAATTTAACACACAATAAATTCTGATTTTAAAGCACTTAGGAAGGAAGGAAGGAAGGGAAGGAAGGAAGGAAGGAAGGAAGGAAGGAAGGAGGGAAGGAAAGGGAGACAATACATTGAACCAAGTAGCCTAATGTTTTATAATCTTAGGGGAAAAAATTCCTTTTTCTCCTTTCAAGACACATTTCCCTGAGAACATGTTTTTTGTGTTTAAAAAACAGAAGTCTTTGTTACTTTTGGAAAATACTTTTGTAAAGTTAAAAATATTTTCCAAATTTAAGTCTGGACACCTCAATTTATTTTCACAATGGGAAATAAAAATAAATGAGGAGCTATTCCAAAAGTAAATTAATTTTACTTCTCAGATGAAATCAATGTACAGAGATATTTAAAACTGGAACATGGTATCTTGAGAAGTCCAAGCTATCCTTCTAGAGATGTGGCAGATCCTTGGAGGCAGGCACTACATGGAAAGAAATGCTACACAGGGAATAACTGAAATGCCCCAGTCAATAACACCAAAGCCCCACACACATGAGAGAGACCTTCTTGAACTTTCTTGTTCAGCTTAGCCACCAGCTGAATGCAGCCACAACAGCAAACCCACCTAACATCACTTGAAGCAGCTATAGAAAATAGTTTAACTGGATACCACATATCCTCTATATTAATCAACCAGATAGCTGACTGAATTTTTTTCAATGCCTAGTCAGTGATTCTGTCGTATATGAAAGTAGCCATACTTGAAAGCCTTAACTCTAAACAAGAAAAACAAAGGTTTACTAATCATTGCTTTTACCCCCAAGGTTGCTAACATTAGGTCTTTACATTTAATGTGCACTTTAAAAATAATGAGTAGCATATTGCTTATTGAAGTGCGTTTGCAAATTGCTGACAATCACCTTTTTATAATCATTTATTAGAAATAACAAGAAATATTTGCTATTTCAAATTTCAGTTCACTAAAGAGCATGGCATAGTTTGTATATCATTCTATATAAAAGATTTTACATATGGGTTGGTGGACAACTGACCATAATTAAATGATAACCAACTAGTTTTTTAGGGGTAGTGAATTTGGATAAAGAGTTGCTCCTTTTTCTACCTATCTATATTAAGATCTTTTTTCCCAGGTGCAATGGATTGAATGTTTCTGTCCCCACCCCCAGCTCCCCTCAAATTCATATGTTGAAATCCTGATCCCCAGTGTGATGGTGTTAGGAATGGGGGCCTCTCGGAGGTGATTAGGTCATGAGAATGGAATCCTCATGAATGGGACTCCGTGCCCTTATAAGAAAAGAAACCAGAGAGATAATCTCTCCTTACTCTCCTCACATTGGTCAGAACTATACTATATGCACACCCCGAACTAATCATCGGCAAGGGCAGCCCAATCAGTATTTGCCTTTAAACTGGATTGACTTCATTGAAGGGATACATTATTTGAAGTCACTTCTGAATGAAGTTTTTAAGCAAAGCAGTAAGGAGGAAGGGGACAGGTATTGGGTAAAATAATATTTTTCAAATTTTAGATCGCAACCCATTAGTGGATCGTGAAAGCAATTTAATGGAGAGTAATTGACATTAAAAAATTAAATAAAATGGAATAAAATAAGTAGAAATAATAAGCTCATCATACTTAGTTGGCACTAACGTGGTTTACAAAATTTATGAGTTATCTGTGTGTATATTCGGTCATAATGTAAAATGAATTTCTTAGTACAGATCAGAGTTTGAAAGCCACTTGAGTAGACCGCCAGCTGTGTCTGCTATACACAATCCCCACTGGTCTTCTGAAAATTGGTTAAAAAGGAATAGCTGCGTCCAGTGATCCTCCCCTACAAGATATAATGAGGCTCACCAGACAAAAGAGATCCAAGAGTAAAAACTAAAATATGTGAACTCTTTAAAATACATGGGCTTATATAATTATGTAAGGACAGACTAGATAATAATAAAAAGTGCCATCTAATGAGAAATCATGCACCTGGAATTTTACATACTATCTCTCTTAATTTTCTCAACAATACATCTCTTCTAATACAACTCAATGTTATGTATTATTCTCATTTTAAGGTTAGAAAAAACAGCCAAACAAAGCTCAAAGAGGTTAAATAATTTACTGTGTAAGTCACATAGCAAATAAGTGAGAGACCTTGGATTTAAACTTAAGTCTTTCTGATTAAAAAAAAGCTAAAGCTTATTGACTACATTAATTTACCTCCCCAATGCTCACATGCTTCCAAACTATCACTATAACAGCAGTTTTATTCTATGGAACAATGACAGTGTTAACTTAAAATCACTCTAAAATTATGCAAACAAAAGCAACCATATAAAGGAAGGAAATAAAAAACCATAGATTTCAAAATAATTAAGGCTTTTCTGTTGGTGATTTCAAAGTGAGTCATTGACTGTCTTCCTTATTTCTAGTTGAAATTTTCCATTCAGTGCAAGAATAGTGATTTATGATGACTATCTTCTGATTATAGACCACAAGCCAAATAAGTGTTTGTGTTGAAATAAAAAGAAATCTTTGTCTAAACATCTTTATTGGAGTATAATTGCTTTACAGTGGTGTGTTAGTTTCTTCTGTATAACAAAGTGAATCAGCTGTATGCATACGTATATCCCCATATCCCCTCCCTCTTGCGTCTCCCTCCCACCCTCCTTATCCCACTCCTCTAGGTGGTCACAAAGCACCGAACTGATCTCCCTGTGCTATGCAGCTGCTTCCCACTAGCTATCTATTTTACATTTGGTAGTGTATATATGTCAATGCTACTCTCTCACTTCGTCCCAGCTTACCCTTCCCCCTCCCCATGTCCTCAAGTCCATTCTCTAGTAGGTCTGTGTCTTTATTCCTTTATTCCCCTAGGTTCATTAGAACCAGTTTTTTTTTTTAGATTCCATGTATATGTGTTAGCATATGGTATTTGTTTTTCTCTTTCTGACTTACTTCCCTCTGTATGACAGACTCTAGGTCCATCCACCTCACCACAAATAACTCAATTTCATTTCTGAAATAAAAAGAAATCTTAAGTACAATTTTTATATATAAAGTAACCATTTTCTCTATATCAAGAGATGAACTGGTTATATATTTAGCATTTTAAAGCTCTTATTTCATTTTTTTCATTTATAGATTTATAGACCATTTGTCTGCTTGAACAGTTGGATACAAATAGTTTTATTACTGAGTGCTTTAAGATGAATGATGTTTGCGTCTTGGTGCCTCAAAGAAAGACCTTAAACCTTCTCTGTTTCACCCACTAAAATAGAATATGTGCTATAGCTATTAGAAAGAACTGCAGTTTTATGAATATAATAATGCAAAAGTAAAATTAATCACAAATAACCAATAAATATGTGATAACTTCATGAAAGATGTATTCCTATCTAACAAGAAATACTGTGGTTTCTCATTCTAAATGGAGGGTTGGAATGGATGTATAATGCTAATATTTGAAGACCTAATCTCCTGCTATTATTAGCAATGTTATTCTTGAGAATTTTTCTTCCTATTTGTGTTGAAAGATGAATAAATTCAATGTACGTAAGATCATTAAGACAATGCAAATAGAATGTAATTTTTCAATTTTTCTGATATACGTTAATTGACCCAAATGTACAGAGCATATTACATATGAGTTATAGGAAACTAACATTCTACTAGAAGCTTAAGGTAGACTATTCATTATAATGTTTTAAGCCTAGCTTCTAGCTATCTTCTAGCTACCTAGCTTATTCTCAGCTGCTACTGTCCATGAGTAATTGTTATACTTTGGAGTATATCAGACCATGTTAATAACACCCAGAAGAACATATTTTGAAATGTAAATTTATTGAAAAACAAAAATAGAATACATTTGAAAGCTAAATTGAACACTTATTCAACAAATATTTATTGAACATCCTCTATATGTCACTATGCTTGTGACTGTTTTTAAAATTTTTGACTTCCAAATGTTCATTGCTAGTATTTAGAAATGTGCTTTGTTTTGTGTATTGGACTTCTATCCTGTGAATTTGCTAAACTCACCTTTTTTTTTTTTTTTTTAGGTTTCTTGGGCTTCTACATAGACAGCTCTATCATCTGTGAATAGAGGCTGTTTTGTTTCTTCCTTCCCAGTAAGTATGCTTTTTATTTCTTTTCTGTCTTTCTCTAGTTTAGATATCAAGGTAATATTGGCTTCCTAAAATGAGTTGGGAAGTGTTCCCTCCTCTTGTGTTTTATGAAAGAACTTGTATAGATTTTTATTCTTTCTTTCTTAAATGTTTGGTAGAATTGACCAATGAAACCATCCAGGCTGGAATTTTCCATTTTTGGAAAGTTTATATGTGAAATTCAATGAATAGATATAGGAAAATTAACTATTTTTTCTTGAATGAGTTTTGACAGTTTATCTCTTTCAAAAATTGGTCCAAATCATCTGAGTTGTATAATTTACGGGCAGTGAGTTGCTTGTAGGATTCTCTTATTACCCTTTTAATGTCTGTAAGGTTTATGGTCTTCTATTTTTTCTTGATCAATCTAGATAGTGGTTTATCAATTTTATCAATCTTTCAAAGAATAAACTTTTTTCACCTTGATTTCCTCTAATTTTTATTTAACCAGTTCTATTGACTTATGCTTTTATATTTATCATTTCTTTTTTTTTTTTTTGCTTACTTTGAGTTCAATTTGCTTTTTTTCCTGGTATTTTCACATTAAAACTTAGATTATTGATTTCACATCCTTCTTCTTTTCCAATATAAGCATTTAATGCTATAAATTTCCTTCTGAGCACTACTGTAGCTGCATCCCATAAGTTTTGATATGTTTTTTTTTCATTTTCAGTCAGTTCAAAATAATTTCTGATTTTCTCTGAGACTTCCTATTTGACCCATGAATTATTTAAAAGTGTGCCATTTAATTTTCAAACATTTGGAAATTTTCTAGAAAGTAATTGATTTCCAATGTAATTCCTTTTGATCAGAGAACAAATTATTATTGTTCAATTATTTTGAATTTGTTATGATTTGCATAGTGGCCCAGGATTTGATCTATCATCATGAATTTCCATGTGCACTTGAAAGAAATGTATATTCTACTGTTGTTGGAGTTTCCTTTAAGTGTTAAGCAGGTTAAGTTGATTAATAGTGTTGCTCAAGTGTTCTGTAATCTGTAGGAGAGATAGGATGTAGTTGGCTTACTCCATCTTGGCCAGCAGTGGAAATTTAGGTTGGATTTTGAACCCAGATTTTTCTGACTGATAAATTGGTATTCTTTTCATTATGCCATAATGAAATATTCAGGATCTCTAAAAGCTCTAAACACCCCTTATTTATTATGCAATGTAATTCTTGATCCTAATAAATTCATTTTTATGCAGCAAGTAAATTTTATTTTTGCTTTAAAGGGAAATATCAAAACCTACTTAGGAAATGAACAAGTTTTCCTTGTTCTTTGAATACACTTTAAACTTTTTATTAAATTGCTCCTTGCAAACAGGCTTTGCATATATTTATGCAAATTTTAAAGGCATGCTCTTCTGACTATCTCTTGCAAAGGATAATAGCTGGATTCATTTCCTTTTAGAGTCAAAGAGTTACTTCTTAGCTTTATAGGGAAAACTGAAGCATAGTGAAGGAAAGATATCTACTAAACCACTGAATCAGGTGTTGAATTTGAGCTTTTATTTTCTTCTGGCTGATCACTCTACTGTGTTTTCTTCCATTCATGGTGAATTAGACAGGCAGGTTAGAGCAGTGTTTCTCAGTATTAAAAAAAATAAAGAAAGAAAAAAGAAAAGAAACAACAACAAAACTGTTCCCCTTTCACAAATACAAATATCCCAAACTCTCCTTCTACTACATTTACATTTTCTAAATAAATGAACATTTTGACTTAAAGAAAATTTTAAATAATAACTTTAGATTAAAAAAAATTCCCCGTGTTTCCCTCTCCTGAGATTCATATACACTACTTATATTGAAAGTGCAAATCATTTCTCCGTGCTAGATTCATCTATACCTGTTCATCTGGGGATCCTTTGGCAGTCTTCTAGTTTTCTTCAAAGTCTTGTTCACCCTAACTGGTCAAACTGTGGCCCATCTGTATATCTAGAAGTAGAGCAGGCTCCACTACCATAGACGGTCTCCTCCCTTTACCCCTGTAAACCCATGCCTTCCAGATAGCAGCGGGACACAAAGATGCCAACCAGTCCATACAGAAGTATGCAGAGGAATCACCTGTGTCACAGCCCATGAGGACAACCAGTGACAGGTCAGAGATGGTTGGCCAAGGGCTAAAGGCCAAGCAAATGCTCTGGGGCAGGGTAGGCATACCAGCAGGTCACTAGTAACGATAAACTTTCTCCTTTGCTGTTTGTTATAGTAGTGAAACCATATCTGGCTCTGCTACCAAGTCTGCCATCATTTAAACAAAGCCTGCAGATAGACTACCAGACAAGTCTATTTTTTAATGGGTACCTTCCCTAACATACTTATAATAATGGGAAAAATTAATAGGACGTATTATATCAATGGGTCATACTAACCTCTCTCTTCTTTTTCTAAGTTCTTTTTAATTCTTGGGTATATTGGCTGTGGAATGATGTGGGATATTGTTAAGGATTTTTTCCTAAGATTTCTACAGTGTTATATAAAGCATGAGGAAGGGTTATAAGGGTATGGAGAAAGAAAGGCAGTAATAAAAATTAAAGAGAGGGAGTGAGCAAGAGAATGGGCCAGGGTGAGAATGAGAGTGTGCATGAAACTAAAGGCTTGGCATATTTTAAGCCTGAGATCAACACTGTTTCTTAATTGAGCTTCTTGCTTCCATTTTCATTCTCCTCAAATTGAGCTTCTTTTATGCCAGAGTCAATCCTTAAACTGCAAATCTAACCATATTGGCCCTTTGCTTAAAACTCTTTAGAAGATGAAGTCCCTCCATGATCTGACCCCCAACCCTCTGCTTTATTCTCACCAACTGCTACCCTTCAGCTTACACTGAGACAATCTTCATCACCTTTGAGTTTCTGAAGAACAGTGGGCTATGCCATTCCTCTGGGCCTTTGCATTTTTCGTTCCTTTTCTCTGGCGTGTCTGGTCCTTGTCTTTGCTGTAACACCCCCTCTGTGACTTTCTCCCAGACCATACATTCTGTGAGAGTTAATAAGTTCTTCTTCTGCAAAATATTATACATAGTACTTTCATTTTAACAAGCAATTGTTGTATGGTAATTATTGGTTTTGTGTTTGTTGTACTACTTGCTCTGTGAGCTCCTATGGGCAGGGACGAATTCTTATTTGTCATTTTGTCATCTGTGTCACTGTGCCTGATACACCATAAGCTCTTAGAGAATGTTGGTTGATCTAAATCAGATAGAGCTGTAACAAGAAGTCACCATACAGTCTCTCACTTTGTAGACTTATGCTCAAGTATGTAGCTGTGTTGAGCTATTATAATTTATCCACTCTGGAAAAAAACCCCAACAACATTATTTTAGGCAGATAGCTGGGTCTAGCAATCATGTTGTCTTTTTCCATTGGGGTAAGGATATCCCAAAGGAAAAATATAATGAACAGAAGCCTCTTACATCAGTCTTTTATATTTAGGGGGGAAAAGGATTTGCAAAATTTTCCAAAAGCCAGTTAGAAAAATTAAGCACCTATGCAATGTGATACTTCTAAAAATAATGCCCAGAAGAACAGCAGTTCTAGAGAATACTAAATCCGAGTGTGGCTAGATTCCATCTTCGTTTTGGAAACAACCACAGCTGTGGTCAGCCCAGTCAGACAGTGGAATGCAGTTGAGAATTTGATATGGGGGGAAAGGAAAGGGAACTAGGTTTCCTGCCCTGAGTCAGTTGGCACAAAGTCCCTGGTCCCTCCCCTTACCCCCATCTCTTGCCCCCAACTCTCTCCTCCTCACCCAGGAAATTTATTGGTGATCTGGGCAAGATCTGGTATTTGGATTCTGTTTGTACTTTGGGGGATATTGCAGTAAAAGGGCTTTAAGAAAACTAAGATGGCACTGTTATATTATATAGTACATCTCTAATTCTTCCAAGTTTAGACAAGTATCAAGTTAAGCCACAGAGAAATGCTTTCCTTCTCTTTAAAAATTTCTATAAATGGTATTTTGCAATTTATCTGAGACGAAAGAAACACAATAGTTCCAACTTCATTAAGCTTTCCTTTACCAAAAATATTACAAGATCACACGCCTCCTAGAAATGACACACTGGTCTTAACTGACAATATTTTATGGAGAAGATAATTTCCGGTCCTATCTTCTGTATCTGTCTTGTACTCTACCCACCTTTTCCCTGTCCTTTATTAAATCATAAAACACTTATATAGCAAAAATGAGGGAGCTATCAGCAACTACATGGAAGTGGCGTGTCTTCTGTTAAAGAGCTGCCAGGAAAACTAATTTATGGCTGTGTTAGTCAGGATAGTGGTTACCCTTAGGAGGAAGGGTTGGCAGTAACTGGAAGGAGACACGGGGAAGACCTCTGGGGTGCTGCTCATGCTCTATTTCTTATTTGTGTGCTGATTACATGGATATGCTTAACTAGTGAAAAATAATTGACCTATACCCTTATAATTTATATAATTTTATGTAGGTATGTCTTATTTCAAAAAAATAAATAGTAATAATGATAATAAAGGTATCAGGCTCGTGTTGGTTCAGAATGTACTTAGCACAAAGAAAATAAAGACCAGTAAATCCATGTCTGTACAATAATAGACAATGAGTATATATATATACTCAGTAGGAGCATGTGGAATATACTGTGGACGCCTGCCATATCAGTAAACAAAGGATGTTGCAGCCATCAAGCCCTCAGCCACTGCAGCCACCTCCAGCAGTGCACCCTGAGGGGATTCAGGATGGAAAAGAACATGATACTGGCCTTAGATAGCCAAGGTGCATATCGAAGGAATGATTTCAGTGAGCCAGACTCTTGCATTTCCCCATATGTAGAAAAGAGCTAAACTCATTAACTTGAGATGTCTGGTTTTCTTTGTTTGTTCGGTTGTTTTTTTTTTAAGGAATTCCTTAATTTTTATTATTTATTTATTTATTTATTTTTGGCAGTGTTGGGTCTTCGTTTCTGTGCGAGGGCTTTCTCTAGTTGTGGCAAGCAGGGGCCACTCTTAATCGCAGTGTGCGGGCCTCTCACTATCATGACCTCTCTTGTTGCGGAGCACAGGCTCCAGACACACAGGCTCAGTAGTTGTGGTGCACGGGCCTAGTTGCTCCGCGGCATGTGGGATCTTCCCAGACCAGGGCTCGAACCCGCGTCCCCTGCATTGGCAGGCAGATTCTCAACCACTGCACCACCAGGGAAGCCCCTGGTTTTCTTTAATTAACAGTACTCTTTTAATGTTCCGACAGCCTGGTTTTTGTTGCAAAAACTCCTACATATCCTGGCTCCTCCCTTCCCTCTTCAGAACAGTCCCTCAGAGCAATCTTCTGGGCTTAATTCCTTAGGAAGTCTACTGAATAAAACATAATTCTCAGCTTTTATGTTGTGTATCTTTTTCAGTTGATGATACCTTTTAGTAAGAGGTCATTTCTTTACTTTTGGAATAGGAGGCCCAGAAATCCAGACGAAGAGGCCTGTTTCTCAGCGAGTAATAGGCAGGAAAGGTTCTGTCCAACTCTTGTTGCCACATTGCCCAGATTTTGTTGGGTCATCTTCTTATTGTTACAGAACAATTTGGGGGGAAATACAGGGCAGATATTATTGACTGATCTTTTAAAAAGAGGAGCCTTAGGTACATACTTTTGAATAATTTTTCAGGATAATAGAGATAATTCCCTCTTTTTGATATCAAATGAAGAAAATACTATGATTATTGACGGAAAGCCTCATTTGGACTCTGCTGACCTTGATCAAAGCCTTCCTGGTTAAACTCTTTTCTGTGACTAATCTTACCTAATCTTCTAGGAAACAGTACCCATTCCTCTCTGGAATCTCCTGTAGGCAGGAAGACATGAGATTTCTCAGCTTTCCTCAAATAGCAGACAAAGATAGCATGTCTTTGAGAGGAATTTTTAATAAAAGAGGATGGTGGAACTTTATGGGATACCTGCATTGTGAGTTTTTGAGATCTGTGTGAGAACTCAGCAGTGGCTTCCCAAGAGGTGGGGGTGGGGGAGCTGTGGAAGCAGTCTGCCCTAGGTGCAGGCAATAAAGGATGCATCTTCTATAGAGAGTTTTCAAAAATAATAAAGCCAACTGAAGTTGTTCATCTGATTTTTATTATCACCTTGTGCCTGAGAATCCTCTGGAGCCCTTCCTAGAGGCTCTCACCAGACCAGAAAGCAGTGGTGAGGGGTGCAACTGACCCCTCTCCCCACCTCCACCCTGTGCCCCATTTGGGCATTAAAGTATTAGCTCTTATAGTTGTAAAACATGTCATAATTGCCAATGCACTGAGAGACATGCTCTGTCTGTCTCTGGGGCCAAAAGGAGGAGGGAATTTTTTGTAGGAGGTGTGGTAGGTAGACCTTCTGGCTTGTTCAGGGTCTGCACCTATCTCAGGGCCACATTACTGGTGTCTCTTCACAGAACCGGAGCCCACAGTATTTGAGCAGATGATTGATACGTGTGCAGGGTTGGGCTCAGAGGCTGTTGTGAAGGAGATACTCTTGCTCCTGTCACTTTTCAAGACCACAGTGCTTCCAAGGTGCTGCCCACTATCTTGAACAGCTGAATAACTTCTCCTCCACCCCTACCCACCCCCCACCACCAAGACATCTTTGTTCACTTTACCTACTCAGGCTAAACTCACTGTCTTTCCTCTTCTACTCCCCACCATTTCACTGTAGAAATGAGTTAAAAGCTCCAAAACAAAAGAGTACAAATGATAGCGTGTAACTGTCACTGGTCAGTGACTGAAGAAGAGGAAAGGAGTGAAGGGAAGTGCATCTCCTTCCAGTCAGACTCTGGATATCTGTAGTGAGATGTCTGCTACCCCCAATTATGCCCTGTGCCAAACTTATTATGCCTTAGTAACTGACTCCAAATTTAGTTCCAAAAATTTGAAAAGTAAGGGTAGACCAGGTTGAACTTAGCAAATGATAACTCAAATAAAGCATAAACAGTAATATTAATATCAGAGAAAGTAGAATTTTAAAAGATCATTAATTATAACAAAGAAGATACACTAAGCCTAAGTGTTTATGTACAAAAATTATAACCGTACAATATGTATTACAAAAATCTTTGGAAACACAAAGACATTTATAGAAACTTAATAGTAGCCTTGAACATATTCTTTTCAGAAACTGATGGATCAAGTAGACAGAAAAAAGTGAAGTTATTGAAGATGTAAATGAAAAAATAAGCAATGATAGATATATACAACAGAGATTAGATTGTTCAAATACTCTTGGAACATTTAGAAAATTTGATCAAGTAGGTCATAAATTAAATCATAATAAATTCTCCAATGAAGAAATCTCAGGGTCCACATTCTCTGACCAAAATATAATAAAACTAGAAATTACAACAAAAAGATAGCTCAGAATGTTTAGATTTCAATAACAAACAAATAATCTCCTTGAGCTACAGAGGAAACTAGATTGTTTATAAATCTATTTAAAAATATAACAATGAATACATAATACATCAAAACATATGGGATGCTACCAATACATATAGTTATTAAAAAACAAAAAAGATGGAAAATATTTAAATGAACTAAGATTCAATTAAAATTTTGAAAAAGAAAATAACAGAAGAAAACCAAAAGAAAAAAGAAGGAAGAAATTTGTAAAGGTAATATCAGCAATTAATGAAGTAGGGAAAAGTTTTAAAAGTGGGTAATAAATAAAACAGATAGTTCCCTGTAAAGACCAATAAACTGCCGACAGACATGACCAAGATAATGAAAATATAATGCACATGTTCATTTATTGAGTGTCACAATAATCCAGGCATTATTCTAAGTTCTGAGATATTTGTTAATTTTTCTGCTTGTTCACCTTTTTTTTTTTTTTAATTGATGCTTCTTCCATTGCTAAGGTTTCGTCCCATAGCCCTGACTTTTCCATATCAAGAGTAAATAGGTCCCAAACTGGCCAATTCTCCTGGATACAGTGATTTATCCAGGCTTGCATATGTGACACAGGTAGGCACCAAGAGAGTCCTCTTTGGGGGGATTCAAATGGACCCTGAGAGACATAGACTCTCTCTTTTTCTAAGGAACTAATTCAGACTTATTTAGTACCTTTTTCTAAGGTACTAAATAAGCCTGAAGATCCTGGGGCCCTCTTTGCTGCCTGAGGATAATGTCAACAAAGAGGCTTTTTAGGAAGAGATAAAAACAGAGGGAGAAAAAGAGAGCAGTACATGCACATATGAGTACCTTGCCAGGAGAGTGGCTTTGGTTCTGAAGTTCACAATGTTCCACCTTTGATCTCAAAACAAATATGCTTTCTTGCTCTTGAATGTGACTCTGAGCACTGGACACTTTCTTTTCTGGAGGTCATCACTTGCTTTTACCACCAGCAGAATATACACTGAGAAATAACATCAAAAGGGCTTCATCTGTGTGCTTAGCACGTATGTTAGCATTATGGTATCACTGAATCCTCACTTCAACAGTGACAGATGAGCAGAAACCAAGAGAACTTAGGTAAGGTAATGTCTTAGTCATTAGACATTCATTCTTTAAACAAAAATTACTATATGGCAGACACTATTCTAGTTACTCCAGATACATTAATAAATAAACTACACTAAAACTTTGTCCTCAGGGAGCATATATTCTAGTGGGGGGAGAGAAACTAAAACCAGTGAATGTCGTAAATAATATGGCATGTTAGAAGGGGATAAATGCTATGGGAAAAATAGAGCAGGCTTAGGGGTTTCAGAAATTGTATATGTGTGTTAGAGGGTAGTGCAGGTTGCATATTAAATAGGATGGTCAGGATAGGCCTTGAGAAGGTATCATTTGAATAGTGACATAAAGGAGGTACGAGAGTTCCCCAAATGTATAACTGGGTGTGAATTTCAACACTGAAGAAATAATTTTGCAAAACCCTAAAATAGAACCAGCTTTGTTGCTAGTCCAAATAGCCTTCCTTTCCCAAAACACTTCATTGCCACTTGACAGAAATGTGTGGTAGTAAATATGCACATCTATGATGACAGTGAATGTGAATGGTGCTCTCTACAATTGGGTACTGCACAACCTGTACAGTTATCACAGCCATCCGTTGCAATCATAGTGCTGGGCATATCTGGGGTAGAAAGAGCATGAAGTGGAGAAAGCCTCGGGGAGATGCAGTCAGCGAAGTCAGGCAAGATGTTGGTCATTGTAAGGAACTTGTCTCGCATTCAGATGTAATAAAATGCCATTGGAGGTTTTCAGCAGAGAAATGACATTACATGACAAGTTTTAAAAGGATTACTCTGGTTACCCTGTTCAGAATACATTGTTGTGGGCAAGGGTGGAAGCAGAGAAAGATGCTATTGCAAAAATCTAGGTGAGAGATGACAACATCATGGAGCAGCGTATCAACAAAGATGTACTTGGAGAGAAGTGGTTGGATTATGTATATATTTTACAGATTGAGCCAAAGAATTTGTGGACAAATTGGGTTTTGGATGTGAGAAAATGAGAGGCATCAAGGATGATGCCAGGTTCTCTGGCTCAAGATACTGGCCCCCAACTATTGTTGAAGTCTTTAGCTAAAATCCTTTTTTTTTTTTGACAAAGCTGGCCCTGATTATCTTGACTATGTTTAGCCAAAACCCCAAAATAAATGAAACAAAACAAAATCTTTTGATATGAGGTGGTTATAATATACCACACAAATAAATGTAAATATATAAATATAGGGAACCATTTTTTTTCCATTCCTCTTCCTGTAACCAATTATCTATCTACGTCATCTACCTATCACCTATTTATCCATCTATTAATCACCGTAAAACTGTATTACATTTTAAAGTAATATACTGTTTACAGAGCATTTTAGACCATTATCATAACTGATTCTCAATGATCAGGTAGGTATATTGTCTGTATCAATATGAGTAAATTCCAGAAAGTCTCTATGCTCTCCTCTGTAAAGCATGAGACATCCTGTTTTTACATATAAAATGTTGCTAAGTTGAGTATCTGTTAACTGAGTAGAGCCTATAGACCATACTAGACTTTCTGAGGAGGCACAAGGCCAAGTAATTAATTTTCAAGCAAAATTTTTTTTAAAAATCACCCTTCCAGGACAATTCATTGTATATTTGAATTACAACTTAGCAAATTTCACCAGGTTTTACAGACATATACTTCCCAAAGTGAATTTTCTCTTACCCAAATTGACAGTCTTTTAGAAATTGTATCATGAAGGGGATGCTGCTGGTGCCCTGCACAGATGCCCTTCACCAGCCAGGACAGCTATCCTCTAGATTCTAGTAACTCAACTCATTGCTACTTCTTTTTCCAGAGAATTGCTCTCAGCCCAGCAAAAGCCATCTCACCCAGGAAGCTATTCTTGCTTTACTTAGTTCCTTTGCACTATATGGCTTCTCTCACTTCCCATCTCCTGAGAGCATTCCTCCAATAAATCACTTGATCAGGAATCCCTTTCTCAGCTTCTGCTTCTAAGGAACTTGACTAATGATACAACATTTGATCATTAAATGCATACACGTCCCCAGACATACTCACTATAATCCAGTAGAGAGCATAAGGTGCTTATCATGCTGGAATGCATGTTATAGGGAAGCCAAAACACACATTAGAAGTGTCCTTGCTTTTTGTTGTGGGGTAGAGAAGATTTAGCGCTCTTACTCTCCACTGGTGTCACTGTCAGACAACCTGACATTTGAACATTTCCTGAACCATACAGAGCCAGTTCTGGTAAGATCCTCAAAGTACCAACTGCTGTGTGTCAAAGTAGCTTCATGTTGGATCCATCCCTTAGGAACAAGGTGGGTGGAATTCTGTTGGCAGAAGGTTGAAATGATAATTCAGTCTGGCACATAACCTATCTCTTTGTAATGGGGACCTTGTGAATGAAGACAGAGATGACAGAGGATAAGGGGGATATGTCACCAAGAGAGAAGAGGGAGTGAACTCTGGTTGGGAAAACAAAGTCATATGAATTTGTATAAGTTGTTTATATCCTAGGTTTCTCTGGATGGATATGGAGTATAAGGGAAAACTATTTTACTAACTAAGATAATTAACTTTTTTGTATGTCAAAGACCATGTAAAAAGTTAGCGGAAAGTTTAAAGCTCAGATAATATTACCCAGGTATGTTTTCTTCTATGTACACAGACGTATATAGACATATATTACAAAACATTGAGGAAACGAACATGAGATGGCTCAATCTTTTATTGCATTTATACATGTCTTTCTTTATATGTCATTTTTGTGGTATCTATCACATCATGTCTTCTATGATATCTATTTGTGTTTATTTTTCATTATGCTTTCCCCATCCCTGTCACATGATTTTGAGCTCCTTGAGGGCAGGACATGGGATCCCTCATAGAACCGGGCACAACATTCAGCACACAGCAGGTGATCTGTGTTTACCAAAATGAAATGAATATGGCCCTAACCAAGCATCAGTAAGGCACATAGAGTTGACTTTTTAAATTGGGATGGCTTTATTCTTATTATTATCTCCTCTCTCTCTGGAAGAGTTTAACTTTGTGACATGAAAAATGAATTTATAAGACAGAAGTTAGGCAGTTTGTTAGGTAGAAGTTTATGGCTATAAAACAGAATTGGGATAATTCTTCTGCTTTGGGACTGAAATGGGCAATGGAAAATTGCTCCATTGACCAAGGAGCTGGGAAAAAGTGCAAATTAGCCCCTGCCAGACTGACAGAAAACCAAAACCAAAAAGAAAACCGAAAGCCTGTCTTGTTATATTCAGCTGAGGATGAAGGAAAATGGAGAGTCAGTCTTTGAGAAACTGCATATTTAATTCTAGTGCTTTGACTTCTGATAACGTTAAAAAGCCTTTAGCTTGACTGATACTGATCATCTGTACTTGAACTAAACTTTAGTTTCTCAAGTGCTTTCTTTTAAAAGGAGGAGAATATTTGATTCTTCCTGTTATTTCTAATTTTTTTTCTACTAATAGCTTTCATACTCCCTTGATCTCAGCCCAGAACAAGATGCCTGATTTGAAAGACATTTCCTGCAAGAGGCCTGATCTAGACATATCTACATCAAGTCAGAATGCTTGGGCACCATCCAAAAGAGCAGAAAATATGTTCTGTGTTATCAGAAATGCTGGAATGGAAGTACAAAGTAGTATACAGTAAGTGAGAGCATGTTTTAGATCTGTGACAGGATTTTCTAACATTTTGAGGCGCAGACTAAAATCAGACAAAAGGGAGCAGCAGTAAGTCCAGCCCTTGGCTTTGTAAAAATGCCAGGTTGTAATCACATCTTATTTATTTTACAAGATGACACAACAGCCTAAGAAAATTTAGTTTACAGGAAGATTCCAGAAACAGTGCATCAACAATCCCCCAAAGTATATGTAATTATTATTTATTTCTTGGTGGAGGTAGTGGAAATAAAAATGGAGGTGAGTGGGAGAGTCATTATGGACCTTGATGATCACTGAAATATTGACAGTGGGGATGAAATAAACTTCCTTCATTGCTGGCTGCTCAGTTTTATGCCCCCTTGCATTTGAGGCCTGTGAATTCTCAAGGGCTGGTTCCTGAAGAAATAAAGAGACTCTACTTGAGCTTCTTAAGACTGAGAGTCTCCAGGAGAGGCTGAGTATTTAAAGGAAAACCTATAGGAAAACTTGAACTTGGATGATCCTGTAGTATCCCAGTTGATCAGAGTGAATACGTTCCAGAGGAGCACTTCATTTCCGGAGCCCTACGGCACTGCCCCCAGGATAATTCACAGGATTTACTTGTGGCAACCAAGTCATCAGTGACCCTGAAGATCGATTCCACTTACTGTTTGCTGTTCAACAAATCATACCAAATTTACTTTTTGGTGTTATCTTCTTGCCCACATGCTGTTGTTTCAACTTCTGCAAATGGACCTCTGTCCTTGTTAAGACAAGCTGTTGAAGGCCTCCAGCCAGCTCTTGTGCATCTGACTTATCTGATGGACCCAAGACAAAGGTCAGTCTTTCTGAGAACCTTCACAGCACTGCTCTTCTCTTCTCCAACATCACCCTACCTCGTTCCCAGAGGCCTAGAAGTGGTGTGCTATTCACTGGGTCTGTGATCGTAAATGCTTCTTCACAGAGGGCAGGGGAGTTGAAAGCTTACGCAGGAGTTAAAATATTTACCAATCAACAGTCAAGGTCAGCTGAAAAATCATAGAAACGTACAGGCCACCTGACATTCTCTCTCTATCTCATTTCTTACTTCCTTCCAATTTATGCAAAGAATTGAAGATCCCAAGAAATAGTTAAAATAGGCTAGCTATAAAAGGCACTATTCCTTAGTTTTTAAAAATATAGGCATAGATGTCTGACTTAATATATCTTAAAATAAAATAAGACGCAGATGAAAAACCATATTTATGTGGGGATCTCTCAAAAATTCATTATTTATCCTATGACTCAAATGATTACTGACAAAGCTACAAATAGTGTTCACTTTGGGGAATACAATGATTTTCAACTATTAATCACTCATTTCTTTACCAAATATTTGTGAAACAGGAACTGCTCACTAAGGAAGATTTACAGGGTAAAAAGTCAGGAGCTTATTGTGAGAATGAATTACTCAGAGAGAAAAAGGGAAAATGGATATTGTGTAGAAAACAGGAAGACAAACAAATGTGAGAGAAAACACCTGCTTTCCTGTAAACATTTGACTTAATACAGTTCCCAGAAATGTTCAATGAAATAGCTGCTAACAAGAAGTTCATATTCAATTAACATAACATTACAATTTCAAAGGTCAGGAGAAAAGGCTGCCTTTCTTCTCTCTTTACTTTTTAGCTTTCTCCCTGTCCAGAATTCTCTGGTGTTGCAGCCAACAGATGAAGTTATTTCTTTTTAAGCTTGGAGAAAGGTCACAAATATCTTTCAACAGATTACAAACGATTTGATACATGATTTCAGAAGCTGGAAAACTTCCTTGGATGCAGGAAAACTTCGCGAACTGATGAAAAGATTTTATAACAGTGCAGGCCAAAATTAATATTGCTAACACAGGTTCTATTTTAATTAATTAGGTGTAAACCATAGCACAGCCCTCTGGATCCGTTGTGACTGTTTTACTAGACAACTTTGAGAATTCTTTGATATTTAAATTTGATGTTATTGCTTAACAATGAAAGGCCTTTTGTTACCTTAAGGTAAAAAAAGCTTCTGCTTTCAAACCCAAACCCAGTCCATAGTGTAATTTGAAGGCTTACAAAGGCACTGTCCTGTCCAAAATTATTTTCTTTAGACTCAACTGAAACAATATTCTTATTCTATGCTCCCTACATGGGATAGAGACCCTTTTCATTGCTGTGGATGTCTGGAATTTACTTTTTAAAGATAAAGGAATCCTCAGAGATGACTGGTCTGCAGTTTTACTAAAAGATTCCAGATATTGGGAGAAATCCTAGGATACTACAGTTTTACTTGAATCAGGTTCATTATGGGTTAAAAAGTGTCTTTTATTGCTTAAAGGAGAACAGTTCTGAGGTCCCTTAAACTTTGGGATGTGAATCCTCCAAAGAATGTAGTATTTTTTTTTTTTAATCTTTTCTAATTGATTTCAGAGAGATTAATGGAGCCACCATCAATCTTAAACTCTTTCTCTCTTTGGTTATTAGTCGATGGAGGTCAGTGAATTATAACAGTAATTAGTAAATATATTTCATTTCAGGATCATTATTAATAAGTCAGCACCCTGTACCAATTAGGAGCTAGTAAGAGTTGCCTTAGTATAGATACATTTGTCCTCTTTCTCAGCTCTGTCCATATTTAACCTGGTAGTTGAGAGTATCACAAGCTTCCTCTCAAAGTTAAACAAAGAAGATTTTTTAAATTTCTTTTTAAGAATAGACTCGCATAGATTTCATAGCAGTGTAACTTAAATGAGAGTTTCTTCACCTATTTCAGTCTTGGTTTCCTCATTTGTAAAATGAAGTACAAAAATTTTTTCTTGCTCTAAAAGTGTTATGATCCATGGAGATTTTTTTAATGAATGATGTAACTCTGTGGTAGTCAAGAGTCTTTGTGTACCACCCATGTGCTCTTCCTCCCAAAGTCCTAAAAACATCCTAAAAAAATGTACTCTACCAACAGAAATTAAAGCAAGAAAGAGGAAGACCTAGGGTCTAGGATATAATGATGTCCATACAGTAGACGTGAGGAAGTCCAATTATGACAGTGAACAAAAATCCTGGGACAGTATTGGGTAGCAGGACTATACCGTTACTAATCGAGTTCAAAACAAGAGGACAGAGGGCTTCAGAAAGGCTACCTTAAGGAAAAAATAATATGGAACTTATAATTATTTTGGTTGTGTTTGCCATATTTGAAAAGGACTTTAGAATTCTCTTAAAAGAATTTGAGGATAAATTAGAGTTAGTGCATAGAAAAGTAATCATTGAAAAATTAATTTGTTATTAACTCCAGGGAAAACAAAAGTTGTACAAGAGAGTAAATGCAATACACACTACGTGATTCTACTGTAAACCATATTAATATCTTGATAATGATGTAAATGTTACTCTTTATGCAGCTAAAGTCTGCATTGTAATTATATTACGATAATTGGTGGGAGGTCATAGAAAGAAAATGTGTGCGTGTGTGTTAGTGTGCGTGTGTGTGTGTAGCGGGTGGGTGAGGGGAGTTGGGCTGTGCAAGAGAGCTGTATCCTAATATTTCATAGCCAGAAATCAATAGATATTATCTAAAGTAGTAACAGCAGTTTATGCACACAATTTAGAAATATGGAAATAAACACCAGGAAAAACCCCAAAATGTGTTGAAAGTGATTGCCTCTGGAAAGTGGGATTCCACAGTGGGGATGACATAGCAGGGGACCGCTCTTCTTCCTCAGAGCATTGTACTGCTATTTGATTTCTCAAACTATGTACAATAATTATTTCAATAAAAATTAAAATGTTTTTAAATGTATCTTATGTATGTTCAGGAGAAAGACACCACCATTTGGCAACTGTTTCTACCCAGACAGAATGATTCACTTTATTTCAGAGTGGTGCTTATATTTTTACACTTCATTTACATTTGTAGAAATGAGATTGTCTACACTAAAATTTTATTTGTTTATCTGACATTCAAATTTAATAGGGCATCCTATAATTTATTTCTTTTGACAACTTTATTGGAGTATAATTGCTTTACAATGGTGTGTTAGTTTCCGCTTTATAACAAAGTGAATCAGTTATACATATATATATGTTCCCATATCTCTTCCCTCTTGCGTCTCCCTCCCTCCAACCCTCCCTATCCCACCCCTCTGGGTGGTCACAAACCAACGAGCTGATCTACCTGTTCTATGCGACTGCTTCCCACTAGCTATCTATTTTACGTTTGGTAGTGTGTATATGTCCATGCCACTCTCTCACTTTGTCACAGCTTACCGTTCCCCCTCCCCATATCCTCAAGACCATTCTCTTATTTATTCTTTATTCCTGATCTTTATTCCCGTCTTACCCCTAGGTTCTACCTGACATTATTTTTTCTTAGATTCCATACATATGTGTTAGCATATGGTATTTGTCTTTATCTTTCTGACTTACTTCACTCTGTATGACAGACTCTAGGTCCATCCACCTCACTACAAATAACTCAATTTCGTTTCTTTTTATGGCTGAGTAATATTCCATTGTATATATGTGCCACATCGTCTTTATCCATTTATCTGATGATGGACACTTAGGTTGTTTCCATCTCGGGGCTATTGTAAGTAGAACATTTTGGTACATGACTCTTTTTGAATTATGGTTTTCTCAGGGTATATGCCCAGTAGTGGGATTGCTGGGTCATATGGTAGTTCTATTTGTAGTTTTTTAAGGAACCTCCATAGTGTTCTCCATAATGGCTGTACCAATTCACATTCCCACCAGCAGTGCAAGAGTGTTCCCTTTTCTCCACACCCTCTCCAGCATTTATTGTTTCTAGATTTTTTAATCATGGCCATTCTGACTGGTGTAAGATGATATCTCATTGTAGTTTTGATTTGCATTTCTCTAACAATTAATGATGTTGAGCATTCTTTCATGTGTTTGTTGGCAGTCTGTATATCTTCTTTGGAGAAATGTCTATTTAGGTCTTCTGCCCATTTTTGGATTGGGTTGTTTGTTTTTTGTTATTGAGCTGCATTAGCTGCTTATAAATGTTGGAGATTAATCCTTTGTCAGTTGCTTCATTTGCAAATATTTTCTCCCAATCTGAAGGTTGTCTTTTGGTCTTGTTTATGGTTTCCTTTGCTGTGCAAAAGCTCTGAAGTTTCATTACGTCCCATTTGTTT
The DNA here is from genome assembly GCF_964270905.1 of Leucopleurus acutus. Classification (NCBI taxonomy): domain Eukaryota; kingdom Metazoa; phylum Chordata; class Mammalia; order Artiodactyla; family Delphinidae; genus Leucopleurus; species Leucopleurus acutus. The sequence continues at coordinate 91,827,659 of NC_139142.1, forward strand.
ATTTTTTGTTTTTATTTGTATTACTCTAGGAGGTGGGTCAAAAAGGATCTTGCTGTGATTTATGTCATAGAGTGTTCTGCCTGTGTTTTCCTCTAAGAATTTGATAGTGTCTAGCCTTACATTTAGGTCTTTAATCCATTTTGAGTTTATTTTTGTGTATGGTGTTAGGGAGTGTTCTAATCTCATACTTTTACATGTACCTTTCCAGTTTTCACAGCACCACTTATTGAAGGGGCTGTTCTTTCTCCACTGTACATTCCTACCTCCTTTATCAAAGATAAGGTGACCATATGTGCATGGGTTTAATTCTGGGCCTTGTATCCTGTTCTATTGATCTATATTTCTGCTTTTGTGTCAGTACCATACTGCCTTGATTACTGTAGCTTTGTAGTATAGTCTGAAGCCAGGCAGCCTGACTCATCCAGCTCCATTTTTCGTTCTCAAGATTGCTTTGGCCATTCGGAGTCTTTTGTGTTTCCATACAAATTGTGAAATTTTTTGTTCTAGTTCTGTGAAAAATGCCAGTGGTAGTTTGATAGGGATTGCATTTTCCTCTTTCCTCTGCCTATTTCCTCTTCATTTGTTAGTTCTGGTGGGTTTTTCCCTTGTTCCTTCATCTGCTGTGTGTTTTTCTGTCTTCTCATTTTGCTTATCTTACTGTGTTTGGGGTCTCCGTTTTGCAGCTGCAGGTTCGTAGTTCCCATTGTTTTTGGTATCTGTCCCAGTGGCTAACGTTGGTTCAGTGGGTTGTGTAGGCTTCCTGGTGGAGGGGACTAGTGCCTGTGTTCTGGTGGATGAGGCTGGATCTTGTCTTTCTGGTGGGCAGGTCCACGTCTGGTGGTATTTTGGGGTGTCTGTGGCCTTATTATGATTTTAGGCAGCCTCTCTGCTAATGGGTGGGGTTGTGTTCCTGTCTTGCTAGTTGTTTGGCCTAGGGTGTCCAGCACTGTAGCTTGCTGGTCGTTGAGTGAAGCTGGGTGTTGGTGTTGAGATGGAGAACTCTGGGAGATTTTCAGTGTTTGATATTATGTGGAGCTGGGAAGTCTCATGTGGACCAGTGTCCTGAAGTTGGCTCTCCCACCTCAGAGGCACAGCAGTGACTCCTGGCCTGAGCACCAAGAGCCTTTCATCCACACGGCTCAGAATAAAAGGGAGAAAAAGAAGAAAGGAAGGAAGGAAGGAAGGAAGAAAGAAAGAAAGAAAGAAAGAAAGAAAGAAAGAAAGAAAGAAAGAAAGAAAGAAAGAAAGAAAGAAAGAGAAAGAGGAAGGAAGGAAGAAAGAGGATAAATAAAATAAAGATAAAATAAAATAGTTATTAAAATAAAAAAATAATTATTAAGAAATAAAGTTTTTTAAAAAGTAAAAAAAAGGACAGACAGAACCCTAGGACAAATGGTGAAAGCAAATCTATACAGACAAAATCTCACAAAGAAGCATACACATACACACTCACAAAAAGAGGAAATGGGGAAAAAATAATAAATCTTGGTCTCAAAGTCCACCTCTTCAATTTCGGATGATTCGTTGTCTATTTACGTAATCCACAGATGCAGGGTACATCAAGTTGATGGTAGAGATTGAAACCGCCGCTTCTGAGGCTGCTGGGAGAAATTTCCTTTTCTCTTCATTGTTCGCAGGGCTACTGGGGCTCAGCTTTGGATTTGGCCCCGCCTCTGCGTGTAGGTCGCCTGACGGCATCTGTTCTTCGCTCAGACAGGACGTGGTTAAAGGAACTGCTGATGCGGGGTCTCTGGCTCACTCAGGCCGAGGGGAGGGAGGGGCACAGAGTGCGGGTTGAGCCTGCGGCGTCTAGAGGCCAGCGTGACGTTCCACCAGCCTGAGGCGCGCCGTGCGTTCTCCTGGGGAAGTTATCCCTGGATCCCGGGTCCCTGGCAGTGGCGGGCTGCACAGGCTCCCCGGAAGGGAGGTGTGGAGAGTGACCTGCACTCGCACACAGGCTTCTTGGTGGCGGCAGCAGCAGCCTTAGCGTCTCATGCCCGTCTCTGGGGTCCGCGCTTTTAGCCGCGACTCGCGCCCTTCTCTGGAGCTCCTTTAAGAAGCGCTCTTAATCCCCTCTCCTAGCTCACCAGGAAACAAAGAGGGAAGGAAAAGTCTCTTGCCTCTTTGGCAGGTCCAGACTTTTCCCCGGACTCGCTGCTGGCTAGCCGTGGTGCACTAACCCCCTTCAGTCTGTGTTCTAGCCACCAACCCCAGCCCTCTCCCTGCGCTCCGACCCAAGCCCGAGCCTCAGCTCCCAGCCCCTGCCCGCTCCGGCGGGTGAGCAGACAAGCCTCTCGGGCTGGTGAGTGCTGGTCCGTCCAGATTCTCTGTGCGGGATTTCTCCGCTTTGCCCTCCGCACCCCGGTGGCTGCGCTCTCTTCCACGGCTCCGAAGCTTTCCCCCTCCGCCACCCGCAGTCTCCACCCGCGAAGGGGCTTCCTAGTGTCAGGAAACCTTTCCTCATTCACAGCTCCCTCCCACTGGTGCAGGTCCCGTCCCTATCCTTTTGTCTCTGTTTATTCTTTTTTCTTTTGCCCTACCCAGGTACGTGGGGAGTTTCTTGCCTTTTGGGAGGTCTGAGGTCTTCTGCCAGTGTTCAGTGGGTGTTCTGTAGGAGTTGTTCCACTTGTAGATGTATTTCTGATGTATCTGTTGGGAGCAAGGTGATCTCCGCGTCTTACTCCTCTGCCATCTTCCCCTGATCTCCGGCATCCTGTAATTTTATTTGCTAGATCTGACAACCCTACCATGCCTAAGTGTTAGTGCGGGGGTTCCTTTAGTTGCTGGGGTTAATGAGTGGTAAACACAGTTAATGACTTTCCCAGACTCTGAATTTTTCAGGTTCAAATCAGATTACTGTCTCTCAATTTCTTTCCCCCTGCTTGCCAAACTCACTGAAGACTTTATTTCGAATATGTAGTGTATAAACAAAATAATAACAGCATATACCAAACAAAAAATAAACAAGGACAAAACCCAGTGATGTAAACTCCTTTACCCTAGAAGACTCCATTCTCATATATCCTGCATTCTTATATATTATATATTGATGGTCCACAGCATCTTTTATCCACTGAATGAACAAATACAGAAAGCAAGAGCTTTATGTTAGTGATTTAGTTAGCTATTTCATTCTCCAGCTCAGTACATTATAATAAACAAATATTAGAAGGATTTAACAAATATTAGTTGGTTCAGAGCATGGTTTGCTAAGTCCGTTTCGTTATTTATCTGAATAGAGCACATTTCCATATACTGCCTCTATCAGGCATCTTTACTTAAAAAAAAAAATACCTGAAGCCTTAATGAATTTCAGATGCTTGATGAAGAAATAGTGGTCTAATCCACAAAATCATCCAAATCCATGAGTGTCATGAGGGATTAAAAACAAATGTCAATGACTCAAACTTTTTGTGATTAACTCTATGTCCAAACAGGTAACCAAAAATGACCTCTCATGCAGCTTTTTGAAAACGATTCAGTGATATTCTTGATTCCAATAAGAAGGAAAGGTTTAGCAATGTTTAGAGAATCCTTATCAGAAGCTATTTTGATACCTGAAAGGGACACCAACGGTTGATGGATTTGCTTCAGATGGCCCAATAGCAGTGTTTCTTAGTAAAATGGCCATGAGTGTTATCAAGTAAAAGCAAGAAAATTCCCCACCCTGAATGCTTTCCTAGACTGAAAATAAAATAATGGATCCAGAATTGCAAAAGCAAATAAACAAACACAAACTCCATTTCAGGCAGTATTCAAAACCACAGACAACGTAGATGATCTTTTCTCATGGTAACCCACATTCTGCCCCAGTCTATACTGCTACGTTTGGTTGAGCAGTTTGCGTAGCCAAGGACTTCTGGCAATTTACACAGAAAAACTGTACTAAAAATTTCTTCCCAACTGTAAAATATTTGTTTTATGCAAATTTCTAAAGAGTCCTGAGACCAATAAAAGAGGGGGAGAGGAGAATGAACCAAATGTAGCTGTCCTAAATTCTGACCATTAGATAGATTTCCTGATGACCTCTCACATCTTTTACAGCTGTATATTTAAAAATCTGGGAAAAAAAAGAAAGTGGTTGAACATCTGAATATTATTAAAGCAGAACGACCACACAAACATTAAATGATTTCTAAATGGCATTGTCTCCTTTCATTCATCACTCTTTGACATGTTTTGGACCCCTTTGTTTTATTATTAGGGGAAAAACAGGAGCAAAAAATATTTTTTTAAAAAGGAGGAAAAGTAGATTTTTCTGTATGAGACCTATAATCACCTTCAACAATTACCCTGGCATCTTTGCTTAGCATTTTAAGGCCTTTACATTTGTAATGCTAAAACCATTAATTTGCTAAATTCCGTGCTTTATTCTGTGGAACTAGCTAAAGACAAAAGTCTCTGGGTTTCTAGAAAGAACTTGCTTCTTCCTGTCTGCTTTCTGTAGACTTCCTGTGACCTTTCTATCTACTTGCAGCCCAACAACTGGCTTGACTGATTTTCTACATTGAGTTCAGAAAATAGTTAGCAGTTCCATAAACACAGTCTGAATCATCTCCTGGTTGAGGTTTAAATGATGGAATGAGAAGGTTCACCCAATTGTGAGTTTTATTTAAACATATGATATTCATGGGCCTAAAGAACAATAGAACTGACCACTCACCTTCTACCAGCAGGGGCAACAAAGGAGTTTCTCTCTTTTCAGTAGCTTTGTAGGATATTGTTAGGTACCATGGAGAAAGTGATGAGAGTTTGATTGTTTTTAGTGAGTATAGATCCAAGGGTAATGTGTTATTTAAAATTTTTGTAAACCTGAATCCTCAAGATCCTTGCATTAGAAAACTTTGATCTACAAATTAGCATTGACTAAAGATCTTGGAAACCAAAATGCTATTACTTAAGAATGGGACATAGTAAACTCAGAAATCCTAACTGATAATGAAAATTGCTTGAAAAAAATAAATATGTAACATACTATTGCTGACTTAGGAGCACAGAATTTTATGCATTATTTCTCTTGATTTCCCATTTTCCCCTTAAAGGAAAAAAATATAGGTATATTTTCTTAAAAATTGTTTTTGCAGCTATTTCTTTGGTTGAATATTCTTCTGGATAAGCCTAACCCTGTTGATGATAGAAATTTTGAAAAGTAAAAGTTATGCAAAAGTGCAGACTCTGTCTGCCTTCCAAGTGACTGGAGAAAAAAATTACTTTAGATGCTTCTGTAACTTTTGCTCATTAATCAAATATCGTACAACTGAAACAGGAGGGATCATTAGCAGAGGTAGGAAAATCCATTCTTGGGAGGGATATTACAGTTATTGGCTTTGGACATAGGAGATTGAGTTTCAAGTAATGATTAGGACATCTTTGTGGAAATTTGCAGCAGACAAAAGAAATTCCAAACTGAGTCTTGGGATAGAGGAAATGCTTAAGATATTGCTTTGGTATCATCTATCCATCCAAGGGAAGCAGAGAGAAGAGAGAGAGAGAAGGTAAAGCAGAATTCCTAGAATCAAAGCAGGTAAAGCACTCACATTTTTAGACTGAAGAAATAAAAATCAGAAAAGGCAAGGTTTGAAAAAGATCAGGATAGCTGCGTATTGTAGAAGCCAGGAGGAAAATATTTTAAGGAATAAGGTGGGCTTCAAGAGTGCCAAAAGGTGCAAAGAGGGCAAGACGTACAAACACTGAGGAAAAAGTCATTGTTGGTAACTACTGAGTGACTATTAAATGATCTAATGAGGGTAGAAAACAGATTTTTGGATACATTCCATTTAGAGAACAGAACCATCCTTGGGGAAATCCTCAAATGACTCTCTCCAGTTACATAGGAAGCCCTGATATTGGGATATGTCTGTACAAAGACACACTATCCATAAATAATGGATCTAAGGTCCTCACTTTACCACAGATCAGAGACCACTTCACCAATGGAGCCACCTCATAAGTTCATTGAACAACTTCATTTTAAGCAGTCCAGTGTGTGAATAAATACACCATTTACTCCTAATGATACACAAAGATAATCTGTGTTCACAAGCATAAATGTTCTTTGTCTAATTTTGCTAAGGTTCTCTAAAGGCATTTTGTGAAATTGAGGACCCAGTTATATCAGTTCTACATGTCCAGGGCTGTACGGTTTTTTTTTTTTCCTCCTGTTTTTTTTATTGAAGTATAGTTGATTTACAATGTTGTGTTAGTTTCTGCTGTACAGCAAATTAATTCAGTTATATATATATATAAAGTTATGTATAAGTTATATATATATAACTTTTGTATATATAAAAAGAATGTATATATATATACATTCTTTTTATATATTCATTTCCATTATAGTTTATCACAGGATATTGAATATAGTTCCCTGTGCTATACAACAGTACCTTGTTGTTTATCCATCCTACATATAATAGTTTGCATCCGCTAATCCCAAACTCCCAGTTCTTTCCTCCCTCACCCCCTCCCTTGGCAACCACAAGTCTGTTCTCTATGTCTCTGAGTCTGTTTCTGTTTCATAAATAGGTTCATTTGTGTCATATTTTAGATTCCACATATAAGTGATGTCATACGGTATTTGTCTTTCTCTTTCTGATTTACTTAGTGTGATTATCTCTAGGTCCATCTGTGTTGCTGCAGATGGCATTATTTCATTCTTTTTGATGGCTGAGTAGTATTCCATTGTATGTTTTTACCACATCTTCTTTAACCATTCATCTGTCGATGGACATTTAGGTTGTTTCCATGTCTTAGCTATTGTAAATTGTGCTGCTATGAACATGGGGGTGCATGTATCTTTTTGAATTATAGTTTTGTCTTGATATATGCCCAGGAGTGGGATTGCTGGATCACATGGCAACTCTATTTTTAGTTTTTTGAGGGCACCTCCATACTGGTTTCCATAGTGGCTGCAGCAACTTACATTCCTACCAACAGTGTAGGAGGGTTCCCTTTTCTCCACACCATCTCCAGCATTTGTTATTTGTAGACTTTTCAATGATGGCCATTCTGACCGGGGTGAGGTGGTACCTCATTGTAGCTTTGATTTTCATTTCTCTAATAATTAGCGATATTGAGCATCTTTTCATGTCCCTGTTGACCATCTGTATGACTTCTTTGGAGTAATGTCTGTTTACGTCTTCTGCCCATTTTTCGATTGGGTTGTTTGTTTTTTTGTTGTTGAGTTGCATGAGCTGTTTGTATATTTTGGAAATTAAGCCCTTGTTGGTCACATCATTTGCAAATATTTTCTCCCAGTCCCTAGATTGTCTTTTTGTTTTGTTTATGGTTTCCTTTGCTGTACAGAAAATTGTAAGTTTGATTAGGTCCCATTTGTTTATTTTTGCTTTTATTTCTATTGCCTTGGTAGATTGGCCTAAGAAAACATTGGTACGATTTATGTCAGAGAACGTTTTGCCTATGTTCTCTTCTAGGAGTTTTATGGTGTCATGTCTTGTATTTAAGTCTTTAAGCCATTTTGAGTTTATTTTTGTATATGGTGTGAAGGTGTGTTCTATTTTCATTGATTTACATGCAGCTGTCCAACTTTCCCAACACCACTTGCTGAAGAGACTTTTTTCCATTGTGTATTCTTGCCTCCTTTGTTGAAGATTAATTGACTGTAGGTGTGTGGGTTTATGTCTGGACTTTCTATTCTGTTCCATTGATCCATCTGTCTGTTTTTGTGCCAGTACCATGCTGTTTTGATTACTGTGGCTTTGTGATATTGTCTGAAGTCTGAGAGGGTTATGCCTCCTGCTTTGTTCTATTTCCTCAGGATTGCCTTGACAATTCTGGGTCTTTCATAGTTCCATATAAATTTTAGGATTATTTATTTTAGTTCTGTGAAAAGTGTTATGGTTAATTTGATAGGGGTCACATTAATTCTGCAGGACCATAAGTTTTTAAACATAGGTAATAGGAACTTAAAATTACAGAAGTGCTACACCTAATCCCTAAAACAGTCATGGCATGAATGTATCCCCAGCCTTTATATGGCTTTCTGTTCCTAGTTAGAAGCATCCTTGCCACCAGTTCTTGGTAAACACTTATTGAGTATCTACTATGTGATGGCAACCCTGAGAGTTAATTTATCCTGTTTTTATAGATCAGCCACACGACAACCTTAAACATATTGCCCAAGATCACTCAATAGAGAATGATAAATGAAATAGAAACTTGTACAAGGTATAGAGTTGCAAATAGGAAGGTACAACTATCTTAATTGATATGACAGGGGAGTCCTTTTAAAGTTGGGGACATTTGAGCTAGGTTTTGAAGGACAATGAAAGGCATTTATAATCAGTAGAGGAGGGAGAAGGCATTCTTGTACAAAGGCAGAGACTCACCTCACCCTCCAGATGGACCTTTGGCATTTAGTATGAAGGGCTTAGGGTAGCATATAGGGATGGAGTGTCACTTGCCTGAGGGCTTTCCTGCTTGGAACCAGGAGGGAAAAAAACAGAACAGAAAATATTAAGGAGAAGCTTAGTAAAAGTAAATAATAATGGAAAATATGGGTAAAACATGATGACAATCAAGGAGTCCGGATATAAGGGAAACTTAGACAATTCCCAGAGCTAAAGAAATAGCTGTGAGGGGTCTTTATAGAGGTTTTGTATGTTACCTAAATAGTAGCTGTTGAGGGAACTGACCTATTCTGGATAGGGATGGAGGCGTGAATAACTAGGAATGTTCAGAGACCTGTCTGAACTGGAGACATCATTACTGGAGGATAAACAAAAATGAGCACATGGTTTGAAGGAGCCAAGCCATGAAGCGCCTTAGGTGCTATACCAAGGAGCTTGGGCTATCTTATGTAAAAATTTAGGAGCCATTGAGGCAGGGGTGAGAGAGAGAGTTAAGAAGGGGGTGTGATACGATTGTGATTTAGAAATTTCACTTCTGTGGCTTTGTGGAAGGAGAATAGAAACTGGAAATAGTTGAGACTAGTTTAGAGGCAATTGGAATCATCCAGAGGAGAGATGTTGTTGGCCTAAAATAAGGCAGTGGTTGTGGCAGTGGTGATGGAAAAGAGAGAATGTACTTGAGAGCTATTTAGAAGATCATACACAAAGTGAGGGCTGTTGATTGGTGTGGAGAACTAGGGAAAATGAGGAATTGAAAAGTCCGCTTGGATTTCTGGTTTGGGTACATGATAATGCCACTAACTGAAGTAGAAACTCTAATAAGAAGAACATGTCTTTCAGAGAAGATGTTGGGCATGTTGAGACTGAGAATCTATGACATCCTGGTGAATCTGTCTGGTGTGCAGTCTAGTATATTGGTCATGAGTCCAGAGGAAAAGATGAAATTGGATTTAAAAGCTATTTTTTTCAATTCTACATAATTTATTCTACTCATTACTTTTATAAGTAGGATCTAAAAGAAAAATTTACTTCACTCTCTCCAAGGATTATAATATAGTATTTTAATACAGACCCATGTGTTGGTTTTGGAAGGACTATTTTGAGTACCTTGGCATGCCTCTCATTCTGTTATGGGTACAGCCTGTACTTGGAGAGAGATACCTCTAATATAATCTAGAAACTCAGCCAAAAACTTAGGAGTGTTTGTCTACAGTGGTTTGCTGACTTCCTGACATATGAACTTCTGGGAGAAATTAAGGGAGAACTCACTACACTCTAGGACAATGAGCAAACTATTGAATGAGTCCTTACATCACAAAAATTTAATTAGAGAAAACTGTATGCATCTTGAAGAGCTGGGAGTCACAGAACAAATTCAGAGACACTACCAGAGGACTCACGGTACGTGAAAGAACATTTGCTCAAATATAAAACAACTTGCCGTTCCCTGTCCCATCCTCTAGTTGCATGACAGGACAATATGTCAAGACTTACCTATTTGTTGAGAAATGTTTTATTTCCCTCTTCTCCTGAGGCAAGAATATTAAGGAATGGAATTCAACAACCACCAAAGATTTGAAATCTGCTTCAAAAATTTGTTTTATCTTGTACCCATTTTTAAACCTTGGCAAGTGGAAAAAATAAAACTAACAATAAGCAACAGACAAAAAGCCCTGGCACAATAATGTACCATAGACCTGACTTGCCTCTTTTAAGTATTTAAGGATAATTCCAACTGACAGCAATGGAAGTTGAATCTGAGGGTTTGGGCAGAGTTTCGGCTGAGTTTAGTTCTCTTAGGCAGATATTATTTTCACTGCCTTGTCTTAAATGAATTACAGTGAAATCTTCTAGATGTTTATTCATTTGAAATTTTTGTCACAGTGGTCCTAACTCAGTGACCTTTGGGTTGTGACTGTTGCTCAAAATGTGCTAAATAATATATGAAAGGTCTTTTATCTTTGCAATGGGATTTGAGGGGAGGGAAGAAGAACTGCATATTCCTGAACTTCCACTAAAAATATACAGTAGTGCAGCTCTCAGTGGTTTGCCCCATGTTGGGGGTCTAATTTAGGGGAAGCAGGAGTATGAGTACACGTCCCACCATTTTCCTTGGTGTACCACTACTTTCAACCGACATAAAAACCATCAAGTCCCCAAGAAGCTTTCACACCACTGTTGACATAGACACTTATCCCAGTTACTAGGGCTCTAGAAATGATTGGCTACAGTCAACAATTATCCATTGTGATTTAGGCCTGAACAAAGTGTTGGGCAGAAGGATCTCAAACTTGACATATCTAAAACTGAACATATTAGCTCTATACTTGTCCAAAAGAAATACGTTCCTCCTTCTGTTTTCCCAGTCTCCATAAATGGTGCCACCATTTACCCAAGCCACTAGTTACCCAAGCCATGGAATGAACTCCTGATCTGGATTATAAAAAGCGATGTGGTAATAATGGTTAAGAGGAAGGATGCTGGAACCAAACTTCCTGGATTTAAATACTGGATTTATCATTTATTAGCTGTGTGACTTTGAACAAAATTCTTAGCCTTTCAGTGCCTTGGTCTCCTCAGTCAAAAAAAAAAAAAAAAGGATGATAATAATAGTACTTTACTTCATAGGGATGTTATAGTTATAGGGGGTGAGTTAATATTTATAGCATGCTTGAACCAGGGCTTAATACATAAGTACTCTGCAAATATTTGTCAAATAAATTCAAATACCTGTTATCCTCAGGAACTTATCAATCACTTGGACTTTTTGTATAACAGGCTTCTAACTGATTCTTCTGTCTTCATTCTTGTTCCTCACAACTTGTCCTTCATACTATGACGTGAAACCTTTCAGTGAGTCTCCTTCAACGAGCTATAGGATAAAGTTTCAACTCAGCCTCATCTCTTCCTACTTCTCCTCACATACCTCGTGACCTGACCTAATTTCAAGTAAAGTTTTTCCCTTTTCCTGGAAGGTGCTTCAGCCATTTTCTACCTACCCAATTTCTATTGTTTTCAATACCAAGTTCAAGCATTCCTCGACCCACTAGACCAATCCCCTCATCTAACCCAGGCACAGTTAGATATTCCCTTCTCTGTGCTCTCATGGCACTTGGCACACATTCTATCAGTAATTGTGATGCAAATATCCAACTGTGTTTATCTTTCCACCAGGTTAGAGCTTCCATGACATCTCCAGTACCAAGTTCAGAGTTTGTCACATATTTGGAGCTAAGACATGGTGGATAAAGCACTCAAAATTACCTATGTCTCTCCAAGAAGTCTACTGTTGTACATTTTGGAGACAGAAAGGCAGAAAAGTATATAAAATACGTGATGAAAACAGGCACGAATTTATTTCATATGTTAAGGCTAAAGTCACAACTCTTTATGCAGTTTATTTTTTGTATTTATTTATTTTTATAAATTTTTATTTATTTATTTTGGCTGCCTTGGATCTTCATTGTTACGTGCAGGCTTTCTTTCTAGTTGTGGAGAGAGGGGGCTACTCTTCATTGCGGTGTGCAGGCTTCTCATTGCAGTGGCTTCTCTTGTTGTGAAGTGTGGGCTTTAGGTGCGCAGGCTTCAGTAGTTGTGGCACGTGGGCTCAGTAGTTGTGGCTTGCGGGCTCTAGAGCGCAGGCTCAGTAGTTGTGGCGCACGGGCTTAGTTGCTCTGTGGCATGTGCGATCTTCCCGGGCCAGGGCTCAAACCCATTTCCCCTGCATTGGCAGGCAGATTCTTAACCACTGTGCCACCAGGGAAGTCCCTATGAAGTTTTAGATGAGCTGTTTAAGTACAGATTTGACTGATGATCAACTAAGAACAAAACGATAATGACAGCAATATTATCACAAAATTGACAAATATTTACTTTTTCAATGATCAAGGTTGTCACTTCCTAACTAGCAAGTAAAGACCTTAATAGCTATTTTTATGAAATCTGTGAACTGTAGCTTGCTAAAGCTTATTCAGCTCTTACACTGTACCTAGAATGTACTAAGTACTTCACATGAATCTACATGTAGACTCAAGTAGATATTCCTATAAAATGTAATAATTTGAACAATATTAGTTATAAAGAGTGAATCCAAGCCCAAAGCTCCTCAAAGAAATGCTCACATATATTATGAGGGAGCAGTGAAAATATTAATAGAAACAGAAAAAAAGAGTGCCACATATTTTAAAAACTGCCTCTGTTCTTCCTTGGCGGAAGGCAGTCTTCAGGGAGTCAGAATGGCCTGTCCCTCTGTCCCTCAAAGGAGAGATTTAGGGTAGATAATACATAAATAACCTATCAAACCTGCTGTCTTGCCACATAACATTAGTAAGAGAAAAACTACACCTATGACACTAGTGCATATGTATTACATGATGATGTATATTTAGAAACATGTGAGATTCATTAAGTATTGTTTAAGCTAAAATTCTAATGTTTTCAACAACCCCCCTTCCCCTGTTGCAATGCTAGCCTACTGGTATTCAATAATCAATTGCAACTTCATATTTTTTCTAAATTACCTGTTCTTTGGACAAAATCTCCCTGCCTTCTTTGCAAAGGCCCTTAGATTAAACTAGACTTTTCAGGAAAAAAATGTTCTCTTTGGAGTGTGCTCATGAGGATTAGAAAATTTCTGTTTTCTTTTGCAGGTGAAAACATACAATTTCCAATATACCTACTTTGATTTTTTTCTCAGTGTTCTACTAATTAATCTATGCATTAGCCTCTAAATTCATATACTTTCTAGTCACTGGCTAGAAACCATTCTGAGTAGTTAAGGAAATCTTTATCCAAAGTATCTCTTTTCCTGCATATGAATATTATTGAAGCATATCTATTCCTCATCCAATCCAGCTGGGATGTTTTTATTTCTTTGGAACTTACTTCAGCTCCAACACTTGCCTATTCCCTGGAATAAATGAACTATTTCGAAGATGCCAACTCACCCTTTCTCCTACCCCAATTCCTCAGAATTAGGATTTCCTTTTGTATTTGTTAATAATTTCCCTAAATTATCCCAGGGTATTACCAGTTGTACCCAAATGGAACATTTCTTACTTGTGTACCAATTACAAACTGAAAATATAGCACAGAGTGCCCAATCTCTACCAAATGAATCTCCTAAGTTTTATCATCAATTTATTTATTCAGATTTTGCTTGAATATCAAAACCCAATGAATGAAAAAGTAATATCTGCATATTTAAGTTAAAAGTCGGATATTTGGTTCAGTCAAACCTAAATAGTTATGTGTTCATATTGTAACTGAGAAGACAAGCACAACTATGATTTTACTCTCAGTTTCCATGTCATTGTTTCTCTGATGATCCAATCAAATCCCTTAATCACACTCATCCTTTGGCTCAAGGTGAAAAATACTCTTTGCATGGAGAAATAGTTTTTAATCAATTCAAGATGCAGCTGGAATAAATGCTACTGGCTTGAGTAGCCATTGTTCTTGGCAAATCTCTCCAAGCAATAAACAATGAACACCACACCCTCATGAGAAAGGGAGTGAGGGATAGGGATAGTCATTGTTCTCATTTTATATTGCTAAATATTATTACGGTCTATTTATATGCTGTGGGGACTGACATATACACTTGATATAGAATAATACAGAACAATCAGTGATTGTGAATTGCTGGAGACAAGTATTCTAAGTTTAACAAGCTCTGAATTCAGTCATGAAACTAGTGCTCATTGCAGAATCTATTAAAAAAACAGAACACTTTATCAATAAGCCGATAGGAGGAAAATTTTAGGAGCCAGTCAAGGATTGAGCATATAGATCCATATAGTGTTTACTTGGAAAAAGAACAAAGTATTCACAAGCTTTGAAAACTTTCATGGCTTATCCAAAACCACTTACACATGGCAGTGAGTGCCTCATCAATTGTGTTTTCATTCACTCATTAAATAGGGTTTCAATAAATGATGCCTTTTATAGTTATGTATTTTTGATATTTTAAAAACAGAATTTCTTATTTCTTATCATGTTAAAATTGATACTTGTGGTTCAATGATGGCGGGAAATCCAATTCCACAGCTTCAAACTATAAGGATTTAAACTTTGGAGCCTATGCCTTAAATTCAGAGAATTTTCTTGTAGCATTGAGTATCCTCCTTATTAAACAATTCAGACTTAAATATCTGAGTTGAACCTCTTGCTAACTCTTCCTATGGGTAGTCTGTGTTTTAGTGTTTTAGGCATAGAGGCTGAGAAGATAGTGTGCTATGATTGACAGGATTAGTCAGCTCTAGATTACACTCATCCTCTAAAGAAGTGACCATTTGGAAATATAGAACATGCCCTTCATCCACTGGCCTCTACCAAGGCAAGAAAATCTTATGGGAGGCATCATATTTACGGAGACAATTCAGCATAATGGTTAAGAACACGGGCTTTGGATTTAGAGACCCCAGGGTAGGAGTCTTAGCTCCACTGCTTACAAACTGTGTGACTTCTGGAAATTTACTTAATCTCAGTTTGCACACTATTATAGAAGGAGTACCTATCTCATAGAGTTCCTATGAGGATTAAATAGGGCAATACACATAAAGTGCTGGTATGGAACCTGAAACATACTCAATATATATACAGTCAGCCCTTACTATTCATGGAGTTTGTACCTGTGAATCTGCCTACTTGCTAACATTTATTTATAACCACAAAATCAATACTCAGGGCACTTTCACAATCATTCACAGACATGCTCATAGTGGAGAAAAATTTGTCACCCAATGGGCATATTCCCAGCTGAAGTAGAGTAAATCAACACTCTGCCTTCTTACTTCAGCTCTCATACCATAAACGAGTGTCCTTTTTGCAGTCTATTTAGTATGATGTTTTTCATATTTCTGTGCTTTTTGTTGGCAATTTCTCTATTATAATGGCCTTTCTGAGGGATCAGAGAGAGGGTGGGGAGATGATTAGTGCCCTCCCCTCTACAGTCTCAAACTCAAACTGCTATTTATTAAGAGGGAATATTCCCTTTTATTTTCAGGGCCCTTATCCAGGGCCTTTTTTATTTTAGTCTGTTTGTTCTCTGTTGCAACCTTTGGGCACTCTATGGGAAGTCTCTGGGAATCATATGTGAGCCAGAGCTATGAATGGACTCAGTTCCTTAAGTCCATACATGCTATTGAGTCTACACTCCTCGTCTGATAAGACAAATCTGAATTAAGACTGATGGCATTTTACTACAAAACAGAATTGCTTACATTCCAAATTTTTCTAGTTTATCACATATAGTTAAAAGCCCAGAACTTATCACCCCAGCACTTTTATACATTTTCCCTCTTTCTGGAATGCTGTCCTCTATTTCTGGGGAGTTGCACAGCCTTTCAGTTCGAAACTCAGCTTAAGTATCATCATTTTAGAGAGGCCTTCCCTAGCCATCTTATGCAAAGTAAATGCCCTGATATTCTCTATCATGGCAACCTGCAATTTTCTTCACATTTATCACTGTCTGTAATTGTTTTTTATCTGACACTTGTTTATTATGTGGCTTCTAGCCCAGCATCTAAGTTCCATAAGGGCAGAAATTTGTTCTCTTTTGCTCACTGTTTTCTCCTTATTGTCAAGACCTTGAATTAGTACAGACACCAGTGAATGAATGAATCCTATTGCATTTTGTCAGTTTGAATCTTTATATATTTTATTTTCAAACCTAAACAAAATCGTTCATTATTTGAGATGGATTACCTTCCACTTTTAAACTACCATTCTCAGCATCATCCGGCAAAAGACAGGAGAGAGAGAACAATGCACTTTAAAAAAAATTATTTTACTCATTTATTTTTTTTAAAGGATTGATGGAATTTCCATAGTTATATAGAAAGGGAATGGAGAACGTCCACAGGACATATTGAAGAAATGGTCACTAATTCAGCAAGGTCATCAAGATATATAAATCAGAAAGTATCATTGTGGACTTTTATTACTGGAGTAAGAAATCCCGATTTTCTTCAATAAGCAGTAAGTAGCCTTATGAAGCTTTTGAAAACTATGATATAATAGTAGTTGTTTCTTTTTTTAAATTTAATTTTATTTATTTTTTTATCCATTTTATACATATTAGTGTATACATGTCAATCCCAATCTCCCAATTCATCCCACCACCACCACCGCCCCCTGCCACTTTCCCCCCTTGGTGTCCATATGTTAGAACAATGCACTTTTAACCAACCTGGTGCACTATGCTCATGTCCATCATATTAAATATAGCATCTCAGATCCTAACCCAATGTCCCAAATACATACCACACATAAAACTTCAAATAAACTGTCATTTGTTAGTAGGCCAAGTAGTACTTGAGTTTCTGCATTGGGGAGTCTAAATGCTAGACAAATATAACTTTGAGATTTTTATCTAGAATCTAAGATAATAATCTAATATGTGACACAGTATAAAAAAACACTGTTCCAAGAAGCAGAAAACATGGGTCATAATCTCCATTCTGCTACTAACTTGCTGCATTACTTTGGTCAATGTTTTAAATCCCCGTGGGCCTCACTATCCCCATCTGTAAAAAATAAGGGTTTGGACCAGTAGACACTACAGTTCCTTCCAGCTCTCTATGGCTATAAAAGCTGAATTGAATCCATCTCCTCTTCTTTCACAGAAGAGGTGGTGGAGGCCCAAAGAGCTAAGACCTGCCAGGTCAAGTGTCTGATTGGAAGCACTAAAGCAGACTCCTGCCAGGGTCTGCCATGTGCATGCAGCAGGATACTGTGTTGTGGAGATACCCTGAAGTAAGTATCCCATGAGGACATGAAGAGAAAGACCTAGTTTTTAAATCTGAATAGCTTGTGGTTTCTATTTTACAGGCAGGCCTGCATGGGAAGCCAAATTGTAATGAGGATTGCTTAGTGTGCATGGAATTACAGCAATGGAGCAGGGGAAGGAAAGGAGTCTCTTGATAAGTTGACTGATATTTGAATGAGAACGTGTGTTTGCTAAAAGAATTTGAGACACCCTTCCCAGCATGACTATAATGTTGTTAACCATAATTTTAAGAGTGGGATTGGCAAAACTTGCTCTCTATGGTGGTCACTGTTGAGGTTTGCTTCTGTGACCTTCCTTCTCCCTCACTCCCAGCTTTCTTGAAGTATGATTGACAGATAAAAATGGTTTGTACTTAGGTAGTAAAATATGATGTCTTGATATATATATACATTGTGATATGATTGCCACAGTCAAGCAAATTAACATATCTATCACCTCACATTGTTAACCCCCTTTATTTTTGTGGTGAGAACTACTCCCTTAGCAAAGTTCAAGTGTACAGTATAATACAATACATAATATTATTATTATCTATAGTTACCATGCTGTACATTAGGTCACCAGAACTTATTCATCTTATAACTGAAAGTTTGTACCCTTTGACCAACACCTCCTTATTTCTTCTACCCTCCCAAGCCCCTAGTAACCACCTACTACTTTCTGTTACTATGAGTTGACTTTTTTTTTTTTTTTTTTAGATTCCACATATAAGTGAGATCATGCAGTCTTTGTCTTTCTTTGTCTGGCTTATATATCACCAGGCCTAATGTCCTTCGTGTTAATCCGTGTTGTGGTAAATAGCAGGATTTCCTTTCCCCATTGAATCATCTTGGTTTCCTTGTCAAATATTATTTGACCATATATATGTGGGTTTATTTCTAGGCTCTCAAGTCTGTTCCATTGGTCTGTGTCTGTTTTTATGCCAGTACCATACTGTTTTGATTACTATAGACTTGTAATATAATTTGAAATCAGGAAGTGTTATGCCTCAAGTTTGGTTCTGCTTGATCAAGATTGCTTTATTTATTCAGAGTCTTTTGTGGTTCCATATGAATTTTAGTATTTTTTGACTCTCCTTTTCTCTCTTTCATGGCTGACCATCTGATATTCTTTCTTTAGTATTGTTAGTAAATCTGTTTTAGTTGGGCTCTTAAAAAACCCAGAAACTGCTTCAAGTATTTACAATGGGTTTTAATTCAGGAAATTAGTTACACAAGTGATGTCATAGCTTAAAAGCAAAACAAGGAGTAATGATAAAGCAACCCCAAAATTAGCAGTAGCAGGAAACCCCTTACCAGTAGACTAGAACTGTGTTGTCCAGTATGGTAGCCAGCCACACCTGGTTGATGAGCACTTGAAATGTGGCTAGTCTGATCTAAGATGTGTTCTTAATGTAAAATACATGCCAGATTGTGAAGAATTAATATGAAAAAAAGAATGAAAAATAGCTCATTAATAGTTTTTATATTGAATACACAGAGAAATATGTTGGGTTAAATAATATATAGTATTTAAATTCATTTCACCCTTTAATTTTGACTTTTTAAATGTGGCTATTAGAAAATTAAAACTTACATGTATGGTTCTTACATTATATATATATATATATGTTTGATGGTGTTGGGCTAGAGAGACAAATGTAGAAGGTGACATTACTAAAGCTCAGGATCCAGAACCTCAATGGGCTGAGAACTAGAGGCAGGAAGGAAACACAGCTGTTGCTTGAAATGCCAACCGGAGCCATATAGAAGGGGAAGAGTACCCTGGCTTTACCCTGCCACCCCAATCTCCTGTCAGTGCTGCTGAACCCAACAGGAAGTCACCTGGAAAATGGCAGCCCCCAGGGGTCAATCTTCCTGTGATATGGAGTGGAGTGGGGCAGGGGCAGGGAATGCATCTGAGGGCAAATGGATTCGTTTAGATTACAGTCAGGTCCCAGTGTGTCCTTTTTGTTCATTCACTTATTCAAAAAATACTGATTGAGTATTTCAGTACTCAATACTTACTACAGAGACCGTTTAGAATTATTGTCCTGAATTCCTGATCCTTGCTGTTCAGATTCTTTACTTGATTTGGTTCCACATTCCCTCCCTGCCTAGACTGTGGTCTGGATACTTATAACTTCCCTGTCTTTGATCTTTGAGTTGTCCTATTCTCTGTTATGTTCTTCATGTTTCTTTGACAAAGAGTATTTGAACTCATCATCGTATCTTGTTCTCCTAATTCCTAGTGTCTCGTCCTGGATTTTCACTCAGTTCTTTATTCAGTCTTATTTATAGTGCTTATACAATCCCTGGTACCAAATAACCAGCTACTTCCCACAGAGTATCAGCTACTATAGCCAGTCTTGTAAACAATAAGCCTTGTTTCTCCTTTCTTCTTTCTTGCTCCCTCTCTATAATACACCACCACACATGAAACCAGTGGTGAAAAAGCTGACCTCATGACCCATGGCATGAAAAGATACCTAAAAGGAAATATACACATCTTGAGTCTAAGGGTGAATCTTTCTGGCCAAAAGCTAATTCTCATAAAGTGTTTACCTTGGAAAGGTTTACTCTTTAGGCCTGGTAATCACCAGTTTCATAGAGAAATATGTGCTTTTATCATCAATAACCATTTTACCCAGAAATGGCTAAAATGGTTACTGTGTGTTAGGCAATTTTCTAAACAACAGAATACAAGATGAAAAGGTAAAAAACCCCTGGAGGGTAGATATAAGAAAAGATAAGTAATCTAAGGAGTCATGATAACAAGTGGCACAAATAATGAAAGTCCTGGGGGTTTAGGTGAAGAACTCCCTTATGTCACAGAGTGTTTCAGAAAAGAAGGGAACCTGAGCTGGGCTTTTCAAGAAGGCAAGAATTAGATAAACAAAGTGGAAGGATAAAGTTTTCCAGAAAGGGAAAATTGTATACACAATAGGAATATACAGAAGCAGGAATAAATTCACTCTCTATTGAAATGGAGTATATTATGGCCAGGAAGCTCAAGCCTTTCAAGAGTAGTCTTCATCTCAGTGAGACCCCGGAGCAGTATCAACTTGAGTGAAGGACCTTATAGCATTTTTATTAAGATTAACGATATGGCTGGAAAGTGCAGCTTGTTAGGAGGTAGAATGGGAATCTTTCATCGTTAGTACTCGTGACACTACAACATGACTTGGCTCCCACTTTGGACCATAAGCTTCACAAGGGACAATGCCTGACCTGTTCACTGTTTAGTCCCAAGGCATGGCCCAGAGATGCTCAGTGATTCTGTGTTGAATGAATGAATGCCAATAAATGGTGTGATAATGCATGAGTCCCTGGGCTGAGGAGACCCAAGGCAAACATTGATTCAATATTGCTTTATTCCAGAATAGAGTTTAGGGAATTAGAAATGAAGTTACGCATTGTACTCCAATTATTAGGAGAAATCCTTTCAGGGACTTTGGGCAGTGTGTCCTCTGGGTCACAGTTTTACGGGACTTAGGAATCCCAGTGGAGAATTTGGTCAACCTGGCATGTTATTAGGAGATGATAAAATTTATAATATAATTGTCATCACCTATGCCTTTGTAATAGTTTTCTTTATGATAATACCTATTTAAGGCTGATTCTATTAGGTACATCGGATTGAATTTAAAGTTATATTAGATTTCATATCAGAGCTAATATTCCAGAGACCAGATCCTGCAGGCCAAGGCTAGTTCATTAAATTCTGAGATATCAAAGCAGATAAATTATGATCACAGAACCTGGGGAACTAGAAGGATCATTGAAAGTTTCAGGGGAACAGCATTACATGAGGGAGGGTTTTGAGGAAGTCCCAGTTTATTGACTTAGACCCTGGGGAGTGTTGCTGTGTGTCAAATGCGGGCTGTTTGTTAATCCAACATTCTACCATATGGAGGCCAAATGGCTGTTTAGAGTGGGCATTGTCTCTAGAATCAACCAGAGTAGGATTCAAAGCCTAGAGTCTACACATATTATTCTATAAGTTTAAACAAGTGATGGGGGTAAACATAGCGCTTACACCATAGCTGCAAGAATTCAATAAAATAATGCAAGTAAAGCCCTTGCCTGTCACAGAGAAAGTGCGCAGTAAATGTTAGTTCTCTCTGTAAGAACAGTAGAAGTGCACCTAATACACGGGAGTCTTTAGTTTTCCAAAGAGGACACACACCCCCACACACAAAACAAACACACAAAGCTGAACGTTCATTCAGACCAACTGTGTACATGCCCTATTTCCTACGCCTTACCCCAAAACGTAATTCATTCAACCCTTTACTCCCTTTGATCTTGGATTTATTTGCCCATGAATCATTTTTGTGTATCCTAGTTCCCCAGATGAATGCTTCTTGCTCTGACTCCAGCACAGCTCCCCTGTCCTGGTTTTGCTTCACTGACAAGGTTTTGGCCTGTGTGTCTTGCTCTTCTTAGCATCTGACCTAAGTTTGCCCCCACGTTTCACTTCCATCCTTCCGATGACTCATGGTGGCCTTCATATTACTGCAGAGCTAAAACATATTTCACAGAGAGAAAACAAAGTAAATAGCCTTAAAGAGGCCTTTTGGTTGAGGATGAGAGAACAGAGTTGGAGAGAGAGTTTCCAGAGTGGAAAGGTACACAGAACACACTTCTCCCACTTTACAATCCTGTCTGGGGATTGTGACAGTAAATACCGGCTCTGGTGGCAGTAGGATTAGTCAAGGAGCCACTTAATCAGAAAAGCTCTTTACCCTTAAAAATACCGTCCATTTCTCTACTTACAGAAATGGAAAGAAAAAGCTAGTTGTGTGATTCCTCAAATCCCTGAAATTGTAGTTTGGGTGCAGATTTTCAAAGTGGTCTCTGCCAGAGTGTTACTTTGATAAGCTGAGAACCAGGCATTCAGCTTTAGGGAAGCCAGGGATTTGGAGGTAAGCCATGGTGGGCCCAGCGCCAGCTCCCAGACTTGTGATGTCTTATGGCATTTACAACTCACTGCCTTCCATTGAAACCATTGCCTCAGAAGAAGGGGATAAGAAAAGAGTGAGCCATCCTAATCAGGGAATTGCCCTAGGCCATTGGGATACCTGCTCTGTTATGGGAAACCCTGCAGTTTGAGCATTGGTATAGTTCAACATGGCAAAGACTGGAGGAAAGTGATGCTAACCATGATTGAAGATTCCACCTCTGGCATCTCATATGCAAAAAAATACAAGCCTGCAAATCTCTCCACCTTTCCACTAACCCCTTTCAGAGTCATTAAGGCAATTTGGGGGCCATGAGAGCTGGTTGTCTGGCAACACCAGGCTCTGTCCACAGAGAGAAAGTTCTTTTTCACAAACCACAATCTTCTTCCTCAGAGCCTCTGCCCAGTCCTCCTTATTCCTGCCAGGATACTGCCTCCTCCTTGTTATAATATTCCACATTTTCTCCACATCCAATAATACAGTTCAGGGAGTCCCCTCTAACATAAAATGTAGTATGTCAGATGGTTTTAAAGTGCCTTAGAGGAAAATTAACCATGATTAGTGAGGTAGAAAATGAGCTGTTACTATTTTATATTAGCGTTGTCTGGGAAGGTCTCTTTGATAAGATGAAAATTGAGCAGATAATTGAATAAAATATCCAGTGAGACTTGGAAGTATTAAAGAAAGATTATTCTAGGCAGAGGGAACAGCCAGTGCAAAAGCCCTGAGGTGGCAGAGTGCTAGGCATGTGTTCAAGGAAAAGCAAGAAAGTCAGTATAGCTGGAACACAACAAATAAGAAGAGTGACAGAAGAGCTCTTGGGGAGCCAGATCACTTAAGGTTTTAGAGGCTTTTACTCTGGGAAAGACAGGAAACCATGGGAGAGTTTTGAGCAGAAGAAGGACATGAGCTGACTTGAGTTTTTAAAGGATCACTGCCTGCTGTGTTGAGAATAGACTAGGGAAACAGGAAGGAAAAAAACAGCTAGAAAATTATTGCAGTAATCCAGGTTTGTGATGATAATAGCTTAACCAAGATCATAGCAGTGGATGTAGGTGAGAAAATTGGAACACAAAGACATGCTGAGAATTGGTAGTATTATGGATATATTTTTAAGGTGGAGCCAACAAGAGTTCCTAAAAGATTGATGGTAGGGTATGAGGACAACAGAGGAATCACACAAACGTGCAGGGGTTTTGGCCCAAGCAACTGGATTGATGAATTGCTATTGGTAGAGATAAGGCTAACTGCAGGAGGATAAGAGTTGAGGGGAAAATCAAGAGTTCTGTTTTCAACACATTGAATTTAAATTTGTATTAAACATCTGTGTGGAGGTTTTGAGTAGACAGAAAAGACTTCACGTAAGAGGTCCAGGCTGAACTATAATTTTGAGCATTAGTGGTATATAAATGGTATTTAAAGCCATGAAACAACTTGAAATTGTAGATATATAAAGACATCCAAAGATTGAGCCCTGGGGCAGGACAACGTTTAGAGTTCAAGTAGTTGTGGAAGAGTCGCCAAAGGTGACTGAGAAGGAGCAGCCAATGATGTAAGGAGAGAACTAAGAGAGAGTGATGTGCCAAAGCCAAGTAAAGAGACTATTCAAGAAGGAGGAAGGGATCAACTTTATTGAATGCTGCTGTTAGGTCAAGAAAGAGGAGAACTGAGAGATGACTAAAGTGGAAAGTTGAAAAATGGAAGTTGTCCTACAACTAAACATTTAATGTATTTTCTCTTAAAGAAGAAAATTGAAGACCCTAACAGAAATATGTGAGACACATTTATTAATTTACACTATAAATTTGGTGACCAAATTTCCTAAAGACTAAAATTGATACAGCTGGTATAATACTGGAGCAAAATATTTGAAAATAAGATTGTTCTCTAAAACTCAAGCCGTGTAGATAATGACCAAGAAAGAGCCCTCAGCAGAGAGATTGGCTCACTACATTCTGGATGTCTTTCCACCCCACTGAGAATCAGTGACTCATTCATCCATTTTTTCCTTTATTTTATAAAACACCAATACCCATACCTCTCTATTTCTCTATTTTTTCCCCTCTATCTGCCTATCTAACCATCCTCTGCCTACCAACCTACCTATCTACAAAAATAATGCTGCTTTAATAGAAGATAGCCTTAACACATAGTTTTTGCCAGCAAGATCAAAAGATTTTATAACATTTTATTCCTTAATATTTGTAAAGGCTATAGAGGAATATACCATTTTTTTTTTGCTGCAAGAACAAGAACCACTTTGAGAAACAACCTAAACCTATCATTAACAGTTTATGTCTCTTTGTATACAGAGATTTGTATTCTTTATGAGGAAGGTCAAGGGTGAGGCATTTCAGAATGCAGTAATAATTGCAACACTTCTCAGAATGACCACAAATTACAGTGAGGATAATGAGAATGTGTTCAGTGGAGTTTGAAGTGCCTAGAGGATGTTTAGGAGGAAAAAATGTCAGGTAGGAAGGGATATATGGATACATGGGTTTGTAGAACAAGATAGAAGTCTATTCTGGGTAAATAAAGTTAAGAGTTTGAGCCATCATAAGATGGGAAAATTTTGGTTTTGATAGAGTCATAGAGAGAGATTATAGAGGCACAAAGGAGAAAAGCTGAACAATTATTCTGCTAAATTGTTCAGGGGACCTCCCTCTCTTTCATAACTATGCTTAATCAACATGAAAACATTGTTTTCTCATAAAATGCCACTTTTCATTCCATAATTGTAAAACTAAACTGTGAGAGAAAATAGTGAAAGCAGTTCATCATCAGCCTTCACGTCTCATCAAAGGAATATGCTGAGAAGTCTCTCGTACTCCTTGATGCCTCCTGCCCCCGTCCAACTATTTTTGGATTACAGTTGTTCCACTATCCTGTAAAAGCCTGGGGTATTTTCCTGGGGACATTTCTGGATAGGGATATCCAGAACAGAGTAATCCTTCTCATAAAAACAACAGAGCATATAACCCTCAGAGATGGAGTGTGTCTAGATAATATTTAATTTGTTGTTTCATTTCTTCTGAATCATAATGTGCTTTATTTCCATTTGTAAGCATGGTAAGAGCAGACATGAAATGGCTCTGAAAAAACACTGCTATTTCTCTTTTAAGAGGTTTTTTACTTTCTTCTTGATTTGAACAACGATGACACTATTTGGACTTTCTGTGGTAAAGCTGTTTCTTTTAAAAGTCAGATTTGATTCTACAGACGTTTTAAGTTCAGCACATTACATCTTGCGCTAGCATCTAATTCAAGCTCCTAATTATATAACCATCCTTCCCTGCTTTCATTACCTCTTTTGTGATCAGGACTGGTGCCTTTGTGAGTGTATATATGACACCTATAGCCCAGCATCTTGCAAATCAGATGTATTTTCATAATGAAACTGACTGCCCTGGAAAAATATTAAAAATTCATGTCTTAGTTTTGAATTATTAGAAAATTGAAAATGTATATTTTAATACATTGAGTTGTTTAACATGAATTTAAATGTGTCATTGAACAGAATAGTAGATATACTTCGCCATTCAATTTTTTCTTGGTACTTCAGTTCAAAATGTTTTCCTTACTTTTTTCCAAGAAATGTATTAAAACTTTCCTTATAATTGAAGCAAGGATTGTTTTTTGACCAGGATGAAAATCATAAACAAAATTCACAATATGAGTAACATACATGGAAGTATATTAAGAAAATATGTGTGCTTTTATTTGTGCTGAGATAGAAGATGCTCAACAATTAGAAACCCAGATCACCCAACTGTGCACCCGAAGTTGCTTTGGCATGAAGCCATTCAGGCAAAACAAAAGTTGACAAAATGGTGGGAGTTGGGCAGAAGATGATAGAGGGGATAAATGACACTTTGCAGTTGCCTTTTTAAGGAGCCATTTTAATGTGTGGACTTTTTCACACAATCCCCAAACAAACCATATTAAAATTTCAACTCCTTTTAATATTGAGAAATATTAAATATCCTTACCCCATCCCTTGGCAAAGAAACTAGTAAGGCACAAAGTAAGGGTAAGGTAGGGTAGGGATGAGGAGACACCCAGGCATCATGTAGCAGACACAGTACACATAATCAAGAGACATGTATTTACCAGACTTGCTCATTTCCGAAAAGGCCATCCAGTCATTCTTCACTAAAGCAACTGTCCGTTCTCTAAGAATTTACATGACCGAGTGAATGGTTCAAGTGTCAAATTCTGATTTCTCTTTTAAAGCTATAATGGCAATACTAATTTATTTTATTTTATTTATTTAGTTTTTGGAGCACTTTCTTCTTTTTTTAATTGAGGTATAGTTGATTTTCAATGTTGTATTAATGTCAGGTGTACAGCAAAGTGATTCAGTAATACCTACATATATATCTTTTTTTCATATACTAATTTATTTTACATCAATACATGCAACTTCTGCTTAATAGTGACAACTGGCTTTTTTTTTTTTTTTTTTATGGTACGTGCGCTTCTCACTGTTGTGGTCTCTCCCGTTGCGGAGCACAGGCTCCGGATGCGCAGGCTCAGCGGCCATGGCTCACGGGCCCAGCCGCTCCGCGGCATGTGGGATCTTCCCGGACCGGGGCACGAACCCATGTCCTCTGCATCGGCAGGCAGACTCTCAACCACTGCGCCACCAGGGAAGCCCGACAACTGGCTTTTTAAATCTGAAAATGAAGATAGGCATGTATACCTTCTGTGGGCTTCCTGAAATAGGTCGTATTTGGGAAAGGGAGGATATTGGGGCAGTAATTTCATCTATTAATATTAGCATCACTCTCCATAGGGAATCCTTAATTTATACTTAATGATTCTCTCAGTACTCAATAAAACACATATATTAATATTCTTAAACTGAAAGTCTCCTAAGATTGCCTGGGGTTAATGTGTTGCAAATATTTCTTAGTAATTAAAAAAAGGGAGGAGAAGGTTGTACATTAAATGCCATTTTAATACACTTTGACTTAGTGTATTATTTATTGCCACACCGTGGCAAATGGCTGCCTCCAGTAAATGTGTCGAAATGCCTGTGTAGTCAAAAGAGCCTTGAGAAAGTGACTCCATAAAGTTTTCTTTCAAATGCAAACCTAGGGATCAGAATTAACTTGGACCTACAGAATGTAGCAAATTTTGTTCTTTTCCTCATGAGAATAGTGGATGGAAAGTTTTCTTTTTTTAATTGCTTTAAAGAATGCATGATTGTGTCTTTTGGAAACCTCCAGATCAATCTCTTATTTTCTACTGCAGCAAAATATCAGATACTAGAATACTTGAGAAATAGTGAAATATGATTAACTTGTTATTTTATTTTTCTGATGTTTAAGAAATTTTTTTTTTCTGTGCATGGTTGTTTTCATAGTCACTTTAGGAGAAGTAGGTGCAAGGAAACATTATAAAATATATTAGTCCTTTCTTCTGGCTTAATTGAATATTTATTAATTCAATAAGTATTTATTGATCATCTGTTTGCTAAGCAACATTGGATGAAGGACTGTATGTTTTTGCCCTCAAACAGTTCATTGTTTAGTAGGAAGAGAAGGGGATATGAATGTAATTATAGGGTATATTAGTCAAACTAGGCTAACTGTTAAAACAAGCAGTGTTAAATTTCAGTGGTTTAACACAGCCTAGGTTTATTTCTTGGTTATGTTGCCATACACTGGGGGGGCACAAAGAGGATGGCACAGGGTCTCTGCTCTATGCAGTCATTCAGGCTTCTTCCATCTAGTGGCTCTGTCAGTTTTTTGGTCCTCAGAGAGCTCCACCAAATTTTCTACATCTGTCTAGAAGGCCAGGGAAAAAAGAACATGCAGTATACAAGGGAGGTTTCATGGACCAGGCCTGGAGAAGCCATCTTGCCACATTCTGTTGGTCAGAACTCAGTCATATGGCTGCACCAAACTTGAGTGTTTTGATCCAGTTCATAGGACTTTAAAGATGTTTAAAGTATATATATATATATATATATATATATATATATATATATATATATATATATATATATATATTCGTATATGTCTGTTTTTCTGGGATTTCTGTTGTGATGCATTGGTTTATTTATTCATCCCTGTATCCATACACACTGTCTGTATTATTTTTTTTTTTTAATTAATTAATTTATTTATGGCTGTGTTGGGTCTTGGTTGCTGTGCACGGGCTTTCCCCAGTTGCGGCGAGCGGGGGCTACTCCTTGTTGCGGTGCATGGGTTTCTCATTGCAGTGGCCTCCCCCGTTGAGGGGCATGGGCTCTAGGCGTGCAGGCTTCAGTAGTTGTGACATGTGGACTCAGTAGTTGTGGCTCGCAGTCTCTAGAGCGCAGGCTCAGTAGTTGTGGCGCACGGGCTTAGTTGCTCTGCGGCATGTAGGATCCTCCCGTTCCAGGGCTCGAACCTGTGGCCCCTGCATTTGCAGGCAGATTCTTAACCACTGTGCCACCAGGGAAGTCCCACACTGTCTGTATTATAAGTCTGGTAGATGGAGACTCCTTACCTTGTTCTCTTTTTACAAAATGATCCTGGCAATTATTGGCCATTTGCTTTTCCAACAAAATTTTTGAGTCACTTTATAAAAGTTCCATGAAAGAGCTTGTTCCATGAAATGTTTTGATTTAAATTGCATTTGACTATCATTTTCTTAGAATTAAATTTGTACCTGATTCACCCCAGACTTTATTACATTGTAGTTGCTCCATAAACACTTTATTGACTAAATGAAAGATGACACTTCTAAGCTTCAGGACAATGAGCCCATTATAAGCATTAACTATGCTCAGAATTGCAAACCAATTTTAAAATTGAGCAAAATAAAATTTAAAATTTAACTGTTGCAGATCCTCTACCATATAATGTAGTCCAAAGATATTATTAGCTTTTCAGGGCACTGAATTTAGTCATTCGGATATTTAACTGTGACAACATATGTAAAATGCCTAGCACATCAATTAGTCTTGTTTTACATGGTAACAGCAGATGGTATGGTTGAATACGTGGTAATTCCCTTTTGCTAGACCACTGTTCTACCTTATTAGCTAGATCATTAAATGCTACTTTTTTAAAAGTAGCCCAGGGAAACAAAAAATAAACATTGATGTTTTATTTGTTACTTTAAAAATATTATTTAATACTTATAAAGTTTATTACTACTATTTAAAATCAATTAATTTGAGTGCTAATAGTCCCTAATCAAGCTACAGCTACATTCCTGTATGACTATTTGATTGTTTGCTAAAGTTTAACAGCAACATACGTAAAAGTTACTCTTACTAAAACATAAGATTATCTTTTAAATACCTAAAAAATTTAATATAGATCTGTGATGGTGAGCTTTTCCTAAAAGGTAAATGGACCACCAATGTGAGCTAATGAGTAAACTTTAGTATTATGTGAAAAATAGTTTTGACACAAAGTATTTTCCGAGGAAAGGAAACACATACCAACTGGTATCCTTACCTGCAAAAGCATATCCTAGTTGAATGACATAATCCCAGGGTTGGAAGTTGCCTTGATAAGATTCATTACTATTTCCTTCCTCTCTCCCCATCCCCCTTCCCCATAATGTCTCTGTTTCTAATCAGGAAGAATAAAGTTCATGGCTGAAAGGCAGTTAGGAAATCCAGATGGGCAGCAGGAAACCACAAGTCTGATTTTCTGTTTATAGGACTAGATAGAGAAGTTGACATAGTCTATTAAATTGATGAGGTCATTAATGGTTCATTCTTTCTCTGAACCTATAGATAGAGGTGAAGGATAAAAAGATTCAGAATAGACCTAATGTGCTACAGTCACATTACAAGTGGTGAGAGAGATGTGAGTAGATCCCAAGCTCATGCCAGGAAATACTAAACACCACATTTCAAGGTGTCTGTGAGAAAAAAAAAAATCCCAACTCCAGCTATAATTTTACTTTACCACTGTCCACTATCAGACTGTTCCAGAGGACTGAAAATGACCAGAGCTTGTGCTCAAAAGCACATGTAGGGCTTCTAGACTCTAAAGCAGGCAATTTGGAGTTGTAGCGAATTGGCAGAGCATAGCTCTGAAGTAACAGTCATTTGTAAAACTATCTTGAGCACTAGAAAGAAACACTAGAAATATTTACCAGGTGGCATTTTGAGTTCTCTCTTGTCTGCCTGAAGCTCAGAAGTAACAGGAATGTGCCACAGCTAGAGAGCAGGCCCATTCTTGGTGTCCTTATAACCCAGAAATCATTTGCACACCCTTCTGCCCCAGCAGGGCTTGGGATGGAGGGGAAGAGCTCGGACCCTGGAGTCAGACAGTTTGGGTTGGATCCCAGCTCTGTTATTTACCAGCCATGTCTTGGGCCCAGGCCCTTGGAATCTCAGTTCTTTGCTCAGTAGTATGGGAATAAAAATATTGATCAGATTGCTGTGAGGATAATATAAATGAAGTAGCTCCTTCTAGAAAAGGCCCCCAGGCCTCACATCTCTCACCATTGACTCTCAAGTGCCTAAAATTCCTTTATTGGTCATGACTGTGAGATAAGGCAGGGGTGATGCACTAAAAATAGAAATGTATGGGGTGTTGGTGGTAGGGGTGTATGACATTTTCAAACTAGCACCTTGGTCTTTATTTACTTTTGCAAACTAGTTAACCAGTCACTATGCAGAGAATTCATAGGCTAGGACAGAGTATAGAAAAGTTTGGAATATAAAAAGGCATTTAGAAGCAGAGTATGAGGACCTATCAAAGAGGGAGAGCCTGGGGTGGGAGAGTGAGGTGACACTGAAGCGCTTGGGTAAGGAAATGTGAGTCCTCAGGATTAGAAGAGGAGGGTAGTAAAACAAAGTGGGGGTGGAGGTGGGAGAGGAGAGTGACTGTACGCAGAAATGACACTTGAACTTGGAGTCATCCTTGATTCCTCTCTCTCACACACACCTATAGCCAAATCATCAGCAAATTCTATTTCCAAAGTTTATCCAGCACCCAATCAGTTCTCACCACCTCCGCAGTTACCCTGGTTTAAACCATCTTATTCTCATGTCCCATACCACAGTAGCTTCCTACTTGTGCTCTGCCTACCCTTCCCTCCTACTGTCTGTTCTCTGAGTGTTCCTTTTAAAACATAATGTCAGATCATATCACTCCTTGCTCAGAACTCTCTAATGACTTCCTATTTCACTCACAAAAAAATAGTAATAATCCCTAGTCCTCCCCATGGCCTGCTTTCCTGACCCCACATGATCTAGCCCCAGCAGCCCTCTGACCTGTCCTCCTTTGGCCCACTGTGCCCAGCTGCACTGACCTTACTGTGAGTTGAACATTCTTCAGCCTTAGCACATTGGCACATTTTTTCCTTTCTCTGGAACTTCCTACCTCCAGAAATCTACATGACTCACTTCCTCACTTTACTCGGATGTCACTTTCTCATCCCAGAGGCCTTTCTGACCTCCCCTAATATGGCACCTTGCACCCCCATCATCATCTATTCCCCGATGCTGGTCTTGTACCCAACCACACTACCCAGTGACAGCCTGCCATTGGGTTTGCACAGAGGCATACAGCCACCTCATTGGAGCATGAGCTGCCACACAGCTCATCTGTGAATCTGAAGCCTTTCCTTTGAGCTGTACTAATCTGTTCTCTGAGGGCCAGGAACTGGGTTCTGTGGACTTCAGATGTCCCTGCTCTGAACTCCATCCAGCAAAGTGGGGTCCAGGGGTATGGCCAGTTCTGAGAAATCCTGGATAGCATATAAGTGACCAGGAACACATATCTTTTGCAATTTGTTTACTTTACCCTCACAGAAGGTATTTGCCTGGAGGCCTACCTAACAGAACATCTTAAAAATATTGACCTTAATACACTTCTAAGCAATCTCAGAAAATATTTAAAATAAATGGAGACTAGCAAAACAGTCTCCTCCCAATAGCCAGGGTCTCAGCTATGGAGAAATTCCAGTGGTATTTGAGTCTCAGTGATGGCTGGTTGCTATCAGGTTGGCCAGAATAGCTATTAGTGTAGCGAACGTTGTGATGTGTCACCCAATTCCCACTGCAGGGCAGACACACATTCTCCCGGTGCTGGGAGTGTGGCCTGCTGATGACTCACAGCTGAGTCCCTCTCTGGGCCTTTCCTATAGCCGAAGGGAGCTGTCTGGCCCAGTTACATTCCCTACCTAGGGATAGCCCACACCTGATGACTGGTCAGCATGGAGGCAAAAGGCCTGGTGTCTGTACCACAGTCTGAGATGACTCTAAAAAGCCTTCCCAGCTTCAGAGCTCCCTTTGGGATTGGCTGTGACCTTTCCTGCAACTACTTTACCAAATCTCGCTTTCCTCACTCCCTCACAGGAGGCGTTCTCAAGCGTGCCACCCCATTTACTTCCTGCGTACAAATCTCCATCTCAGGGTCTGTCTCCCAGGGGACTCACCTTAAGACACTGAAGAAATTCAATCTAATCATTACAGTGGCCTGAAGAACCAGCCTGCGCCACCTGGGGTCAGGTGATTGCCACTGCGGCTGATTCAGGAACTTGGGGAAATGTATTGACTCTTTTTTTTTTTTAACTTTTTATTTTATATTGGAGTATAGTTGATTAACAATGTTGTGTTGATTTCAGGTGTACAACAAAGTGATTCAGTTATACATATACATGTATCTATCCTTTTTCAAATTCTTTTCCCAATTAGGTGGTTACAGAATATTGAGCAGAGTTCCCTGTATTGACTCTTACAGACTGTTAATGAGTAGCAAGTGGCAAAGCCAGAGCTCAACCCACACATTCCACTCCAGCTAAGGTTTCAAAAGAGAGCTGGATCCACTCGAAAGGCATGCCACCCTCTCAATGTTCCCACACTGCTTCCAGACTGACCTTTCAGTTCCTCACACAGGGTGAGCTCTCTTCTGACTCAGGGCCTTTGATTTTGCTGTCACCTGTATCTTAGAAGTGTTTTCCTGGAATCTTGGCTTGACTGGCCTCTTCTCAGCCTCAAAGTTTCAGCTTAATGCTGCATCCTCAGGGAAACCTTTCTGGAATGCCTATAACCAAAGTCATTTCCCCCACTCCATTTGATACCCATTTATCCCAGATCCTTGCTTATTTCTTTCAGTGGTTTTCATTTACCCTAAATGTTCTTGTTTGTTTATGTCTCCTACATAACTGTTTTTAAAAATTTCTTCTCTCCCCCTACAGACTGCAAGCTCCATGAATGTAGAAACGATCTAGCTCACTGCTGTATCCACAGCGACTGGAATGGCACCAGACATATGGTAGGTTTTCAGTAAATGCACTGGATGAAAACATGAACATCCTTTTCATTCTTTAGTCTTCTCTCTACACACTACAAGAAGCTATCTGAGCCAACGTACAGACACACAAGCTCTTATACAAGGAATTGGCTGGAGCCAAACGACAAGGTCTGGAGAGAGGTTTGTTTCTACTCTCTGTGTTTATAATGCTGGCTTTGAGGGTTGGTGGGGGTGGAGATGTGTATAATATAGGAACAGACAAATTGCAAAACCAAGTATTGAGGATGGGAGTACGAGTCAGCTGGGAGTTTCTACTTGATGCCATGTGAAGTTGAAATGCAGGTCCTCTTGCAAGTTCATGTGGATGTTGGAAGAATTGCTTTTCTTACATCTGTAGAACTCAGAGCCAGCAGGAGGAAGAGAAGCCCTGCTGTCTGGAGTCTCTGAGGGACAGACTGACTTTCCTGGAACAGTTCATGTAATGAAAAGGAAACTTACGTTGTTCACCCTTTCTAGCTGGGACTCAGAGTAGAGCAGTCTTTGGAGCCTCAGAGAAAGTTCTGGCTGACCAGCTGTGAGCCCAGTGAAGGCATGGCTAGAAGCAAGACAGCTGTGTCTGTTCTTGACATGAGCCTTGGAGGCCCTGCAGGAGTAGGGCTCATGCTCTTATACATGAGCTGGCTCCCCACCAGACCTACCACACTTGTACGGCCCCTGCAAAAGTGGCAAGGTGCTTAAACCTGTATGCATCCTCCCAGTCTGTATCCTGGCCAGCCTCTGCTGGAGAGCCATAGCATCATGAGGAGATACCTGAGTCAGAAGAGAGCCTGGGGCTTATCCGCTGCAGTAGTTTTTAAGCTGGGTCCTCTGCTTTAACCAGAACAGCTTCGCTTTTCATCTCTTTTCTCCATTTCACTTGAGAAAGGCAGTATATTTCTAAAGGAATTAGAAACTACCAAACATATAATTCTGTGTTAGAGTTGAGGAAATCAAAATCCCAAGAGGTGCAGTGAGGAACTGTAGTCCTAAAACAGCTAGTGACAGAATCAAACTATGACTTGTGGGTGTTGTGTCTTCAAACCCAGCTCCATTTCTCAACCTCCTGCATTATTGCTGTGCCAGTCACTTTATATGGCCTTCTTTGTTACTTAACCTTCCAGAGCTAGTTCTACCCTCTTCCCGGGCATGACTCTTCCCTCCTGGAGTTCCAGAAAAAGGCACAACTATGGAAAAAGTAAACACAACTGTCCTCTAGTCCAACCCCACACTCCTCTGTCCCCGTGGAATATACCCCATCAGCGTACACCATCTGGTTTCTCAGAGCAGCACTGCTGAAAGCCATTCTGTCTAACTAGGGTTACAGGTGAGTAAAGATGTGATTGCTCTCAAACCAGTTCCACTCGGTCCATAGAGTCTGCTCTTTGATCTTTGTCCCCTCCTACCCCTTTTTTTGAGGGGCGAGGGGGAGATGGTGGTGAAATTACAGGGAAAGGGGGATGTATGAGTTAGTTATTGCTGCACAACAAGTTAATGCAAATTTAGCAGCTTAAAACAATATGCAATTATTATCTCACAGTTTGCATGAGTCAGGAGTCTAGGCAAAGCTTAGCTGGCTCCTCTGCTTAGGGTCTCACAAGACTGCACTCAAGTGGCTGCAGTCTCACCTGAGATTCAGGGGTCCTTTTGCAAGTTCATGTGGATGTTGGAAGAATTGATTTTCTTACATCTGTACAACTCAGAGCCAGCAGGAGGAAGAGAAGCCCCACTGTCTGGAGTCTCTGAGCTCAGGGAAAGAAGAAGCCCTCTTTTAAAGGACTACCTGATTAGGGCAGGCCCATCTAGGATAATCGCCTTTTAATTAAGTCAACCTCAAACTGTTTAGGAATTTACTTTCATCTGCAAAATCCCTTCTATAACACAACATAATTATGGGAGGGATACCTCATGCCTATCACCATATCCTATTAGTTAGAAGCAAGTTGCATATCCTGTCCACACTCCACAGGAGAAAGGTACGTGAAGGCATGGATACCAGGAGGCAGGGATCACTGGAGTCATCTTAGAATACTGCTACCACAGGGGGATTATTAGAAGGATAATAAAAAATGAACAAAGGTTAATTCAGGATGAGGAAATGGAGCCTCAAAATGGTGAGAAACGTACTCATGGTTACCTCATCGCAGAATCAGTTTTCTAATCTGGAGTGTCTGAAGCCAGGGCTTATTCATTTACCCTCTACTTCCTAACTCACACATTTGAAAAACAAATGAAGGCTGTTGTGAGGTTCAATGGCAAGAAACCTGGATAGGCAACAAGAGACCTGTTTTCTCTTCCAAATTTATCATCTAACTAGCTCGATATAACCTTAGTCAGCTCCTTAACTCTATGTCTCATTCTTTCCTCCCAGTAACCCACCTGATTTTTGTGAGCATTAGCAAAAAGTGTCAGGCATTGCAGATAGTAGGTAGCTATAAATGCTCATTAAACTAAAATGAAAGGTAGCTGTTTTAAGTGGAAGGAGGTTTACCAGTTGAACCTCTTCTCCTTCTGCCAAGTGTGATCTCAAATGCTATGAGTGTTGGTATGATTGGAGGAAGGAAGAGGATGATGGAAAGGCAAAATAAATGTCCCCAAGATATTGCTGCCCTTCTATCTTTCACCCGAAAGCCAAGGGGACACACTGGAGCAATTCTGAGCAGACCAGTTTTCGGATCAGATTTCTGTTTTAGGAACCTTGCTCTGATAGTGGAGCAAAAGAGAAGACCAAATAGGGAGCTGCTGCAGAATTCTGGGCTAAAGATCATGTTCACCTGGGTCAAGGAGGAGAGAAAGGAGATGGAGAGGTAGGGGAGAGCGTCTGTAGATATTTAGGATACAGAATCTAGGACTTCGTGGTCATTTATATGTGAGGAGTAAGATAAATAAAGAGCCTAAAAGGAAGTCTAAGAGTTCCTTAAGAGTTAGGAATAAAAGCAGCAAGGTGGTTCCTCTGAGAAGATGACAATGCTCGTTATTGTCACTGTCTCCCTCTCACATGAGCTATAGCTTCTCACTGAGTCAGTACGAAAAGGGGGCTTATCAGAGATGTGGAAGCAGGTAAGGTGAGCACATCTAAGGCTGGGTCCTGGGGGCCATTGTTCCCATTAGCCCTGAATGCTGGAACTAGGAGCAGCATCACCTGGGAGCTTGTTAGAACTTGTTTCACCCAGACACCTCCTAAATTATAAACTAGGTATGGGGCCCAGCAATCTGTGTTTCAACAGGCCCTCCTGGTGATGTCTATGCATATTAAAATTTGAACATCATTCTAAACAAGTTATTTTGTCTGAAAATATGTCCATTCATAAAACGGCTGTGCGGTCAGGCAAAATGGATGTACAACCAGGGGCCTATGAAATGGGCCAGGATTCAAGCTGAAGAATGGTTGGCTAGCCATTGTCAGTGAGGAAAAGGCTTACCTTGCTTCCCCATCTAAAGATACCAAGTGAGACCTTCCAAAGTCTCGAGAGAAAGATGCCTCTGATACATATTCTGTTTGCCTTTAGTCTTGCTCAAAGGAAAACATTTTCAAACGAAAGAAGAAGTGAAGGAAAGGTGGAAAATGCAAGGGCCACGCGTACCACTTAGTTTTTCCCTTGGGAGTGCCAGGCCCTGCTTCCTCGCTGACGTTTTCAGTTACTCACCCCCCCTCGCAGCTTGCTCAAAGGCCTGCGCCCAGAACCCCTACTGTTTCAGAATCTAGAGAGCAGGGGTGCAGATGGAAGGGTGGCCATAAGGACCGCTAACTCTTCCTCTCTAGTTGACTCAGTCAACCAGGCAAGGATTCACTGAGACCTGATGAGATATTTACAGTTCTCTCATCACTGCAAGAGGGTAGGCAGACCAGGAGTGAGACCTGGGGGTGAGGCTAGTTCCGCATGACCTACAGAAGAGACCTCAGGATGTTTCAGTGCATACTTGTATCTCTGAGCCTCCACTGCATCATCTTCAAAATGAAAGAGTTGAGCTAAACGGTACACCCAGTATTTTAATTTTTACTTGTTCTTTTTGCCCCAGAAGTCTTGGTCCTACAGACGATATCAATTTATTTTTTGTAGCAAGAGAGAGTACTGTTCACCTGAACCTATGGTTCCCTATTTGAGGGAAGGGACTTTAGGATTTTCAGGATTGAATTGACCTTAGAGCAAGATAAATCCAGCCAAACTCATACACTCCTAGAGCGTTCTGTGAACATTTCAATCCTTGTATATCCGAAACTAGCATTTTTTGGGGGGTGTTAAATTTCCATTGATAGATAGATTTGAAGTATGCGGAAGAAGCCAGTTTCTCCAGCCTTAGAAATGGTTCTGGAGGAAAGTTTTGCAATCTTTAAAGTGTCTATGAGACACAGAAAGACCATGATTCTGAAGGAGCAACTCGGTCCCACCATTCTTTAACATCTTACCTTCGTCTTCAAATTAATGCATTGAATAAGTTAAGGTTTGGGTTCTTTTACAAAGTTTTTCTTTTTATATAATCATAGCCTAGAGATGACACAGCTGTACTTTCCTCCCACGCAAAATTAGTTCCTTGACTTTTACTCTGATTCCTTTGTCCTTCCTTTTTCCATTGGAAACAAAAGTTGAGCAAGACTCAAAGGAAAACAGAATATGAGTCAGAGGCATCCCTTTCCTCTAGAATATTTGGAAGGTTTCACTTGGCAACTTCAGATAGAGGAGAAAGGTGAGCCTTTCCCTCATTGTGTTCTTAAATGTTCAGTCAATCATACTTTAACTTGAGTCCTGTCCCATTTCAGAGGATTATACATCTGTTTTGTCCGACTGCCCAGAGGTTTTGTGAATGGGGGCATTTTCAAAACCAGACATAATAAAAAAAAGTAGAAAATTCACACAGAACTTCTGAAAGAAAGACTAAATTGTTTTCTTGATTTCCAATAACTATGGTACTTTTTTTTTAACATCTTTATTGGAGTATAATTGCTTTACAATGGTGTGTTAGTTTCTGCTTTATAACAAAGTGAATCAGTTATACATATACATATGTTCCCATATCTCTTCCCTCTTGCATCTCCCTCCCTCCCACCCTCCCTATCCCACCCCTCTAGGTGGTCACAAACCACCTAGCTGATCTCCCTGTGCTACGCGGCTGCTTCCCACTAGCCATCTATTTTACGTTTGGTAGTGTATATATGTCCATGCCAATCTCATTTTGTCACAGCTTACCCTTCTCCCTCCCCATATCCTCAAGTCCGTGCTCTAGTAGATCTGTGTCTTTATTCCCGTCTTAGCCTAGGTACTACATGACCTTTTTCTTTTTTTTTCTTAGATTCCATATATATGTGTTAGCATACAGTATTTCTTTTTCTCTTTCTGGCTTACTTCAATCTGTATGACATTTTCTAGGTCCATCCACCTCACTACAAATAACTCGATTTCGTTTCTTTTTATGGCTGAGTAATACGCCATTGTATATATGTGCCACATATTCTTTATCCATTCATCTGTTGATGGACACTTAGGTTGATTCCATGTCCTGGCTATTGTAAATAGAGCTGCAATGAACATTGTGGTACATGACTCTTTTTTAATTATGGTTTTCTCAGGGTATATGCCCAGTAGTGGGATTGCTGGGTCATATGGTAGTTCTATTTGTAGTTTTTTAAGAAACCTCCATACTGTTCTCCATAGTGGCTGTACCAATTCACATTCCCACCAGCAGTGCAAGAGTGTTCCGTTTTCTCTACACCCTCTCCAGCATTTATTGTTTCTAGCTTTTTTGATGATGGCCATTCTGACCGGCGTGAGATGATATCTCATTGTAGTTTTGATTTGCATTTCTCCAACGATTAATGATGTTGAGCATTCTTTCATGTGTTTGTTGGCAATCTGTATATCTTCTTTGGAGAAATGTCTATTTAGGTCTTCTGCCCATTTTTGGATTGGGTTCTTTATTTTTTTATAATTGAGCTGCATGAGCTGCTTGTATATCATGGAGATTAATCCTTTGTCAGTTGCTTCATTTGCAAATATTTTCTCCCATTCTGAGGGTTGTCTTTTGGTCTTGTTTATGATTTCCTTTGCTGTGCAAAAGCTTTTAAGTTTCATTAGGTCCCATTTGTTTATTTTTGTTTTTATTTCCATTTCTCTAGGAGGTGGGTGAAAAAGGATCTTGCTGTGATTTATGTCATAGAGAGTTCTCCCTTTGTTTTCCTCTAAGAGTTTTATACTGTCTGGCCTTATATTTAGGTCTTTAATCCATTTTGAGTTTATTTTGTGTATGGTGTTAGGGAGTGTTCTAATTTCATTCTTTTACATGTACCTGTCCAGTTTTCCCAGCACCACTTACTGAAGAGGCTGTCTTTTCTCCATTGTATATTCTTGCCTCCTTTATCAAAGATAAGGTGACCATATGTGCGTGGGTTTATCTCTGGGCTTTCTATCCTGTTCCATTGATCTATATTTCTGTTTTTGTGCCAGTACCATACTGTCTTGATTACTGTAGCTTTGTAGTATAGTCTGAAGTCAGGGAGCCTGATTCCTCCAGCTCCATTTTTCGTTCTCAAGATTGTTTTGGCTATTCGGAGTCTTTGTGTTTCCATACAAATTGTGAAATTTTTTGTTCTAGTTCTGTGAAAAATGCCAGTGGTAGTTTGATAGGGATTGCATTGAATATGTAGATTGCTTTGGGTAGTAGAGTCATTTTCACAATGTTGATTCTTCCAATCCAAGAACATGGTATATCTCTCCATCTATTTGTATCATCTTTAATTTCTTTCATCAGTGTCTTATACTTTTCTGCATACAGGTATTTTGTCCTCTTAGGTAGGATTATTCCTAGATATTTTATTCTTTTTGTTCCAATGGTAAATGGGAGTGTTTTCTTGATTTCACTTTCAGATTTTTCATCATTAGAGTATAATAATGCCAGAGATTTCTGTGCATTAATTTTGTATCCTGCTACTTTACCAAATTAATTGAGTAATGCTCGTAGTTTTCTGGTAGCATCTTTCGGATTCTCTATGTATGGTATCATGTCATCTGCAAACAGTGACTTTACTTCTTCTTTTCCGATTTGGATTCCTTTTGTTTCTTTTTCTTCTCTGATTGCTGTGGCTAAAACTTCCAAAACTATGTTGAATAATAGTGGGGAGAGTGGTCAACCTTGTCTTGTTCCTGATCTTAGTGGAAAAGATTTCAGTTTTTCACCATTCAGGACTACGTTGGCTGTGGGTTTGTCATATATGGTCTTTATTATGTTGAGGAAAGTTCCCTCTATGCCTACTTTCTGCAGGGTTTTTATCAAAACTCGTGTTGAATTTTGTCGAAAGCATTCTCTGCATCTATTGACATGATCATATGGTTGTTTTCCTTCAGTTTGTTAATATGGTATATCATGTTGATTGATTTGCGTATATTGAAGAATCCTTGCATTCCTGGAATAAACCCCACTTGATCATGGTGTATGATCTTTTAATGTGCTTTTGGATTCTGTTTGCTAGTATTTTGTTGAGGATTTTTGCATCTATGTTCGTCAGTGATATTGGCCTGTAGTTTTCTTTCTTTCTGACATCCTTGTCTGGTTTTGCTATCAGGGTGATGGTGGCCTAATAGAATGAGTTTGGGAGTGTTCCTCCCTCTGCTATATTTTGGAAGAGTTTGAGAAAGATAGGTGTTAGTAACTCTTCTCTAAATGTTTGATAGAATTCACCTGTGAAGCCATCTGGTCCTGGGCTTTTGTTTGTTGGAAGATTTTTAATCACATTTTCAATTTCAGTGCTTGTGATTGGTCTGTTTATATTTTCTATTTCTTCCTGGTTCAGTCTCGGCTGGTTGTACATTTCTAAGAATTTGTCCATTTCTTCCAGGTTGTCCATTTTATTGCCATAGAGTTGCTTGTAGTAATCTATTATGATCCTTTGTATTTCTGCAGTGTCAGTTGTTACTTCTCCTTTTTCATTTCTAATTCTATTGATTTGAATCTTCTCCCTTTTTTTCTTGACGAGTCTGGCTAAGGGTTTATCAATTTTGTTTATCATCTCAAAGAACCAGCTTTTACTTTTATTGATGTTTGCTATGGTTTCCTTCGTTCCTTTTTCATTTATTTCTGATCTGATCTTTATGATTTCTTTCCTTCTGCTAACTTTGGGGGTTTTTTTTTTTGTTCTTTTTCTCTTATTGCTTTAGGTGCAAGGTTAGATTGTTTATTCGAGATGTTTCCTGTTTCTTAAGGTAGGATTGTATTCCTATAAACTTCCCTCTTAGAACTGCTTCTTCTGCATCCCATAGGTTTTCGGTTCTCGTGTCTCCATTGTCATTTGTTTCTAGGTATTTTTTGATTTCGTCTTTGATTTCTTCACTGATCATTTCATTATTAAGTAGTGTATTGTTT
Organism: Leucopleurus acutus; assembly: GCF_964270905.1. Lineage (NCBI taxonomy): Eukaryota > Metazoa > Chordata > Mammalia > Artiodactyla > Delphinidae > Leucopleurus > Leucopleurus acutus. The sequence continues at coordinate 91,869,368 of NC_139142.1, forward strand.
AGCCTCCATGTGTTTGTATTTTTTTCAGATCTTTTCCTGCAATTGATATCTAGTCTCATAGCGTTGTGGTCAGAAAAGATACTTGATATGATTTCAATTTTCTTAAATTTACCAAGGCTTGATTTGTGACCCAAGTTATAATCTATCCTTGAGAATGTTCCATGAGCACTTGAGAAAAATGTGTATTCTGTTGTTTTTGGGTGGAATGTCCTATAAATATCAATTAAGTCCATCTTGTTTAATGTATCATTTAAAGCTTGTGTTTCCTTATTTATTTTCATTTTGGATGACCTGTCCATTGGTGAAAGTGGGGTGTTAAAGTCCCCTACTATGAATGTGTTACTGTCGATTTCCCCTTTTATGGCTGTTAGCATTTGCCTTATGTATTGAGGTGCTCCTATGTTGGGTGCATAAATATTTACAATTGTTATATCTTCTTCTTGGATGGATCCCTTGATCATTATGTACTGTCCTTCTTTGTCTCTTGTAATAGTCTTTATTTTAAAGTCTATTTTGTCTGATATGAGAATTGCTACTCAGCTTCCTTTTGGTTTCCATTTGCATGGAATATCTTTTTCCATCCCCTCACTTTCAGTCTGTATGTGTCGCTAGGTCTGAAGTGGGTCTCTTGTAGACAGCATATATATGGGTCTTGTTTTTGTATCCATTCAGCCAGTCTGTGCCTTTTGGTGGGAGCATTTAATCCATTTACATTTAAGGTAATTATCAATATGTATGTTCCTATTCCCATTTTCATAATTACTTTTGGTTTGTTATTGTAGGTCTTTTCCTTCTCTTGTGTTTCTTGCCTAGAGAAGATCCTTTAGCATTTGTGGTAAAGCTGGTTTGGTGGTGCTGATCTCTCTCAGGTTTTGCTTGTCTGTAAACATTTTTTTTTTTTAACATCTTTATTGGGGTATAATTACTTTACAATGGTGTGTTAGTTTCTGCTTTATAACAAAGTGAATCAGTCATACATAAACATATGTTCCCATATGTCTTCCCTCTTGCGTCTCCCTCCCTCCTACCCTCCCTATCTCACCCCTCCAGGCTGTCACAAAGCACCGAGCCAATATCCTTGTGCCATGCGGCTGCTTCCCACTAGCTATCTACCTTACTACGTTTGTTAGTGTGTATATGCCCATGACTCTCTCTCGCTCTGTCACAGCTCACCCTTCCCCCTCCCCATAACCTCAAGTCCGTTCTCTAGGAGGTCTGCATCTTTATTCCTGCTTTAACCCTAGGTTCTTCATGACATTTTTTTTCTTAAATTCCATATATATGTGTTAGCATACGGTATTTGTCTTTTTCTTTCTGACTTACTTCACTCTGAATGACAGACTCTAGGTCTATCCACCTCATTACAAATAGCTCAATTTCGTTTCTTTTTATGGCTGAGTAATATTCCATTGTATATATGTGCCACATCTTCTTTATCCATTCATCCGATGACGGGCACTTAGGTTGTTTCCATCTCCGGGCTATTGTAAATAGAGCTGCAATGAACATTTTGGTACATGACTCTTTTTGAATTTTGGTTTTCTCAGGGTATATGCCCAGTAGTGGGATTGCTGGGTCATATGGTAGTTCTATTTGTAGTTTTTTAAGGAACCTCCATACTGTTCTCCATAGTGGCTGAACCAATTCACATTCCCACCAGCAGTGCAAGAGGGTTCCCTTTTCTCCACACCCTCTCCAGCATTTATTGTTTCTAGATTTTTTGATGATGGCCATTCTGACTGGTGTGAGATGATATCTCATTGTAGTTTTGATTTGCATTTCTCTAATGATTAATGATGTTGAGCATTCTTCCATGTGTTTGTTGGCAGTCTGTATATCTTCTTTGGAGAAATGTCTATTTAGGTCTTCTGCCCATTTTTGGATTGGGTTGTTTGTTTTCTTGTTATTGAGCTGCATGAGCTGCTTGTAAATTTTGGAGATTAATCCTTTGTCGGTTGCTTCATTTGCCAATATTTTCTCCCATTCTGAGGGTTGTCTTTTGGTCCTGTTTATGGTTTCCTTTGCTGTGCAAAAGCCTTTAAGTTTCATTAGGTCCCATTTGTTTATTTTTGTTTTTATTTCCATTACTCTAGGAGGTGGGTCAGAAAGGATCTTGCTGTGATTTATGTCATAGAGTGTTCTGCCTATGTTTTCCTCTAAGAGTTTGATAGTTTCTGGCCTTACATTTAGGTCTTTAATCCATTTTGAGCTTATTTTTGTGTATGGTGTTAGGGAGTGATCTAATCTCATACTTTTACATGTACCTGTCCAGTTTTCCCAGCACCACTTATTGAAGAGGCTGTCCTTTCTCCATTGTACATTACTGCCACCTTTATCAAAGATAAGGTGTCCATATGTGCATGGGTTTATCTCTGGGCTTTCTATCCTGTTCCATTGATCTATCTTTCTGTTTTTGTGCCAGTACCATACCGTCTTGATAACTGTAGCTTTGTAGTATAGTCTGAAGTCAGGGAGCCTGATTCCTCCAGTTCCTTCTTTCGTTCTCAAGATTGCTTTGGCTATTCGGGGTCTTTTGTGTTTCCATACAAATTGTGAAATTTTTTGTTCTAGTTCTGTGAAAAATGCCAGTGGTAGTTTGATAGGGATTGCATTGAATCTATAGATTGCTTTGGGTAGTAGAGTCATTTTCACAATGTTGATTCTTCCAATCCAAGAACATGGTATATCTCTCCATCTATTTGTATCATCTTTAATTTCTTTCATCAGTGTCTTATAATTTTCTGCATACAGGTCTTTTGTCTCCTTAGGTAGGTTTATTCCTAGATATTTTATTCTTTTTGTTGCAATGGTAAATGGGAGTGTTTTCTTGATTTCACTTTCAGATTTTTCATCATTAGTATATAGGAATGCCAGAGATTTCTGTGCATTAATTTTGTATCCTGCCACTTTACCAAATTCATTGATTATCTCTAGTAGTTTTCTGGTAGCATCTTTAGGGTTCTCTATGTATAGGATCATGTCATCTGCAAACAGTGACAGCTTTACTTCTTCTTTTCCGATTTGGATTCCTTTTATTTCCTTTTCTTCTCTGATTGCTGTGGCTAAAACTTCCAAAACAATGTTGAATAATAGTGGTGAGAGTGGGCAACCTTGTCTTGTTCCTGATCTTAGTGGAAATGCTTTCAGTTTTTCACCCTTGAGGATGATGTTTGCTGTGGGCTTGTCATATATGGCCTTTATTATGTTGAGGAAAGTTCCCTCTATGCCTACTTTCTGCAGGGTTTTTATCATAAATGGGTGTTGAATTTTGTCAAAAGCTTTCTCTGCATCTATTGAGATGATCATATGGTTTTTCTCCTTCAATTTGTTAATATGGTTTATCACATTGATAGATTTGCGTATATTGAAGAATCCTTGCATTCCTGGAATAAACCCCACTTGATCATGGTGTATGATCCTTTTAATGTGCTGTTGGATTCTGTTTGCTAGTATTTTGTTGAGGATTTTTGCATCTATGTTCATCAGTGATATTGGCCTGTAGTTTTCTTTCTTTGTGACATCCTTGTCTGGTTTTGGTATCAAGGTGATGGTGGCCTCGTAGAAGGAGTTTGGGAGTGTTCCTCCCTCTGCTATATTTTGGAAGAGTTTGAGAAGGATAGGTGTTAACTCTTCTCTAAATGTTTGATAGAATTCGCCTGTAAAGCCATCTGGTCCTGGGCTTTTCTTTGTTGGAAGGTTTTTAATCACAGTTTCAATTTCAGTGCTTGTGATTGGTCTGTTCATATTTTCTATTTCTTCCTGATTCAGTCTTGGCAGGTTGTGCATTTCTAAGAATTTGTCCATTTCTTCCAGATTGTCCATTTTATTGGCATAGAGTTGCTTGTAGTAATCTCTCATGATCTCTTTTATCTCTGCAGTGTCAGTTGTTACCTCTCCTTTTTCATTTCTAATTCTATTGATTTGAGTCTTCTCCCTTTTTTTCTTGATGAGTCTGGCTAGTGGTTTATCTATTTTGTTTATCTTCTCAAAGAACCAGCTTTTAGTTTTATTGATCTTTGCTATTGTTTCCTTCATTTCTTTTTCATTTATTTCTGATCTGATTTTTATGATTTCTTTCCTTCTGCTAGCTTTGGGGTTTTTTTGTTCTTCTTTCTCTAATTGCTTGAGGTGCAAGGTTAGGTTGTTTATTCGAGATGTTTCCTGCTTCTTAAGGTGGGCTTGTATTGCTATAAACTTCCCCCTTAGAACTGCTTTTGCTGCATCCCACAGGTTTTGGGTCGTTGTGTCTCCATTGTCATTTGTTTCTAGGTATTTTTTGATTTCCTCTTTGATTTCTTCACTGATCATTTCATTATTAAGTAGTGTATTGTTTAGCCTCCATGTGTTTGTATTTTTTACAGATCTTTTCCTGTAATTGATATCTAGTCTCATGGCGTTGTGGTCAGAAAAGATACTTGATACAATTTCAATTTTCTTAAATTTACCAAGGCTTGATTTGTGACCTAAGATATGATCTATCCTGGAGAATGTTCCATGAGCACTTGAGAAAAATGTGTATTCTGTTGTTTTTGGATGGAGTGTCCTATAAATATCAATTAAGTCCATCTTGTTTAATGTATCATTTAAAGCTTGTGTTTCCTTATTTATTTTCATTTTGGATGATCTGTCCATGGGTGAAAGTGGGGTGTTTAAGTCCCCTACTATGAATGTGTTACTGTCAATTTCCCCTTTTATGGCTGTTAGTATTTGCCTTATGTATTGAGGTGCTCCTATGTTGGGTGCATAAATATTTACAATTGTTATATCTTCTTCTTGGATCGATCCCTTGATCATTATGTAGTGTCCTCCTTTGTCTCTTTTAATAGTCCTTATTTTAAAGTCTATTTTGTCTGATATGAGAATTGCTACTCCAGCTTTCTTTTGGTTTCCATTTGCATGGAATATCTTTTTCCATCCCCTTACTTTCAGTCTGTATGTGTCTCTAGGTCTGAAGTGGGTCTCTTGTAGACAGCATATATAAGGGTCTTGTTTTTGTATCCATTCAGCTAATCTGTGTCTTTTGGTGGGAGCATTTAGTCCATTTACATTTAAGGTAATTATCGATATGTATGTTCCTATTCCCATTTTCTAAATTGTTTTGGGTTCGTTATTATAGGTCTTTTCCTTCTCTTGTGTTTCTTGCCTAAAAAAGATCCTTTAGCATTTGTTGTAAAGCTGGTTTGGTGGTGCTGAACTCTCTCAGCTTTTGCTTGTCTGTAAAGGATTTAATTTCTCCATCACATCTGAATGAGATCCTTGCTGGGTAGAGTAGTCTTGGCTGCATGTTTTTCTCCTTCATCACTTTCAGTATGTCCTGCCACTCCCTTCTGGCTTGTAGGGTTTCTGCTGAGAGATCAGCTGTTAACCTTATGGGGATTCCCTTATGTGTTATTTGTTGTTTTTCCCTTGCTGCTTTTAATATGCTTTCTTTGTATTTAATTTTTGACAGTTTGATTAATATGTGTCTTGGCGTATTTCTCCTTGTATTTATCTTGTATGGGACTCTCTGTGCTTCCTGGACTTGATTAACTATTTCCTTTCCCATGTTAGGGAAGTTTTCAACTATAATCTCTTCAAATATTTTCTCAGTCCCTTTCTTTTTCTCTTCTTCTTCTGGAACCCCTATAATTCGAATGTTGGTGCGTTTAATGTTGTCCCAGAGGTCTCTGAGACTGTCCTCAGTTCTTTTCATTCTTTTTTCTTTATTCTGCTCTGCAGTAGTTATTTCCACTATTTTATCTTCCAGGTCACTTATCCGTTCTTCTGCCTCAGTTATTCTGCTATTGATCCCATCTAGAGTACTTTTAATTTCATTTATTGTGTTGTTCATCGTTGCTTGTTTCATCTTTAGTTCTTCTAGGTCCTTGTTAACTGATTCTTGCATTTTGTCCAATCTATTGTCCATTCTATCTCCAAGATTTCGGATCAACCTTACTATCATTATTCTGAATTCTCTTTCAGGTAGACTGCCTATTTCCTCTTCATTTGTTAGGTCTGGTGCATTTTTATCTTGCTCCTTTATCTGCTGTGAGTTTTTCTGTCTTCTCATTTTGCTTATCTTACTGTGTTTGGGGTCTCCTTTTTGCAGGCTGCAGGTTCGTAGTTCCTCCTGTTTTTGATGTCTGTCTCCAGTGGCTAAGGTTGGTTCAGTGGGTTGTGTAGGCTTCCTGGTGGAGGGGACTAGTGCCTGTGTTGTGGTGGATGAGGCTGGATCTTGTCTCTCTAGTGGGCAGGGTCACGTCTGGTGGTGTGTTTGGGGGTGTCTGTGGCCTTATTATGATTTTAGGCAGCCTCTCTGCTAATGGGTGAGGTTGTGTTCCTGTTTTGCTAGTTGTTTGGCATAGGTTTTCCAGCACTGTGGCTTGCTGGTCGTTGAGTGAAGCTGGGTGCTGGTGTTAAGATGGAGGTCTCTGGGAGATTTTCACCGTTTGATATTATGTGGAGCTGGGAGGTCTCTTGTTGATCAGTGTCCTGAAGTTGGCTCTCCTACCTCAGAGGCAGAGCCCTGCCTCCTGGCTGGAGCACCAAAAGCTTTTCATCCACACGGCTCAGGATAAAAGGGAGAAAAAGTAGAGGGAATTAGTAGAAGTATGAGGAAAGGAGGGTAGGAAGGAAGGAAGAAAGAAAGAAGCAAAGAAGGAAAGAAGGCAAGAAGGAAAGAAAGGAGGGAGGGAGGGAGGGAGGAAGGAAGGAAGGAGGGAAAGAAGGAAAAAAGACAGAAAGAAAGAAGATACAGTAAAAATAAAATAATGTATAATAAAGTTATTGAATTAAAAAATTCTTATTTAGAAAAAAAAAAAAAAGGGACGGAAAGAACCTTAGGACAAATGTTGGCAGCAAGGCTATACAGACAAAATCTTACACAGAAGCATGCACATACACCCTCACTAAAAGAGGTAAATGGGGAAAAATCCTAAATCTTGCTGTCAGAGACCACCTCCTCAGTTTGGGATGATTCGTTGTCTAAAGGAGGGAAGGAAGGACGGAAAGAAAGAAAGAAAGAACGAAGGTAAAGTATAATATTGTTATTAAAATTAATTATTAAAAAAAAAATTAAAAAAAACATGGACGGATAGAACCCTAGGACAAATGGTGGAAGCAAGACTATACAGACAAGATCTCACACAGAAGCATACACATACACATTCACAAAAAGAGGAAAGGGGAGAAAATCATAGATCTTGCTCCTAAAGTCCACTTCCTTAATTTGGGATGATTGGTTGTCTATTCATGTATTCCACAGATGCAGGGTATATCAAGTTGATTGTGGAGCTTTAATCCGTTGCTTCTGAGGCTGCTGGGAGAGATTTCCCTTTCTCTTCTTTGTTCTCACAGCTCCCAGGGCTAAGCTTTGGATTTGGCCCTGCCACTGCGTGTAGATCGCTGGAGGGCGTCTGTTTTTTGCTCAGACAGGATGGGGTTAAAAGAGCCGCTGATTGGGGGCTCTGGCGCACTCAGGCCGGCGGGGACGGAGGGGCACAGAGTGCGGGGCGGGCCTGCGGTGGCAAAGGCCGGCGTGACTTTGCACCAGCCTGAGGCGCGCTGTGCGCTGTCCCGGGGAAGTTGTCCCTGGATCCCGGGAACCTGGCAGTGGCGGGCTGCACAGGCTCCGCGGAAGACGGGTGTGGAGAGTGACCTGTGCTCGCACACAGGCCCCTCGGTGGCGGCAGCAGCAGCCTTAACGTCTCCCGCCCGCCTCTGGGGTCCGCGCTTTTAGCCGCGGCTTGCGCCCGTCTCTGGATTCCGCGCTTTCAGCCGCGGCTCGCGCCCGTGTCTGGATTCCGCGCTTTCAGCAGCGGCTCGCGCCCGTCTCTGGGGTCCGCGCTTTCAGCTGGGGCTCGCGCCCGTCTCTGGGGTTCGCGCTTTTAGCCGCGGCTCGCGCCCGTCTCTGGAGTTCCTTTAAGCAGCGTTCTTAAACCCCTCTCCTCACGCCCCAGGAAACAAAGAGGGAAGGAAAAGTCTCTTGCCTCTTCGGCAGGTCCAGACTTTTTCCCCGACTTCCTCCCGGCTAGGCCTGGTGCACTAACCCCTTCAGGCTGTGTTCACGCTGCCAACCCCTCTCCTCTCCCTGCGCTCCGACCGAAGCCCGAGCCTCAGCTCCCAGCCCCTGCCCGCACTGGTGGGCGAGCAGACAAGCCTCTTGGGCTGGTGAGTGCCGGTCGGCACCGATGCTCTGTGCGGGAATCTCTCCGTACTGCCCTCCGCACCCCTGTGGCTGCGCTCTCCTCTGTGGCTCCGAAGCTACCCACCTCCACCACCCACAGTCTCCGCCTACGAAGGGGCTTCCTAGTGTGTGGAAACCTTTCCTCCTTCACAGCTCCCTCCCGCTGGTGCAGGTCCCGTCCCTATGCTTTGTCTCTGTTTATTCTTTTTTCTTTTGCCCTACCCAGGTACGTGGGGACTTTCTTGCCTTTTGGGAGGTCTAAGGTCTTCTGCCAGCGCTCAGTAGGTGTTCTGTAGGAGTTGTTCCATGTGTAGGTGTATTTCTGGTGTATCTGTGGGGAGGAACGTGATCTCCGCATCTTACTCTTCCGCCATCTTCCCCTCGTCCCTGGAGATAGGGTCTTTACAGAGGAAATAAACTTAAAATGAGGTCATTATGGTGTGTCCTAATCCAATATGACTGATATCCTTATAAAAAAGGGAAATTTTGAAGGCAGACACACATACAGGGAGAACACTCTGTGAACATCAAGGCAGAGATCAGAGTGATGCTTCTACAAGTCAGGGAACACCAAAGATTGCCAGCAAACCACCAGAAGCTAGGGGAGAGGCCTGGAACAGAGACTTCCTCACAACTCTCAGAAGGAATCAACACTGCTAACACCTTGATCTCGGATTTCAAGCCTCTAGAACTGTGAGACAATAAAAATTTTTGTGTTTTTTTAAGAGGACAGGAGTATAAGACGAAACAAGAAATATATGAAGAACTAGATTACTAATGGGAATATTATGGGATATTTCCTGAATGAAGGAACTAAGCTATAAACTAGTATAAACAGTGATTGACTGTGTAGTCTTAATCTATCACCTCATCCTTCTTTGCCTTTACTTTTTGTTTGAAAAACAACTATTCCAACCTCTCTCTAAATATACTTCATAGAGATGTTGTGAGGAATTATTTGACTTTCTGGAAATTACTTTCAGTTACTATAAATTTGCAGAGAAAGGTTATGTGTAAAGCAAAATTATGTAAGCATTTGTGTAAGGGAACAAACACAGAAGTGGTTTTCAGTTCAAGAATTAATTCTTTGACTCAAGTTATGGTTAAAAGATACCATAGGAGGGTTGAGGAAGAAAGAAAAAGAAGAAAAAGGGAAATCTCTCCCAGCAGCCTCAGGAGCAGCAGATTAAACCTCCACAATCAACTTGATGTAACCTGCATCTGTGGAATACATGAATAGCCAACGAATCATTCCAAATTGAGGAGTTGGACTTTGAGAGCAAGATTTATGATTTTTTCCCCTTTTCCTCTTTTTGTGAGTGTATATGTGTATGCTTCTGTGTGAGATTTTGTCTGTATAGCTTTGCTTTCACCGTTTGTCCTAGGGTTCTATTTGTCCATTTGTTTGTAGTTGCTTTTCTCTTAAAAAAATTTTTTTTTCTTAATAATTATTTTTTATTTTAATAAATTTATTTTATTTTATCTTTAATTTATTTTCTTTCTTTCTTTCTTTCTTTCTTTCTTTCTTTCCTTCCTTCTTTCCTTCCTCCCTCCCTCCCTCCCTCCCTCCCTGCTTTCTTCCTTCCTTCCTTCCTTTCTTCCTTTCTTTCTTTCTTTTTTCTTTCTTTCTTTCTACTTTTTCTCCCTTTTATTCTGAGCCGTGTGGATGAAAGTCTCTTTGTGCTGCAGCCAGGAGTCAGTGCTGTGCCTCTGAGGTGGGAGAGCCAACTTCAGAACTCTGCTCCACAAGAGACCTCCCAGCTCCACATAATATCAAATGGCGAAAATCTCCCAGAGATCTCCATCTCAACAGCAGCACCCAGCTTTACTCAACGACCAGCAAGCTACAGTGCTGGACACCCTAGGCCAAACAACTAGCAAGACAGGAACTCAACACCACCCATTAGCAGAGTGGCTGCCTAAAATCATAATAAAGCCACAGACATCCCCAAACACACCACCAGACGTGGACCTACCCACCAGAAAGTCAAGATCCAGCCTCATCCACCAGAACACAGGCACTAGTCCCCTCCATAAGGAAGCCTACACAACCCACTGAATCAACTTTAGCCACTGGAGACAGACACCAAAAACAACGGGAACTACAAACCTGCAGCCTCAAAAAAAGAGAACCCAAACACAGTAAGATAAGCAAAATGAGAAGACAGAAAAACACACAGCAGATGAAGGAGCAAGGTAAAAACCCACCAGACGTAACAAATGAAGAGGAAATAGGCAGTCTACCTGAAAAAGAATTCAGAATAATGATAGTAAAGATGATCCAAAATCTTGGAAATAGAATAGACAAAATACAAGAAACATTTAACAAGGACCTAGAAGAACTAAAGATGAAACAAGCAATGATGAACAACACAATAAATGAAATTAAAAATACTCTAGATGGGATCAATAGCCAAATAACTAAGGCAGAAGAATGGATAAATGTCCTGTAAAATAAAGAGTGGAAATAACTACTGCAGAGCAGAATAATGAAAAAAGAATAAATAGAACTGAGGACAGTCTCAGAGACCTCTGGGACAACATTAAATGCATCAACATTCGAATTATAGGGGTTCCAGAAGAGGAAGAGAAAAAGAAAGGGACTGAGAAAATATTTGAAGAGATTATAGTTGAAAACTTCCCTAATATGGGAAAGGAAATAGTTAATCAAGTCCAGGAAACACAGAGAGTCCCATACAGGATAAATCCAAGGAGAAATACGCCAAGACACATATTAATCAAACTATCAAAAATTAAATACAGAGAAAACATATTAAAAGCAGCAAGGGAAAAACAACAAGTAACACACAAGGGAATCCCCATAAGGTTAACAGCTGATCTTTCAGCAGAAACTCTGCAAGCCAGAAGGGACTGGCAGGACATATTTAAAGTGATGAAGGAGAAAAACCTACAACCAAGATTACTCTACACAGCAAGGATCTCATTCAGATTTGATGAGAAATAAAAAACTTTACAGACAAGCAAAAGCTGAGAGAGATCAGCACCACCAAACCAGCTTAACAACAAATGCTAAAGCATCTTCTCTAGGCAAGAAACACAAGAAAAGGAAAAGACCTACAATAATGAACCCAAAACAACGAAGAAAATGGGAATAGGAACATACATATCGATAATTACATTAAATGTAAATGGACTAAATGCTCCCACCAAAAGACAGACTGGCTGAATGGATACAAAAACAAGACACATATATATGCTGTCTACAAGAGATCCACTTCAGACCTAGAGGAACATACAGACTGAAAATGAGGGGATGGAAAAAGATATTCCATGCAAATGGAAACCAAAAGAAAGCTGGAGTAGCAATTCTCATATCAGAAAAAAATAGACTTTAAAATAAAGACTATTACAAGAGAGAAAGAAGGACAGTACATAATGATCAAGGGATCCATCCAAGAAGAAGATATAACAATTGTAAATATTTATGCACCCAACATAGGAGCACCTCAATACATAAGGCAAATTCTAACAGCCATAAAAGGGGAAATCGACAGTAACACATTCATAGTAGGGGACTTTAACACCCCACTTTCACCAATGGACAGGTCATCCAAAATAAAAATAAATAAGGAAACACAAGCTTTAAAAGATACATTAAACAAGATGGACTTAATTGATATTTATAGGACATTCCACCCAAAAACAACAGAATACACATTTTTCTCAAGTGCTCATGGAACATTCTCAAGGATAGATCATATCTTGGGTCACAAATCAAGCCTTGGTAAATTTAAGAAAATTGGAATTGTATCAAGTATCTTTTCTGACCACAACACTATGAGACTAGATATCAATTACAGGAAAAGATCTGAAAAAAATACAGACACATGGAGGCTAAATAATACACTACTTAATAACGAAGTGATCACTGATGAAATCAAACAGGAAATCAAAAAATACCTAGAAACAAATGACAATGGAGACACGATGACCCAAATCCTATGGGATGCAGCAAAAGCAGTTCTAAGAGGGAAGTTTATAGCAATACAATCCTACCTTAAGAAACAGGAAACATCTCGAATAAACAACCTAAACTTGCACCTAAAGCAATTAGAGAAAAAAGAACAAAACCCAAAGTTAGCAGAAGGAAAGAAATCATAAAGATCAGATCATAAATAAATGAAAAAGAAATGAAGGAAACGATAGCAAAGATCAATAAAAGTAAAAGCTGGTTCTTTGAGAAGATAAACAAAATCGATAAACCATTAACCAGACTCATCAAGAAAAAAGGGAGAAGACTCAAATTAATAGAATTAGAAATGTAAAAGGAGAAGTAACAAGTGACACTGCAGAAATACAAAAGATCATGAGAGATTACTACAAGCAACTCTATGGCAATAAAATGGACAACCTGGAAGAAATGGACAAATTCTTAGAAATGCACAACCTACCAAGACTGAACCAGGAAGAAATAGAAAATATGAACAGACCAATCACAAGCACTGAAATTGAAACTGTGATTAAAAATCTTCCAACAAACAAAAGTCCAGGACCAGAAGGCTTCACAGGCGAATTCTATCAAACATTTAGAGAAGAGCTAACACCTATCCTTCTCAAACTCTTCCAAAATATAGCAGATGGAGGAATACTCCCAAACTCATTCTACGAGGCCACCATCACCCTGATAGCAAAACCAGACAAGGATGTCACAAAGAAAGAAAACAACAGGTCAATATCACTGATGAATATAGATGCAAAAATCATCAACAAAATACTAGCAAATAGAATCCAAGAGCACATTAAAAGGATCATACACCATGATCAAGTGGGGTTTATTCCAGAAATGAAAGGATTCTTCAATATACACAAATCAATCAGCGTAATACACCATATTAACTAATTGAAGGAGAAAAACCAGATGATCATCTCAATAGATGCAGAGAAAGCTTTTGACAAAATTCAACACCCATTTATGATAAAAACCCTGCAGAAAGTAGGCATAGAGGGAACTTTCCTCAGCATTATAAAGGCCATATATGACAAACCCACAGCCAACGTAGTCCTGAATGGTGAAAAACTGAAACCATTTCCACTAAGATCAGGAACAAGACAAGGTTGACCACTCTGACCACTCTTATTCAGCATAGTTTTGGAAGTTTTAGCCACAGCAATCAGAGAGGAAAAGGAAATAAAAGGAATCCAAATCGGAAAAGAAGAAGTAAATTGTTCACTGTTTGCAGATGACATGATACTATACATAGAGAATCCTAAAGATGCTACCAGAAAACTACTAGAGCTAATCAATGAATTTGGTAAAGTAGCAGGATACAAAATTAATGCACAGAAATCTCTGGCATTGTTATACTCGAAAAATCTGAAAATGAAATCAAGAAAACACTCCCATTTACCACTGCAACAAAAAAAATAAAATATCTAGGAATAAACCTACCTAAGGAGACAAAAGATCTGTATGCAGAAAATTATAAGACACTGATGAAAGAAATTAAAGATGATACAAATAGATGGAGAGATATACCATGTTCTTGGATTGGAAGAATCAACATTGTGAAAATGACTCTACTACCCAAAGCACTCTACAGATTCAATGCAATCCCTATCAAACTACCTCTGGCATTTTTCACAGAACTAGAACAAAAAATTTCACAATTTGTATGGAAACACAAGAGACCCCGAATAGCCAAAGCAATCTTGAGAACAAAAAACGGAGCTGGAGGAATTAGGCTCCCTGACTTCAGACTATACTACAAAGCTACAGTAATCAAGACAGTATGGTACTGGCACAAAAACAGAAAGATAGATCAATGGAATAGGATAGAAAACCCAGAGATAAACCCACGCACATATGGTCACCTTATCTTTGATAAAGGAGGCAGGAATGTACAGTGGAGAAAGGACAGCCTCTTCAATAAGTGGTGCTGGGAAAACTGGACAGGTACATGTGAAAGTATGAGATTAGATCACTCCCTAACACCATACACAAAAATAAGCTCAAAATGGATTAAAGACCTAAATGTAAGGCCAGAAACTATCAAACTCTTAGAGGAAAACATAGGCAGAACACTCTGAGATAAATCACAGCTAGATCCTTTTTGACCCACCTCCTAGAGAAATGGAAATAAAAACAAAAATAAACAAATGTGATCTAATTAAACTTCAAAGCTTTTGCACATCAAAGGAAACCATAAACAAGGCCAAAAGACAACCCTCAGAATGGGAGAAAATATTTGCAAATGAAGTAACTGACAAAGGATTAATCTCCAAAATTTATAAGCAGCTCATTCAGGTCAATAACGAAAAAACAAACAACCCAATCCAAAAATGGGCAGAAGACCTAAATAGACATTTCTCCAAAGAAGATATACAGACTGCGAACAAACACATGAAAGAATGCTCAACATCATTAATCATTAGAGAAATGCAAATCAAAACTACAATGAGATATCATCTCACACCGGTCAGAATGGCCATCATCAAAAAATCTACAAACAATAAATGCTGGAGAGGGTGTGGAGAAAAGGGAACCTTCTTGCACTGCTGATGGGAATGTGAATTGGTACAGCCACTATGGAGAACAGTATGTAGGTTCCTTAAAAAACTACAAATAGAACTACCATATGACCCAGCAATCCCACTACTGGGCATATACCCTGAGAAAACCATAATTCAAAAAGAGTCATGTACCAAAATGTTCATTGCAGCTTTATTTAAAATAGCCCAGAGATGGAAACAACCTAAGTGTCCATCAACAGATGAATGGATAAAGAAGATGTGACACATATATACAATGGAATATTACTCAGCCATAAAAATGAATGAAATTGAGTTATTTGTAGTGAGGTGGATGGACCTCGAGTCTGTCATACAGAGTGAAGTAAGTCAGAAAAAGAAAGACAAATACCATATGCTAACATGTATATATGGAATTTAAGAAAAAATAATGTCATGAAGAACCTAGGGGTAAGACAGGAATAAAGACACAGACCTACTAGAGAATGGACTTGTAGATATGGGGAGGGGGATGGGTAAGCTGGGACTGAGCAAGAGAGTGGCATGGACATATATACACTACCAAACGTAAAATAGATAGCTAGTGGGAAGCAGCCGCATAGCACAGGGAGATCAGCTAGGTGGTTTGTGACCTCCTAGGGGGTGCGATAGGGAGGGTGGGAGGGAGGGAGACGCAAGAGGGAAGAGATATGGGAACATATGTATATGTACAACTAATTCACTTTGTTATAAAGCAGAAACTAACACACCATTGTAAAGCAATTATACTCCAATAAAGATGTAAAAGAAAAAAAAAAAGACCTTATCTGCAAATAAGATCACATTCCGAGGTAGCAGCGTTGGGACTTCAATATATGAATTTGAGAGGGGGGATACAATTCAATACAGATACTATGTAATAAAATAATAACAAAAGCACATGTTCATTTATTGTTAATAGATTCATTTAAAAGTATTTATTGAGGACACACTGCATAGAAAGCACTATGTTCATATGCCTTTTAAAAGGATAATTTTACCCCAATATTTTCCTGATTCTTCCCAGCGTACATTCCAAACCTGTCCGATCATATAGTATCAGGAGGGAGCTTCAACTACTCTGACCCAAAAGCAAAGAAGAGAGAAGAGCTAAGGAAAGTTAAAAAAAGTTAACAAAAGTCCAAAAAAAGCACAGCAGAATGATTTTTTTACCATCAGCTATAATAAAGCAAAATGAGAGGTTTCCTAAACAGGACCCCATTTTCCCCTGCCTCCATTTAAGCAATGACTTTTATAAGACTTTCTGTGGCATTTCTCTTTTTGTAATTCCTGATTCAGAATAAAATTGGAATTAATGACTGGGTAACTTCAGAAGATCAATAACTTATTATACCTGAAATATCTATTGTTAAAACAGTACAATACTCTCCTATCTAAAGTAAGAGGATAGGGACTACCCTGGTGGCGTGGTGGTTAAGAATCTGCCTGCCAATGCAGGGGACACAGGTTCAAGCCCTGGCCTGGGAAGATCCCACATGCCCTGGCAACGAACAGTAGCTTCTGCTCGCCATAGCTAGAGAAAGCCTGCATGCAGCAGGGAAGGCCCAACACAGCCATAAATAAATAAATAAATTAAAATAAATAAATAAAGAAAGTAAGAGGATAAAAGATTTCTCAAAGTAGAAGGACTCTAGAGATATCTGCTTCAGGGGACAGGTAGGTTCCATCCTATGTTGTTTTAATATAGGTTTTATTATTGCTTGGGTATGGTAAGGCCAACAGATCACGAGATGACTGCCATTGAAAAGATACTTTGTAATGTTCACAGATTCCAGTAGAAGCGGGTATATGATGCCATGGGGGTCAGGTTAGGACTTCAGCACATGAATTGGAAGCACCAAAGTTGGGCAAGAGGGAGTGAGAGAGGGGAGAACTGTGAGCAAGATCTGTGGGAGGAACAGGCAAGCCAGGGTAAGCACGTTTAGGATTGACTACTTTGAATAATTTCAGCAGAAATTATTCTTGATCATCACCCATCTAATCCAACCTTTCCTCATAAATATGAAAATGATGCCCAGAGAGATAGACTGACTTGCCCAGCTCACATAGCTTGTTAGTTATGGGTCTGGAAATACAACCCAGATGTTTCGACTCCCAGATTAATGTTCCCTGCTAAGCATACTTGCTACAAACTACTCATAGAACAGAGGTTCTAGGTGTAGACAGTAGTATGATTCCAGCCCAGGCCCCCACAATGTCCCCAGCATCGCCTGTAGTTTTTGGAGAGGACACCTCTTGTTCTGGGATCTATCATTGCTGAGTTATTCCCATGCAGACTGCTGCAAGTCCTTCTACAGGCTGTGACATCCTTATAGGTCTGTTCTTTTCATGACCATCGTACATTCCCTCCTTTGTTGATAAAGCTCCAAGCCCGATTAGAGCCCTCTGCAACCCATCTAGACCAGTTTCTGTTCTCCCAGGGAACCTGGACAGCATGAAGAGAGTACTGGAGAGTCCACCTTCTGATCCTAATTAGTTACTGATTCTTTCATCAGATTTTCTTCTGATATTCAGCTCTTCACAGCAGTTTCTCCTCTTGAGCCTCCCTGTCCTGGCTGCAGCATTAGTATTAGTCTCCTCCACAGTCAAAGAGATCCTGAGATAGATATTTTGTGACTTCTTGAGGGAAAATATTTCTTAGTCCTTTAGAATAACACCCAATGTCCTGAGCTGTAGAGAGGGCAGAATTTTGACTGTTCAACACTATTTATTCACTTTTTGTCTATCAGGTAAGCATGCAGTAATGGGCATGTACTATATGTAAGGCAATTCTCTAAATATGCTGGAGTTGGAAAAAATGGGTAAGAAAATGTTCTTACTATTAAAACAATCTAAAGGGAGAGATCAAGTAAACAGTGGCAGAACTAGGATTATGTGGCAAAGACTGGCTAGCTGGTCATCCAACCTGTTTCCTTTTCATCCTTGATACAGTGTTAGCTTAAATTTCTCAGCCTCCCATGCAGTTATCTGAGGCTAAATTACTGAGTTCTAGTCAAAGAATGGTAAGTTGAAATGCTATGCACCCATTTCATGTCTGGCCCATACAAACAATAAACATTGGAGAGGGTGTGGAGAAAATGGAACCCTCATACACTGTTAGTGGGAATGTAAATTGATACAGCCACTATGGAGAACAGTATGGAGGTTCCATAAAAAATTAAAAATGGAACTACCATATGACCCAATAATCCCACTACTAGGCATATACCCAGAGAAAACCATAATTCAAAAAAACACATGCACCCCAATGTTCATAGCAGCACTATTTAGAATAGCCAGGACATGGAAGCAATCTAAATGTCCATCAACAGAGGAATAGATAAAGAAGATGTGGTATATACATACAATGGAATATTACTCAACCATAAAAAGGAATGAAATTGGGTCATTTGTAGAGACATGGATGGACCTAGAGAGTGTCATACAGAGTGAAGAGTGAAGTAAGTTAGAAAAAACAAATATCATATAATAACGCATATATGTGGAATCTAGAAAAATGGTATAGATGATCTTATTTGCAAAGCAGAAATAGAGACACAGACGTAGAGAACAAATGTATGGATACCAAGCGGGAGAGGGGTGGGGTGGGAGGAATTGGGAGACTGGGATTGACACATATACATTATTGATACTATGTATAAAATAGACAACTGATGGGAACATACTGTAAAGCATAGGGAGCTCTACCTAATGTGGTGACCTAAGGGGAGGGAAGTCCAAAAGGGAGGGGATAAACATATGTGTATGGCTGATTCATTATATTGTGCAGTGGAGGCTAACACAACATGGTAAGGCAACCATACTCCAATAAAAATTAATTAGAAGAAAAAACTCACTTTAAAAACTGAAAAGTCCTTCATTGCTCTTTCCTTTTCTTTCAGCTTGATGCAGATGAACATAGCAACCTTGGAAGGCACATCTTAAAGATGGAAGAGCCATCAGATGGCAGGATCCTGGGTCCCTGAATCACCACTTGGAAGACAGCAGCACATCAATCAAGAATACACATTTGGGGGCTTCCCTGGTGGCGCAGTGGTTGACAGTCCACCTGCCAATGCAGGGGACACGGGTTCGTGCCCCGGTCCGGGAAGATCCCACATGCGGTGGAGCGGCTGGGCCCGTGAGCCATGGCCGCTGAGCCTGTGCGTCCAGAGCCTGTGCTCCGCAACCGGAGAGGCCACAACAGTGAGAGGCCCGCGTACAGCAAAAAAAAAAAAAAAAAAGAATACACATTTGGACCTTTCTTGAGTGAGAACTAAGCAAGCTTCCATTGCATTTAAGCCTTTATAGATTTGGGGATTGTTAGTTACAGCAGATAGCATTATCTAAACTAATGCAGGGTAGAATCCGAATCTCCTGACTCCTAGTTCAGTTCTGTTCCCTCCAAACCACAAATCCACATGATAGTATTATAATACCCAAATTTTAACCCTAATAAATATATAAATCTCATTCTAAGTCATCTAAGAGTATTAATACATGAAGAATCAAAATAAATTGGTATTAAGAAGGGGCATCTGCAATGCACGTAGTTCTGTGTGAAACAGTGGAGAAGGATGACTCTGACGAACAAACCCAGAGTCCAGTTTATGACAAGGTTAGTGCTTGAGGCACTGATATGCCATTTCTGCATTCCAAGGTTAGGCAGAGTATTCTGAGGGTTATAACAGGCAGTTTCCCTTGGCTGATCTGGATGTCGCGTGCTATAAACCCACATCTCCCAAGGCTCGTTGAACTCCCAAATGAAATTGGGAGTTCAAACAAAATTGCCGAGTATGAGTGATTCCCACAGTAGTTCACAAACTATTTAGACGTATGGCTGAACCTAACTGCCTTCTCGGTGCAACTGATAGACACTGAAAAGGCCCACAAAAAATGGCAGGCCAGAAGCAAGGGCAAACCTATGAAGTAGACATAATTTTTCTTTACTATATTAAAACTTACCTTTCAGAAACTCTCTCCACCCTCCTCACACCTACTTTCTGGAGCCTCAGTATGTGCATTCTCCCAACTAGATGCCCAGGGTCCCCAAATTTAGCACTTTTTCCTGGCCCTCCCTTTTTGGGTATCACTACCCACCTCACCTTTTATTCACATATTTAAAAAACCTACCCAAATTATGAGCTAAAAATACTAAAGTGGGAGTGGGGGTGTCCATAGGATACAGGTGTTACACTGCTTAGAAGGGAACCTAATCCATTACATCTGTCTGCAATTAGCTGGACAACACCTTGGGTCCAAAAGGAGAAGATACAATTTAGAGACTTGTCAAAGGACTAGGGATAGGAGAGTGCAGAGATCTAGGTAACAATGTCATGGCTGCCTGGGGTAGGTTCCATGGAGAAAGGTTGCGATAGCTTCCTCAGGAGAAGAAAACCTTGCAAAAGAGAATTGAGAAAGTGTTAGAGCAAATATTGCCTGTTCTGCTTAAGAACAGTCCTGATTTTATGGCATCTTTTCCCCAAGAAAATATGCATAGACAAAAATAGTCAACGGCACACACCCAAGAGAATTGAACAGATAATATACTTTGCACAATGCAAGTTGCAAAATGCCAAAGTTCTTCTTGTGCTGTAATATTCAGCATCAATAGTTAAGAATGCTCTGGGTAAGTTATTTGCCTGACTGAAGAAACAGTGTCCTGTTTTCTTGTAAATATTTTGAGAGGGTGGAAATAATGGTTCTTGTAATTTTGTCTTATTTTTTATAGGATACTTGATTCTGTTTGAGGCTAGCTTATGAATTTGGGCTTGTTCTGATTTATAAGTGACCTTTGGATGAGTCTGCAATTGTTCCTGGAATTTATACCACAGGGATTCCCTTTCTGTCCTCCTTAATTACTCAACATATCACACATAAATGCGATGGAAAGGCAAACAAACACTTAAATTACTTTCCAAAGGAAGCTTATGTTGGAAAATATTTGAACTACATCCAGCTTGTGGGTTTCTTTTGTCTAATTCAAGCATTTTTTCATAATTTAGCCTTCCTGATAAATTCTTACTCAAAAGCATTTAAGCTTATTGTTCCTTTTTCAGAGTACTGGTGGCAACCCAATACCCATTCAGATGTTGCCTCTGACTTTAAGGTTCAGTAACCCCACCACACTATTTAACTAAATGCTTCGTGTGAAAGGTCACCCCTAAGACCCCTGGTCCTAAGAGGGGAAAAGTCCCTGCTCTGCTAACATGTTGGTTTCTAAGATCCAATATGGCAATTCTGCGTCCTTTCTTTTCATGGAATATTTCAGAGGTAAGAAATAAGGAGAAGCTGCTTCTTGAAGCTATGGAGGATTGTCCCCTTGGTGACCTGAATGACAAATGTGGGTAGCACAGGCAATGGGAAAGTGATCTGCCCTCCAGGATGTCAGCAGATGTCCTCCTGGATACGTCATCTGTATTGCATTAACAACACATGGAAGTTGTTTTCCACAGCTCAGAGCTTTGCCCCAAACTTGGCACCAGGTCAGTTCCATGCTGGATAATTATTGGGGAACTTTTTTCCTTCAATACCACTGTCATTATGCCACTTCATTGCTCAAAAATATCCCATGGTTTGGTAGTGCTATTGTCTGAATATTGTGCTTCCCCCCACAACCCTGCCATTCATATGTTGAATCCTAATCCCCAAGGTGATGGTATTAGGAGATGGGGCCTTTAAGAGGTGATTAGATCTTGAAGGACGAGCCCTCATGGGTGGGGTTAGTACCCTTATAAAAGAGGCCTGAGAACGCTCCCTTCCCCCTTTACACCGTGTAAGAGCTCAGCGAGAAGGTACTGGCTCTGAACCAGAAAGTGGGCCCTTACCAAAACTGAGCCATGCTGGGACCCTCATCTTGGACTTCCCAGCCTTCAGAACTGTAAGAAATGAATTTCTGTTGTTTATAATTCACCCAATCTATGGTATTTTGTTATAGCCTCTTGAACTGAGTAAGACTGGTGGGCAGAGTAATGGTGCCTAAAAGACGTCCGTGTTCTAATCCCCAGAACCTGTAAATGTTACTGTACATGGCAAAAGGGCCTTTGTATATGTGATAAAAGTAAAATACGTTGAGGTGGGGAGATTAATGTGAATTTTCCAGGTGGACCCAATATAATCATGAGTCCTTGAAAGCAGAGAATCTTTTCCAGCTGTGATGAGAGAGCAAGAGCGAAAGGAAAAGCAAATGAAAGAGAGGAGGGGGAATGTGCTTCCAAAAGAAGGGTCAGAGAGATGAGGGGGAAGAAGCAGAGATTTGAAGCGTGAGAGGGACTCTCAACGGCCTGCAAAGCCACCCTCACTGTTATCACCACACCTTTTCTCACACTGTTTCTTCTCTGCTTCTCACAACTGAATCTTCGCAATCTATGGTCTGCATCCCAATCTGGAACAAAGCCAATTCCAACCCATAGTGTTTCTTCTACTTCTGCACTCCTGCACCACTTACTGCTATACTACATCGTACACCTAGCACAGAGATTCTCAAACTTACTGGTCTAAGGATGTCTTTACATTCTTAAGAATTATTAAGGGTTCCAAAAATCTTCTGTTTATGTGAATTATACCTATATTTACTGTATTAGGAATTAAAAGAAATTTTTCAATTATTTATTACTTTATTTTTACATAACAATAACAAACTCACTTCATGCTAACATAAATAACATATTTTAGTAAAGATAGCTGTATTTTCCAAAACAAGAAAATTTAATAAGTGTGGCACTGTCTCCCAGTTTTGCAAATCTCTTTGATGTCTGGCTTAATAGAAGACAGCTGTGTTCTCAGTCTGTGTTCCATCTATTGCTATATATTGTTTTGGTTAAAGTATTTGAAGACAAATTCTGGCCTCAAACAGGTTGCAGTCGTAAAAGGGAAATTATTTTAAAAGCGTTTCCAGATAATTCTAGATATTCTTCTTTGATATTACACCAAAACTCGATAAGTGGTAGTTTCTTAAAGGTTAACTGCAATGTAGAATCTGAAACTATATCAATGAGTCATTTATTACTCTGTTACGTTAAAATCCATTGATTTCCCTTGCACTTTGAATGGAATTTTTTGTAGCATACATGATTGGCCATTTGGAAAATACTGGTTTATGGAGTTAGGCAAATCTTACAAGTGTTGAAACAATTTCATTATGCAATATGAAAAAATCACATTTGTTAAAATCACCACCAATATCATCCAAAAAGTATTTGTGTATTGAGAAGCTATCAAGTTTGTAGTGGTGAATAGATTTTAGAACTTCTAATTTTGAGAGCTTGAATTTTATTGTCAGCAAATACTGTCAGTTGTTTTCCTTGATGTGACATGCTTAGTTCGTTCATTTTTAAAAACTGCTGCCGAATATGCAAGTCTGAAAACCCAAACTGACCCAGTTTGTCAGTCTTTGTTTCATGAAAAAAAGTAGCAATTCCCGCTTACAACCGAAACTTCAATGAGGGAAGGCATTGACATCCAATATCTTTGCCCTCGGACTTCCAGTAGGACACAGATTTTTCTACAAGTGAGCATTAAAGGTTCAAAGTATCTGTCCAATATTCCTTCAGTTAGAGCAATCAAATCCACAGGCATGTGCCAACTCTAAGAGAAGGGAATGATCTTCCCAGAGAGAACTTACTTGGTACAACAAGATAGCTGAAGGCAAAATCACACTGACCTTCTAGTTTTTTCCTGTAGTCTCTCCTCCTAAGTGACACAGATTAATTACAGGAGAGCATAGGAAGAAGGGGAAGCTTTCCCATGGGCCAGGTGGCTAAGGCTGAGGTGAGATAGGCCTTAAGAGCAAAAGGAAGATGAGCTCTGGAGGTGAGTTCCAGTAGGAAAAACTGAACTGAAGCTATGGGCTTCCTAACTTCATTTCCCATCTCTTCCCATTATGTTCTTTAAGAACACCTGACCCCAATCAGAGATATGTAATCACCGGAAAGGAATCAACATAAAACACAGATTAGGATGGGGAGGTAGGGAAAGGTAGGGGAGACAAATACAAGGAAGATAAAGAGAGAATTAATTAAAGAAAAAGATACATAGTTCAA
Source organism: Leucopleurus acutus (assembly GCF_964270905.1). Classification (NCBI taxonomy): domain Eukaryota; kingdom Metazoa; phylum Chordata; class Mammalia; order Artiodactyla; family Delphinidae; genus Leucopleurus; species Leucopleurus acutus. The sequence continues at coordinate 91,893,080 of NC_139142.1, forward strand.
ATCATTATAATTTCAAAGAAATTTGAAACTTAAAAAGGCTCAATTAGAGATAACAAGAAGGTGTAAAACAATGAAGGATAATAAGGAAATTAATAGAGCAAGTTGGAAGAGCAAAGAAAAATATTACATTAGAGGAAAATCATAATAAAATAATAAAAACATTGAATAGAGTGAGTACAATTTTAAATGATGCATAGAATATAAAACAGCCTATGGAAGAGTATACAGAGAAAATGAAAAAAAAGATATCTGTAACTTACAGAGAAGACAATAGACAGGTAAAATATACAAAATACCCCATATTCCTAAAGAACACACACACACAATCAACAAAGATTCAGAAAGCTACGAGAAAGAACCCTCCTGGAATAAAGATGTGAATCTGTAGGTAGGAAAAAAATCATGCCCAGTGCCAAGAAAAATTAATACAAAAGATTGCTGTGACACATTCTGATGAAGTTACTGAACTTTAAGGGTAAAGAAATAATATAGGCATCCAAGCAGAAGAAGTTTAACATTAAAGTGGGAAATTGAGTTTTCCTCAAACTTGTCCACAGCAACTGTTGATACCAGAAAATAATGGAACAGTCTCGAAAAAAATCTAAGGGAAGTATGAATTTTATGCCCAAATAAGTTGCTTTTCAAATATAAAGGAAAGACGCATTCTCAAGCATGCAAAAACCTACAGACTACAGCACCCATAATTTGTTCATCAAAAAAAAAAAAAACTTCATGAAAATGAAACCAGGCCAATAAGATATGAATTAAAATTTAAAACTTAGGAATAAAGAAACTGTGGTTTAAAAGCCAACTGTGGTACATAGTAAATAGATTTAAATTTAGAATTAAGACTAAACAATTATGAAAATATGGTTACAGAAAAAATATAACTTACAGATCTTTGAATTGTAAAACTAATATAACTGACAAAAATCAGAAATTAGAGAAAAGGCACGTTGGGATAAACTGAAGTGTGCTTATTTTCTCATCTCTCAGGACAAGGACTTAATAGATGAAGTTTGGTATACTTCCTTCACAGAAGGACAGTGCATCTGATTGCTTTCTGTGGACACCATCAACAAATTTATTGCTCAGTAATGTCTTTGGAGGCAGTAGAACAACCAGTCACCACATCTCCAAAGTTAAGAACAAAAAAGAAATCTTGAAAAATAGAGACATAATTGGGCTTCATCACAGGAGAAGGACCTTTTTGGAGGCAAGTCTATGGGTAATAGGACCTTTTTTTTTTTTTTTTTTTGTGGTATGCGGGCCTCTCACTGTTGTGGCCTCTCCGTTTGCGGAGCACAGGCTCCAGACGCGCAGGCTCAGCGGCCATGGCTCACGGGCCCAGCCGCTCCGCGGCATGTGGGATCTTCCCGGACCGGAACATGAACCCGTGACCCCTGCATCAGCAGGCGGATTCTCAACTGTTGCGCCACCAGGGAAGCCCGCTAATAGGATTTTAATATTTTTTTTCATCTAAGGAAGGATAGATGTAGGTTAAGGAAATGTCCGTATTCTCCTTGTGGTTACTGGCTTAGGCAAAAGCTGGCAGCAAAATGCTCAAAAAAATTTTCTTCCTGATTTTGTTTATGGTTTTACAGAAGCTAACCATATTGACTAGGCTAGCTTTACCATTGGTGGTCATTTTTTCCTATTTAGCAGTGTTATAATTATATACATGAGAATGATTCATATGACCACACTTATATGACAGCAAAAGCTGAAAAATAGTTCATAAGTACATGTGGTATAACTTAGCTAGAGAAATGTATAAATATAAAATTACAGTGGAAGATGAAATTTCCGTGAATACACAATTCTGCATTACATGTACAGGGCCAAGAATGCCATACCCTGCCATATAGATAACTCAGAGGAAGCACAGATAGAAGATGGACTTGTGCATTTGGTTAGATTTCATTTCAGAGATGTAACAGAGCTGGAAGAACATGGCACTGGTGTCAAACCAGATTCTAAAACCTGGTGCGGCCTCTTTTTTCTTGAGTATCTTTGGACAAATTAAGAACTTTAAATCTACTAAAGCAATTGTTTCCTTATTGTATAAAGTAACTATAACAACATCACCTACCACAGGGTCATTGTGAAAAGTAGTGAAATGATATGTGTGGTGAATTCAGTACAGTGTGTAGTAGGATAGGTTCTCAGTAAATGGCAGCTGGATGTGGCCAACTTGAAAATTTTTTTTAAAAAGGCAACATGAAATGCTTACGTCTAGAGAGCTGCTCTAGAAATGTTTTCAACCAGTTGGAGAAGAGAATCTTTTGCCTTTCACTTCATATTGCTAGAAATTGTCAGCCAGACAGGAGTCTTGAATTCTAGCCCTAGATCCTCCATTAGTGTTCTGTGTGGCCCTGGAGCCTTATTTTCTCTGGCTGTGTAATAAGTAGATCACTACCTGCCGATATATTGTTAAGCCAAAAGAAATAGAGAAAGTGTAAGAACGCTGAAAAATAGGATGTTCTATACCAAGGTGAGGAGACAGCTGGTGATGGCAACAATTATGCTTTAATAGGTACACTTTTGCTTCATTTCACTTTGCTATTCTTTCTCTTAAACTAAGGAGCTAAGAAACTGTGTTCTCTTTGAGGGGGTTATTTTTGTGTCTCTATGCGCCCCCGCAGGGATTCCTCTGAATGGAATATCCTTCTCCCTTATTGCACAAAATCCCTGTTTATCCTTGAAGGCTCAGCTTAAATGTCGCTGCTCTTCGGAGCCTTCCCTAACTGTACCCCTTATCTGTGTTCTCACAGTATACTGTCTCTTTTACAGTGCTTATTACGTTGTCTTGTGGTTATTTCTTTATAGCTCTGTCTCTCCCACCAATATGTAGCAACTAGGACATGAGTCTCTTATAGTAGAGACATTTTCTATCACCATCACCTAATAGGGTGAGTGGCTTAGAGGAGGAGCTCAATAAATATTTCAGGGGGAGAGACAAAAGCTGGAAGTGGAGAGGAAATGACTAGTTACTGGGTATCTAATAAGTATCAGGCATGTACCAAACCCTTCATATACATTATCTCATTTAATTATTATATCACTAACATCTTTTCATGTATTTATTCATTTAACAAATATTTATTGAGCCCTATACTATGTGCCAGGCACTGTTCTAGATGCTGGGAATACAGCTACACTTACATGCTTAATTCCAAGGGAGGAGAGACAGACACCAAACAAATTAGCAAAAAATATATATAAATATGTCAAGTAGTGATATATTCTATGAGGAAAAATAAAACTGGATAAGAAAATAAAGGATATGGGAGTTGGGATATGGGAGTTTTAGATTAAGGACCAAGGAAGCACTTTGTGATAAGATGACTTTTGAGCAAAGACCTGAATGAAATAAGCTGATGGGCTATAGATATCTCAAAAGAGAATGTTCCACAAAGAGGGCTAGGAGTGCAAAGACTCTGGACGGGAACACATGTCACGTGTTTGAAGGCCAGCATGGAGGCCAGTATGTCGAGAGGAGTGATCAAGAAGCTGAATGATATAAGAGGTCAGAAAGATAATAGAAGAATGTCATCTAAACCCTCGTGGGAAGGCCATGGGAAAACTTTGTGATTTTATTCTCAGTGAGAGGAGAAGGGATGGGAGGATTTTGACTAGAGAAGTGATTTATTTAGATGCTGTGGGGAATATAGACTTTGATGAAGTAATGTGGTTGGATGAACCACTTCTTTATTGCAATAGCCGAGGATAGAGGAGAGAGATGATGGAAGATGAGACTAGAATGACAGCAGTGGGGACCAGGTACTGAATGTAGTTTAAGGTAGAGCCAATAGATTTGCTGATGGATTGGAAGTGTGGCATGACATAAAGAGGCCTTAGGCCTGAGAAATTGGACAAATGAAAAGGCTACATACTGAGGTTGGGAAGGTTGTAGGAAGAATAAGTTTGGGGAAGAAAATGAATTTGTTTGTACATATTAAATTTGGGATTCCTATTATATATTCAAATGGACTTGTTGAGTAGGCAATTTGATTTAAGAGTTTAGAATTAATGGGACAAGTTGTGTCTGGAGATACAGACTTTTGAAGGTCATCAGCATAAAAATGATGTTTAAAGTCAAAGGAGTGGATGAGATTACCTAGGAAATCAGCGTAAACAGTTGAGGAAAGAGGTCTGAGGACCGAGTCCTACGTACTTCAATGATTATAAGCTGGCAAAGTAAAAAGAATTCAGCAAAAGAGGCTGGGAAAGAATGGTCACGGGGGCAAGAAAGGAACGAAGAGGGAGTGGTAGCCCAGAAGCTAAGCAGAGGAAGTGATTCAAGAAGACAGAAATGATCAAAAGGGTCAAATGCTGCTAATAGGTTCAATTCTGAGGCCTCAGAATTGATTTGGTAGATTTATTATTGCCATTGGATCCGGTCATTTTAGTAGTGTCTTTATCCCTCTTTGACATATAATCGAACTGAAGTTCAAAGAGATTAAGCAACTTGCCCAAGTTCAGACAGCTAGAAAGTGGGAGCTGTGACTGAAACACAAATCTGCCACCTCTAAAGCCAACACTCTTTTTCCTCCTTTGGTCACAGTTATGCAAGTTGTGCTCTACACAGGCACCTAGTCAAAGGGGAAGTTAGGTTGTGCTCTGCCTGCCAAACCTGATCCGGAGCATGGAGGGGTCTGACTTGGGGAGGGGGTATCTCTTCTCACAAAGGCAGGACAGACTTGGGGCAGTAGGAGGGAGAGTGATAAGAAATTAGACAAATCAAAAGATAAAAATTTTAAAGTAAATCTCAGCATTTAAGTACATTATTTAAAAATGCACTGGATGGCTATGCGCCACTCCAGACCTATTATATCAGAATCTCCAAGAATGATCACCTATGTACTCTAGCACTTATGGGTGGATTGTACATTCCAACATCGCAAGACCTTAAGATCTCAGATCTTACCACACCTACATAGTATCCAGAAGACTGTGGCTCTTTGAATTTGAGTGGTATATGAGCGGTATACACATGTGGTATATAAAATTTGAATTTGAGCAGTATATACAAGCGGTATATGAGCGGTATACACATGCAATAGCACAGAGCAGCGAAGAGTCTCAAATGGATTTTCTCACCCTATTCTGAATATCCCTATTCCTGTCCCCTCCAATATATTTGAGGTCTTAACACTGGTGGCCCCCATATGTCACCCATTCTGTGATCAGCAAAGAAGCCCCTTTCTTTTGGGCCTTCTTTTTCGTTTTTCCTCTCTCCCAAGGCCCTTCAGGTTATGTATTTTGCTAACCCTCCCTTGACAAGATTAATGTCCTACAAGAGTGGCTCCCATGTATTATGCTAAAAGAGTGCATCCTAGTTTCAGAATGTGCCAAGCCTCAGAATGGTTGTGTGATGGTGGGGGCTGGAGGAGGATACAAAGAGAAACAAACCTGAACCACCATATCCAAAATTTTCAAAAGCTCCAGAAGTGAACATGTTGATAATCACTGCTAAGACCTAGCTCCCCCAGCCACCCTCGCCTCCCTTAGATAAGGAACTTGAAGCCCATGAGGATTAAGTGACTTAGGCAAGGTTATGTAGCAAGTATAGTGGCAAATCAAGGGTTAGAAGTTAGGAGACCCAATCTCAGTCTGAAACAGGAGACGGGTGAATAGTCTAGTGGGAATGTAGTACCACGTTACCATGTAATTACCTAGGACACTGAAAATGACCCTGATACCTGACCCCACCACAGAGATTTTGATATAGTAGCATTGGGATTGGGCCTAAGAATCACAAAACATTTCTGACGCTCAGCAAGGTTAGGGGAACTAAGACATAAAGACATCAGCTGTAGTCAATCTCAGGAGCTTAGAAGCCTGCAGTTGGCTCTTTCTAGAAAAAACTCACCGTAAGCTGAAAGTAAAATAAATGCAAAGACAGACTGATAGGTATGAGCAGAGTATAGGTGAGGGAAGAGAATATCAGATTTGACCTAGCCTTTTCCAGCTCAGTCTTACCTTGAAATTTGGCTGAAGACTTTTTGGAGTCTATTGTATATCACTATTTGGGAAACATCAAGTGAAACTGCAAGGCAGAGAGGAGATGACTCCAGAGGATAGTGGAAGGACATGGAACCTTTGGCTTCTTGAGTCTGTCTAGTTCAGGTCATTGGCATGAGTTACATTTCCTGTGTTTATGGTGAGCTGAGCCCTGGACTCTCTCTAGTTCTTGGGAGACCAGCATCTCAACTAAAAGTAAGGGCCTTGGAAGCCTTACGTGAGAAGGGCAAATCAAAAGGCAATGGTACTGGACTCCCTGCTCCTGATATGGAAGCAATGAAGACTGAAAACCCCTCAACAAGGGTCTCTGCTTTGCCTATCACTTTCTATAGATTATGCAGCTGCTTTTTCAGTTATGTTCCAGAAGGCAAGAGGGGATTTAACATGGCCAGTAATATGAATACACATTGTTCTCCAGATCCCAAGGAACACTCCATTTTCTTTTCATTTAAATAAATTACTAGGTCTCTCAGCTTTTTACATAGTAGCCAACTAAAGGTTATTTGCATAACCTTTTCTGTGGGGGTAACTGAGACTTGAGATGCACAAACCAGTGGGGCACTGAGCATGGCTTTTGAGTGCAGTCAGGGGCAGCTAGCAAGCAAAGCAAGGAGAAGCCTATGCTTTAGGATGCCACCCCTGCAATGGCATCATCCCAGCTGAATATGCCACAGCCACTGGCCAAAGCAACATTAGGCAACCTTAGCCGGTTGCCTAAAGAATGCCAGTGGCATTCTTTCCCAATGCTGTCTGGAGCTAATTAGGAGCAATAGCACAGCTGTCTCTATTTTCCATGTTACTATAGTGAGCCGGTTTTGACTTTCCTGAATATGATTGATTGGGGCCCACCTTTTCCATTTGGAAGGTGAGAGTCATTCCTGCAGAAAGGAGAATATTTCACGTGCACTGAAAAGAATGTGTATTCTGCAGCTTTTGAATGAAATATTTTATATATATCAATTAAGTCAATTTGACCTAATGTGTCATTTAAGGCCAGTGTTTTCTTATTACTTTTCTGTCTCAATGATCTATTCACTGATGTAAGTGGGTTATTAAAGTCCTCTAATATTATTGTATTACTGTTCATTTCTCTCTCTGTCTGTTAATATTTGCTTTATATGTTTTGGTGCGTCTGTGTTGGGCGCATAAATATATCCTCCTCTTGGATTGACCCATTAATCATTATGTAATGTCATTCTTTGCCTTTTTTTTAGTTTTCATTTAAAGTCTATTTTGTGTGTAATATGAGTATTGCTATCACAGCTTTCTTTTTGTTTCCATTTGCTTGGAATACCTTTTTCCATCCTTTCACTTTCAGTCTGTGTGTGTATTTAGATCTGAAGTGAGTCTCTGGTAGGCAGCAAATAAATGGGTATTGTTTTTGATCTATTCAGGCACCCCATGTCTTTTGATTGGAGCATGTAGTCCATTTACATTTAGAGTGACATTTTAATAGGTATGTACTTATTTCCATTTTGTTAACTATTTTCTCATTATTTTTGTAGTTCTTCTCTGTTCCATTCTTTTCTCTTGATCTCTTCCCTATGGTATGATGATTTTCTTTAGTGTTATGTTTGGGTTCCTTTTTTAAAATTTTTTCCCGTATCTGTTGTAGGGTTTTGGGTTGTGGTTACCATGAATTTCATATGTATCAGTGTATTTTAAGCTGACAGTCACTTAAGTTTGATTGCATTCTGAAAGCTCTACATTTTACTCTCTGCCACATTTGTTTTTGATGTTCAATTTGATGTGTTTCTATTTTGTGTATCCCTTAACTACTTATGGTAGTTATAGTTGATTTTACTACTTTTGTCTTCTAATCCTCATACTGACTTTTTAAGTGACTGATTCACTGCCTTTACTTAATATTTGGTTTTATCAGTGAGATTTTTTTCTTTCATATATTTCCCTATTTTTAATTATGACCTTTTCCTTTCCACTTAAAGAAGACCCTTTAACACTTCTTGTAAGGCTAGTTTAGTGGTGATGAACTCTTTGTTTTTCATTGTCTGGGATACTCTCTCTCCTTCAATTCTGAATGATAACCTGGCTGGGTAGAATATCCTAGGTTGTAGGTTTTTTCCTTTCATCACTTTAAATATATCCTGCCACTCCCTTCTGGTCTGCAAAGTTTCTGGTGAAAAAATCAGCTGATAGTCTAATGGGGATTTTCTTTTATGCAACTAGCTGCTTTTCTCCTCACGTCTTTAAAATTCTCTGTCTTTAACTTTTTCCATTTTAATTATGATATGTCTTGGTGTGGATCTCTTTGGGTTCATCTTGTTTTGGACTCTTTGTGCTTCTTGGACCTGGATATCTGTTTCCTTCCTCGGGTTAAAGAAGTTTTCAGTCACAGTTCTTCACATAAGTTTTCTGCCCCTTTATGTCTCTCTTCTCCTCTGGGACCCCTTTAATGTGCATGTTAGTATGCTTGGTGGTGTCCCAGAGGTTGTTTGAATGATCCTCTTTTTTTTTTTTAATTCTTTTTTGTTTTTGCTGTTCTGGTTGGGTCATTTCCACTATTCTGTCTTCCAGATTCCTGACTCATTTTTCTGTGTCATCTAATCTGCTGTTGATTCCCTCTAGAGTATTTTTCATTTTGGTTACTGTATTCTTCAGCTCTGATTTGTTCTTTCTTATATTTTCTAATTCTTTGTTGACATTCTCACTGTGTTCCTCCATTCTTCTCCTGAGTTCAGTGAGAATTTTTATGACTATTACTTCAAACTTTTAGTCAGTTAAAGTATTTATCTCTGTTTCATTAGGGGTTTTCTTTTCCTGGGATTTTATCTTTTTCTTTCATTTGTCTCCTCTGTCTCCTCAGTTTGTTTGACTTTGTTTCTATGAATTAGGTAAAACAGCTACCTCTCCCATTCTTGAAGGTGTGGCCTTGTGTGGAAGCATCCTCTGTGTAGACTGTGTGTTAAGCAGCTTTGGAAGACTGGGTAGAGCTGCAATGGGCACAGGCCAGGGGGCCGTGGGGTACCCTGCACTGGGGCTACCTTGGGCAGAAAGCTGGACCTTTTGTGGCCCCGAGGCCTGAAGCACATTGGGGTGGCTTTGGCAGGGCTACAGTGCCTGGAATGTGTTTCGCTTGTGCCTTCAAGATGGAGAGGGAATGCAAAATATGGTGCTCTCTAGTTCCTCTGACCCTTGAAGAGAGTTCCAACCCTTCCCCACCCATTTGTCAGATGCTTTAGGGTTAGTAAGTGGATTTCCTTCATGTATAATCTAGGTGTCCTTTAACTGCTGTTTTTCCTCTGTGCCTCAGAGCAGTTGAGTATGGCATGGCCCCCTCAGTGAGGTCCTGCCCTACTGCATGTTGTTGCATCAGGGGTGGGGGTCCCTTCAGTACTGTGTCTCCATCTTTCCTACCTATCTCTGTGTGGTCCCTCTTTGATTTGTTGTGCAAATGATTTTCAGCCAGCCCTCAGTTCTTCTTCAGGGGGAATTGCTCTGTATGTAGAGGTAGATTCCATGTGTCCATAGAAGGAGATGAGTTCAGGGTCTTCCTTTGCTGTCATTTTTGCACTGGAATTCTGAATAGGTCTTAAAGAAGGCTGTCCTTGCTGATAGTATCCGCAATCCCCCCATTCTTCTCCCTAAACTTTCTATCCTCTTTCAAAATACAATTACTCCTGGAAGATCTAGCCCATTAAGCTTGTTTGGGATTCAGTTGCAATTTAGTATAATTTCATTGGTTTATACTCACCCTATTAGGGCTGAGAATATTGGGTGAGTATATGTGTATGGGGTGCTGGGGAAGGCAATAGGGAGGTCTTTCATGGTTATGATGACAGTCTGGGTAGTCTGGAAAACCAGAGACAGCACTAAAGACCTGGTATTGTGTGGTGAGAAGGTATTAGGAGAGAAAGCTAAGGAAAGGAGAGAGTGTGTGCCTTATATCAGCGTTTCCCAAATGTTCATACAGCTACCTTAGAATCACTTAGGGGAACCTTTAAAAAAAAAAATACAAATGCTAGAACTCCATCCAAAGATACTGTGGCTCAGTGAGCCTGGGATGGAGCCAACCAAGTTTAAGAACCACCACCCTTATGCACCCTTTATCTACCTCATGATTTTTCACAAGATCAGCCATCTGACTGGCTTTTCTTTACAGACACTTTTCACTTGGAAGGATAGCCTGGTCTGCCTCATTAGTCTCCTAAGTTGAGAACAGAATAGAGCAAGAAGAGTAGATTCAAATGAGAAAGACCTTCCAAATGTGAGTTAAATGAGACAAGCCCTCTCGCAGGCCTGAACCTCAAAGGAGAACAGGGTTTCTTGAACTGGTTCAGTTTCCAGTGGCTAACACCCTGTGTTTTCTTGACCCCTGTAGTCCTTTAAGCCTTGCAATTCTGTCAACCTCTGAAAATACACAAACAAGTATCCAAGGAAAGACAAATTTTAATTTGATGCCTTCCAGTAAGAGATGCTTGTGAAAGCCAATGAATGATGGGGGTTCCTTGTGCCTTGTTAGTTGCAGGGTGTGGCTGATATCCTGGAGAGTGGGTCAGATCAGCCAAGAAACCCAGCTCGAGTATGATCCTTGATCCTCAATCATGTTGAATGCTTATAAGAGATAGGAATGTGAGATAGAGCAATGGGGAAGATTGGTAAGAGGTGACTCTTGTTTTTCCCCAGATACTTTGATAATACTTAATATTCTTACTGGGTTGAATCTGCTCAGTGTCTGAAGGGATTCAAATCTGAAACCATTTCCGCATGTAGTTTGTATCAGACTATAATTGGTCCAATATTTGAACCAGTTTGGATTTTCATTTAATGAGATCCTTATTCCAGATCCAAATGTCTCTGGAATCATTTCCAAGCTTGAATTGATTCAAACTGTGACTACTTCTGAATGATGACAGGTTGGGTGATTGTTTCACGGAGACCTGTGAAGCTATGTGGGAGGGCTGGGACAGGAGCAGCAGTGGGAACTTTATATATCCATTACTTGGTGGCTGATGGGTTCTGTAGCCAGACAATCCAGTGTTTCCAAGCCAGAGAACACAGCTATCACTGGTCCACTGAGTGCAGCCTGCCCCTGCTTGTGACTCACAGTAAAATATTCTAACTTAGGCTGGTTTGTTTCCAAAGTTTCCCTTACTTTTTTCATATGTAGGGGGAAAGCAAGTCCAGGTCTGGGGTTGTGTCTGTATGAAAGAGAATCATGAAAAAGCTGGAATCTATATTCAGAAGGACTCAGTACAAATAGGGGAGTACAGGCTGGTGATAGTGAGTGCTACTCAAAGAACTCAACCAATGACTTTGACTGTATGTAAAATAGGCTGTTTTCTGTAGAAGTAATCAATTCTCAGTGACATTAGGAAAAACTTTAAGAGAGATACGGGATTATTTGGAATCCTGAGACTATGGGAAACTTGGATGTACACCAGATATTTAGATATAACTTTTGTCTAAAGATTACTTCCATATCAGAAGATGAAGCCCACATTCTCATGACTAGAATGTGAGAGATTTAATGGCTCAATAGAACATTAAAAATGTAGGAAGATTAGTTGCCATCTTTAGTTTCTATAGGCAATATCAAAGTGAGTTGTGTGAATTCCTTAAGCCAAAAGAACCAAATGGATATCATTTATTGCTTCATACTTCTATGCCCTTGCCAGGATAGCTGACAAAAGGGTTATGGTGCGTATTTGGTAGGATTCTACATAAAACTGTAGGATCATGATCAAATAATCTTGTTTCTCATCAAAACCGTGGCCCTAGGGGAAGGTCAAAAGTGAACCAAAAATGCTGTCTCAAAGTACTTAGCTAACACATTTAACTCTCCTTGTTCAACTCATTTCCAACTTAAAAAGAAGTGTACAGATTTAATGATCTGTGTAGCAAAAGTTTCCCCTGGTGAGTCTCATATTTTGTTTAAACTTCTATAGACTCTTCTTGGCACTTGGTACTATTTGAAAATTCTTGGAGTACTCATCAAATTAAATTACAAACTCATAATATTTTCTTTTAGTTAATAAACTATCTGAGCTAAGGAAGAAGCTATCATGATTTGTTTACGTTCTTTAGATGATAGGCCTCAAATCTGGTAGATTTTATTGCTGGTCTCTAAATATGTTGTAGACATCTGCACAAATATTGAAGGCCAATTACTGGCATCTATTCTTCATTCCCTTGAAAAATACTAGTTCAAATCTCAGATCTCAGGGAGGTCCTTTCCAAAATTTATGTCTGACTTTGTAAGGCATAAAGTCAAAAGACAAGAGACACTAATTCTGAAATCTCTTCATCATGTTCTAATTCATTCTGAGGATCTTAAAGAAGGACTTTGCTGGGAGAGTTTCTACATTCCATGTTGCAATTGGTAGCATCCAAACTAAACAGGTTTCAATACTTGTGGTAGCACCTGGGGCTTTAAATTCCTCTTTATCACTGGGGTCCTGAGAGAGACTTGACATTTACTTAATTTGTCTGGCAATACTTTCAAATAAGAACTACAGTGGATAAAATGCATTGATTTTTAAAAGTCACTTTTCTGCCCACCACCCATGGCAACAAGTTTGTTTATTTGGAAGAAGACTAGAATTTGAATTCCTACAATAGTATGAACTGTAACAAATCTTAAGTTGTACTTGTGTGATAACTCTGGAGAACACAGAGAGGATGCTTGTCTCATCTGTTCCTTTCTATCCTGCTTTTATCTTGTAAAGAATGAGATTGGTCCAAATTCTCCATGCCTCCCCAGTATCAACATTTGGAAAATATGGCTTATCCTTATCCCCTAAAGTAAGTAACTGGATCTGATTTATATACTGTTTAAAGGAAAAAAGAAGGAGAAAAGGAGAAGGGAATTGTTAATTTATGAGTAGCATGGGGAATCTTCACTAAAAACCAATCTTGCTTTATACTTCATTTATTTAGCATAGTTTGGACTATATACAAATTTAAGATATGAAGATAGTAATTTGTTCCATAGATTTTTTTTGTCCATGTCTCCTGGTCTAATCTCTTTTCCTGGAATAAAAATAAATCCTTAAGGGAACCAAGCTAGGGTCTCATTTTATTCTCTTAAAGTACTTGCAATGAGTTAGTATCTACAAGTAATTTCCAAAATTATCAAGAATAAACACTTAATTGAAGTGACTGTGGTGATGACTTTTAGAATGAAAGCAAGAATATTTTCCTCAGCAAGGAGGTAACTGTGTTTTTAAATACTAGACATTCAGTAACGAATGTTTGAGTCAAGTCTAATAATAGCATCTCCATGGAGCTATTCATCCTTTCTCCCCAGATTTGGAGTGGAGTTCAGAACTCAAGACAATATTGCTATCTAACTATTTCAATATTAAATCCCATAAAGAATGAATGAAGAGATCTAATTAAGTACCTAATAAAGAAATTAGTAGATAATCTCTGTGAACTCTTAACGTAACTATGAAGATAAGTAATAGTCCATTAGACTCTATTGCATAGGTGAATTAAAGGTGAATTAAATAGGTGAATTTAATTCACCTATTGCATAGGTGAATTAAAGGTGAATTAAATAGTCCATTAGACTCTATTGCATAGGTGAATTAACTATGAAGATAAGTAATAGTCCATTAGACTCTATTGCATAGGTGAATTAAATTAACGTAACTATGAAGATAAGTAATAGTCCATTAGACTCTATTGCATAGGTGAATTAAAGGCTATGTTTAGTTGATGCTTTCATAGCTACTGAAAAACAAAGTAATTAGTCAATTAAAAAAAAAACTCCAAAGCAATAATTTAATTAGATTGAATACATTTTTTGGTTGGACACAGAAGCTAAGAGAAGCTTAGAGAGGAGAAAGAGAAGAAAAAATATATAATCTTAGTTAACACAATAAAATAACAGAACAAAAAGCATTTTCAAGGACCCCAAAGTAGGGAATTTTAATGATTTTAAATGTATGCAAGTGTTAAAGTAATTAAGCAAAGAGCTTATTAGACCAAGGTGGTTTTAATGCCTTGGCAGCCTGAGTAAGCAAACTGAAACCTAAGCAAGAATCAATTACTGTAAATGCCTCAAGACTAAGAAATTGAAACTTAAGGACAACCAATCACACCTGACTAGACTTTGCCAAATAAGGCAATAGATTAAGCAATAGCCAATCAGATAACTTCCTTGCTTTGCTTCTGTGTCTGCTCTATAAAAGCCTTTATCTTACCTCCTGCTGCTAGAGAATTCCTAATCATTTTCGGTTTGGCATTGGTCAATTCAGATCAATGTTTGCTCAAGTAAACTCTTCAAAATTTTAATGTACTTTAGTTTATCTTTTAACACAAGAATTATTTTTCCATCTATGGGAACTGATCTTCAGAATTAGAATATATTTCAATGAGGGAATATTACAATCTGATATACAAATATTTGCTTTAAAAACAATATATTTAAAATGTACTCATTCAGTGTGTTGGATCCTAGTGGCCAGAAAGACTTAGTATATCTCCAAATGGCTAGTCACATAATTTTTCATGTGTTAGGCCAAAGGACTTAAGCACTTAAGAGATTTTACATTTTGCTAAGGGGATGTCATTGCAGGGTGCATCGGTGGCAAAGGATCACTAAGAAGTGGGTACAAGGTTTAGCGTCATCTCCAAGGCAAAAATACAAGGTTAGTAGTCAGGCAAGAGACCAGATAAATGTAAAGGCTGATGGCCAAGAAGGATCAGAAAGAGTAAAACAAGATGATGATTCAACTTCAAAATTCATTAAGTTATTTGCACTGGAAAAACATAATGAATACAAAAATTGATTAATAAGGCAATGGTTTCACAGAATCTGAATTCAAGACAAGATAGCTGCTCAAATAAGGCAAAAACAAAAGAACCAAAACTATGTAATACCAAAACAATATCAAAAACCATGGTTGAAAGCCTTAGAAAAGAAACAGGAAGTAATTACACTTCCTGCAGGAAATGCAGCAAGTGGTACCCTCTATACCAGAGCAAAAAATCTGGATAACCAATATGAATCGCCTCAATACAGAACAACTTCTATCCCCTCTCACTTCCTGGTACAGCAGTCAGCTCCAGGGCTCAATTAACCCAGAGTCTGCAGGTTGTAGCAGATTAATCAGTTCAAAAAATGAATATCTTGGCTGGATTGGTAAGTATAAGGGCACTTCAGTGGGCATGCATGTAATTAATTCATTTATTCATTCACTTATTCACAAACATGTCCTGAGGATGTCAGTAAAAATGATGGAGGAAGGGCCTCCAAAAAACCTTTCTTCCTTGAAAGTGACATAAACATTGCCCCGCCACCCAAAAAACAATCAGAATCAATTTTTTTAGAACTCTGGAAATTAATCAAAGGCTTACAGCAACCTGGGGAGTATTTATTCAAGAAAAATGGCCAAATCCTGATAAGAAAAGCAAATTTTACCGTGATTTAATGTGCCCTTGTCTACCCCCACCCCTCACAGCTCCAGCTCTGTGGTAGCATTAAAGCCCTACAGCTGACAATCATGGTAAAAACCAACAGTTTGGCAGTAACTGGAGGAGACAGAATGGGATTGGAACTCCTCCAGAGTTATCTTCCCAGAGAAGTTTTGACCTGTTCAGTGGTTCCATGGAAGATACCACTTCAAGGCTGTCTTTATTTAACCTGACACAGAGCTTGCCCAGTGAAAACAGCTTTTTCCAAGGGTGTTTGCCAAAAACAATTACAGGTAGCTATGGCTGCCTGAAGCAGTGGGTAACATTTGGAGCAAACAATAGACTATTTACAAATTACACATCTGATAAGGGTCTAGTATCCACAATACATAAAGAACTCTCATAATACTCAACAATAAAAAGACAACCAAATTTTAAAATGGGCAAATGATTTGGATAATAATTTATCCAAAGAAAACATGAATGGCCAATAAGCACATGAAAGGATGCTCAACATTATTATTCATTATGTAAATGCACATCAAAACCACAATGAGATCCCCTTCATATCCACTAGGATAGCTATAATCAATAAGACAGACAGTAACAAGTGCTGGAGAGGATCTTAAGAAATTGGAATCCACATACACTATAGGTAGGAATGTAGAATGGTACAGCAACTTTGGAAAACAGTTCAGCAGTTTCTCAAAGTTAAACATAGAGTTACCAGAAATTTTACTCCTATGCATCCAAGGGAATTGAAAACATATACGCATACAAAAACTTTTACATGAGTATTCATAGTGACATTATTCATAATAGCCAAAAAGTGGAAACAATCCTAATGACTATCAATTGATGCCTGGATAAACACAATATGCTATATCCGTACAAAGGAATATTATTCACACATGAAAGCAATGAAGTACTGATTCATGCTACCATATGGAAGAACCGTGAAAGTTTTATAAGTGAAAGAAGTCAGACACAAAAGCCACATGTTGTATGAATTCATTTATTTGAAATGTCTGGAATAGGTAAACCCATAGAGATAGAAAACAGATTAGTGGTTGCCAGGGACTGGAAGGAGGGTAAAATTGGGAGTGACTGCTATTGGGTTGAGATCTCTTTTGGCAGTGATGAAATCTTACGAGATTATATAGTGGTAATGGTTATACAACTTTGAATAATCTAAAAAACACTGAATTGTGTACTTTTTAAAAGGATGAATTTGACATTGGGTGGATTTATCTTTAAGAAAAAAATTTTTACTGAGGATCTAGCAAGTATCAGTTGCTATTTTGGGCACTGAAGTTAGTGAGAAGAGTAAGGCATCCATGCCCTTGTGAGAGTCTAGTGAAGAAGCAAGACATAAATACAGTTGAACCTTAAACAACATGGGTTTGAACTGCAAAGGTCCACTTACACATGGAGTTTTTTCAATAGTAAATACTATAGTACTACACAATCCATGGTTGGTTGAATCCGTACACACAGAGGAAGCACGGATATGAGGAACCACATGTAGAGAGGGCCCACTATAGGTTACATGTGGATTTTTGACTGTGCAGATGGTTGGCACCCCTAACCCCCTCATTGTTCAAGGGTCAACTATAATTTACTATAATGAAAACCAGGAAACTGGGAAACCAGAAGAGGAAGCATATAATGTTGCTGAGATATTGGAAAAGCTTCACAAAGGAGGTAACATTTTTGGACACTGAAGCAGCTTACCAGACAGGCAAAAGGGAGAAGGACATTCAAGGCATAGGAAAAAATGCTCAAAGATCTAGAAACATGACAGAGCAGGCCCTGACAGACATTCAGTGCATAACACAGTGAGTTCCTGTTTCTAAATTTACTGTAAGAGAGGTACTTTCAAAAATGAGACCAGGCAATGAACAGTCTAGCAATGTCTCACGGTTATCTCATATCCCCAAATAGAAATTCACATGACAAAAGCTGTTTATACTAGTCAAGATTAGCTAAGTGTATACAATGAGATTTTTGTTAAAAATCACTTCTGGATGACCACCTAAATGACAAGCAAATAAATGATTCAGAATAAATAAGTGAATTTGTTGGCATAACTTTATATGGACTAAAAATTTGTGAAATTCAGTCCCTCGGATCTCACTAAATATAGAGCCTGGGAGAGTGGCCTCAAGTTATCGAATACTTTAGATGACTTTTTATTAAAACAAGAGGTTGACAATGAAGAATCAAAGAACTATCTCAACTATTTTTCACATAATGAAGTAATTTTATTTATTCATTTATTCTTCCCTTCATCAACATTTGTTTTGTGTTTATTTTGTACCAGGTGGGCTAGTTGTTTTCCAGTTATCTAAAGCTAGATAAAAAAAGAGTAAGGATGACAAGGTGAAGGTCATACACTTCCTTATATGTAGAAGGAAAGAGACATAAGCATCTTTAAAGGAACAATAGGATTGTGGTAGAAAGGATTAAGTACATATTTCTCTGATCCATTTAGTACAAAAACCATTCTCAAGCTTCAAAGATGAAGGACTGAAAGAAGAGATCTACTTGTAAGGTTTAGATAAAGAATAATCCTAGGAATCATTTATGTTGCTATTAAGTTAGAGCTCAAACTAGACATCAGGACCATGTTTTTTACAGAAATAATTGGACTTTCTCTCTAAACAAAATACAAAATTTCAAAATCAGTACTTTCAGAGAGTATATGCATTTACATTTCTAACTATGAGAGTAATTGATAACAATTATAAAAGCTGGACAGAATACCGTTAGACAATAGATTGTAAAGATAAGAGAACAACTAAGACAGCTAAAACTTGAGGGGCCAAGATCTCAGAGAGTAGGTGCATGTATTAAGAGAGTCTTGTATATTACACTGCTTTTTCCCCCACGGCATTTCTCAATTCAAATCACAGGGCATGGAAATAAGGAAGTGGTGGCCTAGAGCTGTGGTAATCTCACTAAGCCAGAGCTACAAAACATCCGGGACTTGAGGCAAGTTTCTGGAGAAAAGGGAACGGAAGAAAAATGAGTCTGACTTTCTGTATGCAGTTTTTGTTTTGGTGCATTTTTAAGTCTTCTAAGCTATATGTGTGTAAGTTAAGAGACCAAAACTTCAAAGCAGAAATCTGTTACCAAGAGGCCAAAATGCTAAACAGATTTTAGTAGTTTTTGGTGCTGAGGATATAAAAGCTGGATTTCAGAACGCTTCCAGTAGAAAAGGCCAATGAAATACCCAAATTTTCAACTGAGATTTTTTTCTTTTATCGAGGTATGGTTGATTTACAGTATTATACAAGGCTCAGGTGTATGTAATAGTGAGTCACAATTTTAAAGGTTATACTCCATTTATAGTTATTATAAAATATTGGCTATATTCCCTGTGTTGTACAATATATCCTTGTAGCTTATTTTATACATAGTAGTGTGTACCTCTAAATCCCCTACCCCTATCTTGACCCTCCCCCTTTCCCTCTTCCCACTGGTAGCCACTGGTTTGTTCTCTATATCTGTTAGTCACTTTCTTTTTTTGTTATATTCACTAGTATGTTTTAGTTTTTAGATTCCTCGTGTAAGTGATATCATATAGCATTTGTGTTTCTCTCTCTGACTTATTTCACTTAACATAATACCGTCCAGGTCCATCCATGTTGTTGCAAATGCCAAAATTTCATTTTTTTCATGGCTGAGTAGTATTCTATTGTACATATATACCACATCTTTATCCATTCATCTGCTGATGGACACTTAGGTAGCTTCCATATGTTGTCAATTGTAAATAATGCTGCTGTGAACATTGGAATGCATGTATCTTTTCAAATTAGTGGGGGTTTTAATTTAATTAAATTAATTTATTTATTTTACAGTAGGTCCTTGTTGGTTATCTCTTTTAAATATAGCAGTGTGTACATGTCAATCAGAAGCTCCCAGTCTATCCCTCACCCCCACACTTTCCTCTTGATAACCATAAGTTCATTCTCTTAAGTGTGTGAGTCTGTTTCTGTTCTTGTAAATAAGTTCATCTGCATCATTTTTTTTGAGTCTGCATATAAGAGATATCAGATCAGATATCAGATATGTATTTGTCTTTCTCTGTCTGACTTACTTCACTTAGTATAATAATCTCCAGGTCCATCAGTGTTGCTGCAAATGGCATTATTTCATTGAATTGGTGGGCTTTTTGTTTTTGTTTTTTTGTTATAAACTCAGGAGTAGAATTGATGGGTCATAAGGTAGTTCTATTTTAGCTTTTGAGAAACCTCCATACTGTTTTCCACAGTGGCAGAACCAATTTACATTTCTACCAACACTGTAGCAGAGTTTCCTTTTCTCCACATGCTCACCAACATTTGTTATTTGTAGACTTTAAGATGATAGCCATTATGACAGGTGTGAGGTGAAATCTCATTGAGGTGTTAACTTGCATTTCTCTGATGATTAACAATGTTGAGCATCTTTTAACATGTCCTGTTGGCCATCTGTAGGTTTTCTTCGGAGAAATGTCTACTTAGGTCTTCTGTGCATTTTTAAATTGGGTTGTTTTTCTGCTGTTGAGTTGTATGAGCTGTTTATATGCGTGTAAATATATATATATATATATATATATATATATATATATAAAAACTTTTGTTTTTATTGGAGTATAGTTGATTTATAATGTGTTAGTTTCAGGTATATAGGAAACTGATTCATATATATATATATACGTATGTGTGTATATATATATATATATATATATACACATATATATATTCTTTTTCAGATTCTTTTCCCTTATTGATTATTACAAAATATTGAGTATAGTTTCCTGTGCCATACAATAGGTCCTTGTTGGTTATTTATTTTATATATAGTAGTGTGTATATGTTAATCCCAGACTCCTAATTTATCCCTCCCCTGCTTTCCCCTTTGGTAACCATAAGTTTGTTTTCTATGTCTATAGGTTTATTTCTGTTTTGTAAATATTATAAGTTCATTTGAATTTTTTTCTTTAGATCCACATATAAGTGATACCATATGATATTTATCTTTCTCCATCTGGCTTGCTTCACTTAGTATGATCTCTAGGTCCATCCATGTTGCTGAAATGGCATTCTTTCATTATTTTTTATGGCTGAGTAATATTCAGTTGTGTATATATACCACATTTTCTTTATCTATTCATCTGTCAATGGACCCTTAGGTTGCTTCCATGTCTTGGCTATCTATTGTAAATAGCACTGCAATGAACATTGTGGTGCATGTATCTTTTTGAACCATGTTTTTCTCCAGATATATGCCCAGGAGTGAGATTGCAGGATCATACCGTAGCTTTATTTTTAGTTTCTTGGCCATCTGTGTGTCTTCTTTGGAGAAATGTCTACTTAGATCTTCTGCCCATTTTTGATTGGGTTGTTTGCTTTTATTGACATTGAGCTGCATGATCTGTTTGTATATTTTGGAGATTAATCCCTTGTCAGTCACATAGCTTGCAAATATTTCCTCCCATTCTGTAGGTTGTTTTTTCATTTGTTTATGGTTTCCTTTGCTGTGCAAAAAGCTTTAGAGTTTAATTAGGTCCCATTTGTTTATTTTTGTTTTTATTTCCATTACTCTGGGAGACGGATCCAAAACAATATTGCTGCGATTTATGTCAAAGGATGTTCTGCCTATGTTTTCGTCTAAGAATTTTATAGTATCCAGTCTTACATTTAGGTCTTTCATCCATTTTGAGTTTATTTCTGTGTATGGTGTTAGAGAATGCTCTAAGTTCATTCTTTTACATGTAGCTGTCCAGTTTTTCCAGCACCACTTATTGAAGAGACTGTCTTTTCTCCATTGTATATTCATGCCTCCTTTGTCATAGATTAATTGGCTATAAGTGTGTGGGTACAATTCTGGGCTTTCTATCCTGTCCATTGATCTATATGTCTGTATTTGTGCCAGTACCATACTGTTTTGATGACTGCAGCTTTGTAGTATGGTCTGAAGTTAGGGAGCCTGATTCCACCAGCTTTGCTTTTCTTTCTCAAGATTGTTTTTGTTATTTGGGGTCTTTTGTGTTGCCATAGAGTTAAAAATATTTTTGTTCTAGTACTGTGAAAAATGCCATTGGTGATTTGATAGGGATTGCATTGAATCTGTAGGTTGTCTTGGGTATTATAGTCACTTTAGCAATAGTTGTTCTTCCAATCCAAGAAGACAGTATATCTTTCCATCTTTTTGTGTCATTTTCAATTTCTTTCATCAGTATCTTATAATTTTTGGAGTACAGGTGTTTTGTCTCCTTAGGTCAGTTTATTCCTAGATATTTTATTCTTTTTGATGCAATGGTAAGTGAGACTGTTTCCTTAATTTCTCTTTCTGATCTTTCATTGTTAGTGTATAGAAATGCAACAGATTTCATTTAATTTTGTACGGATTTTGTATCCTACAATTTTATCAAATTCATTGATAAGCTCTAGTACTTTTCTGGTAGCATCTTTAGGATTTTCTATGCATAGTATCATGTCATCTGCAAGAAGTGACAGTTTTACTACTTCCTTTCCAGTTTGGATTCCTTTTATTTCTTTTTCTTCTCTGATTGCTGTGGCTAGGAATTCCAGAACTATGTTGAATAAAAGTGGCAAGATTGGACATCCTTGTCTTGTTCCTGGTCCTAGAGAAAATGCTTACAGCTTTTCACCATTGAGTATGATGTTAGCTGTAGGTTTGTCATATATGGCCTTTATTATGTTGAGGTAGGTTCCCTCTATGCTCACATTCTGGAAGAGGTTTTATCATAAATGGATGTTGAATTTTATCGAAAGCTTTTCCTGCATCTATTGAGATGATCATATGGTTTTTATTCTTCAGTTTCTTAATGTGGTATATCACACTGATTGACGATGTGCCATACTGAAAAATCCTTGCATCCCTGGGGTAAATCCCACTTGATCGTGGTGTTTGACCCTTTTAACGTATTGTTGAGTTCAGTTTGCTAGGATTTGGTTGGGGATTTTTGCATCTATATTCTTCAGTGATATTGGCCTATAATTTTCTTTTTTTTAGTATCTTTGCTTGGTTTTTGTGTCAGGGGAATGATGGCCTTATAGAATGAGTTTGGAAGTGTTCCTTCCTCTGCAATTTTTTGGGAATAGTTTCAGAAAGATAGGTGTTAACTCTTCTCTAAATGTTTGATAGAATTCACTGGTGAAGCCTTCTGGTCCTGGACTTTTGTTTGTTGGGAGGTTTTTAGTCACAGATTCAATTTCAGTACTTGTAATTGGTCCATTCATATTTCCTATTTTTTCCTGGTTCTCTCTTGGGAGATTGTGTTTCTGAGAATTTGTCCATTTCTTCTAGGTTATCCATTTTATTGGCATATAGTTGCTTGTAGTAGTTTCTTACAGTCCTTTGTATTTCTGTGGTGTCAGTTGTAATTTTTTTTTTCATTTCTAATTTTATTGATTTGGGCCCTCTCCCTTTTTTCCTTGATGGGTCTTGCTAAAGGTTAATTGATTTTGTTTATCTTTTCAAAGAACCAGCTTTTTGAATTATGGTTTTCTCAGGGTATATGCCCAGTAGTGGGATTGCTGGGTCATATGGTAGTTCTATTTGTAGTTTTTTAAGGAAACTCCATACTGTTCTCCATAGTGGCTGTACCAATTCACATTCCCACCAGCGGTACAAGAGTGTTCCCTTTTCTCCACACCCTTTCCAGCATTTATTGTTTCTAGATTTTTTGATGATGGCCATTCTGACTGGTGTAAGATGATATCTCATTGTAGTTTTGATTTGCATTTCTCTAATGATTAATGATGTTGAGCATTCTTTCATGTGTTTGTTGGCAGTCTATATATCTTCTTTGGAGAAATGTCTATTTAGGTCTTCTGCCCATTTATGGATTGGGTTGTTTGTTTTTTGGTTATTGAGCTGCATGGGCTGCTTATAAATTTTGGAGATTAATCCTTTATTCAAAAAGAGTCATGTACCAAAATGTTTATTGCAGCTCTATTTACAATAGCCTGGAGATGGAAACAACCTATGTGTCCATCATTGGATGAATGGATAAAGAAGATGTGGCACATATATACAATGGAATATTACTCAGCCATAAAAAGAAACGAAATTGAGCTATTTGCAATGAGGTAGATAGACCTAGAGTCTGTCATACAGAGTGAAGTAAGTCAGAAAGAGGAAGACAAATACCGTATGCTAACACATATATATGGAATTTAAGAAAAAAAAAAGTCATGAAGAACCTAGGGGTAAGACAGGAATAAAGACACAGAGCTACTAGAGAATGGACTTGTGGATATGGGGAGGGGGAAGGGTAAGCTGTGACAAAGTGAGAGAGTGGCATGGACATATATACACTACCAAACGTAAAATGGATAGCTAGTGGGAAGCAGACGCATAGCACAGGGAGATCAGCTCGGTGGTTTGTGACCACCTAGAGGGGTGGGATAGGGAGGGTGGGAGGGAGGGAGACGCAAGAGGGAAGAGATATGGGAACATATGTATATGTATAACTGATTCACTGTGTTATAAAGCAGAAACTAACACACCATTGTAAAGCAATTATACTCCAATAAAGACTTAAAAAAAAAAAAGAACCAGCTTTTAGTTTCATTGATCTTTTCTATTGTTCTCTTCTCTATTTCATTTATTTCTGCTTTGATCTTTATTATTTCTTTCCTTCTAACTTTGGAATTTGTTTTTTTTCTTCTCTAGTTGCTTTAGGTGTAAGGTTATGCTGTTTATTTGAGATTTTTCTTGTTTCCTGAGGTAAGCTTGTATCACTGTTAACTTCCTTCTAAGAACTGCTTTTGCTGCTCCCCATAGGTTTCAGATCATCATGTATTCATTTTCATTTGTCTCTAGGTACTTTTTAAATTTCCTTTTTGAGTTTTTCAGTGATCCATTTGTTGTTTAGTACCATATTATTTAGCCTCCACCTGTTTGTGTGTTTTGCAGTTTTTTTCTTGTAGTTGATTTCTGATCTTACAGTGTTGTGGTTGGAAAAGATGCTTTATATAATTTACATTTTCTTAAATTTACTGAGGTTCACTTTGTGACCCAGCATGTGATCAATTCTGGAGAATGTTCCATGTGCACTTGAAAAGAATGTGAATTCTGCTGCTTTTGGATGGAATGCTCTATAAATATCAGTTAAGCCCATCTAGTTTAGGTGTCATTTCATGCCTGTGTTTCCTTATTGATTTTCTGTCTGGATGATGTGTCCACTGATGTAGGGAGGGTATTCAAATCCCCCACTATTATTGTGTTACTATCAATTTCTGCTTTCATGTCTGTTAACATTTGACTTACATACTGAGGTGCTCCTATGTTGGGTGCATATATATTTACAACTGTTATATCTTCTTCTTGGATTGATCCCTTGATCATTATGAAGTATCTTTCTTTGTCTCTTGTAATGGTCTTTATCTTAAAGTCTGTTTTGTGTGATAGGAGTATTGCTACTCCAGCTTTCTTTTGATTTCCATTTGCATGGAATAACTTTTTCTATCCTCTCACTTTCAGTCTGTATGTGTCTCTAGATCTGAAGTGGGTCTCTTGTAGGCAGCATATATATGGGTCTTGTTTCTGTATTCATTCAGCCAGTCTGTGTCTTTTGGTTGGAGCATTTAATTCATTTATATTTAAGGTAATTATCAATATGTATATTCTTACTGCCATTTTGTTAATTGTTTTAAATTTGTTTTTGTAGGTCTTTTTTCTTCCTTTCCTCTTTTGTTCTCTCATCTTGTGATTTTATGACTATCTTTACTGTTGTGTTTGGATTCCCTTTTTTTTGTGTGTGTATATCAATTATATATTTTTGGTTTGTAGTTACTGTGAGCTTTTGATATAGCAGTATACACACATACACACACACACACACACACACACACATTATACAAAATTGTTGCTGATCTCTTAATTTCAAATGCATGTCAAGTATCCTGCATTTGTACTCTCCTCCTCGAAACTATTATTACCAGTTTAGATATCATATTTGTGTGTGGATGATTTCCTACCTTTTCTATATGTTTGCCTTTATCAGTGAGCTTTCCCATTTTGCAATTTTCTTATTTCTAGTTGTGGCCTTTTCTTTTCCACCTTGAGTAGTTCTTTAGCATTTGTTGTAAAGCTGGTTTGATGATGCTGAATTATTTTAGCTTTTGTTTGTCTGTAAAGATTTTGATTTTTTTGTCAAATCTGCACAAGATCCTTGTTGGGTAGAATATTCTTGGTTGTAGATTTTTCCCTTTCATCACTTTAAATATATTGTGCCACTCCCTTCTGGCCTGCAGTGATTATGCTGAAAAATCAGCTGATAGCCTTATGGAGATTCCTTTTGTTATTTGTTCCTTTTCTCTTGTTGTTTTTAATATTTTCTCTTTATCTTTAATTTTTGTCAGTTTGAATACTATGTGTCTTGGCATGTTCCTCCTTGGGTTAATCCTGTATGGGACTCTCTGCTCTTTCTAGACTTGGGTGACTGTTTCCTTTCCCATGTTAAGGAAGTTTTCAGCTATTATCTCTTAAATATCATCTCAGGTTCTTTCTCTCTCTCTTCTCCTTCTGGGACCCCTAAAATGCAAATGTTCATGCATTTGATGTCTCAAAGTTCTCTTAAACTGTCCTCATTTCTTTTCATTCTTTTTTTTTTTATTCTGTTCTCTGACAGTGATTTCCACCACTCTGTCTTCCAGGTCACTTATCCATTCTTCTGACTCATTTATTCTGCTATTGATTCCTTCTAGTGTATTTTTTTATTGCACTTATTTTATTCTTCAACTCTGTTTGGTTGTTCTTTATATTTTCTAACTCTTTGTTATAAAGTTCTTGTAACTTCTTGCTCTGTGTGTCCATTTTTTCCCGAGTTCTTGGATCATCTTTACAGTCATTACTCTGAACTCTTTCTCGGGTAGATTGCCTATCTTCACTTCACTTAGTTGTTCTTCTGGGGTTTTATATTGTTCCTTCACCTGGAACATATTCCTCTGCCATCTCATTTTGTTTAGATTTCTATTTGTAGTTTTATGTATGTGGGAATTTAGTTACATTTCTCTACCTTGGAGAAGTGGCCCTCTGTAGGGGATGTCCTATGTATCCCAGCGGTATACTCCCCTCTTGTCACCTAAGGACCAAGGACCAGCTAGTCCCAGGGTAGATTCTGACCTGTGTTTGCAGACTCAGTTCTGCAGGCTGCAGGATCATAGTTTTCTTGCTTCTGGTATCTGCCCCCTTGTAGATGAGGCTGGTCTAGAGGCTTGTGCTGGCTTCTTGGTGGTAAGGGCCTGTGCCTGCCCACTGGTGGGTGGAGCTGGGTCTTGGCTTTCTAGTGGGCAGGGCCATGTCAAGGGTGTGTCTAGATGCAGCTATGGATTCAGGAAGTCTTTAGGCAGCCTGTCTGTTAATGGGTAGGGCTGTGTTTCCACCTGTTGGTTGTTTGGCCTGAGGCATCCCAGAACTGGAGCCTACAGGCTGTTGGCTGGCACCAGGCCTTGGTGCCAAAATGTCAGCCTCCAGGAGAGCTCATGGTGATGGATACTCCCTGATACCTCCACCACCAGTGTCCTTGTCCCCAGAGTGAGCCACTGCCACCGCTGCCTCCCGAGGAGACCCTCAAAGACCAGTAGGTAGGTCTGGCCCAGGCTCTGGTGAAGTCACTGCTTTTGCCCTGGCCTGGGTCCCAGTGTGCATGAGACCTTGTGTTCACCTTTCAGGGATGGAGTCTCTGTTTCCCCCAGTCCTGTTGAGCTCCTGCAATCAAGCTCTGCTGGCCTTCAAAGCCAAATGCTCTGGGGGCTCCTCCCCTCAATGTGAGACCCCCAGACTTGGTAGCCTGATGTGGGGCTCAGAACTCTCACTCCTGTGGGAGAACTTCTGCAATATATTTATTCTCTCATTTGTAGGTCACCAGCTGGGGGGTATGGAATTTGATTATATCATGAGTGTGCCCCTCCTACCATCACATTTGCTTTCTTTTTTGTGTCTTTGGATGTAGAATATCTTTTTTGGTAGGTTCCAGTCTTTTTTTACCAATGGTTGTTGAGCAGTTAGATGTGATTTTGGTGTGCTCATGAGAAGAGGTGGGCGCAAGGTCCTTCTACCATCTTGTCTGGAAGTTCTTTCTTTACATTTTAGATATTAACCCCTTATCGGTCATATTATTTGCAAATATTTTCTCCCATTCCATAGGTTTTCTTTTTGCTTTGTCAGTGGTTTCCTTTACTGTGCAAAAGCTTTAAGTTTGATTAGGTCCCCTTTGTTTATTTTTGCTCTTATTTCCTTTGCTTTAGGAGGCAAATCCAAAAATGTATTGTTACAATTTATGTCAGAGTGTTCCGCCTATTTTCTCTTCTAGGTGTTTTATGGTTTCAAGTCCTCCATTTAAGACTATTTAAGCCTTTAATCTGTTTTGAGTTTATTTTTGTATTAGGAAATGTTCTAAGCTCATTCTTATACATGTAACTGTCCAGTTTTCCCAGAATAACTTATTGAAAAGACTGTATTTTCTCCATTGTATATTCTTTCCTCCTTTGTTGTAGATTAACTGACTGTAAGTGTGTGGGTTTATTTCTGGTTTCTCTATTCTGTTGTATTGATCTATGTGTCTGGTTTTTGTTTTGGGCCAGTACCATACTGTTTTGATTACTAGAGCTTTGTAATAGAGTCTGAAGTCAGGAAGCATGATTCCTCCAGCCCTGTTCTTCTTTCTCAAGATTGTTTTGGCTATTGGGGATCTTTTGTGTTTTTATGTAAACTTTAAAATCATTTGTTCTATTTCTGTGGAAAATGCCACTCATATTTTGATAGGGATTGCACTGACTCTGTAGATTGCCTTGGGTGGTATGGTCATTTTAACAATATTAATTCTTCCAATCTATGAACACAGTGCATGTTTCCATCTCTATGTGTTCAGTTTCTGTCATCAGTGTCTTATAATTTTCCAAGTACAGGTGTTTTACTTTTACTCAACTGAGATTTTCAAAAGAGATATACTCTAAAAATAAGAGCAGACTAAAATAGACCAACCTTGAGCAGATCAAGATGATCTGCCCATATGTTATCAGACTGCCAGAAGAAAATTAAATCCCTCTTGGAAGATGATGAACTATTAAGAAGGCTTATAATACTTCAGACATTAGATCTAACATTCAGTTAAACTTTACTAGGCATTTCAGACAACAAAACAAAATGAAACTGTAACTGAAAAAATAAATAATAGAAACAAACCAACAAATGATGTACATATTAGAATTATCAAATGTAGACATTAAAATAGTTATGATTTTGATTTTTGGCAAAACAAATAAAAAGATGGTGAATTTCATTAAACTAGGGTATGTGAAAAAATTTAAAGGGAAACTTTCAAACAGAAAAAAATACAATAATTAAGAATTTAAAGAATGGATTTAATAACATATTAGACACAGCAGAAAAGAGGCTTAGTGAACTGAAACATAGGTCAGTAGAAAGTGTCCAGAATAAAGTCCAAAGAGGGAAAAAATATAAAGAATACTTTTAAGAGATCATAAGAAATATGTGGGACCCCATGTAAAGATCTAACATACATGTAATTAGAGGAGAGATTGTGGAAGATGCAATACTGGAAGAGCTACTGCATGAGAATTTTCTAAAACTACCAAGAGATATTAAGTAATAAATTCAAGAAGATCTGCAAACCTCAAACAGGATAAAATCAAAGAAAACCTCAAATAGGATAAAATCAAAGAAAACCATATCTAGTCACATCACAGTAAAACTGCTGCAAACCAAGGAAAAACAGAAAAATATTTTAAAAAGCAAGGAAAACACACATTACCTTCAAAGAGGCAGCAAGACTGACAGCTGACCTCTTAATAGAAGCAACAGAAACCATGAATCTATTGAATCACATCTTTGAAATAATGTAAGAAAATAAATGTGAATTGAGAATTCCATACCTAATGAATATATCCTTCAAAAATTAAGGCAAAATAAACACTTTTTCCAACAAACAAAAACTTAGAATTCATTCCCATTTGACCTTCACTAAAATACTAAAGAGAGTTCTTTGGCAGAAGGAAAATGATCCTAGATAGAAGCAAAAAAATGCAAAAAGGAACAATGACAACAGAAAGAATAACAACAATAGAAATATAAATACATATTAATTAAAATAATAACACTAATGTTTGTGGGTTTAAAAATATATGTTGAATTGAAACACAAAATAGCAAAAGCACAGAGAGTAGAGAGGTCAATGGTGTTAAGGTGTTATAAATCCTTGAGAGCCCTATGCTAAGTGAAATAAATTAGACAGAGAAAGGCAAATACTGTATGATTTCACTTACATGTGGAATCTAAAATAACTGAACTTATAAAACAGAACAGATTGATGGATGCCAGAGTCAGGGAGTTGGGGGTGGGAGAAATTGGTGAAGGTGGTCAAAAGGTACAAACTTCCAGTTATAAGATAAATAGTTCTAGTTATATAATGTACAGCATGATGACTCTAGTTAACAATACTGTATTGTATATTTGAAAGTTATTAAGGGAGTAGATCTTAAAAGTTCTCATAAAATGAGAAAAATTGTAATTATATGAGTAATGGGTGTTAACTGGACATATTGTGGTAATCATTTCACAATATGTACATGCATCAAATCTCATTCTGTTATACATATTAAACAAATACAATGTTATATGTCAATTATATCTCAATAAAATTAGAAAAATATTTTTAAAAAGTCTTATAAGGTCTTTGCATTATCTGGAAAGTGGATAAAATATTAACTTAAAGTAAATACTAATAAGTCAAAGATACATGTTGTAATAATTGAGATACAAAACAGTATTACAAACTAACAAGGAAAGAAAATTGAATAATTACAAATACTTATTATATAGTATTACTAGAGATAAAATAAAACCTCTGTATGCAACAATTCTAGAGATAAAGAAAAAGATCTCTTCATTTTGACAAATTTAGAAGGAACTTTAATACTTCTAACTATTTCAGTATTAAATATTAGAGATAAATAATTACTGTATTATTTTATTTAATAGCAATAAAGAGGGACATTTCATAATGATAAAATAATCAGTTTAAAGGGAAGATGTAATAACCTAAGTTTACAACCAACTAATAAAATAACCTTAATTTTAAGACGTAAACTAACATAATTAAATGGAGAAATAAACAGATCCACAGTCGTGCATTCAATAACTACAGAATGCACAATATTTCCAAATACACGTGGAAGATTTACCAAAATTGGCCATATGCTGGAAAATAAAACAGTTTCCAATAAGTGGTAAAGAATTGAAATCATAAAGTAATTTTCTTGACCATAGTGGAAACAAACTAGTAATATAAATAGATTATTCCTAAAATAACTGAAAATATTTTTTAAGAAAGACATTTAGCACTAAGTAGACTAGAACATGTTCAAGAGCATTGAGAGAATATACAAAACCTTGGCTCAGTCACCATTTTTCATTTGAAACATTTCTGGATTTATCTGTATGCTTTAACTAATGCATTTGTTAAGCTTGATTCTCCCATCCTCTCAAGGGCTGAGTGTTCTCCTGCACTGCAGAGAGAGAAAGCTCTTCTGACTTTCACTGCAAGTCTCCCCATTTCCTTGAATTTTTACCTAGAGGAAGTTTTGTATTTGTAAGTTTTTAGTGTACATTTGCACATAAGCATAAAGGGAAAAAAAAGTCAATTGGGCATTGGAAACAGGATTAATCCAGGCTGTATTCAATAATAGTGATGGGAAATTCAGCCCTGACCTTTAGGAGAATCAGGCTGAACAAACAACAAATTGAAAGGACTGGTGTGACAAATAAGATGTTCTATGAGCAAATGAACTGGTTAATGAACAAATTCAAGATAACTATGACTGGGAAGCTTCTTTTCTTGGCTTATGCCCTGTCTGACTTAGTGAATGACGATACATAATTAGGATGCAGTGCTCTTGAATGAGAAGTAATTGAGCCATAATACCAAGTTTGATTGGATTTTGACTTACTCAACCAAAGTCGGGTGGGTATCCATCGTCTCAGTTCTTCCATAGTGCGCTCCACCTTTCCCTTTCTGGTCAATTCATCTTCTGCAGTAGATTAGTCATCAGGCTAAAGAAAAATGTATACTCTGACTCTTAGGAATTAATAGGAGTTAATCATTCACAAAGTTCAGAAAGCCGACCATCGCTTCCTGTGGATTGGGTTCTCACTTCCACATGGTTGCATTCTCTTCTGCTTCATGGCTTTCTGCCTCTTCTCTTGTTTCTTCCTCTGCATAGAACACCCATCTTCACTTATCAGCCAAGTGAGATCAAATAGTACTTCCTCCCTGAGACTCATGACCCTTTCTGACAAAAATGAATAGCTATTTGTCTGTGCTTTACTGTTGTTTTTTTTTTGTTTTGTTTTTTGGGGTTTTTTTTTGGTTTGTTTTATCATGTCCCTTATAGCACTTTTGTTCAGATGTAATTGTTTATATCTTTAAATATTTGCTTTCCCTTATATACCATGAACTCCACAAAATTAGGGTCCATGTTTTATTTTTTAATAATAATTCTGAGCTCTTATTATGTGCCAGGCACATAATATTATCCTCACAACAAACCTTGTTATAGATATTTGTGTCACGTTCACTTTATAGATATGGAAAAAGTCAGAGAGGTGAGGTAACTTGTCCCAAATCCACAGCAATTTAAGTGACAGAGCAGAGAGTGAACCTCAGTCTGTCTGAATCCAGAGCCTAATTCTTATCCACATTCTCCATCTCAGCAGTTTCACCTCTGAGAAAGTCCTTTGGTGCTTAATAAAGGTTTGACATTGAAGGCAAGATCTTTCCTAACCATATAAGTGCCCAGTAGAACATGTTTATAATAGTATGCAGGTAGAACTGATGAACCCAGAAACTATGTATCTAATAGAAATCTTTCTGTATATTTTCAAACCAATAAGTAAACAAGAAGATCCACCGAATTCCAAGGATGCATTTTATTAAAGAAGGCAGAGGGGCAAGTTTACTGAAACCTTGAAGGAGTGTTTGCTTACAGAGACTGTCAGGAAGAGTGACAGTGCCAAGCACACAGCATAAGGAAGGGCTATAAAACTTCAGTACTGAACAGCAGACCACGTGCAGGCTACTTTCCTCTGCAAGAAAACACTTCAGTAGGGTTCAGCCTTACGCTGCCACAGGAATTCACCACTTTTCTCTTACCCAAAGCCATTTATTCTGATATCTAAAGTGGGTCCATGAATCCTTTAGAAATCTAAAGAGCCAGAGGTGCCTCAGCGGCCCAGAAACACATCTCTCTTTAGCCTAATCACTGCCTAACTGCTGGGAGGTTCATGTTGTCACTGAGGGGAGCTGCTGGTACTCTGAGTCAATTCTGGATTTGGCCAATAGTCCCATTTTATGAGGTTTTATACCCCCTTTGTGTCATTCATTGTTTTCTATTCTTGGAGGCCTTGCCAATGACAGTATTGCACTGAGATACAGGTACAGTGCCACTTTCCTGTAAAAGGAGGAACGAGAGCAAGTGTCAACAGCTCCTGCCAAGAAAGAGGTCAGAGTAACTAGCAGGGCTGTCTCAGATCAACTACTTAATCCCACCCCTAGGAAGGGTGGGAATAATGAGAACAGCTTTTTATGATGTTTGGATGACTATGGAGACTCACTTTAAGGCTGCACATGGAGTACGAGTATAAAAGTTGCTCTTAGAGCCTGGGAAATCGTATGCAGAGGGAATTTCAAAGACCTTACCATCCAGTTCTTTTATTTCCTCCTTGCCTTGTCATTTTTTCCTTCTTTCAGTCAAAAAGTGGTGCATTGGCTACATTTCTCTTAAAATACACAATTCTTCTTCCTGCAGTACGACCCCTTGGCGGGAGAGAGTTTTGATATGGACACATGTAGCTGAAGCTTAATTCCCATTCCTTGATCTAGGTTAAAGGTCTGAAGAGTGGGAAAAGTGGGAGCTCTTCCCTTCACTTTTTATTTTGCTCTCTTTTTTTCTGTGTACATTTTATCTCTGCTTCAATAATCAAGGTCTCAGATACAGACTTTCCCCCCATTAATTCATTAGTTTCCTGACCTCAGATACTGTGTTCTACATCTCATCAAGGACAATGGTGTTCTCCTGCTGTTTAATACTCATCATGTGTAGGCAATATTATGAAGACTCAGGCCTTTAGTAGAACCTGGGATAGTGATGAAATTCAATGACACTGCTTGTTGGGACACATACTAACAATACAGTGGGAGGGTACTGGGGTTAAGTGCTGCTTTACGGCCAAGGGAGTGGCTGGATCCCAGCAGCAGGTGCATTTGCTTTCATCTCTCCTTTGGTCCACCCCAATCAGCATGTCATCTCAACTCTAAAGGCCCCCAATGATGACTGCTCCTCAGCCTTCAATGGACAAGAATTGAAGAAAAATTAACTTGAGGATATCTTCTACTCTATTATGGAGTTACTAGAGTTTGTTAAGTGCCCAGAATCTGTTTGTTGGTCAGTTCTTTGGCTAAGGCTGCCTTTGTCTCTGATTCATCCTTCTGCCTACTCATCCCCTGCCCTACCCACTTCTCCCATCATATTTTGAAATGTTAATCCCTGTCTCTGATCACTGGCAGGCCTCATTCCTATTAAGCATGATTCTCATTTCCTTATTTTTATAAGCTGGTAGCCATCCAGTTTCCTCCTAGGCTGCAATGTGCAACACAAAAACAAGTCATTTAAAATCTGCTTCTTTGGGTTATGGACCATTCCTGAATACCAACTAGGTAGAACCAGGAGTTGGTAACAGATATCCAACCCAAACGTGGCAGGTCTGGTGGGAGAAACTGAAGGAAAAGATGTCTTTATAAAAGATAAGAATCATCTGATTGGCTATACCAGTGTCTGGTGGATTCCATATCAAATATGTTTCTTCTACTGGTCTCAAACATTGTTACATTACACTACTTAGCAAAGGGAAATAAGAAGTCTTTATATGCTGGGGCGTGGGTGGTGTTAAAGGATAGAGGAAGAGTATGGACTCTGGTGTTTGTAGTCCTCAGTTTGGAAGTGTGGACCACTCCACCATTATTATCTCTGTGACCTGAGCAGGTTCCTCAACCTCTCTAAGCCTCAGTTTCTTTATCAGTGAAATGGGAATCATAATAAAACCTTCTTTATAGGATTGTTATGAAGATTAAATGAAACATGCAAACATGTAAAGTACTTAGTCCAGGGCAAAGTATAATGAGGGCTCAACAAATGTTAAATGTGAGATAAAATTATCTTTTCATTAACAAAGTTCACCTGACTCATTTATACCTGTTTATGTGTCCAAATACAGCAAGCAGTACATAGACTCAGACACTGATCACTCTGGGGCTCTGAGGTTCTTTGTTCCAATTGCAGCCTGTTGAGGATTGTTAAGGAATGGGCCAGAGGTTACAGAGAGGATCTCTGAACCTAAAACAATACAAAGTGTATTTGAGAGGATGAACTGACTCTCTGCCTAACCCCAAGAGAACATTTTCACAGCTTATCTGATATTTGAATCTCCTTAGATTGGGCCAGGTTTAGTTTTTAGTCTGAGGTTAGTGTAATGGAGGTGTAGGGGCCTCTAGAGAGTGGCTTGGTGGGGCAGGTAATGGCAGCAGAACATGTTCTATGCCACTATTCCCATCACCACCACACACACACATTCACATTCACATTCACACACATTTAAATTCAACACAAACCCAAAGACTCACTCTTAGGGGGCCTGCCATGGAGATGGAGATGTATTTATCAAACCCTCTGGGTTTGAATCCCAAGCTTCATCTCATCCAGGCTCTTCCTTGGCAACTTAGTAAGCCTCTTTATGCCTCATTTCTCTGTATAAAATAGGAATTATAATAGTTCCTACAACAGAAAGTAGTTTAAATTATATAATGCATGTAACATGCTGAGCGTGCTGGGTACAGCCTTTAGTCAGTATTAGCCATTGGTTTTATTTTTGTTTTGATTTTAAAAAGGAAAGATATCACAAGCCTAATCTGAACCCCCAAGGCAAAGGTTATTTTGATCAAAGACAAAGCAATTGTATTTCATTCAGGGGTTTGTTTCAAAATATCTGCCGGATATTAGCAAAAGTAAAAAGCCAAATGTTCAAAGAGACTGAAAGAAAATAAACCAAAATATCCACTGACTTTCTATTAGTGATGGGATTGTGGTAGGTTGTTGTTTTCTTTATACTTTTCATAAATTACAAATTTTCTACAATGAGCACATATTACTTTTATAGTCAGGAAAAATCATTGTGCTTTATAAATATTCATATACACAATTATCAGATGGCAGTGTGTGGATTTTAACCTCTCTCCTCAACATCCTCACACTTGTCTTCATCTTTGCTAGACCCTCTGGTTAAATATGGTGCCTAATGACTGGAGAATTCTTAAAAATGTGAATGAATGTGTGCTGCATGTGTGAAGTTATTGATCTTCAATTTTTTGCTCTCTTTCATTTTTGGAATGTTAAAATACCAAAATGAAAAAATATCCCCCTTTAAGAACAATCAAATATTACTATTTAGTCCTTTTGGCTTCAGATATTTTATCTAAATAAAGTAGAATATTACAAATAAAATTCAAGTTCTCTTTGTTTTCCTCTCCAAGTTCCATCCCCTTATCTATTCTCTATGGGAAGCCATTATTATATATTTGAAGGGTACCATTTCACTCCATAGTTTTTTTTTTTTTTTTTTACGGTACGCGGGCCTCTCACTGCTGTGGCCTCTCCCGTTGCGGATCACAGGCTCCGGACGCGCAGGCCCAGCGGCCATGGCTCACGGGCCCAGCCGCTCCGCGGCACGTGGGATCCTCCCGGACCGGGGCACGAACCCGCGTCCCCTGCATCGGCAGGCGGACTCCCAACCACTGAGCCACCAGGGAAGCCCCCTCACTCCATAGTTTTATATTTTACTTGAGTGTAGATGCTCCATGAACAGCAGATAGTATTGCTTTATCTGCTTTGTAGTGTTTACAGATTTTTTCATAGCTTGCTTATTTTAACTCAGATTATATTTTCTAGGTCAGTGCTGTCCAATAAAAATATATAAGCCACATATTAATTTAAAATTTTCTAACAGCCACATCTAAAAAAAGCAGAGAGGGAGTTCCCTGGTGGTCCAGTGGTTAGGACTCAGCACTTTCACTGCCGTGGGCCTGGGTTCAATCCCTGGTCAGGGAACTAAGATCCTGCAAGCCGTGTGGTGTGAGCAAAATAAATAAGTTAATTAAAATTTTAAAAATTAAAAAAAATAAAACAGAAAAGCAGAAAGAAACCAGCAAAATTAAATTTAGTATATATTTTATTAAACTCAATATATCCAAAATATTTCTCTTCTAACATACATCTTTAACCATATTTCAAGTGCTTATTAGCTTTATGTGGCTAGTGGCTACCATATTGGAGAGGAAAATTCTAGATCTATTTATATTGATACACATTCACTTAATTGTTATAGAACATCTCAATTGATTTACCCATTCACTTATTGATGAACAGTTAGGCTTTTTTCCCTATTGCAAATAATATTTACTTGAAATTTTGTTTTCTATGTCTTCTCCTACACATGTACAAGAGTTTCTCTTAGTGAATATAATGATTGGAATAACCTGTTCATAAGAGTGAGCATCTAATTGTAAGACTGTTGCCAAATTGCGCTCCATAGTGGTTGTACCAGTTTACATTCTTAACAACAGAGGCTAAGAGTGCTGAGAGCACTTGATTTGCACATCTTCACTGACAGACTCCCAGGGTGGAATCCCACCTTTAATTCTTATTAAATTGGCAAGCTATTTAATCTCTGTTTCCTTATCTATGAAATGAGACTAATAGAAATACTACCTACCTCATTGTTGTTAGTAGTAGATGAGTTAATACATAAAAAGAAAGCACTTAGAACTATGCCTGGAAAATGGTAATCCCTCAATAAATGTAAGCTACTGTTGTCATTATCTCATTTGTTCTTCATAGTTGCTCTGTGGAGTAAGCAGGATAGGCACTCTTATTACCAAGATAGGAGATTGGATAAAACCCAATCCAGGTCTGGGATTCATTAAATGATATTTAACGACATTAAATAACTACAAAGAGATTGTTTCATTCAATCTCTCTCTTGTTTTAGAGGAGAAAGAACTTGGGTTTCCTGGGATTTTAATTAGCTTCTCCAAATTGGCTAGAGTATTAGAACTAAGTCTTCTTATTCTTAGATATTACTATTTGTGTAAATCCATCCCTTTACTAGGAAACATTGGAGGAAACATAATTTAGGCCATGATCAGATACCAAAGTTAATGGGAAATAACTTTGGAAGTATAAGCTTCTTTAATTAGAGCAAAGATTTAGACTACCTTCTCTTAACATCCTGATATTCAGCAAGAATTTCAGTTCTGTCTGCCACCACCATCACCAGCATTGTTAACACCACCACACAACCAATACCACTATATACCCTCTATCCCATTGAGATCAGACCTATGTCAACTGGAGTAGGTGATGCCATATTGGATAGTATTGACTGTGCCTCCATAATGTCTAGTGAGAGTAAATTAGAGCCTAGTGTTAGAAGAGATGCCCCAAGCCTAGGCAGGTAGGACAGATACTAGGACTGGGAAAGCTTTCTTTTTCTACCTTAAACTCTTCTAAAATTTCCCCCTTCTTTTCACTCATTGTGTGTATATTTTCCCTTAAGTTTTTGGCCATATTTCTTATGGCTGCTTTAAAGTCCTTGTGTGCAACTTCCATCACCTGGATCCCTTCTGGGTCAGTTATTATTGAATGCTTTTTTTTCTGAAATTAAAATTTTTTTTTCATGTCCAGTGATTTTTGATTGGCAACTGGACATTATGAGTTATACAATGTAGGGTATCTGGATTATGTTATGTTCTTCTGAACAGTAATTCTTATTTTAGAAGGCAGTTAGTTTGCCTGGACTCAAACTCACAACTATGTCTTCCTTGTGGTGGACAGGAAATGATCTCCCCACTCAATTTATTCAGCTCCCAGCTACTGTATATTTCAAGACCCCTTCAGCTCTTCCCTAGCCATGTATAATTTAGTGGTCATCCAAAGTTCTAGGCAGATTTTGTACGTATATGTTTGGGGATTTCCCCTTGTGCAGCTCCCTCCCTTTCAGGATTATTCCTCTAACTTTCTGCTCTGCCTGCCCCAAACTATGTCTGGTACCTCAAACCAGTAAGATGGTGGCTTTCTGCTGCTGCAGCTGTGTAGGCAGGAGCCTGCAAACCTTTAAATCACACTCATGGGAATTCTTCTTTTAAGGATAGGCTTTCCTCTAGTTTTGATTTTGGTCACTCTCCAGTTCTTAATATAATTAAAAAATATATATTGTCCAGATTTCACAATTGCCATCTGAGGGAGAGTTAGATCCACCAAGAGTCTCCAACTATTTCTGAAGCTTCAACAGCCTGTTAAGGGAGGTCTTTTTTTTTTTTTTTGTGGTACGAAGGCTGCTGTAAACAGTGCTGCCATGAACATTGGGGTGCACCTATCCTTTCAAACCATGTTTTTCTCCAGATATATGCCCAGGAGTGGGATTGCTGGATCATGTGGTAGCTCTATTTTCTGAGGAATCTCCATACTGTTTTCCACAGTGCCTACACCAACTTACATTCCCACTGACAGTGTAGGAGGGTTTCCCTTTCTCCATACTCTCTCCAGCATTTACTGTTTGTAGACTTTTTGATGATGGCCATTCTTACTGGTGTGAGGTGATATCACATTGTAGTTTTTTCTTTTTTTCTTTAACATCTTTATTGGAGTATAATTGCTTTACAATGGTGTGTTAGTTTCTTCGGTATAACAAAGTGAATCAGCTATACATAAACATATATCTCCAAATCTCCTCCCTCTTGCGTCTCCCTCCCACCCTCCCTATCCCACCCCTCTAGGTGGATGCAAAGCACCGAGCTGATCTCCCTGTGCTATGCGGCTGCTTCCAACTAGTTATCTGTTTTACGTTTGGTGGTGTATATATGTCCATGCCACTCTCTCACTTTGTCCCAGTTTACCCTTCCCCCACCCTGTGTCCTCAAGTCCATTCTCTAGGTCTGCATCTTTAATCCTGTCCTGCTCCTAGGTTCTTCAGAACGACTTTTTTCTTTTTCTTAGATTCCATATATATGTGTTAGCATACAGTATTTGTTTTTCTCTTTCTGACTTACTTCACTCTTTATGACAGTCTCTAGGTCCATCCACCTCACTACAAATAACTCAATTTCGTTTCTTTTTATGGCTGAGTAATATTCCATTGTATATATATCCCACATCTTCTTTAACCATTCCTCTGTTGTTGGACACTTAGGTTGCTTCCATGTCCTGGCTATTGTAAATAGACCTGCAATGAACATTGTGCTACATGACTCTTTTTGAATTATGGGTTTCTCAGGGTATATGCCCAGTAGTGGGATTGCTAGATTGTATGATAGTTCTATTTTTAGTTTTTTAAGCAACCTCCATACTGTTCTCCATAGTGGCTGTATCAGTTTACATTCCCACCAACAGTGGAAGAGGGTTCCCTTTTCTCCACACCCTCTCCAGCATTTATTGTTTCTAGATTCTTTGATGATACCCATTCTGACTGGTGTGAGGTGATACCTCATTGTAGTTTTGATTTGCATTTCTCTAATGATGAGTGATGTTGCGCATCCTTCCATGTGTTTGTTGGCAATCTGTATATCTTCTTTGGAGAAATGTCTATTTAGGTCTTCTGCCCATTTTCTGATAGGGTTGTTTGTTTTTTGATGTTGCGCTGTGTGAGCTGTTTTGTATATTTTGGAGATTAATCCCTTGTCAGTCACATCGTTTGCAAATATTTTCTCCCATTCTGTGGGTTGTCTTTATGTTTTGTTTATGGTTTCCTTCACTGTGCAAAAGCTTTTGAGTTTAATTAGGTCCCATTTGTTTATTTTTGTTTTTATTTTCATTACTCTGGGAGATGGACTGAAAAAGATATTGCTGTAATTTATGTCAGAGTGTTCTGCCTATGTTTTCTTCAAAGAGTTTTATAGTATCTGGTCGTACATTTTGGTGTTTAATCCATTTTGAGTTTATTTTTGTGTATGGTGCTAAGAATTTTTTTTTTTAATTTAATTTAATTAATTAATTTATTTATGGCTGCATTGGGCCTTTGTGGCTGCGTGTGGGCTTTCTGTAGTTGCGGTGAGCAGGGACTACTCTTCATTGCAGTGTGCGGGCTTCTCATTGTGGTGGCTTCTCTTGTTGCAGAGCATGGGCTCTAGGCACATGGTCTTCAGTAGTTGCAGCACACGGGCTCAGTAGTTGTGACATGTGGGCTCTAGGGCACATGGGCTTCAGTAGTTGTGGCATGCATGCTCAGTAGTTGTGGCTCACGGGCTCTAGAGCACAGGCTCAGTAGTTGTGGTGCACAGGCTTAGTTGCTCCACGGCATGTGGGATCTTCCTGGACCAGGTATTGAACCCATGTCCCCTGCATTGGCAGGCAGAAGATTAACCACTGCACCACCAGGGAAGTCCCGCTAAGAATGTTGTAATTTCATTTTATTTTTCCAGGTAGCTGTCCAGTTTTCCCAGCACCACTTATTAAAGAAACTGTCCTTTCTTCATTGTAGAGTCTTGCCTCCTTTTTCGTAGATTAATTGACCATAGGTGTGTGTGTTTACTTCTGGGCTTTCTCTCCTGTTCCATTGATCTATATTTCTGTTTTTGTGCCAGTACCATACTGTTTTGATTATTGTAGCTTTGTCGTATAGTCTGAAGTCAGGGAGCCTGATTCCTCCAGCTCCCTTTTTGTTTCTCAAGATTGCTTTCGCTGTTTGGGGTCTTTTGTGTCTCCGTACAAAATAAAAAAATTTTTTTGTTCTAGTTCTGTGAAAAATGCCATTTGTATTTGATAGGGATTGTATTGAATCTGTAGATTGCCTTGGGTAATATAGTCATTTTGACAATATTTATCCTTCCAATCCAAGATGACAGTATATCTTTCTATCTGTTTGTGTCATCTTTGATTTCTTTCATTAGCATCTTATAGCTTTCAGAGTACAGGTCTTTTGCCTCCTTAATAATCCTCCTACTTAGGTAGGTTTATTCCTATGTATTTTATTGTTTTTGATTGTAAATGGGATTTTTTTTTAATTCCTCTTTCTGATCTTTCATTGTTAGTGTACAGAAATACAACAGATTTCTGTGTATTCATTTTGTATCCTGCAACTTTACTGAATTCATTGATGATCTCTAGTAGTTTTCTGGTAGCATCTTTAGGATTTATAGGCATAGTATCATGTCATCTGCAAGCAGTGACAGTCTTACTACTTCTTTTCCAATTTGGATTCCTTTTATTTCTTTTTCTTCTCTGATTGCCTCGACTAGGACTTGCAAAACTATGTTGAATAAACATAGCAAGACTGGGCATCCTTGCATTGTTCCTGATCTTAGAGGAAATGCTTACAGCTTTTCACCATTGAGTATGATGTTAGATGTAGGTTTGTCATATATGGCCTTTATTATGTTGAGGTAGGTTCCCTCTATGCCCACATTCTGGATAGTTTTTATTATAAATTGGTGTTCAATTTTGTCAAAAGCTTTTTCTGTATCTATTGAGATGATTGTATTGTTTTTATTCTTCAATTTGTTAATGTGTATCACACTGATTGATATTGAAAAATCCTTGCATCCTGGGATAAATCTCACTTGATCATGGTGTATGATCCTTTTAATGTATTGTTGGATTTGGTTTGCTGGTATTTTGTTGAGGATTTTTGTGTCTATGTTCATCAGTGATATTGGCCTATAATTTTCTTTTTTTGTGGTATCTTTGTCTAATTTTGGTATCAGGGTAATGGTGGCCTCATATAATGAGTGTGGGAATATTCCTTCCTCTGCAATTTTATGGAAGAGTTTCAGAAGAATAGGTGTTAACTCTTCTCTAAGTGTTTGATAGAATTTGCCTGTGAAAACATCAGGTCCTAGACTGTTGTTGGGGGTTTTAAAATCAGAGTTTCAATTTCAGTACTTGTGACTGGGCAGTTCATATTATCTATTTCTTTTTGGTTCAGTCTTGGGAAATTATACCTTTTTAAGAATTTGTCCATTTCTTCCAGGTTGTCCATTTTCTTGGCATATAGTTGCTTGTAGTAGATTCTTATGATCCTTTGTGTTGTGTACATTGTAACTTCTTTTTCATTTCTAATCTTATTGATTTGAGCCTTCTCCCTTTTTTCTTGATACATCTGGCTAAAGGCTTATCAGCTTTGTTTATCTTTTCAAAGAACCACCTTTTAGTTTCATTGATCTTTTCTATTGTTTTCTTCGTTTCTATTTCATTTATTTCTGCTCTGATCTTTATGATTTCTTTCCTTCTACTAACTTTGGGTTTGTTTGTTCTTTCTCTAGTTGCTTTAGGTGTAAGGTTAGGTTGTTGATTTGAGATTTTTCTTGTTTCCTAAGGTAAGATTGTATTCCTATTAACTTCCCTCTTAGAACTGCTTTTGACGTGTCCCAAAGGTTTTGGATTGTCATGCTTTTTTTTATTTGTCTCTAGGTATTTTTTGATTTTCTCTTTGATTTCTTCAGTGATCCCTTGGTTATTTAGTAGCATATTGTTTAGCCGCCACTTGTTTGTCTTTTGTACAGTTTTCTTTTCTGGTATTTCATTTCTAATCTCATAGCGGTTTGGTCGGAAAAGATGCTTGTAACTATTTCAGTTTTCTTAAACTTTCCAAGATTCACTTTGTGGCCCAGGATGTGATCAGTTCTGGACAATGTTTCATGTGCATTTGAGAAGAATGTGTATTCTGCTGCTTTTTAATCGAATGCTATATAAATATCAATGTATATAAATATCAATATATTAAATATATCGATATATTAAATATTATATGTAATATATTATATTATTTATCATTATATATTATAAAATATAGTATATTATTTACCAACATGTTAACATATAAATATGAATAATGTATAATATATATATATAAATATATATATATATATATCATTTAATTACCCATCTGGTCTAATGTGTCATTTAAGGCCTGTTTCCTTATTGATTTTCTGTTTGGATGGTCTGTCCTTTGATGAAAGTGGGCTGTTAGTCCCCTACTATTATTGTGTTACTGTCAGTTTCTCTTTTTATGGCTGTTAGTATTTTACTTATATATTGAGGTGCTCTTATGTTGGCTGCATACATATTTACAATTGTTATATCCTCTTCTTAGATTAATCCCTTGATCATTATGCAGTGTTCTTCTTTGTCTCTTGTAACAGCCTTTATTTTGAAGTCCTTTTATCTGATATGGGTACTGCTACTACAGCTTTCTTTTGATTGCCTTTTGCATGGAATACATTTTTCCATTGCCTCACTTTCTGTATGTGTCCCTAGATCTGAAGTGGGTCTCTGGTAGACAGCAAATGTACAGGCTTTGTTTTGTATCCATTAAGCCAGTCTATGTCTTATGGTTGGAGCATTTAATCCATTTACATTTAAGGTAACTATTGATATGTACTTTCTTATTGCCATTTTGTTAATTGTTTTGGACTTGTTTTTGCAGGTGTTTTTTCTTCCTATTTTGTTCTCTTCTATTGTGTGTTGATGACTGACTTTAGTGTTGTGTTTGGATTGGATTCCTTTTTCTTTTTGGTGTGTGTATCTATTGTAGATTTTCAGATTTTGGTTACCATGAGGTTTTGACATAGCAGTCTCTATATAAACAAGATTGTTTTAAGTTGCTGGTCTTTTAATTTCAAATGCATTTCCGGTATCCTGCATTTGTGCTCTCCTCTTCTTACAATTGCTGGTTTTGATATCACATTTGTGTGTGGATGACTTCCTACCTTTACTGTATGTTTGCTTTTACTGGTGGGCTTTCCCATTCATAATTTTCTTATTTCTAGTTGTGGCTTTTTTTTTTTTTTTTTTTTTTTTGCCTCCTAGTGAATTTCCTTTAGCATTTGTCACAAAGCTGGTCTGGTCGTGCTGAATTCTCTTAGCTTTTGCTTGTCTGTAAAGCTTCTGACTTATCTGTTGAATCTGAATGAGAGCCTTGCTGGGTAGAGTATTCTTATAGGTTTCATGACTTTAAATTTATCTTGCTATTCCCTTCTGGCCTGCAGAGTTTCTGCTGAGAAATCAGCTGATAACCTTATGGGAGTTCCCTTGTATGTTATTTGTTGGTTTTCCCTTGTTACTTTAATATTTTTTTCTTTGTCTTTCATTTTTCGTCAATTTGATTACTATGCGTCTTAGCATGTTCCTCCCTGGGTTTATCCAGACTGGGACTCTCTGTGCTTCCTGGACTTGGGTGACTCTTTCCTTTCCCATTAGGGAAGTTTTCAGCTATTATCTCTTCAAATATTTTCTCAGGCCCTTTCTCTCTCTCTTCCCCTTCTGCAACCCCTATAATGTGGATGTTGGTGTGTTCAGTGTCGT
This sequence comes from Leucopleurus acutus, assembly GCF_964270905.1. Taxonomy (NCBI): domain Eukaryota; kingdom Metazoa; phylum Chordata; class Mammalia; order Artiodactyla; family Delphinidae; genus Leucopleurus; species Leucopleurus acutus. The sequence continues at coordinate 91,937,935 of NC_139142.1, forward strand.
CCCAGAGGTCTCTTAGGCTGTCCTCATTTATTTTCATTCTTTTTTCTTTATTCTGTTCATGGCAGTGATTTCCACCATTCTGTCTTCCAGCTCACTTATCTGTTTTTCTGCCTCAGTTATTCTGCTATTGATTCCTTCTCGTGTATTTTTCAATTCAGTTATTGTATTGTTCATCTCTGTTTGTTATTTAGTTCTTCTAGGTCTTTGTTAAACATTTCTTGTATCTTCTCAATCCTTGCCTTTATTCTTTTTCTGAGATCTTGGATCTTCTTTACTATCATTACTCTGAATTCTTTTTTGGGTAGATTTCCTATCTCCACTTGATGTAGTTGTTCTTCTGGGGTTTTATCTTGTTCCTTTGTCAGGGACATACTCCTGTGCTGTCTCATTTTGTCTGACTTTCTGTGATTGCAGTTTCTGTCCCACTGGCTGCAGTGTTTTAGTTCTTCTTGTTTCTGCTGTCTGCCCCCTGGTGGATGAGGCTGTCTAAGAGGCTTTTGCAGGCTTCCTGGTGGGCCCCACTGGTTCCTGCCCATTGTTGGGTGGAGCTGGGTCTCGTCCCTCTGGTGAGCAGGGCTGTGCTTATGAAGACTTTAAACAGCCTGTCTGCTGATGAATGGGGTTGTGTTCCCGCTCTGTTGGTTGTTTAGCCTGAGGCATTCCAGCACTGAAGACTATAGGCTATTGGGTGGGGCCAGGTCTTTGGGAGAAAATGGTAGCCTCCAGGTGGACTCATGCCAATGAGTACTCCCCAGAACTGTCGCTGCCAGTATCTTTGTCCCCAGAGTGAACCACAGCTGCCCCCCACCTCTGCAGGAGACCCTCCAGTACTAGCAGGTAGATCTGGCCCTGTCTCTTATGAGGCCACTACATTTTTCCCAGGGTCTTGGTGCACACAACACCTTGTGTGCACCCTCCAAGAGTTTCTATTTCCACCAGTCCTGTGGAATTCCTGTGATCAAACCCCACTGGCCTTCAAAGCCAGATTCTCTGTAGGCTCCTCCTCCCATTGCCAGACCCCCAGACTGGGGAGCCTTATGTGGGGCTCAGAACTTTCACTCTGTCTCATTGTGGCTTCTTATTTGTCTTTGGATGTAGGGTATCTTTTTTGGTAGGTTGAAGTATTTTTTTTATCAATGGTTTTTCAGCAGTTAGTTGTGATTTTGGTGTTTTTGTAAGAAGAGCTAAGCTCATGTACTTCTACTTTGATATTTTGTCTCCCCTAGCATCTGTTGACTTTCTTCTTGGTGGGTCCTTTGACAGCACTTGAAAATAGGTCCTTGAGAGCACAAATTTCACACACATATTTTTCCAGAAAATATACAGTCAGCCCTCTGTATCCACTGGTACTGCATCCTTCCAAAGCATATCTTGAATCCTTTTATTTTTCTTACCATCACTGTTACTACAATAGTCCAAAGCCTATGCCAACTCTCACCTAGGTTCTTGTAATCTAACTGCTCTATTTGTTTCCACTCTTGCCCCTCTCAGTTCATCTCCTCTCAGCAGCCAAAGTGATCTCTCAAAAATGTAAAACAAATAATGTCACCTTTCTACTCAGACTCTCCAGTGGTTTCTCACTGCACTCAGAATAATATGTCGACTCCATACTATGGCCTTTGAGGTCCTATGGAACCAGGTATTTATTTGTCTTTCTGATCTCCTCTCTTGCCATGATAACCTAGATGATGCTTCTAAAATCCCTGTCTTCACATTCCCCAAAGATGCTGCTCCTGCTGGGTGCCAGCCCTCCACACTGCTCAGCCTGCTCCTCTCCAGCATCTTCATATCTCATTATTCAGCTTTCAGCTGGAATGTAACCTCCTTAGCAACATTCTCCCTGACCATCTGACCTAAAGAACAAAGTGCCTCCTCCCAACACCCCATCTGAGGCAATCATCTATGCCACCATGCTATTTTGTTACCTACACAATTATTGTTATCTAAAATTACCATATTATTTACTTATTTTTTTGTCTCATCCACTAGAACATATACTCCATATGTTAGTCTAAGGTCTCTAAGAAGCAAACACCAAGATGGGAATAGATGTGCAAGGGTTTTTAGTAGAAATTCCCAAGAGAGAAAATGTGAAGGGAACAGAAATTTGAGAGAGTCATCAGAATGTGACTCAAGTGTGAACCTGAGTGAAGGAGAGAGGGCAAGAATGTTAGGCTGAAGTGAACTAGACTGCTGTACAGTCTTAGGAATACTCTGTAAGGCCATCACTGAGTTCTCAAGTGTAGTTGACCATCTTAGGAGTACCACGTCTCCCAGGAATGGACTTGCCTTAGTCACAGTCAGAGTCACAGCCAGTCAGAGGCATGGAGCCATGCGAAGTGTGGTCTGGTACAAATGATACACTCGATTTCAGAGTACAGAATCTGAGGTGCTTGGTCAATTATACTACCATAGTTGGAGACCTATAAGGCACATTTTCATATCTGCCACACTTTACAAGAGCAAGGATTGTGTGCTCTCTGTTCTCAATGCTTTCCATGATATCTGATATACAGAAGATGTTTAAGACATACTTGTGGGATGAATGAATGAATGAATAAACAAAAGAGTGAAGAATCCTGCCCAAGATCACATAGGTGGAAGAGCAGAATTTGGGAACCAGTTTCTCCAATTTCAGATAATTAAGTGCTACCAGTGCTTTTTGACTATGCCTAGTATCTTATACTGTCTCTAAGACTGTAAACCAGAAAAAATAAAATGAGTATGTATCCTTGATTGGGCCTACCTGGTATATTTACAACTCTTCTGAAACATATTGTCCAAATGTTCTATCTTTAACACAATTTTTTTCTTGAACCTGACAAAAAACAGAAAAGTTTGCAACAAGCATGCAGAAGAAATAGTGTTAACTGCCCTCCCTCTCACCAAATGTATTAGATATACAAAGTGGAATCTTTTTTTTCTTTAGGAGCAGTTACAAAGTGGAGAGAAAAAACAGAAGGCAATGCTCTTCCAGAAAGATTAAGAGTGCGCATCAACCCTGTACTCTCAGTAAATGTCGTGTAGAGAAGAGCAATGCATTCATGTTACCACTGTGTGATATGATAATCAATAAAGTCTGGGATATTTCTATAAGGGAGTTGTTGAGTTTTATCACACAGGACAAACATCTAACTTGACCATCTTACAAAAATGCTCAAAAACAGAAGAGACATCTTAAAACAAGTTTCAATGCAGGCAAAATAATAGAAACCACATAAAATTATTTTTAAATGTTATACTTTGAAGCTGATAGCTTGAGATCAAAGACAGCGGTAAATTGCTTATCTAAAATATCTCCTTCTCAGAAATCTGGATGGCAAAAATAAACAACTTTGCTCCAGGCCTGAATCATTTTCCCTAAAACCAAAACAGAATAGCACTAGTTGTCCATAGAAGAGTCCAAAGCAATGAGCAAGTGAAAAAACACCAGTGGTGCATAAGAGAACTTGGTACAAGTATGATGCAAAAGAGCTGATTTTCTAAAATTAAATCAGTGTTTTAAAACCCCAGAGCCTTCATTCTGTGTAGGGACGTGGAGCCCAGAGAAAAAAATACCTCTTTGATTAGCCAGGGATCTTTGAGTTGTTTTGACTCAAGGATAAGAATGGCTGCACTGCTTGGAGACAGGTGAGAAGAAATGAAGTGGAGAGAGACAGTTAGCCATAAAAGAAGAAGTGGAATTTGCAGTGGGTAGATCACCATGGTTTGCATAGGTGGAAATTAGGCAAATGGGAGATGATTTAACATGGTATGAGAAGGAGAAAGGATAGCAGTCCGATGATGGTGGAGGGTCCTAGTGGAGACAAGGGTGAGAATGCTAATTTTGCCTAATGCTGTTGTTTCTAATCTTGGCTTATACACAAATTCATTGACTTCCATCCGAGACTTACTAAATTGGAATCTCTAGGAATGGGGGCTGCAAACTTTTTTTATTTTAGAATCGATAAATGATTCACGTGGTCATCCAAATCTGGCTGACTGGGTAAATTTGAATTTCAGGTCTCCATTTACTAGGAAATTAATGTCAGCAAATTCCATTGCTAGTGTAGATACAGGAAATAATCACTTCTATTTGTCCAACTGAAACCAGTAAGAATATCCTTGAGCTTACTTCTTTCATTCCTTTAAAATGTCATTCTGAAATTTGATTTCACGATGTTGCCTTCATGTCTCCCTTAAGTGGTGGAAAGAAGAGGCTGGATACCGCACAAGTGTTTCAAAGGTGTGATAAAACAAAATATTGGGTTGACCAAAAAGTTTGTTTGGGGTTTTCTGTAAGATGTTACAGAAAACAAACTTTTTGGCCAACCCAATAGAAAAAAATAAAAATAAAATAATAAAAAAACAAAAAACAAAATAGAGATAATTGTCAAGCTGAATAAATCAAACTGACCCACATTTTTTAAAGTTTCATTGAAATATAACTGCCATACAAATGAGTGCATGTGTGAGTTTTGACATATGTATACACCTATAAAACCATAACCACAATCAAGATAATGAACATACCTATGACCCTCTAAATTTTCCTTAGGTCCCTTTGAAATCCCTTCCTTCCAACTTTCCCTGTTCCCCTTTCTTGTTCACAGGCAACGACAATGATATGCTTTCCATCAATTTAGTTTGCATTTTCTAGAATTTTATGAATTAGAATCACTGAATGGTCTCTCTTTTGTCTGGCATCTTTAATTAAGCATAATTTTAGACTCATCTAAATTCTTATTTTATCAATAGTTTTTTGTTTGCTAACTAGTATTTCATAGTATAGACATTCCAGTTTGTTTATCTATTTACCAGGTGAAGAGCACTGGGTTGTTTCTAGTTTGGGACTATAGCAAATAAAACTGCTATATACACTCATGATAGGTCTTTACATGGACATGTGCTTTCATTTTTCTAGGGTAAATATCTAGAACAAGAATAACTGGTTTATATAAGTATAGGCATTACTTTATAAGAAACTATCAAACTATATTCCAAAGTGATTATACCATTTTACATTCCTGCCAGCAATGTCTCAGAGTTCCAGTTCCTCCACAAGCCAAATAACACTTGATCATAATATATTATCATTTTTATAGATAGCTGGACTTCATCTGTTAAACTTTTATTTAGGATTATTGCATCTATGCTCAGGAGGGATATTGGTCTATAGTTTTCTCATTGTACTTGTTTTTGGTGTCAGGATAATGTTGGTCTCATAGAATGAATCAGGAAATATTTTTCTACAGAAAAAAATTTTCTGTAGGAGTTTGTATATATTTGGTGTTATTTCTCCATTAAATATTTAGTAGATTCATCACTGAAGTCATCTGTGCCTGGTATTTTCTTTGTCAGAGGTTTTTTTTTTTTTAACTACGAATTAAATTTCTTTCATAAATATAAAGCTATTCAGGTTATTTCTTCTTGAGTAACATTTGATAGTCTATATCTTTCAAGGAATTTGTCAACAATAGCTTTAAAAGCCAGAAAACAGTGAAGCAATGCATTAGAAATTCTGAGAGAAAATTATTTTCTATTCTTGATCAAACAATTAAGCTTGAGGTAGAGTAAAAAGATTTCAGTCATGCAAGCTCTCACCCTCCAGAAGCTACTGAAGGATATGCTCCACCATAATAAGAGGTTAAATCAAGAGAGAGGAAGACATGAGAACCAGGAAATGGGGTGTCCAGCACAGGAAATGGTAGAAAACTAGTCCAAGTTAGAGCAAAAGGACTCTAGGTTGGAAACCTCCAAAAATAATAAAATGAAATTAAATGAAATGAGTAAAATAAAATACTGATGCTTTTTACTATGTGAAAAAGAGAATTGAAAGAGCTTTTTAGTATCTATTACTATACTGGGGAAAATTAATAGTAAGTATGTAGATAACTAAGCAAGTAAAAGAATGAGGCAGTAATGGAGAAAAACAAAATTTATATAAAAAGAAATTATGATACTACTCTATCCGCCTAATAATCAACACTATATAGATAAAATAATATAAACATTAAATAATCATTTAACAAAAATTAGTGATATTAAAATTGATAATGTCAATTATTAAAGTGATATACTGGGATAAAGGGATATCAGGTAGGAAAGAGACAGAAAAATTCTCATCTGTCAAAACATGAGGTCAACAGAGAATTTCTATAAAGAGTATAAACATAGTATATATAAAAATGAAGATAAATTCCAGAAGAGAAAGCCAAGAAACATACATATGTATATAGCTTGGGACTACACTTTTCCTTTATAAGCCTTGTAGTGCTATTTAACTTTTTAAACTATGTGCATTATTTTGATAAAGATAAAAATTAATTTTAAATAGACTAAAATTGTCACTAAATTCCACTACTACTGTGGTGACAGGAAACTTCCTAATGAAATTTCTTTATTGTATCACAATACTTACGACTAATAATCCTCACATTATTTATAGGACAAAGATCACAAGCTTCTTAGCTTGATACTTGTATCAGTTAGCTATTGCTGGGTAACAAACCACCCCAAAACTTAGTGGCTTAAAACAATAAACATTTCTCACAAGTCAGCATGTCAGCTGGGTGCTTCTTATCTCATTAGGGTCCACTCATGTGTCTACAGTTAGTTAAGGATCAAGTAAGCAGCTCTGCTAACAGTGTTTTCTCATTTGTTTGGAGTTTGCTGGCTCTTGGCTAGTCTAGGATGGCTTTGGCTGGGACAACTGGACTTCTTCCATATGATCTCTTATCCTCCAGCATATTAGCTGGACTCATTCTCATAGCAGCTAGCCAGGGTTCCAAGAGAGTGAACAGGGTGCAAGGTCTCTTGACTCCTAGGCTCAAGATTGGCACAAAATTACTTCTGCCTAATTCCATTGGTTGGTGCAATTATAAGTGCAGTCCAGATTCAAGGGGTAAAAAATAGATTCCATCTTTTGGTGAGAAGAGCTACAAAGTCACACTGCAAAGGGTGTGGGTCACAGAGAATTGTGACCACTTTTGCACTTAGTCTCCCTCAACCCTCAATCACCCATTTGACTTCCTACATGGGTTTCCCAAGACCATATACATTGTCTTAGTTCAGGCTATATAACAAAAGTACCATAGATTTATTTCTCAACAAACATTATTTAGTTCTCACAGTTCTGGAGGCTGGTAAGCCCCACATTAAGCCTCCAGCAGTTCCAATGTGAGGTGAGGACATGCTTTCTGGATTGTAAACAAGCTTCCTTCTCATTGTATCTTCACATGGCAGAGAAAGATCATCTCTCATGTCTCTTCTTATAAGGGCACTAATCCCATTCATGAGGTCTCCACCCTCATGAATTTATTACCTTCCAAAGGCCCCAACTCCAAGTACCAACATATTGGGGATTAGGGCCTCAGCATAGGAATTTTAGGGACACAAACGTTTAGTCTATAGCTTACATAAAGGCTTCTATGCTGTTGCCTTACCTAAAGGGCATTTCCTTACCTTCTGCAAGATATTCAGTCTTCCCACCTATTCAGATTCTAGATCAAGTCCCTTTCCCCCCTTTAAGCCATCCCTGACCTTCCCAAGCCTTTTTTGATCTCTTATATTGTCAGTATCACCCATTTGTCGCTTACCTCTATGGTAAACTTAAATTATTATCTTAGCCCTGAACTGGACCATACTTTCCTTGATGACAAGATTTTGTATCTTGTGATGTTTTAAAAATACCATCTTGTACCCGGAAGACTATTAATTAATTAATAGATGAGTATAGATTAATAGAATAGATTAATAGAATTAATTAATAGATGAGTATATGGACAATCAGGCTGCCTCCTTTGACTTGGAACAGAATAATGACTATATATATCGAATGGGAAGAGACTTGGATAAGCCTTATACTGTGTAAAACCATGACTCTAGGGTGTGTAAGTTGAGCCATTTCCAGGAATACAAGAAAAATAAAATGATAAAGGAAGATAGAAAGGGAGGGAGGGAGGAGGGAAGGAAAGAAAGAAAGAAGGAATGAAGGAAAGCTACTCCCTCTTTCACCCTCACTACTGTAAAGTCACTCAGTCTCCTTCTGGACTAAAATTAAGAATGCTGCTTCAACCTCTCCTGCTGAGAGTGTCCTACCTATGTCTCTTATGTTGGAAAATGCACTTCTCCTGTCTGGGTGCCCCCTCCCTTTGGGCCACGTGGAAAGGGGGCTGAACAGAAACATAGTGAGAGACTCTGCTTCCCCCTTGCATTAGGGCAGGAATGTCAAGAAGCTTTCCTGCCTTTCTCATACTCCCTTTCTGCTGCATGAGTAATTTGGCTCAAGGCACTTTGGACAATCTTGCAAGAACTAGAGACTAGACATCCAACATTCCTTTTATCAATTATTATGAGGAGCTGAATGCCAATCTTCAGAGAAATTAGGCCTTCCTGCCCTCCGCTGGCTTCCCTTCAGGAGATAGAGAACCTATTACTGTGTCACGCAAGCTCTCCTGCCCATCTGCTTTTGTTGAAACCTCCTCTCTCTCCCATCCATATTTGACCTGCAATATATTTTGTTGCTCATTTTCTGGTAATATTTTAAAGCTTAGATTTTTGTGTGTGTGACTCTTCTGTGAGTTCCATTAATTCTTCCTCTAAAGGTACCATCTTTTCTATTACTTTTACTCATGTGGAATTTGTCGCTGGATTGTGCTGTCACCACTAAAGGTTCTGGCAATCTTTCTTTTCCAATTTAAATGCAGGCTGTCAGTTGCTGAGTGGGTTTAAGATCCTTATGACTAGTAACAAGACCATCCAAATCAATCCCACTCTATAAAATTAGGATTCTCCACACCTCTGGTCAGTCTGGAGAGTTGGAACAATTTGGGGCCTTTTTCTTTTCCTATTGCTTCTGAGTTTAAAAGGAGCATCGCCAGTTTAGTTTAACCCTGCATTTTGAGATAGCTGAAAATAGTTGTAAAAAAATTTGATGAAGTTTAAAATGTTTTCAAAGTTTAAAATGTTCTACATGTTTCATAAATGCCTCTTCATATCTGAGTTGAAATATATTATTTTGACAGTTAAGAATCAATTGATATAATTACAAAAAAATAAAAGGAAGGGGAGGGGAGGTGGGCAGCAGATAAATTGTGCTGGCTGTTTCTCTTGCCCATGCTGAATCCATGTATGAAACAAAACATAATTAGGAAACCAGAAGAGAGAGTGAAAAGTAACTTTAGCTGTGAAGCTATTGATCCTTATCTCCCCTTTCAGATTCTGGGTAAGAAAACCACATAGGTGGTCAACGTTGACATCTCCAGGCATTCTTTTCTTAAAGAAGATCCTGATGTTTAAAATCATGTACACATATAGCCTTCTCTCTGAATATTGCCCAACACCACCTAGTAAACTCCCTGTAATTCCTCTGCAGATTATTGGCCTCTTCGTATCATTCCCTTTGCATCTCTCTCACTAACCCTTCAGTCGCTCAGTGTACAATCTCTCAGAGTGGTGTGTCCATGTTCCTAGCTAGATGGAAAAATTTTTTTAGCTATCTCAACCATAGAAAGATTTTCTTTTTTTAATAAATTTATTTATTTTTGGCTGTGTTGGGTCTTCATTGCTGCGCATGGGCTTTCTCTAGTTGTGGCGAGCAGGGGCTACTTTTCATTGTGGTGCACAGGCTTCCCGTTGTGGTGGCTTCTCTTGTTGCGGAGCACAGGCTCTATGTGCACAGGCTTCAGTAGCTGTGGTGCGCAGGCTCAGTAGTTGTGGCTCACTGGCTCTAGAGTGCAGGCTCAGTAGTTGTGGCGCATGGGCTTAGTTGCTCCAAGGCATGTGGGATCTTCCTGGACCAGGGATCAAACCTGTGTCCCCTGCATTGGCAGGTGGATACTTAATCACTGCACCACCCTATGAAGCTAATAAAGCTTCATCTCAAGATTCTTCACTTGTATGAGCCTTGTCCAAGTTTCTATACCTAATTTGGTGTTCATATCATTTTTCTTAAAAGTGCTCCCCTAAAGCATATCATATTTATATATGATAAATCATATATAACTCATATAAGATTCAGGTCCTACAAAACCCAGATCTGCCACTTACTTACCCCTGGATCTTCTCTTACCCATTAATTCATTTAAAATCAAAATACAGTGAAAGAAGAACCAAACTTACTTTTTCTTTGAGTCTCTCCATCAAAGAGACAATTCATCAACATATTTTTTAAAGGCACCTTCTCTTTCTTCTTCAGTTTTTCCCATACTTATATATGCCATCAGGTTTTCTTATCAACTGATAAAAATCTAGCCCCAAACTAAAAACTTTTGGCTTCTCCCTGTAACTTTATTATCTTCAAAATGGAGGGTTAAGTCAAACTGGGGGACAGCTCTTAGCCTTTCACCATGACTCAGGACACTGCTAGTCTCCAAATGGAAGAATACAGGAAGGGAACATGTAACATGTATGTCTTTGTGGCCCCCAAAGGGCTGGACACTTTCTGCAATGTATCATTTCCTTAGGACTGGGGTTTCAAAGTCTTTAGGAATAAAAATGAGGTTATGATCCTAGTGTCAGTCTTTCTGGCCAGCAGAGAAGACCCAACATACATAGTTTTGTGATAACTTTTGCCAATGTTTACTCACAAGATGAGTCTTCACATACCTGAGTAAGTGATAGCAAGGCAAGGAAACAAGAATAATTGGGCAGGGAGTTGTGACCCTGCCTATATTGAGTTTGATAATCAGAGGGGCCAGAGCCTGAAGATCCTTGAATAAGGTAAGGAGGGAGTTGAAAGAAGCAGGTCCTCAGAGCTATGTGTGGCCCCCTTCATCTGAGCAGCCCAAGTCTTCTCTTTAGCTAGAAAAACTTGTGAAATGCAATTCCTATCTAATCTTCCCCATCTTAGACCTTTTATTTGGTCTTATGCTTTTCACCTCCCCTAACCCCAGTTTTGTTTTAGGAACTTTGGATATAACCATGTAAGAATCAGCATTAGGAGCACAGGCCAAGCAGTCCTGGGATTGTTTATTATATCTGGCTTCTGTCACTCATTCTGGCCTTGGGTTAACCTCATTAAGCTTCAGTATTCTTATGGACAGAACAGGGTTAGAATTAATGTGGTTGTTAGAAACTACATGAGATGTCTGTAAAGACCTTGGCAAATAATAGACATTCAATAAATATTAGCTGTTGTGGTTACTATGATTATTTTTTGGAAGTCTCCTAGACAAAGTGAATCATCAGGTATTTAACAGGTAAGAGCCAAGTTATATAATACTAAAGAGGATGGAAAGACATGCCTATTGCCTATTCACCCTATCCTTTTCCTAGACCACTAGGAGCCCGGAGATGGGGGCAGAGGATGAGGGGCCAGAAACAGGAAAAGAAGGAAACAAATAGAAGACAAGTGTGTTGAAAGAATATAAATCCTCAAGGGCCAGAATGGTCTAGGGATAGACTTTGAATTTCTGATGACCACTAGAGGAGCACCCTTAATCTATATATGAGCACCTTCCTCCAACTCCACAGGGGTTTCTTCCTCCAGATGAGTTTGATGAATCTCAAAGTCTGGGAGGGGCCGCAGAGAAAACGTGAATCTACAGAGTAAGTTCTTCCTATTGGCAGAAGAGTCCTGGTTAACTAGTCAAGTCAGATAAAATATGTCCACTTATTGAATCTAGGAGGTTTATGGCATTTTGAAAGTAGAGATTATTTGTCTATTTCATAAGAGAAAATTGTGAAGTGCTTATTAAATTCAGTGTAAGTACCACAAACTCTCATGGCTAGAAGGCAATTTAAAGACCATTCAGTTCAATCCTGTTGTTTGTCAGATGATGTAACTCAAAGTTCAGAAAGGCCAAATGACTTGCTCATGGACACATTGCAAGTTTGACTAGGTAGCCAAAATAAAATTAGCTGGGACAGACAAATAATTGGCTTGGCTTTTAACTTTTTATTAACTCAAACTTGATCAGTCAAATTGGTTTAGAAATGTAGACACAGATTAAGAAATGCCCATAAGTGAATGGAAAGAAAATAAAAAGACTTGGATCATATTTATACTGATTTTCTTCTCTAAAGGATAATGTTTATACAGACATTGATTCATAAACCATAAACTTTAAGAGGAGGTAGTTTTACATTTTCCTCTTCAAGTTTTTCTTTAAACATGGGAAAGTAACATGAAATACTGATTATTAGCGTCCTGCTATTCCCAGACCTCCCCTCCTGCTGTGTCCATTAAAGAGCAGCCCATCTCTCCCCATTCCACCTCCAATTAGATTCGAAAGAGGAAGACTTCTTTCCTCCAGAAGAGTAATCAATCTCATAAAAAACAAACAACAACAACAAAAAACAAAACAAAAACAAAAAATTGGAGTTAGGCAGAGGAGGAAGAAGAGAAAAAGTCCTAGTGGTTTGAGGTAGAGGAAGACAAATTTTATCAGGGTGTTTGAGAAATTTGTTTTAAGCTATATGTCTTGATCTTCTTCAATAGACTTCATTTCTAATTACTGTTTTTCTCTTAAATTGGACTCTGCTTCTTCCAAAGGGCACTTTTGTAAAACAACCTCTCCTAGAAACCTTTCCCCTAAGCCTCCCCTTTTATAAGGTTTACAAGTAATGGTTTACTGAAACCAATTTGTACTTGCTCACAGAGCAAATTCTGTGCATCTCTTCTCAGTTCCATTCAGTGGCCTCACATTGGTAGCTTGAAATTGCCATGGTGGAAGTATTTACACCACAGATATCGGCAAACACTACAGATTAGGGCTTGTTTTTCTCCGCACAGAGAGCCAGTTTACCAGCACCCACTGGACAAACAACAACAACAACAACAACAACAAAAAACCCACAATGATAAAAGAATCTTCCTCCCAATTCCCATGTTCAGATTTTGTTTTTTAGCCATGATAGCTGTGTTCTCTCTTTGGACCCTCTCCACTCAAAATAAATGCTCCTAAAAATATAGCATTGGGAATTGGAAGAAAAGCAATGGAAAACTAACTTCTCAGTTCTTTCAAGTAATAACTCCAGTGTCATTTGTTTGAGTTAACTTAATGTGTTAAAATGTGTCACTTGCGTAACAGAAAAGTAACTGTAGCAATCCAGACACTCCAGTTTTCTTCATTCAAAGGGAGAAAAAACAGCCTTTGTTTCAAGGTCACACTCCATACACTAGAACACTAGCAGCTGTTTCATGAACACGTGTACATGTCAAGGAGGAGAGGTTGAAGGAATGTTTATAGTTTCATTCAAACCCATCCCTCACCATTACAATAACGTGTGCTCTAACAATAGATGAATATTGTCATTTTAGTGTGTGAAAGATAGCTTATTTTTTCTTCCTTAAGTATTTAAATTTATTATTATAGCACTCTTCTAGGAGCCTTGGCACCTATAAAATATTTTTAAAGGATTCCTATTCCCTTTTGTCATAAATACCTTTAGAAATAATAAAATAACTGTTCCTCTAGCTGGAAAAATATACAAGACAAAAGTCTGCACCCAAATTCAGTTAACTGCAGGTTAAAAACCTGCTTGTACATAAGGTCCCTGTTCTCAAGGTATTTGCAGTCTCCTTGGGGGAACTTTTTTGAGAAATTTTGTTCTGAAATTCCTTAAGAATCATAACACTTTTCATGCATAATCTTATTAGTAGCATCTTTATCCTCCTGGCTTAGGTTTAACTTATAAGAAAAAAGAAAGCCAAAGGTCACTTATCACCAAACCATAAAGTGGGCAATGAAACTGGACAGTACTTTTTTTGGTAAAAAGAAGCAAAGAGAAGAGTAATAGGGCTGTTTTTCTTTCGACTCATAAACTGGCGCTCTGTAGGTAACTCCAAAAGAGGATTTCTGGAAGAGAACCAGGCAGTGTAACATCATCAGAATAAGTGGGTATCTTCCACTCATTCATATAACAAATATTTGTGGGGAAGTCAATAAGGGAGATGGCTCATTTGGATGTGTAAATTCTTAATTTCCACTACTTTAATTGAAAGAAATCAGTCTCATTACCATATATCCTATTTATAAAAGTTCTCAAACTTTTTTCATGTAGCATACACTGTGTTAAATGCTTTCCGTGCATTTATCCAAGCTCTGTGAGATATACATCATTGTTACCTTTAATATATAAATGAGAAAACTGAGGCTTAAAGTGGTTAAGTCAGCAGCAGCCTGGAATTTGTAACATGAATCTTTCTAACTCTCAGTCCTGTACTCTTAACCACTGTTAGGAGATCTTCCTCCCGTCCATACAAAAAAATCACACACTACCTTCCATCGCTAAATGAAAAGCCACTAGAATGAAGCAGGTGAGAATTGAAACAGGAGTTCAGAAGAAGCAGCCACCTGTGTGGGCTCTGATGCAATAGAATTGTGTGGAGGGGCAAAACTTTGTCTCAACAGGATTAGGAGAGAGGAAAGAGGATTGGCTGCAGGCAGCAGCAAGAGCAAGGGCAAAGGTTTGAAGTAAGAGCAGTAAGTTGCTTTTGCTAGGAGAGGATACAGAGGAACAGCAGAATAGGTAGAATGACAGCAAGGCAGACAGGTAAGTGACTGTGAGTGGTGGTGGTGGCCCAGGAAGACAGGGTATCTGGGCAATACAAACAAACAAACAGAAACCAGCCATGTTGCTACCTAAACCTAGAGGCAGAAACCAAGAATAGCATCTAGGGCATAGGTTCTTACCCCAAAATGCCCAGGGAAATTTGAAAAAAATCCCAGGCCCAGACCATAACCCATATCAGTGAATCTGGATTTCTGGGGATGAAGTCCAGGCCTCATTTCGTTTGGTTCATTTTGCTTTAAGTTCCCCCAAAATGAAAGCCACTGGTCTAGCACCTTCCGTTAAAGTAGATGAAACAGATAGGAATGGAGTTTGAGTACATAAAACACAAGTTGGCAATCTGAGAACCAGGCCACAAAGAGGGACACAGGCAGAAAGGCAGTGAGGACACAAACATGGGCTGGTACCAAGAGATCAGATGGGGTAGAAGAGCCATGACAGAAGTGGACCCTATGTGTAAACAAAAGGTGTTTGGGTTCAAACCAACTCTGTTCACACCAGTCTGATGGAGAATCACATCCAGGTGCAGAGGGAGTAGAGTGACATGAGTAAAAGTATGGATGCTACCACCTGTTAGCTCTGGGACCCCTGGCAAATTACTCGAACTCTGTGAGCCTCAGTGCTCTCATCTGTAATGGGAGTGCTAATCCTTTCTGTCTTTCAGGAATATACGTACCCTAGGCATAGGAGAAAGATTATGAGCTGACAGTCCTCTAGGAGATAGCAGCTCTAAAACAGGTTGAAAACTGAAGTGAAAAGTGCTCATCCCTGAGCACAAGGAGATGGCAGTAGAAAAGTAGATTGCTGCCAGGTGGAAGGAGAGCTCACTAATTTTTTTGTAGTAATGATAGGGAAAAAGAAGCACAACATTTTTGGAAGGCAATGTGGAAAAATATATCACGAGCCAGAAAGATGTTTATACCATTTTATCTAATAATCCCACTCTTGGAATTTATCCTAGAGAAATAAATCAACAGAAGAAAAAGAAGCTACACTGTATAAAGATCTATAATATAAAAGAATGGAAACAACCCAAATTGCCAAATATAGGTCAATGGCTAAGTAAACTGTTAAACATCTACTCAGTGGAATATTAACTTTGGGATTCAGGAACCTTGTCTTATTCATCTTTTAATTTTTTAAAGTTCATCCTTAATTATACAAAGAGTATTTTAAAACATTTAAAAATACAGAAAATGTTAGAGTCCCCTTGACCAATCTTAGTTTCCTGTCTAAATGTGGCCACTGTTAACAGTTTAGTATGGACTCTCCCAGACATTTTTTAGTATATTTACACACACACACACACACACACACACACTTACATATGTATATACACATATCTGTAGAGCTATATATTTTGTTTATAGTGTGTGTTAAGAAAATGCCATCTTGCAGTTCTTGTTTTTCTGCAACTTTTTTGTTTAACATCTTTATTGGAGTATAATTGCTTACAATGCTGTGTTAATTTCTGCTATATGGCAAAGTGAATCAGCTATATGTATACATATATCCCCATATCTCCTCCCTCTTGCGTCTCCCTCCCACCCTCCCTATCCCACCCCTCTAGGTGGTCACAAAGCACCGAGCTGATCTCCCTGTGCTATGCGGCTGCTTCCCACTAGCTATCTATCTTACATTTGGTAGTGTATATATGTCCATGCCACTCTCTCACTTCATCTCAGCTTACCCTTCCCCCTCCCCGTGTACTCAGGTCCATTTCTTTGTTGGCTCATTTTCTTAGCAACAAGCCTTGGAAAGTTTCCATGTCAGTACTGATAGAACACATTCTTTTTAGAATGAATATATCTCAGTTTATCTAACCATTCCCAGTATACACGAGCAGTTATGTGGTCTTCAATTTTCAAGATTACAAATGTTACAATGAACCCCCTTGCTTCTGTCTCCTGAAGCACATGTTTCTTGAGGGCAGATATGGAAGAGTGCAATCAATGGTTGGGTGTAGAGTGTCTGTGCATTTCCAATGTTAGTAGTTAAATGGCTATACTGGCTTCCTCTTGGCCAGCAGGAGAGGGCAGCACCCATTGTCCTACACTCTAAAGTGGGTGTTATCAAACTTTCTAATATTGCCAATCTGCAAGGTAAACATTATAATTATCACTTTCATTTGCATTTCCTGACTTCTTGTTAGGGTAAGCCTCTCTTCTGGCCATTTATATATATTTTTTTGGCATGTTACCTGTTTGTCACCTTTGCCAATTTTTCTAATTTATCATCAATTTGATATCCCTGTCACATAACAGAGACAGTTTTAAAGTAAGTGCTCAAATATTCAGTGAATTGAATTATACTACTAAAAATAATTAAATCCTCCATAGAAACACATAAAGTATTTATGACATAGTATTAAATTGAAGGGAAGAATATAAATTATGTGCAATATGTAACAATATTCATGCATTTCAACATAGGCTGGAAGGGAACACAAAATAATAACAATGAAGCTTTTGAAATAGGAGTTAACATTTACATAGCACTTAACAGATGTTAAGCACTGATCAAAATGTTTCCAGTGTTGTATTAATACCTTTATTCCTCAGAACAATCCCTATTAGATTTCTTTGAACTCGCTAAAAATCACAGTTTGTGTAAGTGGCAAAGCCAGGATTTGATAAAACTGAGCAGTCTGATTCCAGAGCCTGCATTCTTAACTACTACATTATACTAATATAACTTTTAAAAATTCTTTATCATTTACATGTTATTATTTTTACAATAAAAAAATAGCAGTAGAGAGAGTTTGGGGGACTTTTTCAGTCATGGATCTCCATGGGGTATCTGCACCTTAGTAGTCATCATGGCCCTCTACTTTGCAAGTTCATAAACTACAGTCTGACAGTACATCAGTGTGGCCAGGTCCCAGGGAACCAAGCCATGTTAACCAAACTCACGAGAGACTGACTATAAGTCAGAACTATGTCAGTTTTGTTCATTGATACTGAGAGCTTTCATTGCCAAGAGAAATGCAGTATTCACAGCAGCCCAAACATGCTCTTCCTGCTGGGAAAGTCTAAACTGGAAACCAGATTAAAGATTAAAATTTACTCAGTGAGAGCAGAGTAAAAGCAATGGGAAATGGATGAGCTTGGGAAATAGTGTCATCACAGAGTAGTTACAATGACTCCCAGTCCACAAACACAGGGGTACAAGAAAAAGTGACTTTTTAATAATGTAATTTCATTCTTAATCTTCCTCCCACCGAGCTACTGGGAGACCTAACTTTGTTTTCTTTTTTCCCTCTCCTCCCAGTGATTTCTGGAATCCTATGCAAAGCCACGCTTGTTGGGGTAGGGGTGGGGGTTACCTGGTATGTCATGTGGTCCTTGATCCTCTATCTAAGTCGCCGGTGAGATATTCTCTGTCCCTTCCAGCATGCTGTCTGCTACTTCTGTGCCATTCATGGCATACAGGAAGCTTTCAACTGCCCCCAGACCCCAGTCGGGGCCAAGGCTGCCTGTCATTCCATCAGCCTAGTTGCCTGTGCAGCCATTCCTGGGACGTGGGGTATATGTCCTCTCAATCAGGGACACACTGGCCTTCATACTTGCCTCCTCTCTCACTCATTCTCCCAGGCAACACCAGGGGAAATGCCTTTCTTAGGTGGGGTAAATCCTGCCTTCATGATTCTGGCCAATATCTATACTCATTCAGCATTCCTCTCTGGGACTTAGGCATGTGTACCTATCTAAGACAACTATTAGTATACTTTCTTCTTTTTGTACTGGTGGATATCTCCCTTAGCATAATGACCTCAGAGACAACTGTTGGCTTGGGGTTGGGGTAGAAAAGTAGAAATACTAAAAAAATTAAGTATAGATCTGTGCAGATTTAGATAGGAAAGAACAAAAGAGGGAGAGAGGAAGGAGGGAAGGAAGGGAAAGAAAAGAGAGGAAGGAAGGAAGAAAGAGAGAGAGAATCTCAAGATATGCTGCCACATAACCTCATTTAGAGATGAGAACGTCCAAGGCCTTCTCTGGACAATGTTGGTACTTGGCTGTGTCTTCAGTAGCCACCTGCCCTTTTTCTGATTTTTATAACAACTGTACAAAACCTTTGTCTTTCCACTGTTACTTCTGACAGACACACTGCATTTACTTTCCATCATGTTTTCCTTCTGTTGCTGTCCCTGTAGGTGTCCTATGGACAGCCGGGGCCGTCTGCTCACATAACAGTTGGCAATACACAGTGAAGTGTCCCAGTGTGCTCCCAATGGCTCAACGGAAGGGTAGCTGGAATAGCATTATTGAGGCCTTGTTGCCCTGAGGACAGGGCCTGCTTCGTGGGTATACAACCTGTGCCATCAAACATAGGACTCCACACTTGGTTTAATGCTCTGCTATCATCATCCTTAAATTCTTAATAATTTTTTAACAAAGGGCCCTGCACTTTCATTTTACACTGGGCCCCACAAATTATACAGCTCGTTCAGCCAAAAGGTCATCATCTCAAAAGGGAATTTGCAAGGTCTGCATTTAGACACCTGTCTCCAAGGGTTCTGAGATAGGACACTATAGAGAAAACCAGACTGCAACTGCATTAAGGATTCAGTTAATGGCTAGTTTGGGTAAGTTTGGTTAAGAAGTATCGATTCAGGTAAATTTTTTCAGTTTCAAAACTCTTGTGCTTTTTGAGTGCTTTTAGTCATTGTAACAATCCTGTTTGTGAGCTTAATGTGCATATTATCGTCTTCATTTATGGCTCTATCCATACCTTTATTTATGGCTGTAGTCCCACATATACAAACTAATTAGAATAATCGGATGATTGCAAACTATATGTTGGAATTAATTCAAACAACTGTTTTCAGAATGACTGGTGGTTTACTGGGATGGTGTCTTTCTGTAGCCCAAACGTCTACGGAAGCCTAACTGGATCAATGTCATGAGCCACCCTAAGCTCATTAAGTTTCTGTCCCATGCTGACTCATGGGTCAATAGGCACCCTTTACCATAAGCTTCCCATTAGCTGTGGCATCAATCTGATGACACCTAATCTTTAGGTTCCCTAATGTGGTTTAGAGGGATGGCTGAGAATCAGTTTTATCAGCCAATCCTGCTCTATTCCATCCTGTCAGGGTTAATAAAATACTCAAGGAGTTGTGGATAAGATGATAACTTTATGTCTCCAAAGAGTTATAGTTTTTTAAAATATTTGTATCATTTCCTGTCAAGTGACTAATAACTCAGGCATGGAGTTATTATTAATCAAATCAACGTATTATCCCGCATGCTTGGGAGAGAAGCCACACTTCAGACTAATCCCTGTATTTATGGGAATTGACAGATGATTCTGTCTTCAGACAAGGATCTATGCAACCTTCCAGAAAACTTGGAATGTCTTTCATCACAGAAGGAAGAATGTTGTGATCTATTTCCTGAAATAATTTATGGCTCTTGGAGATGAGCTCTGGGTACCCAGCCTTCGGCTGACATGCAGTGACTTCCCCTATAAGTAGCATCATGTGCTGCATGTCTCTTGACACTTAACACATTACGAATGTCACGTGCATGTATTGGCCACCAAATCAGGAAGGCCCTATCTTCTCATTAGCACTGCCCTTCTTTCCTTACTACTGTTACTTAAATCTGTCAATAAGGAAATCAGAGTTTTTGTTCTGAACATTTACACGGTCTAGAGCAGAAATGTGTTATGTATTATGGTCCAATGAATGGTGTTCACTGACAAACTCTGAATTTAGAGAGTTACAAAGTAATGGAAAGAGTAGAGGGAGGCTGGAACCATGGTTTCAAGGATTATCCCTGCCATTACCAACTGTCTGTCCCAGGGCAAGTTATAAATACTTAACCTCTCTGAGCTTCATTTTTTAAAATATTCAGATTGAGACTGATGTCCAAGTGTATAAATATACTAATATACAAATTCAGATGAACTGCTTCATGGGGTTGTTCTGAAGCTTAAAAATAGATTATTTCTGTGAAAATGTTTTGTAAGGGGTGGTCTTAAAAACAAATGGTGATCAAAATTAAGACAACATGGGAAGATTCTGTGTAGATTTTATTAATTCCTAAGACAGCAATACTCAATCTTAGCTGCTTTTAAGATTCCCAGTGCCCAAGCTGTATTGAGATCGATTAAATCAGAATCTCTAGAATTGGGATTCAGACATCAGTATTTTCTTAAAGCTCTCCAGGTGATTCCTATACAATCAAACTTGAGAATGACTCAAGGAAAAAGAAAACCACTTTCACTCTTTGCTTCCTGTAGCTTGACCAAGCAACTTAACAAATGATTTGGTTATAAGTTCCCTCAGGCACCTGGGATGCTTCTAGGCACGTTGCCATTGCTAAAGAAATATCTGTTGATAACCCCTCCAAATGACTATGAAAAGAATTGAAAACCCCTCACATTAAGTCCATATTATGGCAACTCATTTCTTGTTTAGTGAGTTATTTGGGGGCAAAGGATGGTAGTGTCCGTCAAAAACATTAAAAGAACTTGGCATGAGAAGTCAGGTGGCATGTTGATCACAACCACATAGAAATGAGTAGGGAAAGGAGGCAGGAGAGAAAAATGAAGCTGTGCTGGGGGCCCCGGCCAGCACGTGTGCATGCAGCTTTCCTTGCCAGCATGTGGTGTGCAGCGGGCTGCCTTTGGTGTCTGGCTGATGGTGGAGGATGCCAAAAAAGTGTGAAAGCCTTATAAATGTGTCCGCGGAACATCCCTGACAAGCAGCTGGACTCCAGCTCTCCCATCTGTCTCTGGCAGGGTTGACGTCAGCCTTCCAGGTCTGGGAGAGCAGCTGTGTGATAAATCACTCAGTGGCCTGGGAAAGTTAAGAGTTTTCTTGTGGTAGAGAGGTGGCGGCCCTCCAGGTAGTGGTGGCTGTGGGAGAGGGACAGGTCCCAGTGAGCAGATCGTCCCAGGCAGGGAACTAAGTAAAGGTTTAGGAAGGGTCTCCAGAAAACCTAGAGGGACCGGTATTGTTGCACTCGGCTGGGAATTTTACATATGTGATCACATATAATGCTCACAGCCATTCTAGGAAATGGGTATCTTCTTGTCTCTGTTTTTACAGATCCAGAACTTAAGGTTCTGAAAGCATAAATCAATCTCTGCAGATCACATATCTAGGAAGTGACAGAACGGGGGACTTAACAAAGTCAGTTATCTCCCAATTTGTGTCATCTCTGCCATAAGGACCT
This sequence comes from Leucopleurus acutus, assembly GCF_964270905.1. NCBI lineage: Eukaryota > Metazoa > Chordata > Mammalia > Artiodactyla > Delphinidae > Leucopleurus > Leucopleurus acutus. Next base: position 91,959,615 of record NC_139142.1, read on the forward strand.
GTCCTCCAAAGGTGATCAATTAAAGTCTTCACTCAAGCCAAGCAAATCTTTGTGGTTTCTATCCATTCATATGCCCTTCTCCCATCCTTGAGCCACTACCTATGTTATTTTCATCCCCAAAAGTAAATCAACCTACTATGTGACTGTGTCCTGTCAAAGAAAGCCTTGCTACTTAGAGTGTGGTCCGGGAACCAGTAACATCGCCTGAGAGCTTCGTAGTAATGTAGATCAAGCCCCACTGAAATTTAACAAGATAGCCAAGGGATTCATTAAAATTTACAAAGCCCTGGTCTACCCAGAAATCTTTATCTGAAAAGGAATTTAGATCAGTGATTCTCAAATTTGTATGCATTAGAATTACCTGGTGGTTGGGGGTAAAATGAAGATTTCTAGCTCTTTTGCTAAAGGGTTCTAATTTGGGAGCTATGGTGTGGGACCTGGGGAATATGTGTGTTTTAGCAAAGCAGCCCAGCTGATTTGGCTAAAGGTGATCTGAAAAGATGGCTATAATCAACATTGGCTCAGGAAGGTCAGCACCTGCCTTCATTTACAGATGATGAGACTGAGGTCAAGGAGAGGGAGATGATGACAGGGTCACGAGGTCATTGGTAATAGAACTAAGATGAGACTTACGTTCTTGAAGCAGACTAACCACACCAGTTTCAGGACTGTAGGTCTTGGAGAAAATCACTGCCAAGACTCTGCCCCTTTGTTCTTTCTAGCACTTTAGAATTCTTGATGCAATTGCGGTTGATTGACTCCTTGATGAGAAAGGAACGTTCTGGACATGGTGTTGGAGGAAACAGTGGGAGTCACTGGATCTCACTGAAGTCTTTCATAGACCTGGTTTTTAAAGTTTGTTTTATTTTTAATGAGTTAAGGGATTGCTTTGGCAAGCTAGAGTTGAGAATCACAGGGACCCGAGTGAAACAGTAATATACCTCCATCTGTATGTGCTTATGTGTACATTATCTCATTTAACCGCTGCAATAACCCTGTGAGGTACCATTTTACAGCCAGCAAACTGCAGAGTCAGGGATGGAGCCCAGCCCTCTAGCTTCAGGGATCTCTCTGCTGTACAATTACCATCTTCTGGGGAAAGTTAAGAAATTCCAACTAAAGACTGTAAGCAGTTGGTGGCCCATAGTTTGTAAACCCAAGAGACACAATTAAAATCATGCTTAGGTCATACTTTTAATTTTATCACCCTGACCATGGAAATCTAATATCACCCCTGGCACTTTACTGCATCCCTTAGGAAGAAAGGCAAGGAAAAAAAAAAACATCTTTGGGGTGCTTTTATTCGGAAACTGTACTTTTCTTTTTGACATGACGTAGTGGAAAAAACATAATTTTTTGTTAAATCATGCCTCCTCCATTTATTAGTTGTATGATACTGGGAAAGTTTTTCTAATATCTATAAGCCTAGTTTTTCTTATCTGTAAAATGTGTCATTGTGAGAATCATGCAGATAATGTTAATATATAGTCTGACGCAATGCTTGAGACACATGTGAGGACACAATGAGACGACAGTCATCTATGAACCAGGAAGTAAGCTCTGGCCAGATACCGAATCTGCTGGCACCTTGACCTCCAGAACTGTGAGAAATAAATAATCGTTGTTTAAGATATCCAGTTTCTGGTATTTTTGTTATAGCAACCCAAAAGGACTGAGATACCTCCTTTAATCTGAAGCATTCCCACAGGCTTTCTTTGTCATGTTTTAGGGACACAGTCCCTCTCCTTTTTTTGTTAGTATTGGGTTGGCCCAAAAGTTTGTTTGGGTTTTTCGTAAGATGTTTCAGAAAAACCCGAACGAACTTTTTAGCCAACCCATAGAATATTCCTCATTTTGAGGTTTTCTTTTTTGATGTTTCCTTATGGTTAGATTCAAGTTGTATATTCTCAGTCAGAATACTGCATAGATGATGGTATATCCTCGGGGTATCACATGGAGCCACAAGATGTCCATCTGTCTCAATAGTCATGTTGATTTTGATTACTCTGTCAAGTTGTTGTTCAGTCTCTCCATTATGCAATTAGTGCTCTTTCTCCATCACAACTAATAGATAATCTGTGGAGAGATTTAAGACTGTGCGAATATTCTTCTCTTCATCAAAACTTTCCCCTATATTTAGCAGATATTGATGATTCTTGCCTGATGCAATCTTTACTGTGATGATTGAAAATGATAACTTTCCAGTTCCCATACCCCCGCCACATTTACAGGTTGGCTCTCAGCATTCTATGGTAAGCAGGGGCCCTCCATTCTTCCTCATTCATTTATTCATTTATTACCAGTATGGACTCACCGATTTTAATTTGTTTCAAAGGTTTATAATTCATCATCATACTTAAATATTTTGGTGCTCAAATTATCCCATATTTGGCCAGTTGGAACCCTTTTCAGCTAGCATCTTGGTCCTTGTGACATGACCCCATCTTTTTTAATGCTTTCTTACTTGCAAGAATAACAAGATGTTCCAGGCTCACATTTTACCTACATTGCCTCATCCCTGGAGTCAGCCATTTCTCCAAAGAGCCTTGGTTCCTTTGAGTAGATAATGGTATTTGAGACCAAGGTCTGGGTTTTAGGTATGATCATTGCTACTGAGGGGTCTTTGATTCTTGGCCATTTCAACAGATAGAGCTAGGAAATAGTTACATGAAAATATACCTGTATATATACATATACAAACATACATACATACAAACATATACTTGTATGTTTGCATGTGCATATTACAAGCATAGACATAATTAAGAAGTCATCAGTTCACACTGATAACTCTAATTCCAGTCTATATCCATGAAGTTCTATCGTGCCTTCTCTCATGCTATATTTGTATGTCCCTTCTGCCACAGTGAGAATTCTGGCTCTCATCAACATTAACCCATTTACTCATTTGCTCAATCCTATAGTACATCTAAAATAATTTCAGAATTGCTTCGTTCATATTTCTATAATTGAAAAAAAACTACTAAAAAGAGCTCAGAATTTATTTTCAATTCTCCCCTCACTCCTCATGCTCAACCTTGGCCAAGATTGTGGGTATATGGTGAAAAATTGTGTTCCTAGCCACTCTCCCCATGTGACGCCTTAGTCCTTTAGAGCCCCAAGGACTGCAGTAAGGAAATAGAGTGGCAAAAGATCTAAATGAGTCCAGGATGTCTAAAGAACCCAGGGGGTTGGTGTGTTCTATTCTGAGAGACCCACAGGTCTGCTCTATGATGAGGACCAGCGTTCATAGCCTGATTTGTTTCAATTCTTGTAAAAAAATACAAATGGAATTTTTTTGGGCTCAGAAATTAGGAGGCATCCTCCTCCGGATTGTTTCTCTCTTTGATCTAGTCGATTCTCCACTATTTGTGAAGTGAACCATAAATTTGGTCTTACTTCACTGCTCAAAACCTGTAGGCTACCCACCTGTCACAGAAGCCAGACTGCACCTCCCGTCTCCAAGCTCATCTTCCAGAGTTTAATCCATGTCCTTTGGACGAGGCCAGTGTATTAACTGGCAGACAACTGGAGGAAACACAATTTTCCTATAACCATTCTGAATTCCTCCTTTGATGTCAGGTTATAATTCTCTCTTGCATACTGCAGTGCACACAATTTCATCTGAATCAGGTACAGCTCTGATAACCCTGGGAAGCCACAACATGCCAGAGGAGAAAGATTTACACATGCAATTCTTTTCCACAGCAAGAAAATAATCAAGGTAGAAAAGATTGTCATCGAAACAGCTGTGCTTCTTTCCAAGAGCTTTCTGCTGTCTGTTTTAGGTGATACTATTCAGTCTTGACCCCTTTGGTTACAATCTTCTGTTCCTAATCAGCGCATGTTCAGTAGGAGGTAATAAAACAAATACAGGTCCCTAATGACAACAGGAATATTATCTTAACAGGGTAGCAGCAAAATGCACATTTGATCATTGAAGTGATTTGCACTCCTCTTAGCTTTCAAAAGTAACTGGGAAAGGAAAATAGAGATAGTGAGTGTTGGAGTGTGGCAGTATCTAGTGAGGGCTGGGAAGGGACTTTGTTCTAAGGCTTATCCCTGGTCTCAGAGCATGAGTTTGATGAGTGCACCTATCTCAAAATCCTGCCTTTCTTCTCTGTATCTTTTTCCATCTTTATCACAATTTGCTCCCTCTATCTGGGGCGGGGGGACTTTCTAAGACAGATTCAAACAGAAAGTATGTTTTATCACAGCACTTCTCCTTCCACTTGAATCTCTACAATGCGCAAGAGTGTGAGCCACATTTTCCTAGTTTACCTCATCTTTTATGCATGCTTATTAGCCATAACACAATTCATAACCCTTGAAATATAAACATAATGATCTTGCTCTTCTTTCCAGTTCTAGCTGGCCATAGCAATCATAGACTGTGGTAGGCAATATTGGGAACACTCCTTTCCAATGATCTTCACTTTCTGTGTAATTCCCTCACCTTGAGTATGGTCTGGATCTGAGGACTTGCTTCTAACTCATAGAATATGGCAAAAATGATGAGATGTCACTTCAAAGATTACATTACAAAATGCTGTGATTTCTGTCTTCCTCTCATTCCCTCACTTGTACTCTCATTTGCCCTCTCACCTATGTACTCTGATGAAGCCAGCTGCCCTGTTGTAAACTACTCTATGAAGAGACCCACAGGCAAAGAATCAAAGGAGGCCTCTGGTCATTAGCCAGTGGAGAACAAAGGGCCTCAGTCCAATAGTTCACAAGGAACTGAATCTCATCAACAACCATGTGAGTGAGCTTGGAAATGGATATTCTCCAATTAAGCCTTCAAGTGAGATTATAATCCCATCCTTGTGAGAGACCCAGAGTGGAGGACCCAACTAGGCCAGGCCCATGGAAACTATAAGATAATGAGTGTTGTTTAAGCTACTAAGTTTGGGGGTAATTTGTTACACAGCAATAGATAACTAATGCAGAAAATCTTACTCAACTGTGCCATGAAGCTGACCTTGTAACACATCAGTTCATCTCACCAGCTCCACCTGCATTCTCTCACCCTTATGAATGAAGCCCATTTCATTCTGTGTACCTTGCTTTATAATGTCATTCAATTTCCATATTTTCTTGTCCTGTTCCTTAGTCCACTCTGCCACCACTCAAAATCATTTCTGCTGTTGCAGCTTAATAGCTCATAGCATTTTCCTTTCTCTTTATCATCAATAAAGCTCAGCACATTCTTCCATAGTAGATGCTCAGTAAATAATTGTGGACTGATTTAGATGTAAACATTCATTTCAAATCATTCACTTAAAAGAGTTATTGAATACCTATTCTATACTAGGTAATAAGAATGAATTGATCAGTAAAAATATACACAAGCCTTGCCTTCATGGAGCTTACCATCTGGAGAGGGAGGCTGATATTTGCACTGGTCATTTACACAACAAACGTGTTAGATATTAAGTTCCCTGAAGGAGAGGTAAAGATGCTGCAAGAAGGTTAGAAATAAAGATTTTACCTAGTAAAGGAAATCAGGGGAGATGCTCAGAAAAAATGATAACTGAGTTAATTTTCCAAAACTGAGTGGGCATTAACTTAGCAAAAGTGAGCAGGGGGTGGGGGACAGAGGGAGGAGGGAAGCATTCTAGACAAAGGGAACAGAATGTGCAAAGTAGTCTTTGAAGTACTTGAGAGTCCATGAGTCTTGAGATTAAAAAACAAGGAAGAGTGTGATGTGAGATGAGTGAAGAGGTAGATGAGGGTTAGACCTGATCCTATCTTTTCTAGGCCATCTTTGAATAATGGATGTTTCAGGAATATCCAGAAAGTTCCTGTACTACAACTACATTCTCTTGGTGTCATTACAGCCCAGCGGGTCTCAGATATGTTTTAGTCCTGTTTTAGGTAGTTGCTTTTTGAAGCTTGCTTTGATGGTACCCTTGAAAGAAATCAGGACCATGAAAAAATGAAAAGACATGGCCCATGACCATGAAGAGTGAGTGTTCTATTTGGGGACTCATCATGGAAAAAACTTATCAGTCTCTGAATCACAATAATACAGTGCACATAAAATAATAAAACAAACCCCTAAATGCCAATAGAGAACTCAAAGTTAAATAACCCTAGAGGACAAAGGGGAGATGAATGATGAGTAAATCCTACTTAGTCTTGGCTCCCCCACAAGCCCACTTTCAAGCCTCTCTTTGGCTAGCCAGTGAGTATCAGTCCTCTCAAAGATGTTTGTGGTACAGTCTGGACCATGAGAGGGGAGGAAGAGATCTCCAAAAATAGAAATGGAGACAAGGCCCTGTGAAACAAGGCCCTGATGGAAGATAGCAAGAGAAGAATCAAAGATACTTCTAGGGAACTCTGCTGTTCTCTTAGGGATACTGGAACAGTTCTGCTCATTTTGTATGGAAATGATAGAGGATGGCAGATACAAGTGACTCATGTGCCTGGCACAAGTTGATGGTCAGTATACACTTACTGAACAGTTTGGAGAAGGGTCATTCATCATATAGGAGATCCTTCGCCCACCGTGGGGATAGAGGTTTCCATAGGAGGAATTATATAGCTTATGAACTCTAGGCGTCCTGGAGCCATGTTCAGAGATTCTATCTCTCTCTCCTCTCCTCCCTAACTTTAAGATACAGTCAACTTGTATGGATGGCCCCAGAAGACCTCCTGTAAGAGGATAGGTCATATGGGCAGAAGAGGCAATGCATGAGCTTATAAGTGAAAGCCCTGCTCATTAACTCTATTTGGCCATATGAGTGTTGGGAATCTGACTCTTGAACTCACTCCTAAATACTTGGAATTTCAATGGATCTTGGACTACCATGACAGTCTTCAGTGGTCCTGACGGCAGGATTATAGGCTCAAATGCAACCATCCATGAAACAACAACTTGAACAGCAAAGTCCAAATATGCCTTAATCTTGGGGGGAAAAAAATACCCACATGGAATTTTTAGGCATATGCAGATTTTCAGTGATTAAAAATGGCCACCATTTGAAAATTACTTCCTATGTTCCTGGAACACTACTCTATATGAGTTATGTCACTCAATCCACACACAAAGCCCTTTAAGATGGTGCCATCGTCTTAATTTTACAGATGGAGAGACTAAGGCTCAGAAAGTTTAAGAAACCTTCTCCAAGATCCCAGAGTAAAAGCAGCAAAGATAGAATTTTAACTCAGGTAGGTTTGTTTCTGGGATTCAACAGCTCAACCCCAACGTCTTTTCTTCTGGGAAGGCTTGTGTGAGTTCCCTGCCCACTCTGCCCCCATCAGACTTTGAACCCACTTTTATTACAAACTGAAACTATGATATAGTAGTAACTTAGGATTTCATGAAATCCTCTTTGAGGGTATTCCCTACCACTGTGCCTGGCACATGGTGGGTCTGCCAGTATTTATAGAATAAATAAATGCACATTAAGGTCATTTCTCTCTAGGAACAAAGCATGCACTAACTTTAGAGAATAGCAATTATGCTCACGAGCTGACTGGAGACTACTTTCTCCTCCCCTTCTGACCCCAGAAGAGGACATTCTTAGCTGAGGCGGGTACCCAGCCTCTTCTGCAGCTGCCACAGGGGCTTGGAGGACCCCTGGAAGCCAGAACCCTCTCCTGTAACCCCCAGCCCCCAGTCAGCCCCATCAGAGCATCCTGGTCTGAGCACCGATCCCGAGGCTGTAGGCACACATGCTCTGGCTTCTGCAAAAACATCTCTCTCCATGGGGCAAGACCCAAGAGTGACTTAGCATGACTCAGTGAGAGCCCAGGGAAAGTGAGGGCTGCTGTGGTTTCTGCTCTTCCTGTGGAAAGATCAGTTGATCCTGGGCCTGGGCTTCTCTTGGGGCCTGGGCTGCTAGCCTGATGTCTCTGCTCTGTTCACTGGGCTCCACAGCCCCTCCTTCTCTTTCCTCAGGGCCAGGCTGACACCTTAGGGGACTCACATCTGAATCATATCAGGAGGTCAACAGGGAGGAAATGAGAGGTGAGGACTGATGTCCTTTCCCCCAGCTGGGTGGATAACAGTCTTAGTAGTCACAATAACCAGCCGCCTTTGGGCATGTCTGGTATGCCAGCCACTGTGTCGAGGGCTGCAATGCACCATAAATGTTCACTCTTCCTGTTATTGAGTGCTTACTCTACCAGTCACTATTCCAGGAACTTTAGAAGTATTAACTCATTTAATCCTCACCACAATCCCATGAAGTATGTCCTATTATTACCATCACCATTTTGCAGGTAAGAAAACCAAGGCAGGGAGAGAATAATTAACTTGCTCAAGGCCACAGAGCTGGAATATGGTAGAGAAGGGTTTGAACTCAAGCAGCCTGGCTTCAGAGCCCATTCAACTATTTACGTATATAAGCTAATCCTTGCAAAAGCCCTTGCAGTGGTTCTTATTCTTCCCATATGCAGATGAGGAAGCCAAGGTTCTAAGGATGTTAAATGACCAGGGTGAGATGTAGAAGCAATTAACTGATATAAAAAGAATATGACTATGCTCTGGTTCCAGAGCCTGAGCTCATTCCCCAGCATCATGCAGACCTGAAGCTCAAATTGGGTCTCTAACAGAAAATATTTGCAAATCACTAGAAGGGCAGAATGGTTAGGGACGGTTCTCTAGAGGTGCTAGGGCTACTGATTTTGTCCTTGCACGATATGCTCTTGTCAGAATGGCTGTTGCCATCACCCACCAACAGGCCAAATGTCCCTCCTCAAAACTCTCACAAATATGAGGCGAGCCAGCTTGGCTCCCGGCTCCACCAAGCATGGCTTTCTGAAACTCACTTCAGGACCCAGGAAAGAGCTCAGAGACTGGGGCACAGGCCCCATCTGTGCTCCAGCCCTGATCCTAAGCTCAGACTGAGAAGCTGCAATGCCAGATGAAATCCCTGATGTGTGTACTATCTTCCCTCTAATTCCCAGCCCCCTTTGGTGTTTTTTAAGGGGTGAAAATGGATGGCTGCCTTTTCAGGAGCATCAGGTGCCTAGTACAAGTGCACAGTAATTTTCAGGACTGAAATTTCTGATTGCTTGATAGTTTTGAGCAATACGTGGTCCATGGGAGAGGGTCCACGATGCAGACCAGAAGGGGCCACTTGCTTCTTGCCTGTGGGGGAACCATACTCACCTTGATTCTCCTCCAGGCGTGTGGTTCAAGTTACCTCAGCCAGAAAGAGCAACTGGGGCCCAATCTGCACTGTGTCCCCTTCACAAAGGTTTGCATATGGAAAGCATTTGTGGCTGTGTCAGTCTCGGCTGTGGGGACAGGTGGAGTGCACCTGGAAGCGTGGCTCTCAGCGGCCAGGCTGCAGGTAGAGGCCCTGCCTCCTTCCACAAGGTGTTTCCAATGAAGAGGGCACATTTCCTTAATTAGAAAGAAAACAAACCCAAATGGACCATGTCATGGTGTTTCTCAGGAAAAGATGAAAACCGTCTTCAGATGTCCTCGGTGAGCTCCTCTGATGCACCTTTGTGTGGGGCTGGCATGGGGAAGAGAGGAGTGCATTTATGTGGAAACCTAGAGGAGACCTCCACAGTCCCACCACCAAACCTGCTTCCCCGAACTAAACGATGCTTGTTTGGCTGCATCATAGACTGTCAGGGCTTGAGGAGGCACAGAGTCCAGCCTCCCTGTTTGGCAGATGAGGACACAAAGCCCAGAGAGGCCAAAGAACTCGACCAGCAGTTAGGGCAGAGCTGCAGCTAGAACCTGCAACTCCTAAACCCAGTCCAGGGTGCTTTCTGGCATATTCCATTCCACACAACCATCTCAACAATTGAACACACATCTACTCATGTGTAGTTGATGCTTTAAAGCAATGGTTCTCAACCTGGATGCGTGTTGTCAATGCCTGGGAGGCTTTGAAGAAACACCAGTAATACCCAGGAGTCATACCCTGAGATTCCTATTTAGTGGGTGTCTGGCATGAGGCCCCAACATGGGTATTTTTAAAAGCTCTCCAGGTGACATGCATAGGATTGAGAGCTCAGGATTGCACTGGCAAATATATAAATAACTCCCAAGCTCACATGTGAGGTGCTATAGATGGTTCAAGAAGAATGCAAGTGTGATCCTGACTGCGCTAACCTTTTATTGCCCAGGAGACTAATCCAGGTAAACACTACTGTTTATTCCACCTAAGCAAAGCTTGCTCCCCTTTTCAGGCCAATCTCAAATCACCCCTCTTCCATAAAGCCTTTTTAACGAGACCCCAAATGAAGTTGGCATACCTCTTCTCTGAACTCCTACACTACCCACAGGCTTTAGGCAAACAGTTCAGCACCAAATTACACATGATTTCTATTGTTATGCTGTAGTAATTACAAAATGGAAGCTTCCATTTATTCAGTGTATACTATGTGCCAGCAACTCTGCTTTATGCTTTCCATACATTGCCACCAATATTCCCAGGAGCTCTGCAAAGAGGGCATCAATATATCTATTGTACAGATTAAGAAACTGAGACTCATAGATGTTAAGTATGTTGCTCCAAACCAGATAGCTAGTAAGGACGTATGAATCTGTATGCCTCCAAAGTTCTCTCAAATGCATGATTTTATATCAAATATAAACACTGTTTCTTTATTATAACATGTACTCCTGATATATTACTCTGCAAGCTGTAAAGTTCTTTGATGTTCATTCTCTTACTTAATGTGGGCTGTAGCTCTGCTATCAGCTCTATTTGACAAGCAAGGGAATTAAGTCTGAAAAATTAGGTAAAATGCTCAAAATCCCATGGCCTAGCCCAGAGCCCAGTTATTCTGATTCCAAGTGCAGGACTATTTCTACTGCTGTCATATGACATGGGCCAAGCTCCGTTCCATATTGACCTGAAGTCGCATGAGGGTCTAAACTCTGTTTTGTGCTTCTCCTGTATTCCCTTTGTATACCAGATATACAGCCTGTTGCTTTATTAATTGATTTGCCAAGAAGTAGCAAGAATGTCCTCGTGAGGCATCCTGTCCCTAAGGACCTGAAGAACAGAACGCTAAAAACACTTTTGGGACTGGAAAGAACTGCTGAGGAGGCATGACTGGTTCTTTTTAGGGCCATGACTAAGTCATGTTCTTTAAAAAAAAAAAAAAGCCTTCCAGTCACTCTTTATGAAGGTATGATTTTCAACTATCTACATCAGCTAACAGAAGCAAAGAGCAATGTGAATTTAGTGACCTGCTTATGATCATGAAATGAACCAGTGGAAGAGAGAAAATTTCCATCTGCCTCCTTCCAAGTCTCTGATTTGAATCCCAGTCACCTACCTATGACATAGCAGAATCTTTTTATTTATTTAATTATATCCAAACTCATTTCCCAAAGGACTCAAAGTGGTTTGCAATATGAATAGATACAATAAGTAAAGATAAAATAGAAACAAGTAAAGGCAACCAAGGCTGAGAAAAACATAAATATAAAAAGTCAAGTCCAAGGAAAGCTACTTTATTAGTCAGATAAGAAACAGTGCCTAAAGCCCAAAACACCGCAGTGAATTTAAAATAGATCTTCCATGCGTGGGGTTCAGTTGATGAGGTGTCTTTAAGGGCTCAGTAATTCCTGTGGGTATTTACTCCATGCCAGATATTGACCCAGAAGAATGATTAACGCAATGAAACGATAGAATTTATCCCCAGGATGTGGTCAACACACTGTATTCATGCATCTGTAGTTAAACGAGAAATGTGTCCTCCAAGTCTAATGTTGCCAGAAAGACCACGTCAATGCTTTGCTTTCTGCAGAACAGAATTTTTATTTCAGCAAGTCTGAATCATGTCCATTCATTTAGTTAGCAAATATTGTGACAATAAGTCATCTGCCAGGAACTGGGCAATGCACTGGAAATTCGAAGGCAAATAAGACATGGACACTTTCCCACAGGACTTCTCTGTCAAGAGGAACAAACAGGCTTATAAATATATAATCGGCACAACTATAAGGGGATTCTAGAGGTATCTATAAGGGGTGTAAAAGCAGAGATGGGGACAAACACTTCACTGAGATTAGCAGGTGTTTCTTATCTTCTAACCAACATAATCTGGTTACAAGAGCACTGGGGTTCTGGGTTGAGGGGGCCATCCTTAGTAAAGTGGACCTGGGGGAAATCATAGCATAAATAACTTACCTTTGTGACTTGCCGAACAGTTCCATGTTTCTGATTTGTTTGTGTGAAGAAATAGGCAGGCAAAAGGCAGCAGTGCCAGCCAAAAACTGGTGGCCAGCAGGAACAGGATGAAGGAATGTAAAGGAATGCTGTAACAAACATTTTTGTAATATCTGGGTTAGTGAGGCTGATTTCTTGGCATGGCATAGGTATTTTACTCTTGGCAGTCCTCCATATGATAAAGGCACGTTCAGAGTCAAAATCAACTTTCTAGCAGACTATGCATCCATTCGAACCACCTATGATCACATTTAAAACAAAAATCCAGCATCTTGAGAGAGACGGAAAACGGCAGGTGTGTGTGCAATGATCAGCACCAAAAACTGAAAGCTAGTAACAAAAGTGACCAAATATTTTAATTCTTTGGATCTCAGGTACAGACTCAAAAATTGGGAGCAATCTCTTCTGGCTGACCTGGCTGAAGAAAACTTTAATGGCTATTAAAAAAATGTAGTATGAATGCGGAAGAATTTACAAATCTATAGCTGCAAAAGTGACCTGCATATAAAGTTTACTGTGACTGATTCCAGTATATGTGTCTGGAGAACTCCCAAAGCAGAGCTTTATGGAAAACTGGCACATGCTTGGTGTTAGCTCAAGGTAGGTGCTGAATTTCTCCTGTAGAGACGAAAGCAGATAAGGTAACTTTTAAAGAAAATAACAAAAAATAACCTTCTCTTTTCTTACTTGTATTAACTCATAGGTTGGAAGTTGAAAAACAAACTTAAAAATCTGAGAATTACTGAATACTGGATATATCAGGGAATCAGATAAAGTGGAGAGCCTTAAAGAGAAGTGTGCACACTTGTGACCAAAAACTAAGCCACCAGGAACTAGAAAGATTGAATCCATGACTTAAGTGTTTATGAGAGATGACACTGGGTTAAGAGTACAGGCCACAGGGGAACTAGACCCCTTGGGTTAGACTCCCAGCTCCTCCATTGTATGTCTCTGGTCAAGTTACTGACAGTTCTCTCACTTGAAAATAAGGACACCTACCTCACTGGGTTGTTGTGAGGATTGAATGAGATAATGCATGTGAGGCTTAGCGCAATGCCCAGCACTTAGTAAATGTTAAAATTAAAAAAAAAAAAATCAGCTGCTGTATTATAAGCATTCTGTCACATAATTCTCACAACCCTGCATGGAATGTCCAATGATCCTCATTTTCCTGGTATGGGGAAGGTAAATGTCTTAGCTAAACATTCCCACAGGTGATGGACTTTCTAAGTGATAGCCACGCCCTGCCTTCTTCCTCCCCTCCTTTTCCCAGGAAGCCATGCTCTCCGTAGTGTAGATAGTCTTTCACTTGTTTCCCAAACCTCAATCTGTCCCATGGCTTTCTCCCCAGCTATTCCCCTTTCATAATTCTCCATGATCCTCAAGTCCCTCCTTTTACTATGGAAACATATTTTGTTTTGTCATTGAATTTTGTTCATCAACATTTATTTTCAAATTATATTCCATTATAAGTTACTATAAGATATTGGGTATAATTCCCTGTGCTATAAAGTAGGTCCTTGTTGCTTATCTATTTTATGTATAGTAGTTTGGGTCTGTTAATCCCATACTCCTAATATGTCCCTCTCCCACTCCCTCTCACCTTTGGTAACTGTAAGTTTATTTTCTATGTCTGAGAGTGTTTCTGTTTTGTATATACATTTATTTGTGTTATTTTTTAGATTCCACACGTAAGTTATATCATATGATATTTGTCTTTCTCTGTTTGACTTACTTCATTCTATAGGTCCATCCATGTTGCTGCAAATGACAATATTTCATCCTTTTTATGGCTGAGTAATATTCCATTGTATATGTATACCACATCTTCTTAAGTCAATCAGCTGTTGATGGGCCCTTGGGTTGTTTCCATGTCTTGGCTCTTGTAAATAGTGCTTCTCTGAACATTGGGGTGCAAGTATCTTTTCAAATTAGAGTTTTGTTTTTTTCAGATATATACCCAGGTATGGGGTTCCTGGATCCTATGGTAGCTCTATTTTTAGATTTTTTAAGGAACCCCCATACTGTTTTCCATAGTGGCTGCACTATTTTACATTCCCATCAACAGTGTACAAGGGTTCTCTTTTCTCCACACCCTCTCCAGTATTTATTTTGTAGATTTTTTGATGATGCCCATTCTGACCAATGTGAGATGATACCTCATTGTGGTTTTGAATTGCATTTCAATAATAATCAGTGCTGTTACACATCTTTTCATTTGCCTGTTGGCCATCTGTATGTCTTCTTTGGAAAAATGTCTATTTAGGTCTTCTGCCCATTTCTTGATTGGGTTCTTTGTTTTTCAATATTGAGTTGTATGAACTGTTTGTATATTTCAGATATTAACCCCTGTTGGTAGAATCATTTGAAAATATTTTTCCCAATCTGTAGGTTGTCTTTTTGTTTTGTTGATGGTTGCCTTTGCCATGCAAAAGCTTGTAAGTTTGATTAGGTCCCATTTATTTAATTTTGCTTTTATTTCTTTTGCCTTGGGAGACTGGTCTAAGAAATTATTGTTATAATTTTTGTCAAAGAATGTTTTGCTTATTTTCCTTTCTAGTTTTATGGTGTCATATCTTACATTTAGATCTTTAAACCATTTTGAGTTTATTTTTATGTATGGTGTGAGGGAATGTTTTAATTTCACTAATGTACATGTAGCTGTCCAGCTTTCCCAACACCACTTGTTGAAGGGACTGTCTTTTCTCCACTGTATATTCTTGCTTCCTTTGTCATAGATGAATTGACCAGAGGTGTGTAGGTTTATTTCTGTGCTCTCCATTCTGTGCCATTTATCCATGTACATCTTTTTGAGCCATGCTATTTTGATTACCATAGCTTTGTAGTATAATGTAAAGTCTGGAAGTGTTATACCTCCAGCTTTGTTCTTTTCTCTCAGGATTGCTTTGGAAATTCTGGATACTTTGTAGTTTTATAGAAATTTTAGGATTATATGTTCTAGTTCTGTGAAAAATCTCATGGGTATTTTGATAGGAGTTGCATTAAATTTGTAATTGCCTTGTGTAGTATGGCCATTTTAACAATATTAATTTTTCAATCAGAGAACTGGGATATCTTTGAATCCTCTTCAATTTCCTTTACCAATGTTTTATAGTTTTCAGCGTAAAGGTCTTTCACCTTCTTGGTTAAGTTCATTCCTAGGTATTTTTTTGACGTAATTTTAAGTGAGTTTTTTTTTTTTTACTTTTTCTTTCTGATATCTTGCTGTTAGTATATAGAAATGCAGGAGATTTCTGTATATTAATCTTGCATCCTGCTACATTGCTGAATTCATTTATTAGTTCTAATAGTTCTGGGGTGGAGACTTTAGGGTTCTCTATATAGAGTATCATGTCATCTGAAAATAAGGACAGTTTTACCTCTTCCTTTCCAATTTAGAGGTCTTTTATTTCTTTTTCTCATCTGATTGCTATAGTGAGGACTTCCAAAACTTTGTTGAATAGAAGTGGTAAGAGTGAGCCTCCTTGTTTTGTTTCTGAATTTAGTGGGAAGCCTTTTAGCTTTTCACGATTGAGTATTATGTTGGCTGCGAGTTGTCATAAATGGCCTTTATTATGCTGAGATATGTTCCCTCTATATCCACTTTGATGAGTTTTTATCATGAATGGTTCTTGAATTTTATCAAAGCTTTTTCTGAATCTATTGAGATAATCATGTTTTTGTCTTTACTTTTATTAATGTGGAGTAT
Organism: Leucopleurus acutus; assembly: GCF_964270905.1. NCBI lineage: Eukaryota > Metazoa > Chordata > Mammalia > Artiodactyla > Delphinidae > Leucopleurus > Leucopleurus acutus. The sequence goes on from NC_139142.1 coordinate 91,975,476, forward strand.
CACATTGGTTGATTTGCATATGTTGAACCATCCTTGCAACCTTGGAATGAATTCAACTTGATCATGGTGTATGTTCTTTTTTATGTATTTTTGGATTTGGTTTGCTAATATTTTGTTGAGGATTTTTGCACATATATCCATCAAAGATATTAGCTTGTAATTTTCTTTTTTGGTAGTGCCTTGGTCTGCTTTTGGTAATGGTGGCCTTGTAGAATGAATTTGGGAGTGTTTTCTCCACTTCGAATTTTTTAGAATAATTTTAAAAGGATAGGTATAAGTTCTTCTTTATATATATTTGGTAGAATTCCCCAGTGAAGCCCTCCAATCCTGGACTTCTGTTTGCAGGTTTTTTAAAATTACAGATTCTATTTCACTTCTAGTTATTGGTCTGTTCAAATTATCTGTTTCTTCTGAATCACTCTTGGCAGGATGTATGTTTCTAGAAATTTGTCCATTTCTTCTAGATTGTCCAATTTATTTAGCATATAACTGTTCATAGTATTCTCTTGTGTTTTTTTGTATTTCTGTGCTATCAGTTGTCATTTCTCCTCTTTAAATTTTGTTTATTTGTATATTCTCTCTTTTCTTCTTGGTGAGCCTTGCTAGAGGTTTAATTTTGTTTGTCTTAAAAAAAAAAAAAACCTCTTGGTTTTATTGATCTTCTCTATTGCTTTTTATCTCTATTTACTCTCTGATCTTTATTATTTGCTTTCTTCTGCTGACTTGGTCTTTGTTTGTTCTTCTTTTTCTAATGCTTTTAGGTGGTACGTTAGGTTGTTTATTTCAGACTTGTTTCTTGAGGAAGGCCTGTATCGCTATGAATTCCCACTTAGAACTGCTTTTGCTGCATCCTATAGATTTTGTAAAGTTATATTTTCATTTTCTTTTGTCATCTTAAGGTATTTTCTGATTTCTTTGATGACCCATTGGATTTTTAGTATCTTGTTGTTTAGTCTCCATGTGTTTTTTCTTTTCTCGTTTTTCTTTCGGTGGTTGATTTCTAGTTTCATATCTTTGTGATCAGAAGAGATGCTTGAAATAATTTCTGTCCTCTTAAATTTGTTGAGGCTTGTTTTGTGTCCTAGTATGTGGTCTATCCTAGAGGGCATTCAATGTGCACTTGAAAAGAATGTGTATTCTTCTTTTTTTGGATGTAGTGGTCTGTAGATATCAATTAAGTCCAACTTGTCTATTGTGTCATTTAGGGCCTTTGTTGCCCTAATTTTTCCAGATTTTCTGTCTGGATGATCTGTCTATTGATGTCAGTGGAGTGTTAAAGTCTCCTACTATTACTGAATTATTATCAATTTCTCCCTTCATGTCTCTTAGTATTTGCTCTCTATATGGAGATGCTCATGTATTGGGTGCATATATGTTAACAATTGTAATATCTTCCTCTTATATTGATCCCTTTATCATAATATAATGCCCATTTTTGTCTTTTGCTAGAGCCTTTGTTTTAAAGTCTATTTTGTCTGATGTGAGTATTGCTACCCCTGCTTTCTTATTGCTTCCATTTCCATGATATATGTTTTTCCATATCATCACTCTCAGTCTGTGTATGTCTTTTACCCTGAAGTGAGTCTCTTACCAGCAGCTTATTTCAGGTTTTTTTTAATCCAATCAGACACCCTATGTCTTTTGATCAAAACATTTATTCCATTGCCATTTAAAGTAATTATTGATAGGTATGTACTTATTGCCATTTTATTCCATGTTTTCTAGTGTTTTTTGTAGTTTTTCTTTGTTCATTTCTTCTTCTTTTTTCTGTTGTGATTTGATGATTTTCTGTTGTAGCATGCTTGAGTTCCTTTCTTTTGGGTTTTGTGAATCTATTGTATGTTTTTGATTTGGGTTACCATGGGGTTCATGTATGTTGATCCACAGCTTATCTACTTGCTTTAAATTGATAGTCATTCAAGTTCAAACACATTCTAAAAGATCTATTTTTTAAATCCTCTCCTCCACATTTTATGTTTTTGATGTCCCGTTTTATATCTGCATGCTTATACTTCTACTGCTTGCTGTAGTTATAATCACTCTTACAATTTTTTCTATTTGTTTTTCAATCTATGTACTGGCTTATTTATGTAATCTTCAATCCTTACTTTATATCTGTCTTTTCTATTGTGGTTTTCCCTTTCCTATAGATTCTTAGTTCTTTTCTATTTAGAGAAGACCCATCAATATTTCTTTTAGGGTAGGCTTAATATTGCTGAATTCTTTTACCTTTTGCTTGTCTGAGAATTCTTTATCTCTCCTTCTATTCTAAATTATTATCATGCTGGGTAGGGTATCCTATGTTGCAGGGTTTTCCCTTTCAGGGCTTTGGATATATCATGCCACTCCCTCCTGACCTGCAAAGTTTCTGCAGAGAAATCAGTTGATAGACTTATGGGTGTTCCTTTATAAATGACTCTTTGTCTCTTGCTGCCTTTATAATCCTTTATTATTTCTAACTTTTGCCATATTAATTATGATATGTCTTGGCACGGGTCTGTTTGTGTTTATCTTGTTTGAGACCTCCTGTGCTTCCTGTACCAGAATATGTTTCCTTTTTAAGGTTTGGGAAGTTTTCAGCCATAATTTCTTTTTTGTAATTTAATTTTTATTTTATATTGGGGTATAGTTGATTTACAATGTTGTGTTGGTTTCAGGTGTACAGCAAGGTGGTTCAGTTTTACATATACATATATCCATTCTTTTTCAGATTCTTTTCTGATATAGATTAATACAGAATTTTGAGTAGAGTTCCCTGTGCTATAGAGTAGGTCCTTGTTGATTATCTTTTTATATATAGTAGTGTATATATGTTAATCCCAAACTCCTAATTTATCCCTCCCCACCACATTTCCCCTTTGGTAACCATAAGTTTGTTTTTGAAGGCTGTGGGTCTGTTTCTGTTTTGTAAATAAGTTCATTTGTATCATCTTTTTAGATTCCACATATAAGTGATATCATATGACAGTTATCTTTCTCTGTCTGACTTACTTCACTTAGTATGATAATCTCTAGGTCCATCCATATTGCTGCAAATGGCATTATTTCATTCCTTTTTATGGCTGAGTAATATTGCATTGTATATATGTACCATATCTTCCTTATCCATTCCTCTGTCAATGGATATTTAGCTTGCTTCCATGTCTTGGCTATTATAAACAGTGCTTCAGCGAACATTGGCGTGCATGTATCTTTTTGATTTATGGTTTTCTCCAGATATATGCCCAGGAGTAGGATTGCTGGATTATATGTTACTTCTATTTTTAGTTTTTTAAGGAACCTCCATACTGTCTCCATAATAGTTGTACCAATTTACATTCCCACCAACCATCTAGGAGGGTTCCCTTTTCTCCACACCCTCTCCAGCATTTATTGTTTGTAGACTTTTTGATGATGGCCATTCTGACTGGTATGAGGTGATATCTCATTGTAGTTTTGATTTGCATTTCTCTAATAATTACCGATGGTGAGCATCTTTTCAATAACACTGTTGAATGTAGATGAAAAAATCCTCAACAAAATACTAGTAGACCAAATCTAACAATACGTTAAAGGATCATACACCATGGTCAAGTGGGATTTACCCCAGGGATGCAAGGACTTTTCAATATCTGCAAATCAATCAGTGTGATACACCATATTAACAAACTGAAGAATAAAAACCATATGATCATCTCAGTTGATGAAGAAAAACCTTTTGACAAGATTCAACACCCATTTATGATAAAAACTATCCAGAAAGTCAGCATAGAGGTAACCTACCTCAACATAATAAAGATCGTTTATGACAAACCCACAGCTAACATACTCAATGGTGAAAAGCTGAAAGCATTTCGTCCATGGTCAGGAACAAGACAAGGATGTCCACTACTACTTTTATTCAACATAGTTTTGCAAGTCCTAGCCAAGGCAATCAGAGAAGAAAAAGAAATAAAAGGAATTCAAATTGGAAAAGAAGTAGTAAAATTGTCACTGTTTGCAGATGACATGATACTATACATAGAAACTCCTAAAGATGCTATGAGAAAACTACTAGACATCATCAATGAATTCAGTAAGGTTCAATAAAAATTAATACACAGAAATCCCTTGCATTTGTATACACTAACAACAAGAGATCAGAAAGAGAAACTAAGGAAACAATCCCATTTACCACCACATCAGAAAGAATAAAATACCTAGGAATAAACCTACCTAAGGAGGAAAACAACCTGTACTCTGAAAACTATAAGATGCAGATGAAAGAAATCGAAGATGACACAAAAAGATGGAAAGGCATATCATGTTCTTGGATTGGAAGAATCCATATTGCCAAATGACTATAGTACCCAAGATTCAATGCAATCCCTATCAAATTACCAATGGCATTTTTCACAGAGCTAGAACCAAAAAACTTAAATTTATATAGAAACACAAAAGTCTCCGAGTAGCCAAAGCAATCCTGAGAAAGAAAAATGGAGCTCGAGGAATCGAGTTCCCTGACTTCAAACTATACTACAAAGCTACAGTAATCAAAACAGTATGGTACTGGTACAAAAACACAAATATAGATCAATGGAACAGGATAGAAAGCCCAGAAATAAATCCACACTAACTAACCTATGGTCAGTTAATCTACAACAAAGGAGGCAAGAATGTACAATGGAGAAAAAATAGTCTCTTTAATAAGTGGTGCTGGGAAAACTGGACAGCTACACATAAAAGAATGAAATTAGAACATTCTCTAACATAATACACAAAAATAAACTCAAAATAAATTAAAGACCCCAATGTAAGACCAGATACTACAAAACTCTTAGAGGAAAAGAGGCAGAACACTCTTTGACATAAATTGCAACAATCTTTTAAGATCCACCTCCTAGAGTAATGAAAATAAAAACAAAAATAAACAAATGCGACCTAATGAAACTTAAAATCTTTTGCAGAGCAAAGGACATCCTAAACAAAATGAACAGACAACCCACAGAATGGGAGAAAATATTTGCAAATGAAGCGACTGACAAGAGATTAGTCTCCAAAATATAAAAAACAGCTCACACATCTCAATATTGAAAAAGCAAACAACACAATCAAAACATGGGCAGAAGACCTAAATAGACATTTCTCCAAAGAAGACATACAGATGGCCAAAAAGCACATAATTTCTTCAAATACATTTTCAATACCCTTTTCTCTTTTCTCCTTCTGGATCCCCTGTTATACATAGGCTGGCATGTTTTATATTAACCCATGGATCTTGTATTTTGCTTTCACTTTTTCTTTCATTTGTCTTTTTTTTTTTTTTTTTTTGCGGTACGTGGGCCTCTCACTGTTGTAGCCTCTCCCGTTGTGGAGCACAGGCTCTGGATGCGCAGGCTCAGCGGCCATGGCTCACGGGCCCAGCCGCTCCGCAGCATGTGGGATCTTCCCGGACCAGGGCACGAACCCGCGCCCCCTGCATCAGCAGGCGGACTCTCAACCACTGCGCCACCAGGAAAGCCCTCATTTGTCTTTTTGTCTGCTGTTCTGATTGGGTGATTTCCATTATCCTATCTTCCAGATCACTGATTCATTCTTCTGTGTCATTTAGTCAGCTATACATTGCTTCTAGATTGCTTTTTATCTCAGAAATTGAATTATCTCTTTTTGATTTGCTCATCCTGATAGTTTCTAGTTCCTTGTTGCAGTGATCTGTGTTTCTATTGATAATCTTTCTTAATTTAGTTAGCATTTTTATTACCACCTTTTTGAACTCGGGATCTGTTAGACTGGTGAGCTCTGTTTTACTATTTATTCTTTCAGGGGATTTCTCTTGTTCTCTTAATTGGGATTAGTTCCCCTGCCTTTTAATTTTACTTAACTTTCTCTGTCTCTATGAATTTAGGAGAAATAGTTATCTATCGTGCTCTTGAAGGAGTGTTTTCATGTGGGAGCATCACTGTGTGTGATCAATGTTTTAGATGTGAGAGCTGGTTTTGATGTGGATACCAACCATGTCTTTCCTCAGAGTGTGTTGGCCACTGTCACCTTGATAGTGGGTGTGGCTGGTGTCGGGAGATCTAAAGCCTGTGCAGGGTGTAAGACAGGACTTTCTCTTGCTCCATAGCTGTTGCCGCCCTGTCAGGGGCTGGATCTGCTGCCCAGGTGTTGGAGTAGAAGCCCTGAGGATTGGGCTTGATCAGGTTCCATTCCCCTTGAATGCCTGCCCTGCTCCAGAGGAGATGATCTCTGAGGCCAGTGAGACCCATGCACTCACAGTCACAGAGGACTGATGCATTGCCTGTGTAGGCATCTGTTGTTCAACTGCAACACAGTCCAGTCACGTCCCTCCTCCTATGTGTTCATCTCAGATCTAGTGGAAGGCTGTGGTGTGGAGTGGGCAGGGTCAGAGCATTCACAGGTTGTGAGATGGATAATGGCATGCAGGTCAAGGAATCTCCTGCTCTACCACCGAAGCAAGCAAGCCACCACTGCCCCACCTAGCCCACACCCCAGGCTCCCTGGGCTGTCCCTGAGCTGCTAGACCAAGTCTTCTCTCTAGGCCTGGCTGGCTCAGACCTCAAGTCAAGTTGTGGCATCAAGTGATCAAGACCAGGGCGTTTCCTGGGCTGGAGTGGGGATGGGAGCAGGCAACACGGTGCACCGATTCCCAGTGCCACTCCAGCAATCATTGACAATGACTGCTGCTCTCCCACCCGGACGTCACTCCAGGCCCCCGTGCTGTCTCTGAGTAGCTATACCAAGTCTTTTCCCAGTGCCTGGCTAGCTCAGATCTCACACCAAATTATGGTATAGAGTGAGCAGGGCCAAGGTGTTCGCCCCGCTTGGATTCGGGAGCGTGGTGAAGCGGCAGCCAGCAGTGCAAAGCTCTCTCCTCCCTGATTGTTGGCAAGCCAGCACTCACACACTCTTCGCAGGTAGAGTCTAGGCTTCCCCAGCCCTTCTATCTGTCCCAGCAGTTCTCTCAACAGCCGAGGGAGTTGTCTCCTCGACATAGACCCCAGGACTGGGAGCCCCAGTCTTTGGCTTGACCTTCTCACTCCTCAGGGTGAGGGTCCACCTTTGTGGAATTATTCTTCTGTTCAGATCCCTCCCAGAGGTGGAGGTTCCAACTTTATGCCTTTTTCCCATCTTACCCACTTATGTGGAGATCTTTCTTACAGGTTTATTTGTATAGAAGTTCCTCTGCCAGTTTCCAGTTTGTTTTTCATGTGAATTGTTCCACATGTTTTGATATATTTTTGATGTGTTTGTGGGGGGAAGGTGAGCTCCACATCCTCTTACTCCACCGTCTTGATCCTGTTCATCAACTTGTTTATGCCAAGGACACACAGGACTACTCCACATTAAGTACTGGTATTAGGGAAACCACCTTGACTATGTGGATAACGGCCTGCCAGTCTTTGGATACTTCTCCCACCATTATCTTTTCCTTAGTTTCTATTTTTCCATATTTTGTCAGCCTCAAAATATTCCATTCCATATCTGGACAAAGGTCCCAGGGAAGATGAAAACATTTTAGAGATCACAGATGATTCTAATTTCCATTATCAGACTACAGTCCCCTTTAAAGACTACAGGCAGTCAATAGAACCTGCTATGTAACTCAGAGAAGAGAGGAAGCCAGAGGGGAGAACACCTGTTTTCAAATATTTGAGGTACTGTCATGAGGAAGAGAGACTGATTCAGCCTCTTCTCCAAGGGCGGAAGCAGGCACTGGGTGGTTACTGTGGGGAACCAGATCTCAGGTTGAGAGAAGGAGCTGTTTCCTCACAAGGGGGCTGCACTGTTAGGGGGTTGGCTGCCTTGAGCTCATGAACATTGCATCACTGGGAACATATGAGCAGAGATTGAATGCCACCTGTAGGCTTGTTCTGAAGGGGGTCCCTGCATGAAGTAGAAAGTATACTGTCCCCTGTTAGAATGCAGGAGTGTCACCTGGAATAGTTCTATAGGTGTTTAGGAGATAACTGAAAGAACAGTGAGACAGACTATGAAGAGCAACCTGGATGGGGTATTAGGTGGTGAAAAGAGTACAGGCTGAGTAAAGGAGGATGCTTAAGAAAAACTACCCACCTTACCACCCTGGTTCTTTGTTTTTTGTTTTTGGGGTACGTGGGCCTCTCACTGTTGTGGCCTCTCTTGTTGCGGAGCACAGGCTCCGGACGCGCAGGCTCAGCAGCCATGGCTCACGGGCCCAGCCGTTCCGCGGCATGTGGGATCTTCCCGGACCGGGGCACGAACCCGTGTCCCCTGCATCGGCAGGCGGACTCTCAACCACTGTGCCACCAGGGAAGCCCTTACCACTCTGTTTTAATCATCACTGATATCCAGAGAAACATAGTTCCTCTTTGGATCCACCCAAGACTCAGAGAAGGCAGTCTCCACGTCCTCTTCCCCCTTTTTTCCGGTGGGCCCTCCCGTCCAGCAGCAAGTCGACTAAATGCCTCTGGCTGCTCTATGATGCTATTTTGGAGAAAGTCCCCAGGCCTGGAGGATCAGGTAGAAAGCCCATGTAAAGGGTAAGTGGCAGTAAATAAAAATGAGTATGTAATTGAGAATAGCCTTTGGGGGTTTAGATCTAATATCCTTGATTTCAGCCTAATGGGTGGATGGATTAAGGAACACCACTGCAGTGTAGCTAAAAGGAGGCAGAGTTGGGGGTAAGCATGGGGTGATAAAAAGCACAAGAGCCTGGCAGGCAGCTTGGACTGGACGCATGTACCTCACATTAGAACTCCTCAGAATGGGCTGATGATGATGACTACTATACAAAATAGCAAGTCAAAGAATTATTCACTGGGTATGGGTTTGCTTCACAGAAATTAGATGTATGAGGTATCACATTCTTTTATCTTTCTATATCCAATTAGACTTGCTCTGAACCTCTAGTCTCCCCACCCCATCCCTTTGGCTTCTCTAAGAATCTCAGGTCTTACTTGGTCCCAGGAACCAGGAGAGGGCCTAGTCCTTAGTCCCTAATGGATGCTATTATTCCCAAGGCTCCCATGTCACCACTGTTGGTGTCTGGATCTCCCAGCTCTCAGCTGGCCACAGGGAACATGGACCATTGCTCCGAAGGCCTTGGTACTTGCTGAGCACACCCCAGGCATCACTACCTGCCACCTCTTGGGGTTTGGGGAGGCAAGTGGGATTAGGATCTCTGCCATCGAATAGAATGCACAACCCCTTCATCTCCCAAGTTTGAGAAATGCAGATCAATCTTTCCAGCATTCAGTTACTGGGGCTTCTCCTTAAACCCTCAAAGTCCCTCCGTCTCTCCAACAATCCAGCTGTATCTAGGCTCCCTGAGCCAAAAATTTCAAAACAAAGTGCTGGTAAATCTCTTCCTGGGAAAGCGAAATACAGCCCTCTGGAGTGCAAACATGTGGTTGCTCTTCTGATGACCTGGACAGTTTTTAGTTATTCATTCGTATTTATTTAGCTTTTCATATAAGCCAGACACTAGGACAAGTGGTTTTGCAATAAGCATTGTTTCCTCTAATCCTCACAAAAGCCATACAGGTAGGTAAGATTACTATTCCAATCAGATGTGTAAGACAAGTGAAGCTTGAAGTGATGGTTAAGGAACTTGCCTGAGGAGGTGGAGCTAAACCCAGGCTACGGATCCCAGAGCCCTGACTCACAATCACCACACCATCTACTTGCCTCTATGAAATTAATAAATTAATCCATCAGTATGTATCTTTCTCATTCTTTTTGTGAGGATGCTACAGCAGAAAATAAGACACAGGTAAATTAATCAGGTTAACATGCCAGAATGATACCAGTTAAATCCCAGAGACTCCACACAGCAGGGTTTTAAGAATCTGAGATGCTTTCTCAGCACTCGGCAGACCCCGTAGCTGCCCTGGAGGTTTTTTATCTTCTCTGTGGGCTGCAGGGCGGAGTGGGGGGCGGGAAGTGCATCTGCCTGGGTTAATTGTAGCAGTGCTCTCGTTGTTCTTGGCATTATGAATGCTCTGTGAAGAAACCCTCTGAAGTGTTCCTTTGAGAGAACGTTCCTTGTTCCTGCCTCTCTAGGCTCTCCCTGTCCCTTGGCTGCAAAAGAGATCATTGTGTTTCTTTTCTTTTTTCTTAAAAATATTTTCTATCCCCTAATAACTACTAAAACTATTATCCTCTTTAAACATCTTTTAAAAGGTAGTCACCATATGCAGTATTTTTTCACCAGCCATTCTTCAACTTCCTAGAGTTTAGTACTTACTTATGTCATATTTCAATATCTCTGAAATTAGAAATAAATCTTACATGCAGTGGCATCTTTACAACTCTAACTGGCATTCTTTTGTTTGTTTTCAAGTAGTGTATAAATGAATGGTGCATCTTTGAAATGATGGCATATTAAGAGTCAATGAACTATGATATGTATAATGTACAGTGGAAAGATTCCAGATTAGAACCTCCCCAAGGTCAGGTAAGAGAAACTTTCTTATTTATCTACTGCCCTCATCTCCCACACTCAGTGCTTAGCCCAGTAGTACTAAGTGTTTTAGCACATTTCATTTGAGATGATGAAATGTCTACTAGACATAAACTATGTGTCAACCTTTGGCAAAGTCCTGTCAATCACAGAGGTACTTCCAGTGATCTTTTCTACCACTGAAAATCTAAACCACCAAACTCCTGAACTATAATTATTTATAAAATTTTTATTTATAAAAATATTTGATCAATAATGTCAGTAATTCATACAGATAAGAAATCATTCACAGTACCTCAGGATATTTTGTTATTAATGTTGTAGAGTTAGAAACTATTCCTATTGTTCAAACACATGGTTTTATAGCTTTAGAAAACAAACTATTAGCTGATATAGCAAAGCAATACCAAGAAAATATTTTGACCTGCCCTATAGTATCTATGGATTACTTAGCTTAGAAATCTTGTTTTCATCTAGTTCAGACCAAGTAGGTACATTATAAAGGAAAATAGGTATTGTTTTCTCATGTGACTTAGAATGTGATCAGAACAGGGCTGAATGCCAGCCTCCATTAACAGTAAGGCAGCATCAGTCATTAATGGCCCTGTCCATTCTTATTGGTCAGTGTCCTTGCTGAACTGACGGATAATAATTTTAATATCTTTTCCAATCACCTAAGTATGATCCCAAATTAGTTCTTTTTCAATCATCGCTTAATAAAAATGTCATCATCTCAAGAAAGTAACAGGAATTTTATTCAAAACCTTTCCAAGGATATGCTAGAGTCAATGTAATTTCTGTCCAATCACTGTGCATCACTTTGTACTTATATATTTATATAGTTCTGCACACTGAGGAGAGAGTCAGAAAGGGGACCATAAGTAAAATTGTCAACCATCAAAGAAACACCCTACTCTCTGCTCACATTTAAGAAGACAGGGAGCATAGGAACATTTGTGACAAGGATGAAACGACTACATTTCTCCTCGGTCAGTACTTTATCTTCCAAAGTAAGTTAACCACCATCTTACTATGTAACCTGGTCCAATAACATTTTTTAAAAATAAACCCAGGGCTGCAGTTTATTAAAAACTTAAACTTGCCCTTATAAACCTTACGGGAATCCAAATTTAGATAGCCAGAGATTTCTGGCCAACTCATCATTATTACTTCTTGAACTCTGGACATTTATGTACACAGCTCCAAGCTGATTTGCATTCGGCACCAGTTACAGGAATGGATCTGCCAGGAACTTTTGAAACGCGAGGACAGATAGGCCTCTTTCTTGGTTAATTCATAGCTCCAGTCCTACAGATCAGCCCAGCCAGGTCCTCCAAATCTTTTGCAATGAGCATTTTGAAACACATGGGTCATTTAGTTCTGGCTTCCAGGCAGTTCGGCAAAACGCTTAGCCTAGAGAATTGCAAAAGTTTATGATTTCTCACCGAGGAATGAAATGTGATGCAGTAGAGCACACTGCAGACATTTAATACCAGATGTTAATGTAAAAATTGTAAAATTGTGGCCTCACATGATTATCTGATCCCTGACCCGCAAAAACCCATTACAGTCCAGAAGGCATAATCATTTCTGGCTTCTTCCACTGTTAAACTTTGTGTCTAATTTTTTTAATGTGAAATAGTAATTCTGAGTTACTTAACTGAGATAATTAGATCATATCAGTCTCGAGGCATTTTGTGCACACACTAACAGAGTAATACAATTTCTAACCATAAAAATCAGAAGTAAAGCAATTCTGATTTGTTGCATTTTCTAGTAATTAAAAAAAATAGTGTGAGGCATGTTTATTTCCCTTGTCTGTACTCCACCCCTATCTAACTTCATGAAATCCATAAGGGAAAGGAAGGAAAGGAGGAGATCTTGCTAACTTGCATCGAGAGGGAAAGAGACCACCTGAAACACAAATTTCCCAGCACTTTAACATTTGTTTTCACTCCTTCCCTGAATCTGTATCCTTAAGTAGAATGACTGTTTTAGAAGGAGGATGGACTATTTAGAAATCCCAGATCTATGAGGAGAGCTTGGTGTAGAATGAGTCGTTGCAGGTAAGAAGCTGCAGATTTGGTGTCACATCTCAGTGAGTTCTAGCTCTTTTACTTCCTATGTGATATTGGACAAAGTGCTTAACCTCTCTGTGCCTGAGTTTCCTGTTCCTAAAAGTGTGTTCAACATGAACATTCTGCCCACCTCACAGGGTTGTTGTAAGGCTCAAAGAATACATAAACTGAAAAGTTCTAAATAACTATGAAGGAAATAGCTCAAGCTCTGTTGTTTCAACTGGAATCCTGAAGAAGCTGGGACCCAAAGAATGTCCTCTAAGCCCAGGGACAGGAACTTTAAAGTGGCCTCTTTTTTTTTTTTTTTTTTTTTTTGCGGTACACGGGTCTCTCACTGTTGTGGCCTCTCCCGTTGCAGAGCACAGGCTCCGGACGCGCAGGTTCAGCGGCCATGGCTCACGGGCTCAGCCGCTCCGCGGCATGTGGGATCTTCCCGGACCGGGGCACGAACCCGTGTCTCCCAAGAGAGCATCCGATCTGATCTCTTTCCCTCCCTTCCTCCCTCTCTCTCTCTCTCTCTCTCTCTCTCTCTCTCGTTCTCTCTCTCTTCCCCCTCTCTCTTTCTTCCTCCCTCTCTCCCTCCCTCCCTCCTTCCAATCAAAAACAATTGCAAATGCATAGCAGGCAATACTGGCAAAAATAGCTCAGAGAATGGGTGAATAAGAAACGATCTTTGAGACCATGTGGACCAATTTCTCCATTGATGGATGGACACTAAGGTCTGGGGAAGTTGGGTGGCATGCCCCGCCCCACACAAATCAGCAGCATCACTGCCACAAGAAGCCAGAGCTTGTGGCCCCCATTTCCAATGAATTTTTTTAATCTAATTTTTATTTTGTATCATTGATTACCAATGTTGTGTTAATTTCTGGTATACAGCAAAGTGATTTAGTTATACAAATATCCATTCTTTTTCAGATTCTTTTTCCATATAGGTTATTACAGAATATTGAATAGAGTTCCCTGTGCTATACAGTATGTCCTTATTGATTATCTGTTTTATATATAATAGTGTGTGTATGTTAATCCGAAACTTCGGATTTATCCCTCCCAAGCCCACCTTTCCCCTTTGGTGACCATAAGTTTGTTTTCGAAGTTTGTGGGTCTGTTTCTGTTCTGTAAATAAGTTCATTTGTATCGTTTATTAGATTCCACATGTAAATGATATATGATATTTGTCTTTCTCTGTCTTATTTCATCTAGTATATAATCTCCAGGTCCATTCATCTTGCTGCAAATGGCATTATTCAATTCTTTTTTATGGCTGAGTCATATTCCATTGTGTGTATGTATGTGTGTATATATATATATATATATATATATATATATCTCACATCTTTTTTATCCATTCACCTGTCGACTGACACTTAGGTTGCTTCTATGTCTTGGCTATTATAAATAGTGCTCCAGTGAACACTGGGGTGCATGTACCTTTTCAAATTATGGTTGTTTGTTCTCCAGATATATTCCCAGGAGTGGGATTGCAGGATCATATGGTAGCTCTATTTTTAGTTTTTTAAAGAACCTCCATACTCTTCTCCATAGTGGCTGTACCAATTTACGTTCCCAGAAACAATGTAGGAGTGTTCCTTTTTCTCCACACCTTCTCCAGCATTTATTTTTTGTAGATTTTTCAGTGATGGCGATTCTGACTGGAGTGAGGTGATACCTCATTGTATCTCTGATTTGCATTTCTCTAATGATTAGTGATGTTCAGCATCTTTTCATGTGCCTTTTGGCCGTCTGTATGTCTTCTCTGGAGAAATGTCTATTTAGATCTTCTGCCCATTTTTTGATTGGGTTGTTTGTTTTTTTGATATGGAGCTGTATAAGCTGTTTATATATTTTGGAGATTACTCCCTTGTCAGTTGCATCATTTGCAACTATTTTCTCCCATTCTGTGGGTTGTCTTTTCATCTTGTTTATGGTTTCCTTTGCTGTGCAAAAGCTTTCAAGTTTAATTAGGTCTCATTTTTTAATTTTTGTTTTCATTACTCTAGGAGGTGGGTTAAAAAATATCTTGCTGTCATTTATGTCAGAGAGTGTTCTCCCTATGTTTGCTTCTGTGAGTTTTATAGTATCCAGTCTTGCATTTAGGTCTTTAATCCATTTTATTTTTGTGTATGGTGATAGAGAATGTTCTAATTTCATTCTTTTACATGTAGCTGTCCAGCTTTACCTGCACAACTTATTGAAGAGACTGTCTTTTCTCCATTGTATATTCTTGCCTCCTTTGTCATAGATTAATTGACCATAGGTGTATGGGTTTATTTCTGAGCTTTCTATCCATTGATCTATATTTATTTTTTGTGCCAGTACCATACTGTTTTGATTACTGTAGCTTTCTCATATTGTGTGATGTCTGAGAGCCTGATTCCTCCAGCTCCATTTTTCTTTCTCAGGATTGCTTTGGCTATTTGGAGTCTTTTGTGTTTCCATACAACTTTAAAAATTTTTTGTTCTACTTCTGTGAAAAATGTCATTGGTAATTTGATAGGGATTGCATTGAAATGGTAGATTGCCTTGGGTATTATAGTCGTTTTGACAATATTGATTCTTCCAAATCAAAGAACATGGTATATCTTTCCATTTGTGTCACCTTCGATTTCTTTCATTAGTGTCTTACCTGTACCAGAGTACAGGTCTTTTGTCTCCTTAGATAGGTTTATTCCTAGGTATTTTATTCTTTTGGATGTGATGGCAAATGGTATTGTTTCCTTAATTTCTCTTTTCTTATCTTTTGTTTTTAGTGTATAGGAATGCAAGAGATTTCTGTGTCTTAATGTTTTATCGTGCAACTTTACTGAATTCATTGATAGACTTTAAAATAAAGACTGTTACAAGAGACAAAGAAGGACACTACATAATGATCAAGGAATCAATCCAAGAAGAAGATATAACAATTGTAAATATATATGCACCCAACATAGGAGCACCTCAATATATAAGGCAAATGCTAAGAGCCATAAACGGAGAAGAAAATTGACAATAATAGTGGGGGACTTTAACACCACGCTTACATCAATGGACAGATCATCCAGACAGAAAATCAATAAGGAAAAACAGGCCTGAAATGAAACATTAGACCAGATGGACTTAATTGATATTTATAGGACATTCCATCCAAAAGCAGCAGAATACACATTCTTCTCAAGTACACATGGAACATTCTCAAGGATAGATCACGTGCTGAGTCATAAAGCACACCTAGGTAAATTTATGAAAATTGAAGTCATATCAAGCATATTTTCTGACCACAGCACTATGAGATTAGAAATCAACTATAAGAAAAAAACTGTAAAAAAAACACAAACACGTGGAGACTAAACAGTATGCTACTAAACAACTAATGGATCACTGAAGAAATAATACCTAGAAACAAATTACAATGAAAACATGACCATCCAAAACCTATGGACATGGCAAAAGCAGTTCTAAGAGGGAAGTTTATAGCGCTACAAGCTTACCTCAGGAAACAAGAAAAAGTTCAAATAAAAAACCTAACCTTACACCTAAAGCAACTAGAGAAAGAAGAACAAACAAAACCCAAAATTAGTAGGAAGAAAAAAATCATGAAGATCAGAGCAGAAATAAATGAAATATAGACTAAGAAAACAATAGAAAAGATCAATGAAAGCAAAAACCTGGTTGTTTGAAAAGAAAAAACAAAATTGATAAACGTTTAACCAGACTCATCAAGAAACAAAAGAGAAATGGCTCAGAGAAGAAAAGGAAATAAAAGAATCCAAATTGGAAAAGAAGAAGTAAAACAGTCACTTTGCAGATGACATGATACTATACATAGAAAATCCTAAAGATGCTACCAGAAAACTACTAGAGGTCACTAATGAAATTTTCTTGATCTCACATTGACTATGGAGGAGGTTTTGTTATCTGCTTTTCAAATACAGTCTAATCGTTTTTCCTTTGAGGAATTAAATTGATTTTGCAGGGAGCCATATCACCTTAAGAGATATATATCTGGAAACTCTTATCTCCCTTCCTTGATTCTTCCTCTATTCCTTTCTTTCTCTCTTTATCCCTCTTGCTTTCTTCACCACTCTTTTTCTTTCTT
The DNA here is from genome assembly GCF_964270905.1 of Leucopleurus acutus. Lineage (NCBI taxonomy): Eukaryota > Metazoa > Chordata > Mammalia > Artiodactyla > Delphinidae > Leucopleurus > Leucopleurus acutus. The sequence continues at coordinate 91,992,052 of NC_139142.1, forward strand.
TTGATCATAGATATATATACCTGAGGGCAGATGAGAGAGACAGAAGATCTAAAATGGGAAACACAATTTGTTCTTTTTTCCATTTTTTTCATTTTTTTATTGAAGTAAAAATATTGATTTACCATATTGTGTTAGTTTCAGGTGCATAGAATATTCATTTCTCTTTTTTTCAGATTATATTCCATTACAGGTTATTACAAAATATTGGGTGTAATTCCTTGTGCTATACCATAAATCCTCATTGCTTATATATTATATATATATAGTAGTTTGTATCTGTTAATCTCATACTCCTAATTTGTCCCTCTGCCCCTCCCTCTCCCCTTTGGTAACCACAAGTTTGTTTTCTATGTCTGGGAGTCTGTTTCTGTTTTGTATAGACATTCATTTGTAATATTTCTTAGATTACACATATAAGTGATGTCATATAGTATTCATCTTTCTCTGTCTGACTTATTTCCCTAAGCATAATATTCACTAGGTCCATCCATGTTTCTGCAAATGGCAACATTTCATTTTTTATGTTTGAGTAATATTCCATTGTATATGTATACCACATCTTCTTAAGCCAATTGTCTGATGATGGGCACTTGGGTTGCTTCCATGTCTTGACTATTGTAAATAATGCTGCTATAAACATTCAGGTACATGTACCTTTTTGAATTAGAGTTTTCATATTTTGGGGATATATGCCCAGGATTAGGATTGCTGCAGCCAGAACTTGAAGGGCCAAGGTCTCAGAGAGTAGCTGCATGCATTAAGAGAGTCTCATAATTTACCCTGCTTTTTCTCCCAGGGCATTTACCAGTTCAAATCATGGGGCATGATAATATGGAAGAAGGTGGCCTAGAGCTGTGGTAATCTCACTGAGCCAGAGAAACAATACATCCAGGACTTGAGGAGTTAAGTTCCCAGAGAAACGGGAACCAAAGAAAAGTGAGTCTGACTTTCTGCATGCAGTTTTTGTTTTGGTGCATTTTTATGTCTTCTAAGCTATATGTGTGTAAGTTAAGAAACCAAAACTCAAAGCAAAAAGCTGTTAGCAAGAGGCTAAAATGCTAAACAGACATTTTAGTAGTCTTTGGTGCTGACAGTATAAAAGCTGGAGTTCAGAACCCTTCAAGTAGAAAAGGCCCCAAATTTTAAACTGAGATTTTTTTTTTCTTTTATTGAGGTATGGTTGATTTACAATGTTTTATAAAGTTCAGGTTTATGTAATAGTGATTCACAATTTTAAAGGTTATGCTCCATTGATAATTATTATAAAATACTGGCTATATTCCCTGTGTTGTACCATATATCCTTGTAACTTATTTTATACATAGTAGTGCCTCTAAATCCCCTGCCCTATCTTGTCCCACCCCCTTTCCCTCTCCCCACCGGTAGCCACTGGTTTGTTCTCTATATATGAGTCTCTTTTTTGTTATATTCACTAGTTTTAGTTTTTAGATTCCATGTATAAGTGATGTTGTATAACATTGTGTTTCTCTCTCTGGCTTATTTCACTTAGCATAATACAGTCTAAGTCCATCCATGTTGTTGCAAATGCCAAAATTTCATTCTTTTATGGCTGAATAATATTCTATTGTATATACATACCACATATCCTTTATCCATTCATCTGTTGCTGGACACTCAGGTTGCACCCATATCTTGGCAATTGTAAATAATGCTGCTATGAACATTGGAGTGCATTATCTTTTTGAATTAGTGGGGATTTGGGGGGTTTTTTGTTCTTTTTTTTGATATATACTCAGGAGTAGAACTGCTCAGTTCTAGGGTAGTTCTATTTTAGTTTTTTGAGGAACCTCCATACTGTTTTTCACAGCAGTGGAACCAATTTACATTCCAACAGTGTACAAGAGTTTCCTTTTTTCCTCATACTTGCCAACATTTATTTGCAGACTTTGTAGACTTTTTGATGATTGCCATTCTGACAGGTATGAGGTTATATCTCATTGAGGCATTAATTTGCATTTCTCTGATTAACAATGTTGAGCATCTTTTTGTGTGTCTGTTGGCCATCTGTATGTCTTATTTGAAGAAATGTCTATTAAGGTCTTCTGTGTATTTTTAAATTGGGTTGTTTGGTTTGTTGCTGTTGAGTTGTATAAGCTGTATATATGTTAATTCTTGCTTGTTTTTATTGAAGTAGAGTTGATTTACAATGTTGTGTCAGTTTCAGGTGTACAGCAAAGTGATTTACTTATACATATACATATATATCTATTCTTTTCCAGATTCTTTTCCCTTATAGGTTATTACAAAATATTGAGTATAGTTCCCTGTGCTATACAGTAGGTCCTTGTTGGTTATTTATTTTACATATAGTAGTGTGTATATGTTAATCCTAACCTCCTATTTTATCCTTCCCCCATCTTTCCCCTTTGGTAACCATAAGTTTGTTTTCTATGTCTGTGGATTTATTTCTGCTTTGTAAATAAGTTCATTTGTATCTTTTTTTTTTTTTTAGATTCCACATATAAGCGATATTTTAAGATATTTGTGTTTCTCTATCTGGCTTACTTAACTTACTAGGATCTCACTAGGTCCATCCATGTTTCTGCAAATGACATTATTTCATTATTTTTTATGGCTGAGTAATAGTCTATTGTGTGTGTGTGTGTGTGTGTGTGTGTATGCACACATACCTATATACCACATCTTCTGTATCCGTTCATCTGTCAATGGACACTTAGGTTGCTCCCATGTCCTGGTTATTGTAAATAGTGTTGCAATGAACATTGAGGTGCATGTATCTTTTCAAATTAGGGTTTTTTCCAGATATATGCCCAAGAGTGGGATTGCAGGATCTTATGGTAGCTCTATTTTTAGTTTTTTAAAGAACCTCCATATTCTTCTCCATAGTGGCTGTACCAATTTACATTCCCAGAAACAATGTAGGAGTGTTCCTTTTTCTCCACACCTTCTCCAGTATTTATTTTTTGTAGACTTTTCAGTGATGGCCATTCTGACTGTATTTCTGATTTGCATTTCTCTAATAATTAGTGACGTTCAGCATCTTTTCATGTTCCTCTTGGCCATCTGTATGTCTTCTCTGGAGAAATGTCTATTTAGATCTTCTGCCCATTTTTTGATTGGGTTGTTTGTTTTTTTGATATGGAGCTGCATGAGCTGTTTATATATTTTGGAGATTAATCCCTTGTCAGTTGCTTCATTTGCCAATATTTTCTCCTATTCTGTGGGTTGTCTTTTCATTTTGTTTTATGGTTTCCTTTGCTGTACAGAAGCTTTTAAGTTTAATTAATTTCCTTTTTTTTGCTTGTTTTTATTTTCATTACTTTAGGCAGTGGAGCCAAAAAGATCTTGCTGTCATTTATGTCAGAGAGTGTTCTGCCTATACTTTCCTCTAAAAGTTTTATAGTATCCAGCCTTACATTTAGATCTTTAATAAATTTTGAGTTTTTGTGTATGGTGTTAGAGAATGTTCTCATTTCATTTACATGTAGCTGTCCAGTTTTCCCAGCACCACTTTTTGAAGAAACTATCTCTTCTCCAACGTATATGCTTGCCTCCTTTGTCGTAGATTAAGTGACCATAAGTGTGTGGATTTCTTTCTGGGCTTTCTATCCGGTTCCATTGATTTATATATCTGTTTTTGTGCCAGTATCACCCTGTTTTGGTTACTGTAGCTTTGTAGTATAGTGTGAAGTCTGAAAGGGTTATAACTCCAGTTTTGTTTTTTCCTCAGCGTTGGTTGTGCAATTCTGGGTCTTTTGTGTTTCCATATATATATATATATATATATATATATGGAATTACAATTATTACAATTATTACAAAATATTGGCTATATTCCCTATGTTGTACAATTATTACAAAATTTTTGTAATACAATTATTACAAAATTATTACAAATTATTATTATAAAATTATTACAAATTATTACAAAATATTGGCTATATTCCCTATGTTGTACAATACATGTTTGTAGCCTTTCTTACACCCAATTGTTTGTACGTCCCATTCTGCCACCCCTATATTGCTCCTTCCCACCCTCTCCCTGTTGGTAACCACTAGTTTGTTCTCTGTATTTGTGAGTATGCTTCTTTGTTGTTACAATCACTAGTTTGTTGTATTTTTTAGATTCCACATGTAAGTGATATCATATAGCATTTGTTTTTCTGTGTCTGACTAATTTCACTTAGCATAATGCCTCCAAGTCCATCCATGTTGCTACAAATGGCAACTTTTCATTTTTTTTATGGTTGAATAATATTCTATTGTACATATACACCATATCTTCTTTATCCATTCATTTGTTGATGGACACATAGGTTGCTTCCATATATTGGCAATTGTAAATAATGCTGCTATGAACATTGGGGTGTGTGTATCTATTTGAATTAGTGTTTTGGTTTTTGTGGATATAGGCCCAGGAGTGGAATTGCTGGATCATATGGTAGTTCTGCTTTTAGTTTTTTGAGAAACCTCCATACTGCTTTCCACAGTGGTGGAATCAATTTACATTCCTACCAACAGTGTACAAGAGTTCCTTTTTCTCCACATCTTCACCAACATTTGTTATTTGTAGACTTTTTGATGATAGTCATTCTGACAGGTGTGAGCTGATAGCTCATTGTGGTTTTTTTTTTTTTTTTTTTTTTTTTTTTGCGGTATGTGGGCCTCTCACTGTTGTGGCCTCTCCTGTTGTGCAGCTCAGGCTCTGGACGTGCAGGCTTAGCGGCCATGGCTCACGGGCCCAGCCACTCTGCGGCATGTAGGATCTTCCCGGACCGGGGCATGAACCCGTGTCCCCTGCATCGGCAGGTGGACTCTCAACCACTGCGCCACCAGGGCAGCCCTCATTGTGGTTTTTATTTGCCTTTCCCTGACAATTAGTGATTTTGAGCATCTTTTCATGTGCCTTTTGGCCATCTGCATTTCCTCTTTGAAAAAGTGTCTATTCAGTTCTTCTGCCCATTGTTTAATCAGTTGTTTTTTGATATTGAGTTGTACGAGCTGTTTATAAAAGTTGGATATTAACCCCTATTAGTCATATCATTTGCAAATATTTTCTCCCAATCATTAGGTTGTCTTTTCTTTTGTCAATGGTTTCCTTTGCTCTGCAAAAGCTTTTAAGTTTAATTAGGTCCAATTTATTTATTTTTGCGTTTATCTCCCTTACTCTAAGAGATGGATTCAAAAAAATATTGCTACAATTTAAGTCAAAGAGTGTTCTGCCTATGTTTTCCACTAGGAGTTTTATAATATCCAGTCTTATATTTAGGTCTTTAATGCATTTTGAGTTTAATTTTGTACATGGTGTTAGAGAACGTTTTAATTTCATTCTTTTACAGGTAGCTGTCCAGTTTCCCCAGCTCCACTTATTGAAAAGGCTGTTTTCTCTCCATTGTATATTCTTGCCTCCTTTGTCATAGAGTAATTGACCCTAAGTGTATGGGTTTATTTCTGGACTCTGTCCTGTCCCATTGATTTATATGTCTGTTTTGTGCCAGTACCATATTGTTTTGATTACTATAGCGTTATATTATAGTTTGAAGTCAGGGACCGTGATTCCTCCAGCCCTGTTCTTCTTTCCCAAGATCGTTTTGGCTAGTTGGGTTCTTTTATGTGTCCATACAAATTTAAAAATTCTTTCTTGTAGTTCTGTGAAAAATGCCATTGGTAATTTGATAGGGATTGCATTGAATCTGTAGATTGCCTTGGGTAGTGTAGTCATTTTCACAATACTGATTCTTGCAATCCAAGAGATGGTATATTTTTCCATTTGTTTGTGTCATCTTTACTTTTTCATCAGTGTCTTATCGTTTTTGGAGTACAGGTCTTTTGATTCCTTAGGTGGGTTTATTCCTAGGTTTTGTTTTTTTGATGTGATGATAAATGGGATTGTTTCCTTAATTTCCCTTTCTGCTACTTTGTTGTTAGTGTATAGAAATGCCACAGATTTCTGTATATTAACGTTGTATGCTCCTACCTTGCTGAATTCATGTATTAGTCCTAATATTTTTTTGTGTGGAGACTTTGATGTTCTCTATATAGAGTATCATGTCATCTGAAAATAGTACAGTTTTACCTCTCCCTTCCAATTTGGGTAACTTTTATTTCTTTTTCTTGTCTAATTACTGTGGCTAGGACTTCCAATACTGTGTTGAATAGAAGTGATAAGAGTGGGCATCCTTGTCTTGTTCCTGAATTTAAGGGAAGGCTTTCAGCTTACCACCATTGAAGTATTATGTTGGTTGTGGTTTTGTTGTAAGTGGCCTTTATTATGTTGAGATATGTTCCCTCTATTCCCAGTTTGATGAGAGTTTTTATCTTGAATGGCTGTTGAATTTTGTCAAATGCTTTTTCTGAGTCTGTTGAGATGATCACATGGTTTTTATCTTTCCTCTTGTTAATGTGGTGTATCACATTGTTTTGCACATATTGAACCATCCTTGTGACCCTGGAATGAATCCAAATTGGTGTATGATTTTTTTTTCTATTGTGGATTTTGTTTGCTAATATGTTGTTGAAGATTTTTGCATCTATATTGAACAGAGATATTGACATGTAATTTTCTTTCTTTGTAGTGCCTTTTCTTGATATAGTATCAGGGTAATGGTGGTCTTGTGAAATGAATTTTGGAGTAATCCTTCAATTATTTGGAATAGTTTGAGAATGATCAGTATAAGTTCTTTTTATGTTTGGTAGAATTCCCTAGTGAAGCCCTCCAGACACGGACTTTTGTTTGCAGGGAGATATTTTTTTGCTTGTTAGTTTATTACAGATCTACTTCACTTCTAGTGATTGGTGTGTTCAAATTATCTGTTTCTTCTTGAATCACTCTTAGCAGGCTGTATGTTTCTAGAAATTTGTCCATTTCTTCTAGATTATCCAATTTATTTGGCATATAACTGTTCATAGTATTCTCTTGTGATTGTTTTGTATTTTGGTAGTATTGGTTATTGCTCCTCTGTCATTTCTTATTTTGTTTATTTGGATCCTCTCTTTTCTTCTTGGTGAGCCTGGCTAAAAGTTCATCAATTTTGTTTATATTTTCAAAATACTGGCTCTTGCTTTCATTGCTCTTTTGTCATTTTTATTTTATTTTACTCATTTCCTTTCCAATCTTTATTATTTCCTTCATCCTGCTGACTATGGGCTTTGTTTGTACTTTTCCTAATTCTTTTAGGTGGTAGGTTACCTTGTTTATTTGAGACTTTTCTTGTTTTTTGATGGAGGCCTGTATCACTATGAACTTTGCTCTTAGAACTGCTTCTGCTGCCTCCCATAGATTTTGTAAAGTTGTGTTTTCATTTTCTTTTGTCTTGAGGTATTTTCTGATTTCTGCTTTGATTTCATCTTTGACCCACTGGTATTTTATTAGCATGTTGTTTAGTCTCCATGTGTTTGTTCTTTTCCCATTTTTCTTTCTGTAGTTGATTTCTATGTTTATACTGTTGTGATCAGAACAGTTACTTGAAATAATTTCTAACCCCTTAAATTTGTTGAGCCTCGTTTTGTGACCTGGAATGTGGTTTATCCTGGAAAATGTTCCATGTGTGCTTGAAAAGAATATGTGTTCTGGGTTTTTTGGATGTAGTGTCCTACAAATATCAATTAAGTCCAACCAGTCTATTGTATCATTTAGGGCCTCGGTTGCCTTATTGATTTTCTGTCTGGGTCATCTGTCTATTGATATCAGTGGGCTGCTACAGTCTCCTACTCTTATTATATTATTGTCAATTTCTCCCTTCATGTCCCTTAGTATTTGCTTTATATATTTAGGTGCTCCACTATTGGGTGCATATATGTTAACAGTTTAATATTATCTTCTTGTATTGATCCTTTTATCGTATATAATGCTCTTCCTTGTCTTTCTTTATAGCCTTTTTTAAAGTCTATTTTGTCTGATATGAGTATTGTTACCCCCACTTTCTTGTTGTTTCCATTGGCATGAAGTATCTTTTCCATCCTCTAACTTTCAGGCTGTGTGTCTTTCACTCTGACGTGAATCTCTTGTAGGCTACATATTGAACAGTCTTGTTTTTTAATCCAGTCAGCCACTCTATGTCTTTTAATTGGAACAATTTTTGCATTGACATTTAAAGTAATTGTTGATAGATATGTACTTACTGCCATTTTATTCCTTGTTTTCCAGTCTTTTTTTTTTTTTTTTTTTTTTGGTTTTTGGTTCATTTCTTCTTTTTGATTTTCCTGTTTGGGTTTGATGATTTTCTTTTATGGTATACTTGAGTTCCTTTCTTTCTGGCTTTTGTGAATCTACTGTAGTTTTTTGATTTGTGGTTACCATGAGGCTCATTATGTTGACCCATAACTATATTTAGTTGCTTTAAACTGATAATCATTTAAATTCAAATACATTCTAAAAGATCTATTTTTTAGCTCCTCTCCCACATATTTTGTGTTTTTGATGTCCTAGTTTACATCTTCATGCTTTTACTTTTACTGTTTATTTTAGTTATAATCCCTTTTACAATTTTTGTTTGTCTTTTAATCTATGTACTGGCTAATTTAAGTGATCTTCAGTTCTTATTATATATTTAACTTTCATATTGGGATTTCCCTTTCCTATAAATTCTTGATTCTTTTCTATTTAGAGAAGACCCTTCAATATTTCTTTTAGGGTAGGTTTAGTCTTCTGAATTCTTTTAGTTTTTGCTTGTTTGATATATCCTTTATCTCTCTTTCTATTCTAAATAATAATGTTGCTGGATAGAATATCCTAGGTTGCAACTTTTTCCCTTTCAGGACTTTGACTACATTGTGTCACTCCCTTCTAGCCTGCAAAGTTTCTGCAGAGAAATGAACTAATAGCCTTATGGGGGGGGGCGGTCCCTTGTAAATGACTGTCACTTGCTGCCTTTAGAATCTTCTCTTTATCTCTAACTTTTGCCATATTAATTATGATATGTCTTGGGTCTGTTTGGATTCATCTTGTTTGGGACCCCCTGCGCTTCCTGTACCAGGATATCTGTTCCCTTCTTTAGATTTGGGAAGTTTCAGCCATAATTTCTTCAGATATATTTTTGATACCCATCTCTCTCTTCTCTTTCTGGAACACCTGTTATGCGTAGGTTGGCACATTTTACATTATCCCGTAGATAGCATATGTTGCTTTCATTTATTTGTCTTTCTGTCTGCTGTTCTGACTGGGTGATTTCCATTATTCTGTCTTTCAGATCACTTACTTGTTCTTCTGTGTCATTTAGTCAGCTATCCACTGCTTCTAGATTGCTTTTTATCTCAGAAATTGAATTATCCCGTTCTGATGGTTCATCTTTATAGTTTCTAGTTCCTTGTTGCAATGATCTGCATTTCTATCAATAATCTTTCTTAATTCAGTTAGCATTTTTATTACCACCTTTTGAACTGAGGTTCTGGTAGACTGGTGAGCTCTGTTTCATTATTTTTTCTTTCAGGGGATTTCTCTTGCTCTTTTTATTGGGAGTAGTTTCTGCATTTTCATTTTATCTTTCTGTGTCTCTATGAATTTAGGAGGAACTGTTGCTTTTTGTGGGCTTGAAGGGTGTTTTTATGTGGGAGCATCCCTGTGTAGACTCTGTATATGTAATATCTTTGGTGAGAGGGTTGGTTTTGATATGGACACGAGGCACATCTTTCCTTAGGGTGCTGGCTCTTTTCCCCTTGGGGGTGTGGTTGGTGTTGGGTCTAGAGTCTGCAGGGTGTAAGATGGGACTTCCTCTCTGTCCATGGCTGTCGCCGTCTTGTCAGGGGTAAGGTCTGGTCCCCTGTAGTTAAGAGTAGAAACCCTGATATTCAGGCTCAATCAGGCTCCGTTCTCCGAGTACATGCCCTGACCCAAAGGAGGTGATTGCTAAAGCAAGTGAAGCCCATGCATTCACAGAGGATCGATGTGCTGCCTGTGTAGGCCTCTGAAGCTCCACCTGGATGCAGCCTAAGGTCACATCCCTTCCCCTGTTGTGTTGGTCCTAGATCTAGTGCAAGGCTGTGGAGTGGCTGGGCCAGAGCATTCACTAGTCTAGGACTGGGGTTGGGGCTTTGTGACTACAGGAATTGAGGTGGCTGAGCTGCTGCCAGAGATCTGGGCTGCCTCTGTGGCAGACATCTCATAGGACCTGTCTACCCCAGATCCAGTGCTAAGCTGCAGCGTGGAGTGGGTAGAGCTGGGGCACTCACTGGGCTGGGAGACTAACTGTGGCATGCTCCTGCAGCTCCGCCCAAGCACGCACTGACAATGACCACCACCACCCTAACTGGGTCACACCCCAGACCCCAGTCTGTCTCTGTGTAGCTATCCCAAGTATTTTCCCAGGGCTGGTTGGCCCAGATCTCATGCCAATCTATGGTATGGAGTGAGCAGGAGTGGGTGTTTGCCCCATTCAGATTGGGGAATGCAGTGAGGTGACAGCTGCCAGTGCAAGTCTCTCTCTGTCATGATTGTTGGTGAGGCAGCACACGCACACTCCTTGGAGTAGAGCCTGGCTTCTCCAGCCCTTCCGTCTATCCCAGCAGTTCTCCCAGTAGCCAACAGGGCTTGTCTGCTCTGTGCTGTTCCCGAGGACTGGGACACCCAGATTGTGGTTCGACCTGCTCGCTCCCCCAGGTGAGGGTCCACCAATGCAGAACTTTTCCTTTCAGATTCCTCTCAGGGGTGGGGGTCCCTACCCTATGCATTTTTTCTGTCCTACCTTGTTACATGAAGATCTTTCCTGCAGCTATGGTATAGGAGTTCTTCTGCCAGTTTCCAATTAGTTTTCCTTAAGAATTGTCCCATATATAGATTTTTTTGGGGATGTGTTTGTATGGGTAGGTGAGCTCCACATCTCCTTCTCCGCCACCTTGATCCCTCCTCTGGGAAACACAATTTGTAATTGCCTGTAAGAGCTCAAAACTTGGACAGAGACTTTAAAAACACATAGTTATCAACTTTAGTCCTGAATACAGAATTTTTTTCTTTCCAAATAATCTGATAATATTTATGTAAATCTAAAATTTTACTATTCCCCAGTGCATCACCGTCACCCCTCAGGCTTTTTTATCTTCAGGCTCAAAATAATCCCTGGCACTTGAATGACCTCGCAATGGGTATGTGAGTTCATTTGGATCTCATGGGGCCAAAGTAAACTGATAAATGTGTTTCTCTCACAGCTATCCACATTATCTGTTTATAAACAGCCTTATTTAATTTGAACTGAATTTGCAAACGTGGACCATTCCTAATCTTTCCCATCCCTTAAACATAGGTCAAATTGGTTCATTTTATTCTTGACTCTGATCCTAAGAATGATGTACATTTTCCCTAGGCATGTAAAGGAGAAGGAAAAAAAAATCAGTTGATCAGTGGAACAAAAACTCTCCCCAGTGAGTTTCCAATAAAGAGACTAAACATCCAACACCACAAGTGCCAAAATATTTAGTAAAAGTTTGCAAATCTTTCAAAAATGTTACAATGCAGTGAAACTAATGACAAATTAGACACTGAAAACTAACATCTAGTTAAGTCTATGCAGGCACGTAGGCGAACAGGGAATATCTAAAAGCATTAACTGTGATTAAACCACTGTATTAGGCTCTTTTATATATATCTCATTTGATCCCATTCAGGAAAAGTTATCCCAGACTTGGAAATTAAGGCCAAAAAAAAGGATTGTGTGAGCCATAATATCATGCTAGCCCATTATCCATCAAGCCCACCCAAGGGACATCTGACTCTTTTGGGAAATGTAACTTTGACTAATAATGCAATAAAGACCAGATTAAGGATTCTGTAAAGTTGAAGTATGATTTATAGAAAATTGATAAGGCATGATCATTTATTTTTGTTTTCTGATAGAGAAATTTACCTCCAAGGTTATAGTTACTATATAAAAATACCTCCAAGGTTATTTCCCTTTAGAATACTAACCAGTTTTAGATCTTACTTTGCAATCTCATTTCATCGACGCCTTTTCCACTGATTACTTAAATTCCAGTTCTTCACATTTGCTCTTGTATTCTGATTGACTTAGATGGCACTTAACTCATCATCTATTCACATGAGAATTATGTTTTCAATGATTTAAGAATTTGTGCTTTGACAATCCTCGAACAACCACATGAGGTAGGTAGTATATCCTCATTTTACAGAGGAAGAAACTGAGTCTCAGAGGAAGCACATTACCTGCCCAAGCTTACAGAGGTAAGGAGTGACAGAACTGGAGTTTGAACACAAATATGCTTGAATTCTTTTACAGATACCATACTGATGACTCACATATGGACTCAAATTTGGACTGGAACATCTCCAAAAACTCAACCTCATGTGTTTGAATTATAAATATGACAGCTGAATATCAAAACCAACTAACTCTGAATGACCTAAACCTGCATATTTAAATAAGTAATTAAAAAGACTGTTTATTAATTTGTTTGGTTTCAAATCTGAACTTTTAAAAACTAGAAATGTTGAAAATATTTGCACATACATTACATGGAATACTATCATCAAAGTGTGAAATTCCAGTGGTTTGCTGAGTCCATTAACAGCTCTAGATGAGGCAGAGAAAATAACTACTGAAGTTGTTATAAAAGTCATTGAAAAGTATTTAGAATACTTTCCAGAGTCTCTCTTTGACATTTCATGAACATGTCCCTGAGAATTTTTTGAATAAATCTGACCAAATTGTCAGCCTATTCTACTGTAAAGATGTTCAGTCTACTTTGTCTCTAGACTAGTAGAAAAATGTGGAATACCAACATGTTTTTCTGCTCTTCAGGCATGAAGGTGATTTGTTGTCCTGGCTGAACACACAGGTAGGGATCAAGACCGGACAGTGACAAGCTGCTGTAAGTCTGGAAGCACCTTAGTGTACAATGTGTACCTTTTAAATCTTAAGAGTGTATCTTGGGAATGGCTGATCTTACATATAAGCGTTAATCTGTCACAAAGATGCTTTTTAGCTGGGATATATACCTTGTGAATGCACCCTTTTATTCACCTGAAGACCCATTCTCTGTATATGCAGATTTACAAGTGTTTCTCCATAAATAAGATTCTAAAGTACAGATCGACTGGTATCCAGGTTGATAAAAAAAACCCTCATGCTGGTATTGTGAGGGTTTTGTCCACCAACTCATGAATTGGACAGTGACCTCTGACCTGGTTTTCAGTAGAGCACATCTCTATTGGATGGCACTGGCCACTGTCTGACACAGATTTAGGTTAAGCGAGGCCATCTGCCCCACCCCTAACCCTTGATCTTAAACTCTGGAGCCAGCTAATTTCGGCTCCAGCCCAAGTGAAAAGATAACTGTGTGGTTCAAATTCATCTTGACTCACAGTTTCACTGTTTTATCCTGGCTAAAGCTGCTCACTGTGTCTGTGGTTTTCTTACATAAATTTTCAATCCAGCTAGTGCTATTATACAGTGTCTTTTCCAACCCTGATGTCGGGGGTAGATTTTTAGCTCGCATATTTTTTCCAGATGTGATAAGCTCTCCATAGCCCTCTTGGTGAGCAAAAGCATATCCAGATCTTCTCGAGCTTGATCTCCGAGTCTGAGGCTTTCGCCTACGCAGGGGTCTTGCCTTCTTTTGAGCCTTCTGCCACTGGCGGATCTGGAGACAAAGGAGACCCAGAGTGAGATGAAGCATCCAGATGATATAGACTCCACACAGTGGGCCACTTTGTGAAGTGAAAGCCTTTTCTGTAAAAACAACATCAATGATAACCAAGTACTCAACTTCACTGCAAAATCAAGTTTTTCACCTAAAAGCCAAGCAATTTTCTACCCAAAAGATTACACTGGATGCTGGTTAGTTTTTATCTCTACTGAGAGACTATTAAGAAGTGTTAAGACAAATTTCATTATTGTCCCCATCTAATACATCCACCTTAAGTGAACAGGAACATATTTTTGTACATTTTCTAACGTGCACCAGCCAAATACAGTCAGTATGAAAATTTACAGACCCATATGCCCCAAATAAGTCTTTCCTCTCTCTTTTAGAGGTTCTCAGGATCCAGTAGTCATTAGTAACTGGACTAAGAGAAAATTTAGAAAATGAGAGCCACAAAATTTCAAACTCTTGTGGTAGGTCAAAGTACCATGGGATTTTCAGTGTTTTGATTTCTTTGGGGGTTTTTTGTGGTCTTTTGAAGAGCTCAGCACTGTTTGGGTGGGTTTCTAGCATTTCTTTCATTTCCCTATAATGCTGAGGAGGAAGAGAGCCAAGGTTTGGTGCTCAGCACCTTGTTCTTTAGGTCAGCTGATCGATTGCTTGGCTTTTGACTTTCATGTCGGGAGAAAGCCATTAAGCAGAAAATCATGATGTGTATAAACATAGGAAGAAATGAGCATCATCTCCTTCAGCTCATCCATCATTTTCTGAGTTGACATCAGAATGAGCTCACAGAGCCAAAGGTAAAGGACAAACATAACAGGGGAATCCACGAATCATTTCAGAAGGAATCTCTTGGTACTTTGGCCCCAGAACATGAAGGATTTCACGATAAGGGAATTTCTACTTCAGTTCTTCTCAGCATCATCAGCCTGGTCACTCACCCCCTCAATATTTCCCCCTTCTCAAGACATAGCTACAAATGCATCTCCTCTTTCTCCTTTTCTCGTCTATCTGGGTCCTGACCTAATTTGACATTGTGTTGCTTATACTCCTCCTTCCATAAAATACTGAAATATGTTCTGTCAATCCCTTGACTTAGGTATTTCTAGAATCTGTTCTTTCTGTTTTTCTTCTAACTTTATATTTTCCAATCCAGCTATCATGTTGCTGTTCCCTTTCTTAATCTGTTCAGAAAGTAACCTCTCTCCCATGTTTAACAAACAATCTGCTACTATATTTCTACAGAAATTTAGAGCCCCTTCACCTCATACTTTGCTTGTCTCTCTTTTACTGTATGTACCCTTTACTTTCCCCAAGTCAGTAACTTTCCCTCTAGCTTGCCTTTGCCTTGGAGCAAATGTCCAAAATGCTGCCAGCAAGCTTGTTTTTTAAAAGTCAACTTTTAAAAATATCCAATCTAACTTGTAATTTACGACTCCCCACCCACATTTAGTGTAGACAGTTATCTTCATTGGCACTCCCAAGGCTAGTATGTTCAGTTGTGGGCAGTTCCAGCTACTGTGATGTGATGCCGTGCACCTGTAGGTGTTGCTGATGGGAAGTTCATTAGCTCTTCTCTGGACTTCTAATCAGGCAGAGGACATGATTCCAAGAGCAAAGAACCAACCTCTCAAGTACCCAGCAGCACTACAACATACCTGATCACTCAGGGTTGGGAATAAATCCACCTTCAAAAATCTGAATGCCACCACAGGCATAACTGAAGCCACTGTCGTTAAGAGAATAACAAGCCAGATGCACTTCTGGGTCAAGGAATGTCGTGCATTTCCTATTATTAAAGAAAAATAAACACTGTGATTATAAATAGAACTGAATTATTGAATTAATTGGTTCTTTGTCTATTCCCATAAGGTCTTTTTTGAAAGGGACTTTTGGACTACCTAGGAGAACCACTGGGTATCTTCCCCAGTATATCATATGCTCAGTGGTGATAAGAGTGCAAGAATGGTAAGATCACCCTTGGGAACTGCTTCACGGCCTGATCACTAGGGGACTGCCAGCCAGAACCAACCATTCTCTGATCCAGGCTCAGTCCAGCTTCACTCATGAAGCAGAATTCTCCCATCCAGCCTCAAAATCCCTCAACTACAAAGCAGTCATTATTTTTAAAGGCACATTTACCCTTATGGATTCAAACAAAACTACACAATGTATGTTCTGGATGCAGGTACAATCGCAAATACTGGTCTTCTCAACTGGCTATGTCATAAAAGGTGAGCTGTGTCTACTACAGGGTCAACCTTTTAAATTCAGGCAACAGCCCCTGAAAACCTGCCTCAGAGGGACTTACCAATCTCTCTATCTCATAACTTCACTCGGTTATGAAGTACTCAAGGTTCCAAGGAGATCAGAGATGCTCTTGGGTTTGTGAAAAGAGCATTCTCCACACTGGGAAACTACTGATTCAGCCATTCAATATTCTAGTTCAATAGAGTAGTGAAACTCATTTCCAAGCCTGGAGCCAGTTTTCTTATTTTATACTCACACCTCGTATACTGGGATGTTCGTTTAAACAAAGCAATAAGGGTCAGTAAGGCAGGCAGACAAAACTATACGGAAGACGTCAACCCTACTTATGAACTGTTGTTCCTGTTGGTTTTCTAGGCATATGATACCTCCAATTATCCAGGTTCCCGCTCCCAATGCTATAGTTAACACAATTTTAATGGGCTTTGGGTGTGATGCTTGGCTCCTTATTGGAATGTCTGCATTTTCTGTCTTAGGAGGATAGACGCTGCCTACCAAAGAGCACTTGATTCCACTTGCCTGGGCAGAAACGAACTTGACTCAGTAAATTAAATGTCTTTTTGAACTCCCTGAAGCTCAGTACCCCCGGGCATGGCTGGAAAAACAAGCATCACTTTAAAACCACACTCCTGCTTGCTTCTGGCTACTAAGGGAAAAAAAATTTTCTTAAACCTCAATGTTGATTTAAGTTTTGAAAAGTCTCATTGGAACCCAGTAATTAATTCCTGGAATGGCATGTGCTCAGACAGTGGTCCCCACACAAACTACTTTCTCCAGTTGAGGCATTCCAGTCTCATTACGCATGTTCGAATGCTGTCTTAGGACTGGAAGTCTTCTGGTTAATGCACTGAACTTTCAGATTTGGCAACCAAAAAGAAAAGAAAAAACCTAAAAGTAGTTTAAATGGCTCTCTTTTTCCTAATGTGTTTATTCTTATTCACAACCATCATGTTTATACATGGTTGGAATCTTTTGATAAATAAAGGATTAACATTACATGTTAAGTAAGAGAGGTACACTTTAAAGATTTCCACGTACACACAGAGGAAGGCAAAACTTGAATACAACACTCTTAAGCATATACATGCATTTAAATGGAATTGCAATTTCAGGTGCCTTTGGAAATGTATAACCCTATAATCGCTCTTATTTTGCTTTCTACATGAATCAGTCTTCTAAGAATTATTTTTCTAGACTGGATTTCCCAACTAGTGGATGCAAATCTGTCTTGCCTAATCGAGCTCAAGTAGCTTGTCACTATGTATATCTCTTTTCCACAGTTTGCTGGGATGAACTCAGAAACATCACTGTTACCAACTTATTTCACACACACTAGAGATTTCAAAACTTCTTTAAAAGTCTATTAATAGCCCCACTGTGTAAAGCTCAGTGGCCCTTGCTGGGAATCATGTTGAAATGTGGAGTGCAATGATAGTATACTCCAAAGATAGACCAGATATATACTCTTTGTAGAATCATAGAATCTCAGGGGTTTAAGGGATTTTAGGAAGTCTTTTGCTACCCATCTGCTGTTCGAAGTCCCCAACCAGTAATCAAGCCACATTTGCTTTAATCACCATCTTCATCGTCATCAAGGCTAACATTTAAAAAAGTATTATGTACCAGGCTACATGCTAAGCATTTCATATGCATTATATCATTTAACCCTCACCAATTTGCTATAAAAGTAGGAACTATTAACATCCCCAAGTTTAGAACTGAAGACATTAAGGCATGAAAAGGAAAAGAAACTTGCCTAAGGTCACACAGCTTATAAGTGGCAGAGATGACACTTGAACACTGGCTGTCTAACTACAGAGACTATTCTTGGTGCCACTCATGGACTATGTCCAGCAATTTTTAAAAGGCTCTAAATTATACATTATTTCTTTTCTAAATGCAAATAAGTTCCACAGGTAAACTTAGGCAGAAATGTCAGTGATAATGTGGCATAAAAGGGAAAGCCTGGCATTTCTTTCTCTTCCCTCTATCATACAGGTTTTCAGGTATCCCTGATCTATATGTGCTATGCCTGTTATTTGGAAAGGGACAGTCTACTGCATCTGGGCTGTTAGGAACCTGTAAGCAGCTATCTCAGTGATTCTGCATCTAGTAGGGACAGCAAAACCTAATCTTTTGGAGCTCACTTCAAGCCTGTAAGCCCTCAGATGTCTGGCTCAATCAATTCCTAGAGACAGAATTATTGGTCATCCCTAATCCCACCAAAGAAAATAAATTACAAAGACAAATAAATGACAACTTGACACTAGGCCCCAGCAAATAGCGGGACTCACTCACTTACCAACAAATGGAAACTGCCTTGGGAAGATGCCAAAGAGGCCATTACTGTGCATGGTAAATAAAATGGAGAAATAAGTGGCAATGCTGCCCCAGACGAAGACATGATTAATGATAGTCCAGTAACTGGTATCCAAGGCTATCTGTAAATAAAGTCAAACACAAAGGGGAGATTGTTGAGGATTAAAAGAGCATCATTTTACTGAGTAATGTTTCCTCAGAACTGTTCTGTGAGAAGACAGTGGCACATGTCTAGTTTCCAGCCAACCATAGGCCTTACCACTTTCTGCACAACACAGGGGACTAATGTGACATTCCTGGTAGACAACTGACTTTAGGACTTACATCTGCAAGCCATTGTATCTAGCAACGTTGAATCAAAAATCAGGAAGTAAAATGTTAAACTTCTTTTAAGTGAGAAATAAGAAAGCAGGATGGTTTCTAATTTCAAAGCTACTTTCCAAATTGCCCTAAAAAGTTTTCTATTGGAAAACTATTTTTCATAGTGAGCAAGTGCAACATTTTAAAATCTGTACCTAGGGCTTCCCTGGTGGCACAGTGGTTAAGAATCCACCTGCCAATGCAGGGGACACGGGTTCGAGCCCTGGGCTGGGAAGATCCCACATGCCGCGGAGCAACTAAGCCTGTGCACCACAACTACTGAGCCTGCGCTCTAGAGCCCGTGAGCCACAACTACTGAGCCCATGAGCCACAACTACTGAAGCCCGTGCACCTAGAGCCCGTGCTCCGCAACAAGAGAAGCCACCACAATGAGAAGCCCGTGCACTGCAAGGAAGAGTAGCCCCCTCTCACCGCAACTAGAGAAAGCCCGCGCGCAGCAATGAAGACCCAATGCAGCCCCCCAAATAAAAAAATAAATAAATTTTAAAAAAACTAAAAAAAAAATCTGTACATAGATTTTCATAGGACCATTTTGATTCGGGTATAATCTGTTTACATCAATCTTCTAATTCATTTTGGTTATTTCTCTTAAGTTATTCAAATAATAGCAAAGAAAATCCTTAATCCACTTAAGGCATAAAATTCAGAACCCGGGGTTCATGGTGATCTGGGAACATGCTCACAAGCCCTTCTCCCTTCCAATAACTTATTATGGCAGTAGAGCTGCAAAACAGTAACCTGTTATGGGGAAACCAAGACAGCCACTTGTGAATATGAACACTTGAGTTCTCAGAGAAAAAAAAGTAGGTTCTAGCATCCTTATTTGCATATCAGAGGCACCAAATGGTCCAAGTGAAGGTTTGCATTTCTAGCACAGTCTGATGCAAGGCCACAGATTTATTGCCTGCCTGAGGGGGCTCTACCTACATAGTAAACAGATTCCTCTCTGCACATGGAGACATACTTCCCCTTCCCACATGACGTTTACTGTCCTTTAAAATGATGCCCCATAAAAAGAATGCTAAGACCAATCACAAGCACTGAAATTGAAACTGTGATTAAAAATCATCCAACAAACAAAAGCCCAGGACCAGATGGCTTCACAGGGGAATTCTATCAAACATTTAGAGAAGAGCTAACACCGATCCTTCTCAAACTCTTCCAAAATATAGCAGAGGGAGGAACACTCCCAAACTCATTCTATGAGGCCACCATCACCTTGATACCAAAACCAGACAAGGATGTCACAAAGAAAGAAAACTACAGGCCAATATCACTAATGAACATAGACGCAAAAATCCTCAACAAAATACTAGCAAACAGAATCCAACAGCACATTAAAAGGATCATACACCACCAAGTGGGGTTTATTCCAGGAATGAAAGGATTCTTCAATATACACAAATCAATCAACGTGATACACCATATTAACAAATTGAAGGAGAAAAACCATATGATCATCTCAATAGATGCAGAGAAAGCTTTCGACAAAATGCAACACCCATTTAAGATAAAAACCCTGCAGAAAGTGGGCATAGAGGGAACTTTCCTCAACATAATAAAGGCCATATATGACAAACCCACAGCCAACATCATCCTCAAGGGTGAAAAACTGAAACCATTTCCACTAAGATCAGGAACAAGACAAGGTTGCCCACTCTCACCACTCTTATTCAACATAGTTTTGGAAGTTTTAGCCACAGCAATCAGAGAAAAAAGGAAATAAAAGGAATCCAAATCGGAAAAGAAGTAAAGCTGTCACTGTTTGCAGATGACATGATACCATACATAGAGAATCCTAAAGATGCTACCAGAAAACTACTAGAGCTAATCAATGAATTTGGTAAAGTAGCAGGATACAAAATTAATGCACAGAAATCTCTGGCATTCCTATAAACTAATGATGAAAAATCTGAAAGTGAAATCAAGAAAACACTCCCATTTACCACTGCAACAAAAAGAATAAAATATCTAGGAATAAACCTACCTAAGGAGACAAAAGACCTGTATGCAGAAAATTATAAGACACTGATGAAAGAAATTAAAGATGATACAAATAGATGGAGAGATATACCATGTTCTTGGATTGGAAGAATCAACATTGTGAAAATGAGTATACTACCCAAAGCAATCTACAGATTCAATGCAATCCCTATCAGACTACCGCTGGCATTTTTCACAGAACTAAAACAAAAAATTTCACAATTTGTATGGAAACACAAAAGACCCCGAATACCCAAAGCAATCTTGAGAACGAAAAACGGAGCTGGAGGAATCAGGCTCCCTGACTTCAGACTATACTACAAAGTTACAGTAATCAAGACAGTATGGTACTGGCACAAAAACAGAAAGATAGTTCAATGGAACAGGATAGAAAGCCCAGAGATAAACCCACACACATATGGTCACCTTATCTTTGATAAAGGAGGCAGTGGAGAAAGGACAGCCTCTTCAATAAGTGGTGCTGGGAAAACTGGACAGGTACATGTAAAAGTATGAGATTAGATCACTCCCTAACACCATACACAAAAATAAGCTCAAAATGGATTAAAGACCTAAATGTAAGGCCAGACATTATCAAACTCTTAGAGGAAAACATAGGCAGAACACTCTATGACATAAATCACAGCAAGATCCTTTTTGACCCACCTCCTAGAGAAATGGAAATAAAAACAAAAATAAACAAATGGGACCTAATAAAACTTCAAAGCTTTGGACAGAAAGGAAACCATAAACAAGACAAAAAGACAACCCTCAGAATGGGAGAAAATATTTGCAAATGAAGCAACTGACAAAGGATTAATCTCCAAAATTTATAAGCAGCTCATGCAGCTCAATTACAAAAAAACAAAAAACCCAATCCAAAAATGGGCAGAAGAGCTAAATAGACATTTCTCCAAAGAAGATATACAGACTGCCAACAAACACATGAAAGAATGCTCAACATCATTAATCATTAGAGAAATGCAAATCAAAACTACAATGAGATATCATCTCACACCAGTCACAATGGCCGTCATCAAAAAATCTAAGAAACAATAAATGCTGGAGAGGGTGTGGAGAAAAGGGAACACTCTTGCACTGCTGGTGGGAATGTGAATTGGTTACAGCCACTATGGAGAACGGTATGGAGGTTCCTTAAAAAACTACAAATAGAACTACCATATGACCCAGCAATCCCACTACTGGGCATACACCCTGAGAAAACCATAATTCAAAAAGAGTCATGTACCACAATGTTCATTGCAGCTCTATTTACAATAGCCCTGAGATGGAAACAACCTAAGTGTCCATCATCGGATGAATGGATAAAGAAGATGTGGCACATATATACAATGGAATATTACTCAGCCATGAAAAGAAACAAAATTGAGCTATTTGTAATGAGGTGGATAGACCTAGAGTGTGTCATACAGAGTGAAGTCAGAAAGAGAAAGACAAATACTGTATGCTAACACATATATATGGAGTTTAAGAAAAAAGAAATGTCATGAAGAACCCAGGGATAAGACAGGAATAAAGACACAGACCTACTAGAGAATGGACTTGAGGATATGGGGAGGGAGAAGGGTAAGCTGTGACAAAGCGAGAGAGAGGCATGGACATATATACATTAACAAACATAAGGTAGATAGCTAGTGGGAAGCAGCCGCATAGCACAGGGAGATCAGCTCGGTGCTTTGTGACCACCTGGAGGGTGGGATAGGGAGGGTGGGAGGGAATAGACGCAAGATGGAAGAGATATGGGAACATATGTATATGTATAACTGATTCACTTTGTTAAAAAGCAGAAACAAACAAACAAAGAAGAATGCTGGCAGCCATGATGAAACTGCAGGGGTGCTAAAGGGACAGTCTTTACTTTCCTCAAGAGGCCTGAGAACAGAGAGCCCTGCTTTCCATGCCTCAGCAAAGAGATGCTGGCTTTCCAGCTCATTTGTTGAGACAGCAGACCAAAATCTGCAGCTGTACCTTTCACCACCTGTCAGTTCATCACCATTAAAAGACACCAGTAGCCTGACCTGTGTGGGTATGAGTAGGCAAAGAAAAATCACAACCAATTTAAGAGGATGCAATTGAAAAAAAAACAAGAACAGGTGGCTCCTGTTGAGGCAGAACTAATGGGAAAGACAGACAAGCACTATAACAACAACAGAAAATGTAATAAGAACTCTTAAGGAGATGCAATTAGATCATAGAAAAAAATTCTGGAGGAAAAAAAAGCATTACTTCTGAATTTAAAAATTCAGTAGAGAAACCAAACAATAATAGTCACTGATGAGAACTGAATTAATATTCTGGGAAAAACAACTGGAAACAATATTTCATAACAGGGCAAAAACTTGAAGAAATGGGAACCAGGTGCAAAAAGATATGAGACATGGGTGGCAAATCCATAGATGTCAGATCCATGGGCCCAATATAAGAAATAATGGCATCGTAGAAAGAGGAAAAGGAAGAAAGAGAGAAGTAGCAATCAAAGAAATGACAGAGAAAACTGCTCTGGGATAACAAACAGCAAAGATTTTCAGATTGGGAGGGTACTGTAAATTCTAGGAAAAGCAATGAAAGAAGTTATGTTCTGGTGACATTTGTGAAGTCGAAGGATAAAGAACACAAGCTTCTAGACACAGAAGATATTATTTACGAAGGAAAGAGAATCAACTTAATATCAAACTGCTACACTGAAATGGATGTAGTGGAAAATCATTTACCAAGTTCCTAAAGAAAAATGCTCTGATTTAAGAATCTTATGCCCATCCAATATATCCTTTAGTAAAGATAAAGAAAGATTTGAACTCAAAAGTATAACATCTATGTACCCCTTCTCCAGAAATTACTCAAGCTTAGACAGAGAGGAAAGGATGTTAATGTCGCTCTCAAAATGAGCTTATTCACAAAATTCCTGAAACTTATTCTGTGTGTTAAGGACAGCAGTGTCTGACTGAAGCCATGATTTCATGATGGATGCCTTAGCTGTGTCAGAGGCTTCCAAGTCACTCCATTATCTCCTCCTCTGCTACAGAATTGAACACGGGAACTAGGCATGGAGAGTTCACAAAGCACCCATATGCTTTATTTAGTTGTGAAACAGACCAGCAGAACTCCTCTTTGAGTGGAGAAATATGGTTCTGATTTTGGATGCTACCTGTCTGACTGAATTTTGGACTTCCAAGATGTCAAGTGTTAGATGGCTTTGGTTTGAACTTAATGATACTCAGTTAGATGGACCAAGGCATGGCAGAGATGCCATTTAAGAGCAGTATATTTACATCTGATTCATTCAATCTATTAAATATTTACTGAGTCATGAAGAGAAAGTCTGGGGTTTAACAAGATCTTTCATTGGATATAAGAGGCTAAGATTTGTAAAAGACATTGTTTATAGGATAGAAAAAGGACTCACCACAGGCAATTCAAACTCTATAAAAATTAAGCCCTTGATTTATACTTTCCCCTTCAAAAAAACACCCCCCAAAAAAAACCACACACAAAAAAAGACAAAAAACAGAGGTCACATGGCTTAATGTATCCACCCAGAGGTACAGACTTTAATGGATTGGAAAGCTTTTGTAAATTCTAACTCAATACCTAATGGTATTGTCCACCATTTGCATAAAAGAGGAAATAGAAACAAACTCAAGATGCCTGATGAAGATCAATGGATCATCAGGAATCATTCTTACCAGATGGGAATGTAAATTGGTGCAGCCACTATGAAAAACATTATGGAGGTTCCTCAAAAAATTAAAACTAGAGTTGTCATTATAATCCAGCAATCCCACTCCTGGGCATGTATCTGGACAAAACTGTAATTTCAAAACATACATGTACCCCAGTGTTCATAGCAGCACTGTTTACAATAGCCAGGTCATGGAAGCAAGTGTCCATCAACACCAAGTATCCACTGACAGATGAATGAATAAAGAAGAATGTGTGTGTGTGTGTGTGTGTGTGTGTGTGTATACACCCCCACAGTGAAATACTACTCAGTCATTAAAAAGAATGAAATAATGCCATTTCTAGCAACATGGATGGACCTAGAGATGATCATACTAAGTGAAGTAAGTCAGAAAGAGAAAGACCAATACCATATGCTATCACTATATGTCAAATCTAAAATATGACACAAATAAACTTATTTACAAAACAGACTCACAGACACAGAGATCAGACCTGTGGTTGCCAAGGAGAAGGGGGGTTGGGAGAGGGATGGATTAGGAGTTTGGGATTAGCAGATGCAAATGACAGTAAGTCCCCTACATACGAACCTTCAAGTTGCGAACTTTCAAAGATGCAAACGTGCGTTCACAAGTCCAATCACATAAGTTAGTTCATGTGTCTGGCGTACATTGTCACGTGTGTGCATCCTCTACAAGTGGTTGTGCTTTTGTGTACTTTACTGTATAGTACTGTATAGAGTACAGTAGTACAGTATCTTTATTTCAAGCTAGATCTGCAACAGGACGACTTCATTGAACTCCTTGCTGTGCAACACGAGGAGCTGACTAATGAAGACCTGATGGAATTGGAGGCCCAGAGAAAGGATGAAGAGAGACAAGAGGGAGAAGAAGTAACTGAAGAACCGAAGAGATTCACGATGCAGGAAATGGCAAGGGGTTGTTTTTTATTTGAGGAGGCACTGTTGGTTTTTGAGGCACAGGACCTGAATGTAGAATGGTACGTGAAGGTTGCAGCGGTCATTCAGAATGCAATCCAGTGCTACCATGTCATCTATGACTAGAAAAAAAGAGCTACTACCCAGACATCACTGGATCGTTTTTTCAAGAGGGTAGATAGATTGAATCCAGCAAGCAACCAGAACCTATGCCATCAACGTCAGGCATGAGTGAAATAGCAGCTTGTCCTCCATCTCCTATTGCTGACGATCCTTCAGCTCTACCATCTCCCACCTTCTCTCCCTCCTCGAGTCAGTAACTCTCCTTGCCTGTTCACTCGATGCCAGCCCCTGTATGCCAGCTGTTGTACTGTACTACTGTACTTTTCAAGGTACCGTATTATAAGATTAAAAATGTTTTCCTTATTTTTGTGTTTGTTTTTTATGCATTATTTGTGTGAAAAGTATTATAAACCTAATACAGTACAGTACTATATAGCCGATTGTGTTAGTTGGGTATCTAGGCTAACTTTGTTGGACTTAGGAACAAACTGGACTTACGAACCGAACGCACTCTCGGAACAGAACTCGTTTGTATGTAGGGGACTTACTGTATTATATACAGAATGAATAAAGAACAAGGTCCTACTATATAGCACAGGAAACTACATTCAATATCCTGTGATAAACCATAATGGAAAAGAATATGATATGTATGTGTATAACTGATTCACTTTGTTATAAAGCAGAAACTAACACACCATTGTAAGGCAATTATACTCCAATAAAGATGTTTAAAAAAAAGAATATATTTATGTATAACAGAATCACTTTGCTGTATACCAGAAACACAACATTGTAAATCAACTATGCTTCAATAAAATGAATTTTAAAAAAATCATTCCTACCAGGAAAACTTCTATGAATTTGAGATGCAGATGTGCCATATACGTAGCATTGAACCTCTTGATAATTCCACAGAAATGTACTGCCAAGTAAACGTTATATCTCACTTTGAAACCTGCAAGTTACTAAGTCTTATAGAAGTCATGGGAAAGTTTGTTATCATTGGAAAAATTTTCTTCCAAGAAGACAGCACAAGGAGGAAGTAGTAGTATAATCATTTCTCTTCACATACAACACGCAGTCCCAAGAAGTGATTGATTCATTGTGAGGTTTCCACTAACGTGGAGGTTATAGACATCCAATGCTAATCTCCTACATCTGGAAATTTATGTTAAAGCTTCCTGTTTTAATCTCAAAATGTGTAGTTAAAAAGAAAACCCCAGTATTCCTTTAAAATTACTGTCAACAAATGAAACAGAATTTTAAAAGGTGTAAAGACATCAAGTTAAGATATTTTCACCAGTAGGTTACCTGCACACTGACCACAATGACCAAAGACGTGGCCATGGTCACTGCAAAAGACTGGTAGTCTGCAATGTGCTGTCCATCTTCTCCAGCCACGTTGTAAAAGGCCCCATATGGGATGAAGAAAAGGACTAATGAGGTGTAGATTCCATGTGCCACGCAGATGAAAAATTTATGCTTGTTAAAAAGTAGATTCAGCTGTCCAGGTTTGTAGAGCTGGGGACAATCCATGCTATTCTGGTCATTAACATCCTGTCAACAGAGAGTTACTTCAGTGGAAGAGGTTTGAGAATTTAGAGATACCCTGAATTTCCTATCTCCAGAAATAGCACATGCATATCTAAGCATGCCCTAATACACACTACTCACTATTTTGTTTTCATTCCCACAGTAACCCAAAGGATAATAAAATGATCCCTATTTTATATAGGGAACTTGAATCTCCAAGAGAGATTCATAAGAGGCCACACAGCTCTTATGGCAGAACCAGAACTTGATTGCACGCAGATATTTGGCTTCAAATTGAAGTTTCTTTCCTGTACTCTCCTGCAACTGCATGCATGCTCCCAGAATTCTAGTACATCCTGTGCAGCCAGTGGCCCCCAGGGGTTAATTGCCAACGCAGTGAGTGGTAGTGACCAGGGGATGTCAGCAGAGAGCTGCAGAGTCAGAATTGGCCAACCAGAGTTCCCAACTTTGGGGGAAGCGTGAGCAGGAGAAAGGGAACTGGGAAAGGGGGAACTGAATGTGGGACTCCAGGTGGAAGGGAGCTGAGCCTGAAGAGGTGAGTGTTCTACCCAGGGAGGATTCCACGGGCAGTTACCAGGTGTTCAGGACAAAGAATTTAGACAGAATGAGAAGGCGTCATGTCTGGGCCCAACAGAGTCCTGGGAGAAACTAAAGCTGTGCTTCTCAAACTTCATGTACACACTAATAACCTGGGGTACAGATTATAATTCAGTAGGTTTGGGGTGGGGCCTGAGACTGCATTTCCAACAAGCTCCAAAGCAATGCTGATGACCACACTGTGAGCACCACAGCCGAACACCCCAGCCAAAAAGTATGGCAAGGATTGACCACTGGCAACGTCACAGGGTCATGGGTAAGGTGAAGCAGGCAAAGAGGGAGCAACATAGGCATGAACTCTGGGAGCAGACCAAGTTCCCCTTCCTGCTTGTGGGATGACCCAGGCCTTGCCAAATGGAGTCCCATGAAGAACACTGATGTAGTCTCTTTGGGAAGTCCAGTTTTGAGATGCTAGTGGGTGCTTCTTTCCCCAGTCCAGTGACTGATAAGGTTATATACACAGGCTTTGAAGCCAGACAATCCGGAGTTCAAACCCCAGCTCTGCTGCTTAGCAGGGACCTGTCACTTAAGCTGTGTGAGCCTCAGTTTCCTCATCTCCAAGGAGTATAAACGACAGCATCTCCCTCACAGGATCACTGTCATGATGAAATGGGTACGTATTCAGCAGAGCTCTTACCACAGTTCTTGTAATTAAAAAACAGATGCTTCTATAAATAATAAAAAAAGAATGATGATAGTAAGAGTAACAACAGTAATAGTGTTGCAATCTCAGAGTCAAGTGGCCTATTGCTGGGTTGAGTTCTGTCACATTTTGGCCATGTGACTTTAGGAAAGTAACCTGAACTTCTGAGTTTTGGTTTCCTCCTTATAAAATGAGCAGACCCACAGACGGTCACTGAGGCCTTCCAGCATAGCATCCCATGATCTGGAGATCAGTTTAAACGCCAGAGTTTGACAAAGCAGGACAGGATAGGGGTATACACTCAACTTGATGGCAATAAGGGGCCTTATTATACACACAGTTGACCCTTGAACAACATGGGTTTGAAGTGAGCAGGTTCACTTCCACACAGAATTTTTCAATAAATATGTACTACGTGATCCACTGTTGGTTGAAAACTGCAGATGCAGAACCATGAATGTGGAGGGCCAAGTGTATAACTATAGGAGGATTTTTGACTGCATGGGGATGGGGGCCAAGGTGAGGGGGACCCCTAACCCTTCTCTTGTTTCAAGGATCAACTGTATATTTTTTCTCTATATCTCTTAGCCCTTAGGTTGTTTCCATATCTTATTTATTATAAATAATGCTTCAATGAACATAGGAGAGCATATATCTTTTCAAATTAGTGTTTTTGCTTTCTTCGGATAAGTACCCAGAAGTGGAATTGCTGGATCACTTGGTAGTTCTATTTTTAATTTTTTGAGGAACCTCCATACTGTTTTCCATTCTGTTCAGATTTTATACTTAATCATAGTTCGGTCTTGGTAGGATGTATGTTTCTAGGAATTTATCCATTTCTTTAAGTTGTCCAATTTGTTGGTGTGTAACTGTTCATATTAGTCTCTTAGGATCCTTGTATTTCTGTGGTCAGTTGTCATATCTCCTCTTTTATTTCTGATTTTATTTATTTGAGTCCTCTCTCTTCTTTTCTTGGTGAGTCTACTTATAGGTTTGTCAATTTTGTTTATCTTTTCAAGGAACCAGCTCTTAGTTTCATTGATCTTCTCTATTGTTTTCTTAGTCTCTATTTATTTCTGCTCTAATCTTTGTTATTTCCTTCCTTCTACTAACTTTGGGCTTTGTTTGTTCTTCTTTTTCTAGTTTCTTGAGGTATAAAGGTAGGTTGTTTATCTGAGATGTTTCTTGTTTCTTGAGGTAGGCATTTATTACTATGAACTTCCCTCTTAAAACTGCTTTTACTGTATCCCACAAATTTTGGTATGTTATATTTCCATTTTAATTTGTCTCAAGGTTTTTTTAAATTTCCTTTTTGATTTCTTCTTTGACCCATTGGTGTTCAGTAGCATGTCACTTAATCCCTACATATATGTGAATTTTCCAGTTTTCTTCATGTAATTAAGTTCTAGTTTTATACCACTGTGGTTAGAAAGATGCTTGATATGATTTCAATCTCTTAAATTTATTAAAACTTTTTTGTGGCTTAACATATGATCTGTCCTTTAAAATGTTCCATGTGCACTTAAGAAGAATTTGCATTTTGTTGCTTTTGGAGGGAATATTCTATATATATACATTGGGTGTATCTGGTATAACATGGCATTTAAGGCCAAAGTTTCTATATTGATTTTCTGCCTGAATGATCTATCCATTGATCTAAGTGAGGTATTAAAGTCCCTTCTATTATTGTACTGCTGTCTATTTCTCACTTTATGTCTGTTAACATTTATTTTATATATTTAGGTGCTCCTATGTTAAGTGTGTAAATATTTACACATGTTATATTCTATTATTGGATTGATTCCTTTATCATTATATAATGCCCATCTTTGTCTCTTATTAGCCTTTGTTTTAAAGTCTATTTAGTCTTATATAAGTATAGCCACTCCAGCTTTCTTTTGGTTTCCATTTGCATGGAATATCTTTTCCCAGCCCCTCACTTGCAGTTTCTGTGTGTCTGCATCTAAAGTGAGTCTCTTGGAGGCTGCATATAGATGGGTCTTGGGTTTTGTTTTGTTTTTTTTTTTAATCCATTCAACCACTCTATTTGTTTTGATTAAAGAATTTAGTTCATTTACATTTAAAGTAATTATTGATAGGCAGGTACTTATTGCCATTTTGTTAATTGTTTTCTGGCTAGTTTTGTAATTCCTTTCTGTTCCTTTCTTCTTCTCTTGCTCTCTTCCTTTGTGGTTTGATGACTTTCTTTAGTGATATGCTTATATTTCTTTATATTTTGTGTATTTACTATAGGTTTTTGCTTTGTGGTAATACAAGGCTTATAAATAATACCATATCTATAATAGTCTATTTAAGTTGATAACTGCTTAAGTTTGATTCCATTCTAAAGCTCAACATTTTTACTCTCCCCCCACATTTTATGTTTTTGATATCACATTTTACATCTTTTTGTCTTGTGTATTACTTAACTAATTATTGTAATCATAGTTATCTTTACTACTTTTGTCTTTTAAAATTCATACTAGCTTTATAAGTGATTAAACCACTACCTTTACTATATACAGTTGACCCTTGAACAACACAGGGTTAAGGGCAACAATGCTCACACAGTCAAAAATCTGAATATAATTTATTGTCGGCCCTCCATATTCACGGTTCCACATCCGTGGATTCACCCAACCGTGGATTGTGTACCCACACAGTTCAAAACTGTGTTGTTCAAACCTTTTGACTGAGATTTATTCCTTCACATGTTTTCTTGTTACTAATTAGCACCTTTCTTTTCAGATTAAAGAAGCCCCTTTAACATTTCTCATACGGCTGGCTTCGTAGTGATGAATTCCTCTATCTTTTGCTTGTCTGAAAAACTCTTTCTCTCTCCTTCAATTCTGAATGATAATCTTGCCAGGTAGAATATTCTTGGTGAAAGTTCTACCTTTCAACTTTGAATATATCATGTCACTCCCTTTTGGCCTGCAAAGTTTCTGCTGAAAAAATTCTGCTGATAGTCTTATGGGGGTTGCCTTGTATATAATAAGTTGTTTTTCTCTTGCTCCTTTTAATATTATTTCTTTGTCTTTAACTTTTGACGGCTTGATTACAAAGTGTTTTCCTGTGGGTCTCTTTGGGTTCATCTTATTTGGAACTCTCTGAGCTTCCTGGGTCTGGATGTCTGTTTCCTTCCCAGGTTGGGGAAGTTTTCAGTCATTATTTCTACAAATACAATTTCTGCTCCTTTCTCTCTCTCTTCCCCTTCTGAGACCCATATAATGTGAATGTTGGTCTGCTTGATGTTGTCCTGTAAGTTCCTTAAGCAATCTTCACTTATTTTCATCCTTTTTTCTTTTTGCTGCTCTGATTGGGTGAGTTCCTGTCTTCAAGTTGACTGATCCTTCCTAACGTTTCATCTAGTCTGTTGTTGAATCCCTGTAGTGTATTAATCAGTTCAGCTCTTGTATTCTTCAGCTCTATGACTTCTATTTGGTATTTTCTTATATTTTTCATCTTTTTGTTGAAGTTATTGTGTTCATGCATTCTTCTCTCTCTTTAAGATCTTCTCTCTAAGATCATTGCTTTTCTCTGTTTCTTCGTTTTGTTTGACTCTCTGTGTTTGTTTTCATACAGCTGACAAAACAAACACTTCTCCCTGTCTCCAAGAGTGGCCTCATGTAGGAGATAGACCTTATTGTTCAACCCTGCCCCAGCTCTTTGTTGTCTCTCAAACCGTCTTGCTTGTTCAAAGAGCCTATTATATTTTTAATAGCTCTCAGTAGTTGAGAATGTGCCAAGACATGGTCAGATTATAGCACCTAGATTCAGGTTGATGGGACTCTAGACCCTCAAGCAGCAGTTTTTAAAAACATGCAAATATATACCTGTGGGACTGCAAGAACGAGCCTCGCTGGCCACGAGAACCAGGCAATCTAGGAGGTTCCCTATGCCGCAGTCACAAAAGTCAGGGCTCCAGATTAATGCACAAGCTCTTTTCTGGGGGATGGCAGAAAGCTGGAGCAAGGCAGAGGGAGCAGACCAAGATGGCATCCACAGCTTACATTCCTTGAGAGCAGCTTCCTCAGCCACTAGGAGTGTGCCAAACCTGAAGCCTGCCCCTCAGGCTGAAGCTCCAGGACAAACAAAGAGTTCCTTTTTCCAGAAAGACTGGGAGTGGGTTTCAGTCTGCTGTCTGTGCAGTGCCCTGGGAGTAGCCTGCCAAGAACCAACTCTTCATTTGCTACTGTTTCATGGGACCCAGGAACGCAAGCCCCCAGCCACAAGAGCCAGGTGATCAAGTGCTGTCCCCTGGGCAGCAGCTACAAGAACCAGGGCACCAGTCACATGTGAAGCTCCTCTCCAGGAGACACTGGAGCTCTAGAATGCGGCATAGGGAGAGCATGAAGATACTGCCTGCCCTCTGAGGTCTCTGGAAAGGATGACAGTCAGCCCCTAGATGCATGTTTAATTAGACGGCTACCCCTCAGGCCTCAGCTATAATGATTAGCTAATAGGCCTCCTTCACAGAAAGACTGAGCTCCTGAGTCTGTTGCCTCTTGCTCGGCCATGGGAGGGGTGGTAGATATTTAAGAACTCTCTCTCCACTGGTTACAATCCTGTGAGATCCACGAGTGTAAGCCCCACTGGCCACCAGAGCCGGACGATGTAGAAGTGTTCCCTGGCAGCAGCCGTAAAAATCAGGACACCAGATAGGAATATGAGCTCCTTTCTGGGTAACGCCGATTACTATAGTCCCATGGGACCAGGAATGCAAGTTCTCCTGGCCTCCAGAGCCAGGCAGTCAAGAGGTGTCCCCTGGACGGCAGCCACAAAAATAGGGGCACCAGACACATGTAACAGCTCCCTTTCAGGAGATACTGGTGCTCTGGAGTATGGCAAAGGGAGAGTATAAGGATGGCGCCCTCCAGTCTCTGTCCCTGGAGTGTGTTCCAGCGGGCTCCTAGATGTGTGTGTTAAATAAGATGCCTTCCCCCAGGCTGATGATTTAATATAAGCTGGTGAGCCTCCATCACTGGGCATGACCTGCTGCCTCTGAGCTGGGCCCAAGGAGCAAGTGGGTCTGAGCACACGGGCCCATTCAGAGCCATTTCTTAGATTGCTTCAGTCTTGTGGGTCTTGGGACATGAGCCTCATTGGTTTTAGGAGGTTCATCTCTCAGGTGCAGGTGCAGGTCTGAAATGTTAAGGTGCCCAGTGTGGGGTGCACACCCTTCACTCCTAAGGGAGAAGCTTCAGGTTTTGAGTTTTCTCCCTGTTGAGGATTATCATGCTGAGGGCGGGGGTGGGGTTTATGGTGACATTGTGTGCCAGCCTCTCCAACCGGCTTCCATGTGGTTTTCTTCAGCCAGCCTTTGGGGTTTTTTAAGAGAAATTTTTCCTTCTGTAGCTGCAGACCCACTGTGCCCATAGGAAGAGGTGAGTTCAGGATCTTCCTATAACAACATCTTGAATTCTCCCCTTATTATATATTTTTTCAAATTGCACACTA
This sequence comes from Leucopleurus acutus, assembly GCF_964270905.1. Lineage (NCBI taxonomy): Eukaryota > Metazoa > Chordata > Mammalia > Artiodactyla > Delphinidae > Leucopleurus > Leucopleurus acutus. The sequence continues at coordinate 92,025,534 of NC_139142.1, forward strand.
ACCATCTTTTCCCAGAAATTGCTTTATATTTAATATTTTACTCCATATTCTGGGCAGCTACAAAGTACCAAGGAAAGGGACACTTGCAAACATGGGCACCTGGAAATGAATGAGCTTAATTCCTTACATCTAAGGTCTTCAAGAGTTCATGACTTTTTGTAGAATTTCACAAATATGTTGTTCACAAACGGCCCTTTTTACATACAAGAAGTGAGGCTTACAACTGACTACAAAGCCTCAGAATGGGAGAGTAGAGTGAGCTCATAATGCGAAGATTTATATTTTGCAATAGATGGCTCTGGGCCAGAAAATGAGGCCTAGCAAATGGATCTAACAACAGCCCGGAGAAAATCTGGTCTCTTTAAAAATACTTCAAAAAAATTTTTTAAACAATACACTCTGCCATGCAAGCTCCTCTGGCTAGCCTTTCACTTCCCCATAGGCAGCCAGACTTTGTCCCCATCCAGGAAGTACCCTCCAAGGGTCTGAGTGTGCCAAGGATCTACCATTTTATAAATGATACCCTCCCTTCTCTCCCCTCAAGCACGTGGAGCTAAACCAAAGAAAACGGCTCACTTTCTCTCTCCATGGCTGTGGGGCTCCGTGTCTTCCTCTCCCATTGGCAGGGTGTTCTCTGGCCTGGAGTTCCTGTTCTGGGCTGTGCTGGACAGTGTCACCAACAGATGCTAGCTCTCTGCACTCCAACCCAGCTCCATGATTTTCTATGTATCACTGCATGGTTCTCTGCACTTTCAGAGGCTAATACAGTATTCCCTGGTGTGTGAACCACAGGTACTAGTTCTGAGGCATACTGATCAGTTCTACATGAAAAATAAATAAGTAAACGTGCAGTTCTACGAGTTTGGGAAATGCTGGGCTACAATGAAATTAAAGAGACTGTTTCTTGCAGGATGTCTCAGAGCCTTTAGAGAAATAATGTAGGGTGTGAATCTTTAAAAGGATAGTAATCAAGCTCTGATCAGAGGATCTTTTGGTGGAGGTGGGAGATCTGGAAGGGTTTTTGAGCCATGCAATACCTATTAAAACAACTGCATTCCTAGGACTCTTTCTATGATTCATGTCTTCTACTTAGAAGCTAAAAGCAACTAAAAGGCATCCACAGAGCAAAATACGTTATAAAGGCAGAGAAAAACACATACCTGGTCAAAAATCCCCATGGCTAAAACAGGCAGTGATGTGTAGACAATGTTAAAAAGGGTAATGAACCACTGGTCATAGACAGTCTGAAAAGAAATGAACACATCAGTGAGAAACATCTTCCATAGGTGTGAGAATATTCACTTTTAGGCTCTTGGACTGACTCTCTCAATTTCCTGAGTTGGACGGGAGTTTGGTGTTAGAGTCAGACAGACATGAGTTCTCCCCAGGCTCTGTCTCTTATCAGCTCCACTGCTTTAGTGGGGTACTAGATCTTTCTAAACTTCAATTTCTTCATCTCTAAAATGAAGCCATACTCTCACTTGCAGAGTTGCAGTGGAGGTGGATGAAAGGGTATCATACATGCAGAACACATAAAACAATGCTGGACACACACAAGGCCCTGGCCCCTGTGGTGGCTTATTTCATTCTTTAGGTTTTTAATGGCTTATAATAAGTCCAATTACCTGATCTAAGCGATAAGCAAGGATCTGCTAACATCTTCGGAGGGAGATACGGAAATGAACCTGTCAGCCCCACCCTCTGTTCAAATGGAGAGCTTTTTCTTGGGAGTGGTTTAAAGCAAGGTGGACCTGGAACTAGCTGCTCGCTACAGTGGGTATAAATAAGTAAGACAATAAAAATATCCCCTCACACCTATAGAGAGCACTTCCCTGCATGAGCCTCACTAAAAGTCAGTGAGGCATGTGAAGCTCCACAGGTGGTTTTATTCAATACTGAATAAACCAGACACTATGAAAAAATGGTGATTATTGTATTCTGAGCAAGGTTAGCCCCATGGTAAGAAGTAAAGAGCATGGACATTCCCACTGTCAGTCATCTCAAAGAGAGTTCATTCTTAGGGCAAAAAAAAAAAAAAAAAAAAAAAAAAGAGAGAACAGAAAAGAGGAGTGGGGTAGATGAGGGAAGGAAGGAAATTAAATTTTACTCTGTGTATCTCAGAGAGTTGAGGCCCGGAATCGACATAGGAAAGACCTGCTTAATGTCATTCCCTTTGAGGGTAGGCTGAACGACAAGGCAGGAAAGTTGAATTCAACCACCAATAAACAGCTGAGACAGGATTTAGGCAAAGCGGCAACATTAGTAACTACCATCAAGAGGCCTACGCCTGTGACTCAGAATAACCATTCTAGTAACCAGTTTTTAAGTTCTCTGAACGGTAATTAATTCCCTGTTGTTATTCTTTGAGGCCTGCTAAACTCTGTTCTTTGAGTCTGACTCTGCTGTGAGGATTTGAAAGGGGGGCCTATGTCCGGAGATGTGCTAAGTGTTTAACAACTAGCTCTTCAAAAGAAAGAAAAAGCCCTGATTTGTAGCCTTGACCAATTTCCATGGTGTAAATATTTCCCCATGACTGTTCAAGCAGTCATATCACTGAGTTGAGGAGCGAGGTGCCACAGCACGCCATTGTATATAGTATTTCCACCACACAGATCCAACAGATAGAAATAACCTCAAGAGCATCATCAGCAAAATACGGTAAAAGCTAATTTAAAAGGGATGAGTCTTGAGTATTCATGAACTTCGTGTTTCATATAATTTATTTAACTCGTAAGTTTATATAATTTAATTTTTAATAACAGCTGTGTTTAACCACTGGCTCACATAAATCCTAAGAATTTAACAATCAGTTCCTAGGAACCAATATGGGCCAGCTCTAGCATACCACAGCCTATGTTTATGCTTGGAGCAAAGTAGTACAGACAGCAGCAGTGACCCAGAGGATCTCAGACTCAATGTGGCAAGAGAGAACCTACAGAAGGGCAGGTCAATAGCCTGGAGTATCAGGCAACCATGAGAACAGACCAGAAAAGCTTGTCAGCACTCCCTGGAAACCCCAGGATATTTTAGCAGAGGTATCTGAAACAAGCCTGGGTTTATGGTATGCATATAAGATAGGGGCATGTGCCATCAGTCACAATTGATTCATACCAAACTCCCCACTGAAGATAACAAAAAAAGCTAAGGAAAAGAAGGATCTTCATCAAAGCTTCAATGAACTAACTAGTGGGGAATACCTGTCAAGATAAAGGCGAGGATAAGAATCCAAAACCACTTCAAGGCGCAGGATGATGTTTTCTTTCTCCAGAGAGTGTGTTTATCTCCTTCTATCAGCTGCTGAGGTTCGGACGAAGGCCTGATGTTTTCTGCACCACCCAGCTGTCCTGCCTGTGACCCTATTGCCAGGAGGCTGCCCTTGGGTCCCAGTCCAGAGAGGGAAGTATTTCAACAGGATCTCTACCCTTGACAGGCATTGAACCTTATCCCTCTAGTCTCAGGAAACGATTAAAAGAGAGGATCCTGAGCTTCACAGTTGCCTCCTGTAGATCATCAACATCCTCAGGGCACATGGCTCAGAGCAGTGCAAACCTCCAGGGTCCCAGCCCAGGGCAGAGTGTTAACAGAGTCCCAGACACCAACTCCTATCTTCTGGACTCCGGTTTGCTCAGCCTCTCTCTCTTCCTTCGGATGAGCAAAGGTGTCCAACAAATCTATTCTTAGAGATATATGTTCAGAATGTCTGCCTTCGTGTACGAGGAGACATATGAAAATGCTCATACCAGAACTGGTTATAACAGTCCCAAACCAGAAACATCCATCAGGAGTGGAATGTAGAAAGACACTGTAGTATATTGATATCATAGAATTCTACAGAATAATGAAAAGCAAGGAACTACAGCTATATCCAAAACCACAAATGAATCAAAAAATATATACAATGTTGAGCAAAAGAAGCCAGACAAAAACGTATGATTCCATTTCAATAAAGTTTAAAAATGTGCCAATCTATTCTATGTTGTTTAGAGATTTATACTCATAGGATAAAATTATAAAACAAAGTGATTATAAAATATCAGGGCAATGATTAACTCCAGAGAGTTGGAAAATGAGGTGTGACTGAGAAAAGGCAAGGGAGCTTCTGTGGTTTGGCAACGTTCTGGTTCTTGCCCTGGATCGTGGTGACGTGAGTGTTCATTTTACAATTTGTTAAGCTGACATTTATGTATTACGTACTTTTTTGGTAGATTTGTTATATTTTACAGTAAAAAAGGAAACACATGACCTTATTTTTTAGTCATAGCCTGGTGAGACTTTGGGCACTGGGAGGATTTTTAAAATCCTGATGACCATGCCACATCCAGGCCAATTAAATCAGTATCTTTGGAGGTGGGATGATCCAAGCATCGGTAATTGAAAAAATTTCCCAGGTGATTCCACTGTGAAGCCAAGACTGAGAATTTCACTTACCGCCATCCAAAAAAAAAAAAAAAAAAAAGCACTAGCTGACACAAATCCTCAAGCAGTAGCTGATGGTGTCTTCTGACTTTCATTTCATTTTCTGATTGCAGTATGGAAAATATAAGAGGGGGAAAGCAATTAAATTGGAGTCTTATAGCATCAGGCAGAACCTGGTACTGTCAGATCTCTTCTTCTTCCTCCACCTCATCTACCATCAAACTTCTACTCACTGAGAAGAGATGATTTTAGGTACAAGGAAGAAAGAAAGAATCTGGAAAATTACTACAAGCTAAACTACGAGTAACTGATTAAACCTGCAATTATTTGACGGTAGCATTTGTAAGCTGGCATTCAGATGTGAAGCCTCATTTCACAACTGGAGCAAGAGAGGACAGGAAGGAAAATCAGTGAGAATGAAGTTTAAATGAGTTTTTGCAACTTCTTGCGGGAGTTTTTGCTGCCACACAGAATCACAACAACAAAAAGAAAACTAGCTGATATGTACTGAACACCATATGTACCAGGCACTATTTTAACATATATTGACTCATTAAATACATATACTGACTCATTAAGTAATCACAACAATCCTGTGAGGTTGGTGCTATCAACAGCCTCCAGTTTACAGATGGAGAAACTAGTTTGAGACCCATTATGTTAGGAGACTGCCCAACGTCACACTGAACACAAAGATTTTTAAGGTGGGGTATGGAACTTTTAAGGGATCCACAATGGCAAAACTATTTTCAGAATGATGCTAAGAAGCTGATTATTTGCCCTATTCACTCTCATTCTTGCATAAGTATATATGACTTGTGATATCACAACGAACTGAATGCAGAAGCAGATATGAGAACCCAGCTGCTTCCTATTATGCTAAATAATAAGAACTTAAGTATAAAAATTGACTCTTCTCACAGCTTATTTTTTGGAGAGTACAGTATTTTTTTTCATTAAAATATGTCATTTAGGTAAACATATCATGGGTTCATTATTTTTTAATAAATTAATAAAAGTTTAAATTTTGTCTCCATTTTAATTTCTGATATGATAAATATTGATAGATAGAGTCCTGAGATCACAGAGTTTGAGAACTGCTGGTCTAGCAAGTGTCAGGACCAAGTTCCAGCCCTGGTACTCAGCATTCACAGCACTGACCATGGCATGAAACCACCTCTCAATCAGTGGTATCATTTGGCAAGTTTCTTTAAAAGCTTCTTTGCTCACATCATTTTATACAGTTGAGAGTGTGCAATAAGTACAGTTTTGTATGCTGTTTTTTGTCATTTGAAATGGTAACATTAGCATTTACCCAAGTTAAAAACCTTCCAATGGCTTCCATTTTACTTGGAATGAAATCCGGGCTCTGCGCCATGACGTAAAGCTCTTCCTGAGCTATGCTTGTCTGCCTCTTCAACTTTGCTTCACTGTACTCTCGCCCTCACTCACGGAGCTTCAGTTTCACTGATTGTCTTTCTCTAACTTACCAGGCTCATTCCTACATCAAGGGACAACTGCACTTGCCACGCCCTCTGCCTGGAATACTTTAACCCCGGGGTATTCAAATGAAAGTTTCCGTCTAAACACTCAGGTCACAGTTCCAGTGTTACCTTCTCAATGAGAACTTCTACATTACCCAGTTCTTTCTTAATAACAATTCTGAAATCAGCTCACTAATTTACTTCTTTATTATCTGTCTTCATCCCACTAGAATATAATCTCCATGAAACAGAGGCTTAACGCACAACACTAACTCCTGTGCCTAGAGCATCATCTAGCCAACGGTAGGTGCTCTATAAATATTTGATGAATTATTTTACAACTTTTTATAAATGTTAGACATTTAACTTGCTACTAGACCCTCCGCTGAGGATGTGACACAGGCTTCTCAAACTCAGTGTGCCCAGGCCTGGACTCATTCTCACAGTTCCTTAACCAGGCTCCCTTCTTGTGCTCCCTATATCAGTTTCTGACACCACCACCTCCATCCCAGGGCCCAAGTCAGAAATATGATCTCTCTCCCTCTCTCCAACACCCGACATCAAATTAATCCCAGATCCCACTGATTTAACCATGCCAGATCGCTTGTGCTGCAGCCCAAACCACTCTTCACTTCTGTGACTTTCCTCCTATTGTCCCCCCTCCACCCCATGGCCATCCTTTCCCTCCTCACCTGCTTCGCTCTGATTGATCCTTGAAGGGTCAGCCCAGAGACAGATCTTTTAGGAAGACTTTCTGAGCCCTGCCCACTTCCATCCTCCAGGGCTGGGTTCCAGGCCACTCCTTTGTAGTCCCATGACACTCCACACCTCACCGCTTCGTAGCTGTTGACTCACGATTATTTATAGGCTGGTTCCCAGGCCCTCCCCAAGGGGGAAACCAAGCAGGACCCTGTGGGGCTCCTGGGCATGGAAGCCTTTCCTTGTCCCCCATTTCTTGTTTGTAGGAAACAGACTCCAGCCTCCATGACCTTCCCTGAGTTCCAAAGGGAAGATTCGAAGAGTTGCTAATCAGGGAAGGGAGGGGATGCCGAGAAAAGGCAGGAGCAGCGAAGAAACAATAGTGCAGCCTTGGGGCAGGGTCCTGGTTCCACCTCCAGGGATACACAGAACAATCTCTTTGAGCTCTTTACAGAACTAAAAGCCCCAACAAATGGAAGATGTCAGCATTCTTCATTCCAGAGAGGATGACAGTTTGATAACCTTGAGAAGCTCATCAGACCACCTGAGACCAGATTACAGGAGTGCAGGCCCTGAACACACCCTAATCTTATCAGCAACCCTACCCTTGAACCATTGCTATAAAACTCCTCACCAAATCCTCCTGGGTTGGGACACACAGTTTTTGAGGGCAGGAGCCTGCTGTGTCCCCCTTTGCCTGGCAAAGCAATAAAGCTCTTCTTTTCCACTTCACCCAAAACTGTCTCCAAGATTCAATTCAGCACTGGTACACAGAGGCCAAGTTTTTGGCATCACTGAGAGCAGGTCATACAATTTATTCATCTGTGGGAGCTCAGGAACCTAACTCAATGCCTGGCAGATGGTAAGTATTCAACAGAAGGAAGCTGGTATCTTAAGGGTAAAGGTACTGGAGTCAGAATTCTGATAGAACTGCGTGTCCCTGAGCAAAATACTCAATCTCTCTCAGTCTTAGGTTCCTTGGCTATAAAATGGGGATTTGAGGGGGGCTGTGAGTATTCAATGAAATGTGTAGATGCCAGTACAGCAGCACCTGACAAACAGATAGTGAATACATTTATTATGCAAGGAAAGGAGGGAGGGAGGGGCCTGCAGGGATTCAAGCTTCAAGCGATATGTTTAATGGTATATAAAAAGGTATATTTTCCCACAAATTATACTTTTCTATGAAAATACAATTCTTTATTGCTACAACTAACCATAGATATTTCTATCCATAATAAACTACTATATTAATGAAATCAACAGAAAATTAGAGCACGATTTAAAGAAAACCAAATACCTTGACATAATTATCATTTTCCTCGTGAATACTTAATTGTATCAATCACTGTTCACTCTTACTCTAGTTTTGCCTCAAATGTGTTAAACTGAGTCATTCACTTTTAAAAGACACCTTTCCCAGTTATGTGTATTGATTTAGCACAGCTTAGGTAGGGTCTTCCATAAAAAATCAAATCACAAGCAGTATTTCTTCTACAACAGGCTTCTTCCTCTCCTTGCAAGAGATCTCCAACTACTCAAATAGTTATCCTAGTAAATGCTCCACTTCCCCTTTAAGTCCTTAGCTACACTCAGAAAAGTTCACAGACACCCTCTGGTGACTAAGACCAAAAGAGAGGGGCATACTCATGACCCACATGGACCCCCATCCCTGTTTCTCCCCTTCTACGCATGCTCAAGCCCTCTACTATTTCCACTATCCCCCCACAAACACTCTCTCCCTCCCTCCCTTCCCCTCACATGTGGGTTCATCAGATGCCCCAAAGATATGGGCGGGGTGAAGGAAGGAGGGGGAATGATTCCTCTGTAGCCTATCCCGTGGGAAGCATTCTGGCCGGAGACTAGACCAGACCAGTGCTGACATTCTGATTTCGGGTGACTCAAATTGTTTATATAAACAGGAGTCCTGAACAAAAATATTTGTCCTGAGGCCCCCGTCCTCCTAGGGGCAGCCATACCACCTCTACTTCCAAATTTTCTGTTACCCATTTCCAATATTCTTAATAAGAGGGAAAAGCCGTGCTCCTGTGCCATGCCACTAGTATGTTTGGAAGGCTAAAACTGTCTCTTCACAGATCAGAAAAAGGACAGTGGAATGTTCATTTTTCCAACTTCACTGTTTTCCTATTTAAGGAAAGCTCCTCCTGGCTCCCTTCTCTGTGGGAGCAATTTATCAACCTTATCAACCATTTTATACATAGAGTAAAAATACTCCAGCTATAAATTATAATCTAACAGCTTGGGGAACACAAAATCTATGATTTATAGAATACCACATTTAAATAAACCTTAATAAGGATCTTAAACAGTTACAAAGGTCTTTCTCTTCTGAGACTATTGGCTTAGCTCCTTGTTCAAATGACAGGATGAACTACCTCTCTGGAGACATGTATTCCCCCCTTTTGCTCTGTGTTGCAGAGGAAAACTATATAATGATATTTTTCTTTATGGCCTTAAAAAATTTGTCATTTAAAGAAAACACACTGTGGAATAAATATGAGGTGCTTAGCCTCAGCACATCTGTTACTGATTTGTGTAATTAGCAGAAACCCACCAGCAGGATCCAGGAGGAATGGCCCAGACCTGAGCACCCGCCCCTCCCCCGGTTTTCCACAGAGCACATCTGGAAGGGGAGGGGAGGGGAACCGCCAGCCTGGTTGACGTGGGCTCACAGGTAACCAAATCCATGAAGTCATCCAAGCCTTGAGGTTAGTCACACTCTTTCACGTCACTTTCCAAACTTTTCATTGTGAGTTTTCTTATACTGTTTGACAGAACTAATGTTTTTCTGGCCTTGACAAGATAATTGTTTCCATATCACAGCAGAATTAAAAAAAAAAAAAAAAAGAGTACACAGCTCTGTATCTCACTGACAATGATAAATTGTCATCAGATAATATCAGAAGTACACAGTGCCAGTAGTTGCAGTTTCAAATGTGAATTTCCTAAATAGGGCTTCAACCAATGGTTTCTTTTTTTGTTGTGGGTTTTTTTTTGGTGGGGGAGGCAGGTGGTTGAGGGGTTCTTATGGCTCTATCTCTGGTGGGGGATAGTTTATTAAAAGTCCTGAGGGCATAAGGTACTTTTAAAATAAGTTACACGTATAAACTGCACACAAATCCACAGTGGATTCCACGAAAATCATGCAGGCTTTGATAACAGACTGAGATAAAGCATGTCCTTAGAAAAGGTCCATGATTCAGTTTAAAGACTTCTCTGACCTTTATCCAAACCCCTCTGGTCCAGAAATCTGGTTGGAAATCTCATCAGGGCAGATTATATTTAAATGGTCTTTTAGTGGCAGTTTGGTTGGAGTGTTTGCTGGCAGAAGGTGGCCTCCAGCTTCCAGATGATTCCAGGAGGAAGTTGCCACCTTTCTAAGGATCTAAGCTGTGGGAGATACTCCCTACAGCATAAGCTCTCTCTCAGTAAGAGAGTTCATTTTCTCCCCCAAAGTCCTAGTGTACTGACTGTTTCTGGACGTTTCTCCTTTAGATTCCAAATAAAGCAAACATTTGCCTGATTTGGGGTTAGGAGAATACAGTATTTTTTTTTTTTTTAAGATATCGCCATTCTCTCAAGTCTATAACAATTCCAGTGGCCATTTATCAAGCGGAGCAGAAGGGGCACTGGAAAAAAGTCAGAAGGCATGATGAGCTCTAGCGTCGGCCTTGTCTACCACCGATCCTCAGCTCTTGGGGGACTCAGGTTCCTCCTCTATCAAATGAGCGGCTAGACTCAGTATCTCTGACATTCCCTGCCAGAGCAAAGATTTTAGATTTCCACAAGACATACACTTTCTGTTCTGTGTCCCAGCTGCTTCTCCCAGGAAAGCCTACCCAGCAAAGCGAACAAAAGCAGTCTGGTCCCTCCCAGGCAGATTCTTTCTCCATGTGTCCTAAAGCAATCACAACAAAGGTGAGGCGCTGAAGCCAAGCAGAGGAAAGTCCATAAACCGAGCACAGCCCAGCCTGCACCACACCATCATCCATCTGAGATGTCCTAAGTGCCACCGTCTCACGAGCAGTGAATCGCCCCACCCACCGGCCCCGTGGAGCCTAGCACGCCACAGCCGGATGGGCTTGCACACCTGCCTCAGCCCACCTACCAGGATGGGGCAGTGCCTGGAATCTACCGGAGCTATCATCAGAGAATAAGAGACTGGAAAAACTTCACCAGGCCCCAAGACACAGGCCAAAGGGAGTAAAGAAATAGCACGTGTCACTTCGTTCAGTAATTAAATTGGTGTTTTAAAAGTCAACAATGTGTCTGTGAAAGAACAATCTATTTACGTTTGGTCAGGTGTTTTGGGCTGCAGAGTAGATTACTTCAAAGCAATCTGTTGAGAGATGCAGGGAAGAAATACTTAGGTGCTTATGAATCATGCTGAGATTGGACAGGGCTGGTCCCGAGATACGGCCCGTCCATGACAAATTTAATTTTAGAAAAGTCTTGGTGGAAAAATAAGCGAAAGGTGACTACAGAGTTATTCAACATCAGTTTCACATTTATGAAAATAAAATCGTTCCCAGACTGTTAAGTTCCCTGAGGGCAGGAACTGCATCCCTCTGGTTCATTCTTGTGTCACTGGAGGCCTGCAGAGCCCTTGGCCCCAAACTGGTACTCAGTTTATTCTTTTGAAATGAATGAGCGTTCAGAGACTATAGGCTCTGTGCTGGAGGATGTGAGTGAGTCTCACTCCTATGGGGATTAGACAGAGAAGTGACTGCAGATCAGGTCTGCCAAGCAAGGGCCTCTGAACACATGCCTGCTGTTACTGAATCTGCCGGGTCCTGGAGCTTTTATTACTACTGGCTCCATTTCACCGTGGAGCTTTCAATTCCACTGAAGCAATGTAGGAGAAGGATGGCAGCGGTGGGAAGACCTCAGACGGCCAACTTTCATTAACAGACTGGAAGTAAGCAGCTTTCTAATGGGCTCTAGGAGCTAAGAAAGGCTTGTCGCCCAACATGTGGCTTTGGAGGCCCAAGCCAGCTAAATGATTTCAATGGGGGAAAAAGTGTCACTGCAAAAATGTCCCCTATTCAAAAATTCTCATTCTCTGTAGAGTAGCATTTCTCCCAAATATGTTGTTTTCTTTTCACTTGCCTCATATTTACAGCATATTGTCCTCAGAAAAACAGGGCTAAGAAGAAAAGCCAAGAGATTTTTCAGTTAAACCTGTCGTTAATCAGGAGCTTCTAGTGAAAAACAGGGAATGGAAAAGAGACAATGATCCTGACCAATCTCAATTCCATATCCGAGTTGCTGTCACAGCCAGTTCTCAGTATTACTAACACACCAGCCCGCTCACATGGGGGTGGGGTGGGGGGAGACCAGCGTTTCCATCTTTACAGTGGTATAACATCTGTTCTAGAAGATACTTCTTGCTGTATGCAATAAGTAATGCCATGCAGTTTTTTAAAGGTATTTCTGAATGAGTTGGTTTTAAATGGAATTTTAGAAATTAAAAAGAGATTAAATTCAGCTAACTGCAGGTCAGTTGGAAAGTGTTCAGGTATGACAGGAGGCTTTCCCTCCTTTTACTCTAGTCTCGCACCTTTACACAAACTAGCCCCTGCATCCCTGCAGGTAGCTACACCTGCAGGCCTCCAGACCTCCGCTTAATTTTGAAAATGTTCATATACTCACTTGAGATTAATTGAGCCCCTGAAGTCACACCAGATGCTCACACATGCCTTCTTTTTCCCATGCTCTCATATTAAGTTCAAATACAGTACTTCTATCAGACATATTTGTGCATATCTTTATTTCCCAATGAGAAAATGAGTTCCAGGTGGGTAGGAACTTGGCCTATTCATCATTTTGTTTTCTCTTCCCAAGACAGTAAACAAGCATTCCTACTAGCAATACAATGTTGTGTGACTCACGGCTATAAGCAAGGGATGAACTATGTAATGTTTATAAAATCAGAATAAACTGTAATAAATTCATATTTCAGAATGCCATTAAGAAAAATAACACTTTTGAAGAATGTAAAACAAGAGGGATTTCTCAAAATGTGACTTTTTAATAAGAAAAAAGCAAAGAGTATGTTCTCAGATATATAAAAGTCAATATATATTCACATAAAATTATCTTTATAATAAGGAAAAAACTTTGAGGATAGTGAAAAAGATTTTACAGAAGTTTAAATGAAAACCTCCCCCCCACCCCCCCACCCCCGATTCCTTTAGCATATAAAACAGGACTAATTTATCCCTGGACTAGATTTAATTAAGAAAATGGAAGTTTTTGAAAGAGAGGAACATAAATAGCCTATTCTTCTGGGAATAATATTCTTAGCATCATTTTGTCCTTTGTACATTTTACTGCCTCAAAACACTGAAACTAGGATAAATAGTTTTGAAACTGTCAGAGCCATCTATTCCAGAATTGCCCTAAGTGGGTTCTATGTGGTACTGTAGAGTTCTGTAGGACTTTATGCATGTTGCTTGGGGAAAACAAGGTTCCATGTCACATGAGTTTCAGTAATAATACCAAATATCATTGACCCTGAGACACTATTTCTTCTAAGAGACACCATTATTGATGCCAAGATTAGACCAAATGGAGAATCTATCATTCTCATAACGCTAGGGCAGCAACAGGCTGAATCTTTAGTGTGAGAGTAAAGGAGAAACAAATCTTTATGCAGAAAGGGACTGCAAGAAAACTTGCCTGTGTCAACCTTGGAACTAGCTAAAGGGAGAGACAAAAAAATTTCTCCTGAAAACTTGACTCTCAAATGGTATTCACCAGAGTTTACAGTTCAAATTCAAAAAAATCCTGGAACAGAGAGAAAGATCTCAGGTAGGCAGTATCCCCAGGGAACTGGCAGATGACACACAAATGCTCTCTGGAAAAAAAGAGACTTCAGGAGTGATGTCATCAAGATGGCAGCATAGGTCATTCCCAGCTTCAGTCTCCCTCACAAGAAGACTACCTAACAACTATCCACAGACAAGACACCACTGTGAAAATCCCAGAACTGGGGGCTGAAGCTGAAGTGCCCTGTTGGATCACAGAGACTGAGAAGCATCACATTAGAAGGGAAGGAGGAGCAGCTATACCCTGACTGTGTCACCCCTCCCCCAGGCCGGTACAGCACTGCACCAAAAGGGCCCCTCTGGGCCTATGGTTTCTCCACTGGGAGAAGGAGAACCCAAAGTGGATCAGATAGAGACAGATAAGTGGGGGACAGGGCTTACAGCAATCAGCACTCAGCAGCACTGAAGCAGAGATGCCAGCCAGGGGCTCTGCCCATCTGCAGAGCTGAGCCAGTAGCCCCTTCTGGCCAGGGACTTTGTTTGGTCCAGGCAGCTCTGCCTGATATGGGTAACCAGTCAACAAGCTATATTTGCTGTGGAGACTGTTCTGTGGCCCCACCTAGGCAGAGAAGAAAATTCACAATCTGCTGAGTATAGCCCCCCAGTCCTACCCAACCGGGAAGCCTGGCCACTGAACCCAGGTAGCCAGGGAGCCCTCCATGCTACAGCCCTGCTTATACAGAGCCCCAGGCCAGAAGGCCTACCCAACTCTGAAGTATAGCCTCTGGTCTCATATGACCAGGGAGTCAGAACAGCGACCCTGGGTAGCCTCAAAGCCCAGCGTATGGTACCACCCAGTCGAGAAACCCAGTCTACAGCCCCACCCTGAAGCAGAGTCCAGCATACAGAACTGCCCAATTGCTAAATGCTGCCTGTAGCCCAGCCCAATCAGGGAGCTCAGCCAGTGAGTCCACCCAATCATGGAGCATAGTCTGTGGGTCCCATCTGATGTGGAAGCCCAGACAGGGACCCAGTCCAACTTTGGGACACACCCTTTGGTCCCACCTCATCACAGAGCACAGCATGAGGTCCCATCCAACCTTAAAGCCCTGCCTATGGACCTGCATAAACAAAGAATGCAGCCGTGAGCACCATCTGGTCAGGAAGCACAGCCTGAAATGTCATCTACCGTGAGCGAACACAGAGCCCAGCCAGCAGCAGCCCCCTGACCTCAGAGCATAGGCAGTGACTTCACCCAGCTAGAGACCCTGACAGCCAACCCCACTGCCCACAGATGCTGCCAGCTGACCCATCAAGTACCCCAAGCTGCAGGAGATCTATGCACCGTCTGACAAGGAATTCAGAATAATCCTCTTGAAGAATTTCAGTGAACTATAAGAATACACGGGCAACTAAAATTAAGAAAACAATGCATAAACAAAATGAGAAGTTCAACAAAGAAATAGAAATCATCAAAACGAACAAATAGAAATCTTACAACTGAAGAATACAATGAGAGAAGAAAGCAATAAGAGCATCAACAACAGACTCAACCAAGTAGAAGAAAGAATCAGTAAATCTAGAGCATAAGTCATGTTAAATTATCCAAACTCAAACAAATTGAAAGTAGAATGGTGATTTCCACAGGCTGGAGAGAGAGGGAAATGGGGAGCTGTTTTTCAATGAATATAGAATTCAGTTTTACAGGATGAAAAAATTCTGGAGATCTGTTGTACAACAACGTGAATGTACTTAATACTACTGAACTGTACACTTAAAAATGGTTAAGACAGTAAATTTTATGTTTATGTTTTTTACCACAATTAAAAATATTTTAAAATTATTTTTTAAAAACTGACATAGACCACAATTAAAAAACCTACTTCATACGCTTATTATAAGTATTGAGCTAATACAGTCAAAATATTTACACAATGCCTGGCACATAGTAAGTGCTCTCTAAGTGTTAGCTATACTTGCAATTTGCTTTTGTCCCTACCTGTTGGTGTCAACAATATCATGATTCCACCTAGCAGATGACAGCAAAACGTTTATGCCATTACATGGGCACTGTCACTGACTTGCTGCCTTTTCTTCTCCAACAGACCATAACAAATTACTACTTGCCACTCTCCTGACAAGCCTATCTACTTTTCTGGAAATAAAACCTTCAATTCTCCACAATGTGGACAGCTAATAAAATTTGTGAGATCACATTTTGCCATGTCCACAAAGAATGCACCTCTTAGACATCCCTTTCCGTACCTGAGATATAAGTTCCAGCAGGCATCACAGTCTGACACATACAAGGGGCTTAGTAAATATTCACTGAGTGAATGAAAGCCTTAAATAGTAGGATTCAGGGATCCTGTCCAGTAAGTAAGTATAAATCTAAGTCTTAATTTGATCATATCATCATAAAAATTAGGGCAAAATGGGTAGCAGTCCAAGATTTCTACTCAGTAGCCCAATTGGTCTTATGTGGTGACTCCTCCCCTCCTTACAGAGGATTATTGGCTTATTTAAATCAGCAAAGACCTAGGCAAAGCAAAATAAACCAGGGAAAATCCACTCTATGTCTTTCCTAGCATGAAGCTATATATAAGAAATGTATTACTTGTGGTCCAATTAGCCATCCTATGTTAATATTAACACCACTGAAAAAAGACATCTTTCTACTTTCTGGAATCAATGCCATAATCACACTAAGATCTTAAGACACTGAGCCCACAGTGCTGGTCAGGCTGCACACATTTACACAGACCAGATGCAAAGCCTGTAGAGATGGCCCTTGGTGCAGGTAGAGTAAGTGGCACCTGCAGGAGTGACTGGACGCATATTGGAAGGACTCTCCTTGCTGGATCTACCTCAAGCAAGCATAGGAAAGGACTCTAGAAACAACCAACAACATTGAAATGACCATACGCCTTCTATATGCCAGGTGCCGTTCAAGAATATAGGCTGTATGGATGACTCAGATGTGCTTCCTTTCCTTGAGAAGCTCAGGGTTAAGCTAGATAAAATCATAAGAGACTGGGTGAATTGGGAAAAGAAATCCTCTCCCCTGAAACAGATACCCATTTTTCTCCTGACCTTGTCTTAGTACAGGTAAGCCTCAGGGGCCATGGCTTTGGCAGGGTTGATAAGAAGATTCTAAGCCCTCTGGAACAATTCTTTTAGGGGGAAAAGCTGTTTGCTTAACTGGCCCCTCTGCCTCAGAAAAGATGAGTAGAGTCCAGAGTGGACAAAATGAAAAGTCATCAGATTGGATTTCACTCCAGGCTCTGGGTTCAAAAAGGATACCTTCAGATTTTCTTCTACATTGGCCAGCCCTATGGTTTCAAAGTATGGTACCCCACCTGCAACATTAGCATCTACAGGGAACTTGTTAAAAATGCAAATTTGGGAGCTCTACCTCAGACCTACTGAATCAGAGAGTCAGGTGGGGCCCAGGGAGCTGTGCTTCAGAAGCCTTTCAGGTGATTCCCATGCACATTAAAGCTTGAGAACCACTGGTCCAGCTCAACTCACTAGCATCAGGAAGAACACAGAGGCCCATATAGGACTGACAATGGATTCAAGTGAAGATTGTGCGATTAACTAGTTTTCAGTGTAAATAATAAAATAATAATAATAAATAATAAAACAAAGAAGAACTCAGAAAAGACACATGCTCAATTAAATCAAACATTTAAGAAACCTAATTACAGCCAGGTGGTGTGTCTTATAGCTGAGTTTATATCAGATCCTCATGTATTTGGAGCAATCATTGTCCTCCCTTGCTGTTCTCTTTTAAACTGAAAATACTGTTGAGAAGATTAAAAATCTAGTTGCTTAACATTTGACTCTGACCAGTTTTATCAGATCCCGAAAGCAGAGCAGAAAATCACCTAAATGTAGAGATTAGAAGTCACTGAACATTCATTTCAACTTCACAGTTTTAACAAAGACAACTTTGGCAGTAAATTTGCCTATCCAAGCCTGGTGTGTCTGTCTGCCCATTCAAACCACTAACTACTCCTCTGCGTCCTAAGAGCTCTAAATAAGGGTTAAGGCATCTCTTCTGTGTTTTGTGATCTTTCAAAAGCCCCAAACTTTTATAATATGAAAACTGGATCTCTCAAAAACACCACTTAGCAAATAGCCTTGCTGCATTCTCATGTGGAGAAAAAGCCAACAGTCTAGGAGGGCACAGGCCACATTCCCATGCTTGTCTTTGTCAGACTAAGGTGGAACCCTGAGCAGGTAAATATCCCCACTCCAGTGCCTTCTCTGAAGCGGCGCTAAGAAAACTTTTATTTCTGAGAAACTAAAATCAAGACTTTGCTTTACTTCAACTGTCTAGATATTACCAAAAATATCAATAGAATTTGCTTTTAGTTTGGGGAATGTTATTCTTAAAAGAGAAAATTAGAAATGGGTATGGATGTGCCTTTAGGAAATCTCAACTTCTCAGAAAAAGGGGAAAATGTACAAAACCAATTTTCATTACAAAAAAGATTTGCTAATCTCCCTTGGAACATTTAAGATAACATAAAATGCTAAGATTTAATTCATACTCAATTTTTCTGGAATAAAATAATTGAAAAAATTAGCTCCACGTATATCATTGAAACCAGTTAACTAAAACAAGAGGAAGGAGGAGTTGAGGAAGATGGCGGAAGAGTAAAACGCGGAGATCACCTTCCTCCCCACAGATACATCAGAAATATATCTACACGTGGAACAACTCCTACAGAACACCCACTGAACGCTGGCAGAAGACCTCAGACCTCCCCACGTACCTGGTAGGGCAAAAGAAAAGAGAATAAACAGAGACAAAGAATAGGGACAGGCCCTGCACCAGTGGGAGGGAGCTGTGAAGGAGGAAAGGATTCCACATACTAGGAAGCCCCTTCGCGGGTGGAGACTGCGGGTGGCGGAGGGGGGAAGCTTCAGGGCCACGGAGGAGAGCGCAGAAACAGGGGTGCGGAGGGCAAAGCGGAGACATTACCGCACGGAGGATCAGGGCCGACCGGCACTCACCAGCGCGAGAGGCTTGTCTGCTCACCCGCTGGGGCGGGCGGGGCTGCGAGCTGAGGCTCTGGCTTTGGTCGGAGCGCAGGGAGAGGACTGGGGTTGGCGGCTTGAACATAGCCTGAAGAGGTTAGTGCACCACGCTGCTAGCCGGGAGGGAGTCAGGGGAAAAGTCTGGACCTGCCGAAGAGGCAAGAGACTTTTTCTTTCCTCTTTGTTTCCTGGTGCGCGAGGAGAGGGGATTAAGAGCGCTGCTTAAAGGAGCTCCAGAGACGAGCGTGAGCCGCGGCTAAAAGCGCAAACCCCAGAGACGGGCATGAGACACTAAGGCTGCTGCTGCCGCCACCAAGAAGCCTGCGTGCGAGCACAGGTCACTATCCACACCTCCCTGCCGGGGAGCCTGTGCAGCCCGCCACTGCCAGGTTCCCGGGAGCCAGAGACAACTTCCCCGGGAGAACGCACAGCGCGCCTCAGGCTGCTGCAACGTCACGCTGGCCTCTGCCGCCGCAGGCCCGCCCCGCACGCAGTGCCCCTCCCTCTCCCCCGCCTGAGTGAGCCAGAGCCCACGAATCAACGGCTCCTTTAACCCTGTCCTGTCTGAGCGAAAAACAGACGCCCTCCGGCGACCTACACGCAGAGGAGGGACCAAATCCAAAGCTGAAACCCGGGAGGTGTGCGAACAAAGAAGAGAAAGGGAAATCTCTCCCATCAGCCTCAGAAGCAATGGATTAAATCTCCACAATCAACTTGATGTACCCTGCATCTGTGGAATACCTAAATAGACAACGAATCATCCCAAATTGAGGAGGTGGACTTTGGGAGCAAGATAGATTATTTTTTCCCCTTTTCCTCTTTTTGTGAGTGAGTATGTGTATGCTTCAGTGTGAGATTTTGTCTGTATAGCTTTGCTTTCACCATTTGTCCTAGGGTTCTGTCTGTCCGTTTTTTCTGTTTTTACTTAAAAATTTTTTTTTCTTCATAATTATTTTTTATTTTCATAACTTTATTTTATTTTATCTTATTTTACTTTATCCTCTTCCTTCCTTCCTCCCTTCCTTCCTTCCTCCCTCTCTTTCTTTCTTTCTTTCTTTCTTTCTTTCTTTTCTTTCTTTCCTTCTTTCTTTCTACATTTTCTCCCTTTTATTCTGAGCTGTGTGGATGAAAGGCTCTTGGTGCTCCAGCCAAGAGTCAGTGCTGTGCCTCTGAGGTGGGAGAGCCAACTTCAGGACACTAGTCCACAAGAGACCTCCAAGCTCCACATAATATCAAACGGTGAAAATCTCCCAGAGATCTCCATCTCAACACCAACAGCCAGCTTCACTCAACGACCAGCAAGCTACAGTGCTGGACACCCTATGTCAAACAACTAGCAAGACAGGAACACAACCCCACCCATTAGCAGAGAGGCTGCCTAAAATCATAATAAGGCCACAGACACGCCAAAACACACCACCAGATGTGGACCTGCCCACCAGAAAGACAAGATCCAGCCTCATCCACCAGAACACAGGCACTAGTGCCCTCCACCAGGAAGCCTACACAACCCACTGAACCAACCTTAGCCACTGGGCACAGACACCAAAAAAACGGGAACTACGAACATGCAGCCTGCAAAAAGGAGACCCCAAACACAGTAAGATAAGCAAAATGAGAAGACAGAAAAACACACAGCAGATGAAGGAACAAGGGAAAAACCCACCAGAACTAACAAATGAAGAGGAAATAGGCAGTCTACCTGAAAAAGAATTCAGAATAATGATGATTCAGTAAAGATGATCAACAATCTTGGAAATAGAATAGAGAAAATGCAAGAAAATTTAACAAGGACCTAGAAGAACTAAAGATGAAACAAGCAATGATGAACAACACAACAAATGAAATTAAGAATACTCTAGAAGGGATCAATAGCAGAATAACTGAGGCAGAAGAACGGATAAGTGACCTGGAGGATAAAATAGCGGAAATAACTACTGCAGAGCAGAATAAAGAAAAAAGAATGAAAAGAACTGAGGACAGTCTCAGAGACCTCTGGGACAAGATTAAATGCACAAACATTCGAATTATAGGGGTCCCAGAAGAAGAAGAGAAAAAGAAAGGAACTGAGAAAATATTTGAACAGGTTATAGTTGAAAACTTCCATAGTGTGGGAAAGGAAATAGCTAATCAAGTCCAGGAAGCACAGAGAGTCCCATACAGGATAAATCCAAGGAGAAATATGCCAAGATACATATTAATCAAACTATCAAAAATTAAATACAAAGAAAATATATTAAAAGCAGCAAGGGAAAAACAACAAATAACACACAAGGGAATCCCCATAAGGTTAACAGCTGATCTTTCAGCATAAACTCTGCAAGGCAGAAGGGAGTGGCAGGACATATTTAAAGTAATGAAGGAGAAAAACCTACAACCAAGATTACGCTACCCAGCAAGGATCTCATTTAGGTTTGATGGAGAAATTAAAACCTTTACCGACAAGCAAAAGTTGAGAGAGTTCAGCACCACCAAACCAGCTTAACAACAAATGCTAAAGGATCTTCTCTAGGCAAGAAACAGAAAAGAAGGAAAAGAACTACAATAACGAATCCAAAACAATTAAGAAAATGGGAATAAGAACATATGTATCGATAATTACCTTAAATGTAAATGGATTAAATGCTCCCACCAAAAGACACAGACTGGCTGAATGGATATAAAAACAAGACCCATATATATGCTGTCTACAAGAGACCCACTTCAGACCTAGGGACACATACAGACTGAAATGAGGGGATGGAAAAAGATATTCCATGCAGATGGAAACCAAAAGAAAGCTAGAGTAGCAATTCTCATATCAGACAAAATAGACTTTAAAATAAAGACTATTACAAGAGAGAAAAAAGGACAGTACATAATGATCAAGGGATCCATCCAAGAGAAGATATAACAATTGTAAATATTTATGCACCCAATATAGGAGCACCTTAATACATAAGGCAAATACTAACAGCCATTAAATGGGAAATCGACAGTAACACATCATAGTAGGGGACTTTAACACCCCACTTTCACCAATGGACAGATCATCCAAAATGAAAATAAATAAGGAGACACAAGCTTTAAATGATACACTAAACAAGATGGACTTAATTGATATTTATAGGACATTCCATCCAAAAACAACAGAATACACATTCTTCTCAAGTGCTCATGGAACATTCTCAAGGATAGATCATATCTTGGGTCACAAATAAAGCCTTGGTAAACTTAAGAAAATTGAAATCGTATCAAGTATCTTTTCTGACCAGAATGTTATGAGACTAGATATCAATTACAGAAAAAGATCTGTAAAAAATACAAACACATGGAGGCTAAACAATACACTACTTAATAACGAAGTGACCACTGAAGAAATCAAAGAGGAAATCAAAAAATACCTAGAAACAAATGACAATGGAGACACGACGACCCAAAACCTATGGGATGCAGCAAAAGCAGTTTTAAGAGGGGAGTTTATAGCAGTACGATCCTACCTTATAAAACAGGAAACAACCTAACCTTGCACCTAAAGCAATTAGAGAAAGAAGAACAAAAGAACCCCAAAGTTAGCAGATGGAAAGAAATCATAAAGATCAGATCAGAAATAAATGAAAAAGAAATGAAGGAAACGATAGCAAAGATCAATAAAACTAAAAGCTGGTTCTTTGAGAAGATAAACAAAATTGATAAGCCATTAGCCAGACTCATCAAGAAAAAAAGGGAGAAGACTCAAATCAATAGAATTAGAAATGAAAAAGGAGAAGTAACAACTGACACTGCAGAAATACAAAAGATCATGAGAGATTACTACAAGCAACTCTATGCCAATAAAATGGACAACCTGGAAGAAATGGACAAATTCTTAGAAAAGAGCAATCTTCAGAGAATGAACCAGGAAAAAATAGAAAATATGAACATGCCAATCACAAGCACTGAAATTGAAACTGTGATTAAAAATTTTCCAAGAAACAAAAGCCTAGGACCAGATGGCTTCACAGGCGAATTCTATCAAACATTTAGAGAAGAGCTAACACCTATCCTTCTCAAACTCTTCCAAAATATAGCAGAAGGAGGAACACTCCCTAACTCATTCTACGAGGCCACCACCACCCTGATACCAAAACCAACAAAGATACTACAAAAAAAGAAAATTACAGACCAATATCACTGATGAATATAGATGCAAAAATCCTCAACGAAACACTAGCAAACAGAATCCAACAGCACATTAAAAGGATCATACACCATGGTCAAGTGGGGTTTATTCCAGGAATGCAAGGATTCTTCAATATACGCAAATCAATCAACGTGATACACCATATTAACAAATGAAAGAGAAAAACCATATGATCATCTCAATAGATGCAGAGAAAGCTTTCGACAAAATTCAACACCCATTTATGATAAAAACCCTGCAGAAAGTAGGCATAGAGGGAACTTTCCTCAACATAATAAAGGCCATATATTACAAACTCACAGCCAACTTCGTCCTCAATAGTGAAAAACTGAAACATTTCCACTAAGATCAGGAACAAGACAAGGTTGCCCACTCTCACCACTATTATTCAACATACTTTTGGAAGCTTTGGCCACAGCAATCAGAGAAGAAGAGGAAATAAAAGGAATCCAAATCGGAAAAGAAGAAGTAAAGCTGTCACTGTTTGCAGATGACATGATACTATACATAGAGAATCCTAAAGATGCTTCCAGAAAACTACTAGAGCTAATCAATGAATTTGGTAAATTTGCAGGATACAAAATTAATGCACAGAAATCTCTTGCATTCCTATACACTAATGATGAAAAATCTGAAAGTGAAATCAAGAAAACAGTCCCATTTACCACTGCAACAAAAAGATTAAAATATCTAGGAATAAACTCACCTAAGGAGACAAAAGACCTGTATGCAGAAAAGTATAAGACACTGATGAAAGAAATTAAAGATGATACAAATAGATGGAGAGATATACCATGTTCTTGGATTGGAAGAATCAACATTGTGAAAGTGACTCTACTACCCAAAGCAATCTACAGATTCAATGCAATCCCTATCAAACTACCACTGGCATTTTTCACAGAGCTAGAACAAAAAATTTCACAATTTGTATGGAAATACAAAAGACCCCGAATAGCCAAAGCAATTTGAGAACGAAAAATGGAGCGGAGGAATCAGGCTCCCTGACTTCAGACTATACTACATAGGTACAGTAATCAAGACAGTATGGTACTGGCACAAAAACAGAAATAAAGATAAATGGAACAGGATAGAAAGCCCAGAGATAAACCCACGCACATATGGTTACCTTATCTTTGATAAAGGAGGCAAGAATATACAGTGGAGAAAAGACAGCCTCTTCAATAAATGGTGCTGGGAAAACTGGACAGCTACATGTAAAAAAATGAAATTAGAACACTCCCTAACACCATACACAAAAATAAACTCAAAATGTATTAAAGACCTAAATGTAAGGCCAGACATTATCAAACTCTTAGAGGAAAACATAGGCAGAACACTGGATGACATAAATCACAGCAAGATCCTTTTTGACTCACCTCCTAGAGGAATGGAAATAAAAAGAAAAATAAACAAATGGGACCTAATGAAACTTAGAAGCTTTTGCACAGCAAAGGAAACCATAAACAAGACCAAAAGACAACCCTCAGAATGGGAGAAAATATTTGCAAATGAAGCAACTGACAAAGGATTAATCTCCAAAATTTACAAGCAGCTCATGCAGCTCAATATCAAAAAACCAAAAAACCTAATCCAAAATGGGCAGAAGACCTAAATAGACATTTCTCCAAGAAGATATACAGACTGCCAACAAACACATGAAAGAATGCTCAACATCATTAATCATTAGAGAAATGCAAATCAAAACTACAATGAGATATCATCTCACACCGGTCACAATGGCCATCATCAAAAAATCTAGAAACAATAAATGCTGGAGAGGGTGTGGAGGAAAGGGAACACTCTTGCAGTGCTGGTGGGAATGTGAATTGATACAGCCACTGTGGAGAACAGTATGGAAGTTCCTTAAAAAACTACAAATAGAACTACCATATGACCCAGGAATCCCACTAATGGGCATATACCCTGAGAAAACCATAATTCAAAAAGAGTCATGTACCATAATGTTCATTGCAGCTCTATTTACAATAGCCAGGACATGGAAGCAACCTAAGTGTCCATCATCGGATGAATGGATAAAGAAGATGTAGCACATATATACAATGGAATATTACTCAGCCATAAAAAGAAACGAAATTGAGATATTTGTAGTGAGGTGGATGGACCTAGAGTCTGTCATACAGAGTGAAGTAAGTCAGAAAGAGAAAAACAAATACCGTATGCTAACATACATATATATATGGAATCTAAGAAAATAAAAGAGTTCATGAAGAACCTAGGGGTAAGACGGGAATAAAGACACAGACCTACTAGAGAATGGTCTTGAGGATACGGGAAGGGGGAAGGGTAAGCTGTGACAAAGTGAGGGAGTGGCATGGACATATATACACTACCAAATGTAAAACAGATAGCTAGTGGGAAGCAGCCGCATAGCACAGGGAGATCAGCTAGGCGGTTTGTGACCACCTACAAGGGTGGGATAGGGAGGGTGGGAGGGAGGGAGACGGAAGAGGGAAGAGATGTGGGAACATATGTATATGTATAACTGATTCACTTTGTTATAAAGCAGAAACTAACACACCATTGTAAAGCAATTACACTCCAGTAAAGATGTTAAAAAAAAAAAGAGGAAGGAAGAACAATTGAAGAAATCTCTAATGATAGTTATAGTTACCATTTCATTCTCAAGGACAACCTTTTTCTTTTGTTGCTGTTGTTTAAAATATTGATGCCATTTTTTATTCATAAATATATTTAAATGCTATAAGTCTTACATTTCAAAGTTGATACCCAGCGTCAAAATTTTCCTGATATCCAAGATATGGGGTTAAGTAACCTTTAAAATGTCTAAAAGTCGATATAAAAATAGAATCCTAATTTACGAATTTGCTAATTTTTCTTCCTTGCTACCAACATAACCTATGGATCAATTTTTAGCTGATGAATTGCTGTCAAACAGCCTTGAGGTCAGGGTAGCAATTCCTTCCCCTGATTTAAACTATTTACATTCAGTGTGTTGGGTGAGTGATCATCTTTCCAACAGATATGCCTCAACTTTTCTTATTAGTGTTTCTCAGATTCTGAATTAAAACTCTACATCAAGCTTACCTGTAATCATACCCAAAATTTCAATAAAAACTTTAAAATGCACAGGAAGGAGTCATCATTAGTTACTATGTAAATAAGCAAAAAATAAAACTCTAGCTAAATATATATTCTTCTTGGGCTCAAAGCTCAAGTCAACTATCCATTACATAATTTGTCACACTGTCATTTATATTAGATATATAAAAATGATCTCTATTGATTAGTAAAGAGCCATGAACAACAGTCATCTACAATCCAGGGGATCGTATAAAAGAAAGAAACATTTTTACCAACCTGGGCTGAGAAACCACAGAAGAAACCAAACCAGAAATGCACAAGTGTGAATGCAAAATTCTTATAGAAGAAATAGCGTAAGAATTTGCACATTCGGAAATAGGACCACCTTCCATGAACAAGGAGAAGCCTTTGGAGGTATCTAAACTGTGCAAATGCGTAGTCGCTGGCTAGGACTGCCTGCAGTCCTTCCTGGCCGCTGATGCCGACACCAATGTGAGCACCTACAAAGGAGAAGAGGGACAGTTTCACTCCCCAAACAAAGACACAACTTCTTTGGGGAACCTATCACTCCTCTTTTTTTAATTTGTTTTTTTATTTTTGGCCACACCACTTGGCTTGCGGTATCTTAATTCCCCGATCAGGGATCAAACCCGGGCCCCCAGCAGTGGAAGCACCAAGTCCTAACCACTGGACCGCCAGGGAATTCCCCTATCACGCTTCTTGTATGTTATTATTTATTCACAGAAACCCATAGCATTTATAATTTTTCCCGTATATTATCTCATGAAACACTCATGATAGGTATTTATCCTAGTTTTTCAAAGGAGAAAATTGACTCAGAAAGTTCAGTAACTTGAACAAAGTTTTACAATTTGTAAGTGGCAAAGCTGGGACTAAACCTTAGTGTTGGGACTGTGTATCTAATGTTCATTCCTCTACACCATAGCTACTTATTTCTCCAAACAGTGACCAATAACATAAATGATTTAGTTAAAGGTGTTTTCTTTTTTGTTTTTAATGAATGCTACTAATGGTGGATGAATTGAGCCCTAAAAGTATTAATTTCAGAAACACTGGGAAAATTAAATTGCAATGCAATCGCCATTACATATTGCCAAGTGCTGAACCTGGGAGCTCCAGGTCTGCAGCACGCCCCGTTGAGCAAATGTCCCCTTACTTTTGATCATGCTGACGTCATTGGCTCCATCGCCTATGGCCAAAGTGACAGCATTTCTGTGCTTCTTCACCAGCTCTACTACTTGAGCTTTCTGGAGAGGGGTGACTCGGCAGCAAACCACAGTCTTACACATGCAGGCAAGTTCTAGAAGATCGTTCTTGACATCATTTTCTAGAGCATGGGCCTACGTTATTTTTTTTTTAATCCACAATAGAACGAGAAATAATAAATGAGAGATGTCATTTGGGAAGCAGATTTCTTATTTCTCAGCTGATTTCTAAACAGTTTAATATACTTCAACAAGTCATTGTTGACTCAGGGCCACACAAACAACAAAAGAAAAGAGTATTGAACTCCTACTTAGTGCCAAGGAAGTTTACCATAAAAGTAAAAGACGCAGTGTCCTGTGTTTCTTCCTTGATACATTATCGTGCTGCATTGGAGAGATACAGTTGAATGCCGGAAAGGGTCCGGAATCCACTAAAATAAGGAAAAGCAAAGGCCAGAACCAATCCATCACCTCACCAAGTTTAGAATGAACTACAAAATGATGATTTGTCTGTTCTACATGATGACATTTTTGTTTCCTTTGCACTGTTGTTTTGTATATTTAGTGTTTCTTGTTGTGGTTGTTAATGTGAGAGCAAATGAGAAGCAGATGATCTGGAGATTAGCCCTTGAAGAACATAGCGACTGAAATCAAGAGAGGCCTGTGCAAAGGGTGGCATGCAACCTGTGTCTCAGACAGGGTTCCCCAGCCATTTACACCCTTGCACTTCTTAGACATACCAAAGAAGGACTGAAAAAGAGAACATAATCCTTTGTAATTAAGTACAATTTTTTTCTAGAAAACATCTCTACATTATTTAATAAACACATTAAAAGAAAACAGGAATCCACCTAAACTTTGAGTCATCATTATCTTTGAATGAATCTTTAGTGAGATGTTCACAGCCCATTCACACTCTGGCCCCTATATTCCTTTTGAGTCTTGTCTTCTACCACCACCTTCAGGTTTACTCTTTACTCCTGTCAGGCCAAGTTGCTTGTTTCCATAATTTGGCAGGTTCTTTCTTGCCTTTGTGCCTTTGTACTTGCTGTTTCCTCTACCTGAAAACATCACTTCCTCCAGGAAGTCTTCCCTGATTTTCCCATGAGGAACTAAATGTGCTGCTTTGCCTCTATGCTCTCAAAGCACTGTGTCCGGGCTTCCCTGGTGGCGCAGTGGTTGAGAGTCCGCCTGCCGATGCAGGGGACACGGGTTCGTGCCCCAGTCCGGGAAGATCCCACATGCCGCGGAGCGGCTGGGCCCGTGAGCCATGGCCGCTGAGCCTGCGCGTCCGGAGCCTGTGCTCCGCAACGGGAGAGGCCACAACAGTGAGAGGCCCGCATACCGCAAAAAAAGCACTGTGTCCATTCCTCCTTATAGTATTTGTCATACCACTGTGAGATTAGCTCTCACCAGATGACAATCCCTAAAACAAGGACTGTGTTCTCTTCACATCCTTATCCTCAGCCTCTAGCACAGTGACCTGGACATGCTTAATGAATGTTAATGGGATGAATGGAAGGATGGGTAAATGAGTATAAAAACATGACTCTAATGCAGAAAATTCTCGTGTCAAAGCCTACAATTCTTAGGGGAAATTGTGAGTTAGCTTTCTCAAATATAATTACCCTCTCTGAAAGAGAAAGTGTGTAACTGGCTGTCTTGCTCAGAATGGTTCCCATCTCTTTCTTTTCTTTTTTCTTTATTATCAACAAGTGAAAAACCTAGACACAGACTGTGAGAAAGAAAGACCCAATTACATTCTGCAAAGCATCAAGATTTGAGCAAACTGGAATCATGATTTTTTTTAAAAAAAACTGACCATACTAGTAGAAACACAGTCAATTCTCCTTAAATTAAAAATGACATTTCATGGTTTCATAAGCTTCAGGCTTTGAAGCTGAGGGGGTTCTTGAAGAGTGTCTATCTTAGCTCTTTCTTTCAACAGATTTAGAGACAGAGAGAGAATCTTGTGTGTTATCACCTTAGTACTCTAACTGCCCACACACTGGCCTCTTTGAGCCTGAGGGAAAGTCAAAGCACAAGTCATTAGGGACCCTTTCCCTATTGTGGTTGGTCCCGGGGCAATTCAGCTTGAAGACCACCAGCTCTAAGTCCCAGCTGACAGGCTTAGAATTTTCAGTTGCTGCTCATTTGTGCAAAGGAGAAGTTCGTGTCATCTGGACAAACTTTCAACTAAGCTTGGCCTGCAACTGAGCTCTGTAACTTTCCACGGTGTAGAAGGCAACACATCATTACGCCTGGAATCCAGCTGGATAACGCTCTAAGCACTAAGAACTAACAGACAGCTGATCACAAGGGGGGGAATACAATATACTCATTTCCAACTTCTTTTGTCCTCTAAGAAACTGTCTACAAGAAGATACGTTTATTTTCCAAACTCCCAAAAGTGGAAAATGATCATCAAAGCCGGAGAAAGATGTGAGATTAGCTCTTTGTGCATATAAATGATAATTTCACTGGAGTACAGTCAGAGCTTTTGTTTTCTAAATTAGAAACTCAGAAGAGCTTTTGATATTTGTTCAAGATTTGGAACCTGAACTACATTAAAAGTACAATGCAAGTTTATTCTATTACGACAAGAACCAGATTTCCTAATCAAAGCAAATTGTTTGGCATCGCTCTAAAATGCTGCTATTTAGAAAGACCACTAGAGGTATCTTAATGGCAATAATTTGGTGTGGTAATTATATGAAGGTCAGGTTGCGCTCTGCAAATCACAAACATTAGCAAGAGCAATAATTGCAATACATCTATCCACTTGCATTATTTTAATTAAACAACAGGGAGCTGTGACACTCTCCCTCAGAAAAGCACTTAAACAGTACTGCTAAACGGTCTGTAGTCATTTAGACAAGATTGATATCCTCTGAATTCAGTATTTCTTCAGACCCTCCCCTTCACTGTGGTGGTTCAAGCAATAATGTATGAAATATATATTAGAAGTTTCCCTTTCCTTTGCAAACAGGAAATCAGTGCATATGCCCTATTTCTAGTAGTGTCATTTGTTTTGAATACACAAAAAAAGATTTCATTATGACAGCACAAAAGAAATGATTATTGGGGTGGAGAAAAAGGAACAAAAAGCCTTAAGCAAACTCACCAAACTGTGGCCATTTATGATTAAGGCATAATCCCCTGTTACGGTTTCTTCTACAACTGAGTCCAACTCCAGCGGCTGCTTTTTTTCAAAAACTACATGGCCATTGGAAAAACTTCTGTTTTGTCCAAACAAATTTTCCTTTGCTTTCCTTAAAGGAGAGGGGAGGAAGGCAAATCATAACAAAGTATACAGAGCATACCTATTAACTCTAAGGAGAGACTGGCCTAGAGGTAAATTCATTTCATCACTATTCAGACAGACTGCTGCATGAGATACAGTTTCAGTAAGCTAGCTGGATGATTCTTTGCGATGGGGATATCATAGCAAATTTGCAAATTCCAGGAAGTAGGAGGGTAAACATAAGGAAAACAGAATCATCTCGAACGTTTTAGATTACCTAAAAGCTAAATCATCATCTTGAGCTGGGCTTGAACAAGGGGCTCTTGATAAATTTGATACATAAGGTTACCTGAGCTTCATGGACTTGAGAACCACTGATCTGGCACCTGATGTTGTTAAACAATGGAAAGGGAAAGACTAAAGACAACTGATGAAATCTTCTAGGAATTCCAGGGAATTCTGTATATAAAATAAATTAATCAACTTGTAGAACAATGTAACATGATCCAACTTAAAACGGCAGTCTTCTGAGAAGCACATCTTTTAGAAGTTTGACAATAAAAACAAATAAAGGCGTTTACTGAATTGGCATAGTCATTATAACATAATGGAATATTTTAAGTGAAAATTGTACTCATCAGCCGAAACAATAGAATAAATCTTCTGGGAAAGACACTACAGACACCAAAGTGTAGAGGGTAGTTCCAAATGGAAACTCCCTCCAGTGTCCTAGATCTAATCAGCACTAGAATAACCCTGCCCACAACTCAACCATCTCTGCTGCTTAAGAGGAAGATTGTACTGTGACTTAACACCGTTAGAAGTGGCATTTTATTCTTCTCTTTAAGATGGAAAGACAATGCCTTTAAAGGAAGGAAAATTTCCTCTCCGAACCCCTTGGATGACAGGCTCTGAAGTAACATAGGGCAAGCTGACATGACTGCTAGAACTTTCAAACACAACCAGGGAACTACACAGTCGGCGCTCCGAAGTTGAGTGCCAAAGCCAGCCACCAACACTTTAGGCCACAACTAGCATATACGAAACAAGTGCCCAGGAGAGAATGGGGAGTGAGAGACAGGCCAGAAAATGGATGTTTTGTCTTAAAAGCAAAATGAAATGGTTCCCCAAAGACTCATCTTATGTAGAAAGCATTTACTTAAATGGTTTTTTGCTGTGGCTCCTCTGAAAGAAGAGAATGTTCACATTACAAAAACAGTCACTTTAGCCCTCAGCTTTCTAATTATTTGAAATTGTAACACTAATTTGTTTACAAGTTTTTTTTAAAAAAACATCTTCTGGCTCAACATCTCCTTCTGCTGTCCAGGACCAAAATCACATCCTGCATTTAAGGAACCCAGAGAACCCACAGGTTACGTGCCCTTGGCTCCAGGGATGAGATTATACGTTTTAGCAATCAGTTTGCAGAATCAAATAAAAAGATTTATAAAGTCAGAGTGCTATGTGTGAAGTTTAGGGAGTTAAGGAAGGGGGCGGGAGGGAGAACAGACATGAAAAATCATTGTTTCAAGTGGGAGATACAGGGCTTTTGCATCAGATAATCATGTCAGGGAATCCTCCTCACACTCATGAAAATTTACAGTCCATATAATGAAGAAAGCAAGAGAGACAAGTTCCTCCAAAATGAACATTTCTCTGACAGTGTTGCAGAGCTCATAAATTAGGTCCTCAGAAAGCACCAAAGGGCAAACATCTCCTGAAGTTTCCTTTTCAGTAAAGTTCTCACTTGCTGTATAAATGACTCAAACTCTGTTTTCCCCCAGAGAATGAAAGCATTCCAGAGAAGGGTGAAGTTCATGAAAGTATTGGCTGAAATTCTATTTACTTAGGATTTTTTCCCCCTAAACTGTCTTCCTAACATCTCACATGAACCCTTTTCCGGGCAGAAAAGGGACAGTGTTTCCGGCTCTGCTTAAATCCCCACCGCACTCCCTCCAAACAGGCCAGCCCTTTGCCCATGCTCTATAGCTGTCATTTCTTTTTCTTCCTGGAACTTAGCTCTTCAAACACCAGCTGGTCCTCGCCAAACAATTTATTAGCAGGGAAAAAGCGACACATAACTCCCTTCGTGGAATATGAATTATACATTTTTGCAGGCATGATACACAACGCTTTACTACAGAATACAAGTAACAAATGCTAAAACAGAAGAGTGCCTGATTTTTCCAAGCTCTGTAATGAAGGGCAGTCTGTTACAATGTTGGCATGCAGAAAGGTATTATCGGTTGAGGCGACTTTGGCATTCACAGCCCCGTGCCACCACAAACACAGCAAAGCACAGTTAGGCCCAAGTTAGCTTACATGCAATCTATAAAGAAAAGAGATGGTAGGAGAAAGAGTCATTTTGTCAGTCTTAAGGCGCTCTATATTCAAACCTTAAAACGACCTGTTAGAAAATAGATTGAAACCATGACGTCATGTTTAGACAAATACAATTTTGACTTTGATATGAGCATTGGGCTTGAAACCTGGAGATCTGGCTTCAGGCCCAAGGTCTGCCTCTGATATCTCATATGCCCACAATTGAGCTATCTGACCTCTAGCCACTTGATTAGTCAGTTACAGACCCAGGCGAGAACCCAGGTCTTCAAATTCCTAGTGCTCTGTCTACTGCACCAAAAGGTTTACACATAGTTAGCCACAGGCTGCCTCTAGGTTGGGAAAAAGGCATAGCGCTAGAGCACCAGTTAGGGTGAAAGAGTACCCTGCCAACAGTAGAGAAAGGGAGAAAGTACATGAAATTTTGATGTCAAGCCCAAGTTTCATCTCTTATTAACTGTGTGACCTATAAGATACTCAACCCCTGAAGCGGTATCTTTATTAGAATCTAGGGGAATGATACCAGTGAATCACACTGGTTGATACCATTATGAAAACTCAGGCAGCTGTACCAGGCTGTACTGGAAGGTCTCCAATATTAGTGAGTACTCTAAAATTTTACAATTTATGATAGAAACTAAACTTACTAAAACATTTTGCCGGGGTGACTAGAAATTGAGAATTAGGAACAAGGTGCATTTTGTTTGGCCTGCATAATGTCTAAAAAGAATCCATATGAATTTATGGACAACGTGTTGTTCACCTTCACCAAAGCCCCAAACATTCCATAATGCCTTGTACAGCCCAGATCACACAACTAATATTTCCTGCCTGGCCCTGGAGCCATTTGCATTTATGAACCCTGCTCATTCAAACAATAACTTTCCATCAAGTAGGTGTGCAAAAAATGCAATATGTATTTTGTTGATTAAAGAGGAAATGTCAGTTCCTAGGTATACCACTAGGATACTACTCAGAAGCAGTAGAGTCACTTCATGGTTTAATTAATTTTCCTAACAATAAAACATGTGCTCAATGCAACAAAAATGAAACATGTAATGGGTTTGCTTGTCAGCCCAAGCAAAATTACATCCTCAGTCTGCTTTTCTTTGGGCAGAAGACATATGTATTGAAGAAATGTAATCAATGCAGTAATCTTTGGAGAAAGCATAACAGGGTTTAATTGTAGATTTCTGGGCATGCCCTGAATACTAAAGCAGCTATGGCAGCAAAGTTAACCCAGGACTCAATGTGTCTAAAACATTTTCATGACATTAAATTTGAAACAAGCTGTATGCATGCATGATATGCATGAAACTTACATATCAATGTTTATGAAATAATTGAAACATATTTGACAGGTTTAAATATGAGCATTTAGGTCATTTCCTCCCAATAGTTACTATCACTTAGATCCTCTTCTTCTGATACTTCTTTTTAATGTTTTTGCATGAAAAAGCAAAACTCTAACCCACTGAACTCAAAGGTGTAACACAAGAAAATTGAGTGGTGTAAATTTATCATTTCAATATTTCATCCCCAAAGCCATGGGTTTAGATATAAGTGGCCAAGATTAGGATTATAGAGAGCAGCACCTCCAGTAATAACTTTTCTTGGATGCTCTTTTTTCCCCATAACATAAAGCAACTGTATACTATAAATGTATTGATTCTTCTCATACAGAATTTTCTATCATTCATTGCCTCTCTGTTGTAGAGTCTCAGAATGGGGTAATCTCCAAATCTGAATTGAAATAAACATTATTTGCTAGCAAGTTAAACAAGGTGGCCTCAAGAGTCCTGAAATAATTAGTCTAGATGGAAAATCTTTACTTTTTTCCCTCCTCACTAAAAAAAATGGAGATAATCTTTTGGCTTTTTTCCTAATTGTAAAAGTATTGTATGGACACTATTACAACTTCAGATAACACAAAGAGCCATAAAGAAGAAAGCAAACATGATCCATAATTGTATCTATCACCAAGAGAGAACAACTGTATGTATATGTTCTCAAGAACTTGATGTGGAGGTAGGTAGATAGATATGGATATAGATGTATAGTGTTTTATACGTATACATACATACATACATATATACTTTTTTAAAAAAATGGATCATGTTATGCATGAAATTTCATAAACTCCTTTTTCACTTAACTATATCGTGGACATCTTCCAATGTCAAAAAACACATAATCACTTTTAAGACTGGATAGTATCTCACTCCATCTATATATCATAGTACTTAACAAAATCCCTGTGGCTGGGTATTTGAGCAATTTCTAATTTTCTATTATCATAATCGATGCCACAATATGTATGTATGTATACAAACACACACACACACATACATTTGTCCATTTATTTTTCTTAAGGACAATTCCTAGAAGTAAGAATCATTGGGTCAAAACTGTGCACATATATAATTTTGAAATATATTGCTAGTTCACCGTCTAGGAAGTTTCTACCAACTTACACTCCCAACAACAGTGTATAGGAATTCATATTTCTCCACATTCCTTCCATGTAATGACAGTTATGTCACCTACTTAGTCAACCACATGTGGCTGGATAAAATCTTGAGAAATTAACTTCGGTTCCCCACCCCTTGCAATTACCACGGCCACCACAGGTGACCCTCTCTGTTTACTCAGAAACATACCTTGCCTCGGGGGATCTGACAGGGCCAAATACAGAGAAAACAAAAGAGTCAAGATTTTGTTTTCTGAGTACCAAAATGAACTCCTGAAACTCATAGCAGCATTGTCATCCTGAATTCCAGCATTCCACTAATTGGAATTCCACTAATTGGGCTTTTTGAGAGGGAAGAGAAAAGTTTCTTCAAGTGTCAAAAAACTAATCCTTAAAGGAATCAGGGCATAAACTGTTGCCCTAAGCAACAGACTAGAAAAAAATGACTCCTTTTCTCCATTTCCCATCCAGCCTAGAGGAGAGGGACTTTGAAAAGGAGGTTAGATGCTCGTGAATC
The DNA here is from genome assembly GCF_964270905.1 of Leucopleurus acutus. Classification (NCBI taxonomy): domain Eukaryota; kingdom Metazoa; phylum Chordata; class Mammalia; order Artiodactyla; family Delphinidae; genus Leucopleurus; species Leucopleurus acutus. Next base: position 92,060,995 of record NC_139142.1, read on the forward strand.
ACTAAAAGAAGCCTGGGTGCTGACCCACACCCTGGACTGGGAGTGGATAATGGAATTCTCAGATAAATTTTCGGGAATCTGAGTATGGACGCGTTGCCACTGAAGCATGGTGACATGGAGGGTAGTAGAAGAAAGAGTTGTAACCATGTGAGAGCACGTCTCAGACACAGAGAGGTAAGGAAGAGCCCCTAAACTTCCATGTTTCCTCAGGAGGATGCGGAAGTCAGCCAACAGGGACAGCCAGCAACCCAGAGACCAGAGACCAGACAGGGACACAGAAATGGGAAGTGCCAGAGGCCACAGGATAGACACTGAGGATCAGTGACAAGTAAGGCAATTGCACATCCCAGACGTGAACTAAACTTACCCAGAGTGCCTAACTTAATTGTTCTGTCATCAGGCAGAAAAGGGGTTCAAGTTCAGTTTTAGAAAATTTAATGAGTTTCTCTTCTTGCACAGCTCAGTGTATTCCAGGCTGTGAAGTCAGACAAGCTAGAAATGACAGAGCCTCCTTCTGCATCTCTTCACATCAAGTCGAATTCCAAGTCCTATCCATTCTACCTCCGAAACAGCTATCAATTTCATTCCACTTTTTCCTTGCCCGTTCTTACCACCTCGCTGCCTTAGTTCGACCCTCATCATCCCTAAACTTGAGTATTGTATTCCAACAGCTTCCTCATCCATCTACCCATCCCATTCATTTTCTGTCAAACATACTCCATCTATCCTGCCACCACAGTGTTATTTCTAAAGTGCAAAATTGGATTTGTCTCTTTTCTGCTTAGAAGTCCTCTCCATCCATCCAGTACCTTCAGGATAAAGTATATTCACTTTGGCTTATCACTCAATCTATCACCACTTCATCTCTGAAAAATTATCCCCGCCCATAACTCTGTACTACACTCCAGCTACAACTTGACAGGTTGCTCCTGGAATATAACATATCTTTCACATCTGTATGCCTTTGTGTGTGCTGTCCCATCAACCTGCAATATTGTTATTCAATGTAATCAACAGAGGAAGAGGATCCGTAAAATTTGTAATGGGAGTCAGCATGTTGTTTTCAGTATCTTAAGAAGGTTAATGAAAAGTGTAGAATTTTCTATGATAAGAACGTAGAGACTCCCTAAGTTTTTAAAGTTTTATTTTCCTTTCAGCTACCTTACATCAACCTGGTGTAAAAAACTGCTATATCACACTGGTTAGAAGCTGTGACTGAAGATTATGTGTGTCTTTGCCAAATAAAAATTAGGAAAACTAATTAACTGTGACTGATATAATTTTATTATTATTATTGATATGATTTTAATAATAGACTCCATAGGGTCTATTGGGGAAATATTTTTAAAAATTAGTCCTTTTTGGTGGAAAGATTGAGAACAATGGCTGAAGAAAGAGGGCGAGAGGAAGGGAGGGAGTGGAAAGAGAGGAGGGAAGGCAAGAAGGATGCTCATTGAATAGCCATAAAGCTTTATGTTCTTACATTATTCCCCCAAATAAAATAATTTATAAGGTAGGTATTTGTGTGTTTTCCCATTTTACAAATGAGGAAACCAAACAAAGAGAGGTTGAATAGCATCTCAAAAGTCACTTAGCCAGCCAGGAGCACGAAGACAAGATTCCAACTTGGCTCCAGTTAACACAGAGCCTGTACTCTTCCTCTTACGCCTGCTCTCTCTCCCTGAAATCCATTCTGCTCTAGTTGCTAACCTGGTGTCTGACCTCAAGTGAAGCAGCCATGTGCCTCAACGACTGCACTTTTTATATTAGCTATTTAAAGAGAGTAAGAATACACCCAAGGTGTGTTTAGAGAGACACGTGACAAGTGAGTGGGTGCACAGGCTCTGGGGCCACGCTGCCTAGATTCAATCCCAGCTGAACCACTGACTGGCTGTGAAACTTTGGGCACATTACTTACCCTATGTGTGTCTCAACTTCCTAATCTGTAAAACAAGGATAATGATAACACCTTCCACTGGGTTGCTTTGAGAATGAAACGAGAATACATGTCTACTGCTTACCATAGGGTCCCAGGCACTATCTCAAAGCATTTAGCAATAGAATCTTGATCTGTTTACATCTATCCTCCTTCAGCAAGAGTTAAATTCCCCCCAAAACAAAAAGTCATTTAAAGAAAAAGATTTTCTTGAGGTAAAAATTTTAATTACTATTAATTATTAAATAAATTGTTAATATTTTCCCAATAGACCCTATGGACTCTCTTGTTAAACTTATAGAAATAATAATAATAAAATTATGTCAGTAATCATGAGATTTCCCAGCTCATATGCAGTCTCCAGTCATAGCTTCTAACCAGCATGATAAAAGCTATTTTCTACAGTGAGTAAGGCAATGTAAAACAGTTGGGAGATTTCATCTATAAGTATCAAGCGGGGTGCTGACAGTTAAGGCTTCCTTTCTTTTCAAAGTTCAGGAACAAAAGTTAAACGATGGAGGCACGTGAAGGAAGCCCATCGTGCCCCACTGCTGTGCTGCGGTGGCTGTGTTAGCCCCTCGAGACTGTAGCAAAAGCGGCAAAGCAGTTGGCCTCTAAGCCATTTGGCCAGACCCAGAGTGGGCCGAGTTTAGAGAAGCTCCTACCAGCGCCAGCAAGCAAAAATTGTTAGAAGACAGCACTTTTTGAAGTTCTGGGGAAACAATTAGGCAGACTTTTAAAATGTTCTTCTTCAAAGGGGATTTTCCTCTTTCTCAACTATCAGATTTTCCTTTCCCCTCCTCCTCCCTCTGTTCCCTTCCTCCTTCCTCTAGCACTTACCTGAGTTCTTCTCTGACCTCCACAGCTGTGTTCCCTGCTATGATGAACACGTCATGCATGTCATCAGTCAGCATGTTGCAGGCATAGCCAATATTGATGGCAGTTTCTGATACATAACAAAGCCGACTTCAGTTAGAACATTACTTAATAACGTAAGTACCTTTTCATAAAAGTTTTGAGGCCCTTGCTCTATTTCCTTATAGCCTACAGGCCTCCTTAACTTCAAAGAGAGCACGATCGGTGAGGAGATACAAGAAGCCCAGGGAGAAATTCAAAGATTTGTTAAATCCATGGAGAAATAGCAACATCTGTGAATTCTCAGCATTCTCATCTAGTTTTTAAAATATTTTTGATTCCCAAAATGAGTACTCATGAAAATATCCCAAGATCTTGTGATTAGTAAAACGTATACATTTAAACAATTTTACCAGAAGTCTCAAATACTGCCTTTAGAGAGCTGAAATACTAAACTTAGCTATTATTCAATCTGATATAATAGACAAATTGAAAAAAAATCTCACAAAAAGTTCAGTTGAACAGCAAAAATGATCTTACAAAATTTTTTAGTTCTTCCACATGCAACATTGCCATATTTCCATTAAGTGAATAGAAATTTGGAATTTGGCTATCACCTCAAAAAAAACCAGGACTGCTGCTACTAGATAACTAGAGTATTACATGATATTGACTAGACCTTCCTCTAATTTTGTAGAAATGGAGCCTAGGATAGTTAAGTACTCCCTTTCATCTGCAATATAATCATCTGATTCGAATTTTACTGAGTCGTTAGACTTCAGCGAATTCTATAGAATCATTAGGTTTGTCCTAAGTCAAGGAAGACAATTGATAAAACCTCACAATGTCCTTTGTAGAAACCACAGAAATGAAAGCGAAACAGTAAACTTGTGGATATTCATAACTAATTGAACAGCTGTACCCAGCTGTACCCACTGATCAACATCAAACTCTAGGAAGTCTAATAACACAACACAGAGCTCGACTCTCTATGGTTTATCTTTTGTAATCAGTGATTTGAGTAAACATATAGAGAACTGACTTATCATATCTGCAAATACTCCAATGTTCTAAAAAAGTTAGATAGAATCTTAAAAACATGTGTGCCACTTAACTGAATATTTCTGGTCCACTGATGGCCCAGCAGAAAATCATTTTTGTTTTAACCACTGCTAGCAATAGATCCAAAATGTATTGATCCCCTTTTCTTTCTTAGGAAACACAGTATTCTGAACATAATGACTCTTTCTCTGATGACTTGGCATATTGTCATGCCTGAAAGTGGGTCAGCTCTCCTTGTACAACTGCATGGGCAGTCCTGGAATCAGCCAGGTTGCACTGGTACAGCTGTGGTAGTTGTTAAAATACCAAAATATTTCCATACCAGCTGATAAACAGCTGCCTCCTTGAGACTCTCCAAAGCCTACCCCTCCTCTAAGATTCCCAAACCTTCCTACCATGAAGAAACTAAAGAAGTAATGCTGAGGTCTCCAATGTCCTGCTTCAGAGCTGTGCCACTCCCTCTCCTAACCAGGAGCAGTGCACATACAAACCAATAGTTCAACATTTTTAATACCATTGTTGCCTACGGGTATAACTATTATTTTTAAGAGGCAATTGAGCTGAAACTCAACTGGCCGCAGGGTATACTATAGGAGATATTTTGTTAGTTTGATAGTAAATTCTTGCAATATATGAGCTTTCCTTTTTGTATTTCAACTCTTTCCTATGCGGAGGACCGGGCAAATGTCTCCTTAATTAAGCTTTCTGGTTAATTAAAATTTTACCACAGAAATTATTGCCCCCTTGTCAAAACATCATCATCTATTTTCAAATTACCTTGTTTGTCTCCTGTTAGGACCCAGATCTTAATATTGGCTAGTGATAAGCTTGTAACCGTTTCAATAACACCCTCTTGTAACTTATCTTCTACAGCAGTTGCACCTAGTAGCTTCATTAAAAAAGAATACCTCACGTTAATGCATGCAAAAAATACCCATAACATCCACAGCTTTCAATCACAGAGTTTAGAGGTCAAGGGACATGAATTGAAGATGGAGCGTATGATGCACTGATATAACAAGCATCCTATTATGTACAGAGGTGGGCTGGGAAGGACCCTAGAAGGAGGTTCCCTAATCAAGGCAACTGATGGGCATTCCAATTAGTGCAGAGATCCTGGGAGTTAGAATTTACATGAGGGATCTGATATGCTCAGATAACATATTAGGATAATATGATAATATGGACTTCTAAGGACTTAAGAATCCCCCAGTTATATTAACATGGAAGGGTACAAAGGAGAGCCCTCATCTCAGAGTCAGGATCACAAAAAAACTAGAGCCATTCTCTTAAATTAACAAACCATCAGATGCCATAAACTAAAAAGTGAAGGTTCTTGTGCAACATTTCATCCAAAGATGAGCAAGGTGTGCTCCCTAACGCCTCACAATAGCTAAGCATTCTGGCCACTAGGGCCTCAGGGAAGAGTGGTTTCTAGAATATATCACACTCTGGACAGTACAGATATCATCAGAATCTCATGGGTCTAGGATGGTTTACAGCTACAGCCTCACTCTTCATGGCAAGTTTCCCTGCTCTAAAAAGGTGGGTTATAAAGCATGGAGGAGAAAAAAAAAAACACATAACATCAAACAAAACATGACATACCAGAGGCTGACAAAGAATAGGGAGTCTACTACCTTCTACTCTTGGGGGACTTCCAATTGCACAAGCTACTGTTAATAGAAATAATCCTCTGGCCACATGTGGCAAGCTCAAAGTCAACATATAAAGCATGATTCATTGTTTGAAAGAGTAACATCTGCTGTGCGCAAGATGATTTAGCCAATGGATTATTCCCATGCTAGATCTCTAAACACATATTATCCCTTCTGTAAACACAAACCATCATGCTTCTAAACTCATACCATCAAATCCCTTTCGATTTCTTCATACAGCCCTGCTATCCGTTCATCCCTCTCATCTACGGCAGCGTTTGCATCTTCAAGCATCTTGTGCCACTCTTTGAAGTACTTGTCATCCAGATCTCTGTATGCGATGGCCAAGGTTCGAAGGCCTTCTCCTGCAAATTCCTGCCAGGGCAGACAGAGACTTAGGAACCATCCCAAAGCAATAATCACAGCAATAAAACAACAATGACAGTAATAGGTAAGAAGTTTTGCACTCAAATTCATTTTATCTCAAGAGCACTACTTACTCATCCTGACCTCCAACTTTCTAATCCCCTTGGAAAGGGGAGATGATATTTTTATTTTGTGTTTTTTTTTGGTTGAAACATTCAAGGGACCTAGCATTCCCCCTTAAGACTGCTGAAATGCCCTCTGAAGGGTCCTAGTTGAAAGGTGATCAATGGTGCCCATGACTTGAGATAACAATTTGAAGCAACATATTCGTTTCTAACCTATCCCCTGCCTGAAGGAAGCACTGCTGGCAATGTGAGGGACCCAGCCTGTTTCAAGGCCTATGGCCCTTGGCTTTTAGGGGAGAAGAAAGAACCCTCAGAGGAGCCATAGCTCTCAAATCAAAGGTAGGAGGCTCTCTCAAGGGGCTGCAGCATGACATCTCACCAAAATCTTGTCACCTTCCTCCTAATAATACAGCCACATCTAAAATTAACTCTGTCCTACTTGAGTTTATGTTTGAAATTTTCCATAATAAAATACATTTATTCAATAATAGATGAATAAATAGATGTCAGGTGATAGAAATTTAAGGATATAAATTAAAGTTATAATAATAACTCTAGGGGAAAAGTGAGAGAGAAAGGCAGAAAAGTTTAATATAAATGTTCGCTTCTGGGAAGTAGTACTAGAAATGGAGGTTGACTTTCACTTCATCCTAGAACCTCTGTAAATCTTTTTTTTGCTAATTTAAAGCCTAATTTTAATAATAAAACTGTTTGAAAGTTTAAAGAGACATTCAAGTCCAGTTAGTTTTTTAAAAAATCATTATTTTTCTAGAAACTATTTTCTATGGAGTTAGTATTTAATAATAGGTCGAATTTATCAGAGGATCATACTCTTCATTTAGTGTCTCAGGAAGCCAACAATCTTAAATTATACCTCTAGTGCTTTATGCTTCTAACATGAAAATAAATAAATAAAAATAGGAGGCTGGTAGTTGCTAAGTGTTTCACACAGCTGCAATAGCTAGAAACATATGTTGAATGCTTGGGGAAATGCTAAAAACCTCCCACTTTGCCTAGGCCCCTGGTGGTCATTTTATGGGCTTCCACACTGTAAGCGTTTTCATAACCATTTCTGCTCCTTTGGGCACTGCCACAGAGCATGTCTTCTCTGTTGTGTTCTGGCTTATGAGACAGACACAGGTTTGCAATCAAGCATATATTAAACCATGACACACCCTAATTAGGTAAATGGAAAGAAAAGTCAGTGCATACTGCGGTGATGCGGTTTAGCCCAGAGAGACCATGAGAAAAATTATCCAAATTTATCTCGTAAGCAGTTGGTAGCACTTTGAATATTGCAATCACATTGTACAAGCCCTCCTCCAAGACCACCACTGGGTCCCCTACTGATTGAAAATCTAGTTACTGCCTTTTATAGGGATCTTTTGTCCTCTTAATTTGCACAAACACTTCTTTGACTTTAACTTTTTTCTTTAACATCTTTATTGGAGTATAATTGCTTTACAATGGTGTGTTAGTTTCTGCTGTATAACAAAGTGAATCAGCTATATGTATACATATATCCCCATATCTCCCCCCTCTTGTGTCTCCCTTGCAACCCCACTGGGCATTACAGTGCCTTTCTCTTTGTTCTGCACAGCAGTGAATCAACTCTAAGATGACACTACAAAAGGGGACAGATGATTTAAGTTATTTAATTAGTGCACGAAACACAAGTTGAATTCTAAATGAACACTTGAACAAGGTCGTTTCCTATCATTAAACAATTCAAAGATCAATAATTAAATATAAATTTAAAACCGCAGAATTTAGAAGTCAAAATGAATAAAGTGAATGACGCGAAAGCCAAGTCAAATTGATACTACCTGGAAAATAAATCTTTTGCATAGACATATAAAAAGATCAAATTTGGCTTCCCATACTTTAGCATGAAAATCCAGGGCCTTGGTGTTTGAGCAATGGCAAAATCAAATACTTATGATTCCAATGTTGTTTCCATAAAAAAAAAAAAAAATTTTAAAAGACCATGCTAGCCTTCTGGAAAAGATTAAAAGAAAATCAAGAATGCTCTATTGGAAAGACAAAAACAATAGCTATGTTTGTAACCAATATTACCAGACCATCATTCTTTAAACTTAAAGTCAGCCAGAGTTTTTTTATTTGTTTGTTTGTTTGTTTAAAGATTCAGGGAATGTTTTACATTAAATATACGGCTTGGCAAAGAAAATGAATCCTCAATAGTTGTTTTCTTTCTTTTTTTGGAAGTTTAAAAAAATTTTTAATCTTTTTTTAACATCTTTATTGGAGTATAATTGCTTTACAAAGTTGTGTTAGTTTCTGCTGTATAACAAAGCGAATCAGCTATACGTATGCCTATATCCCCACATCCCCTCCCTCTTGCATCTCCCTCCCACCCTCCCCATCCCACTCCTCAATAGTTTTTTAAAGGAGAGAAACCAAGGAGGAAATAAGAGTTTTGAGCAATTGCCCTTACATTTCATATTGGGTTAAACAGAACCTCAGATAGAGAGAACCTTGAATCTCAGATTTAAATCAAATAATGTTCATATTAATTCATAGACCCTTACTCTTTTGCAAAAAAAAAAAAAAGGTGTGCCAAAGACCATCCCTGCTCCCTTTACAAAGCTTTTGGAAAGAAACTGTGCATAGTCTTAGGATATATGCATTTGGTAACTTCAACCTAGGACTCATCATGATTTATGACCTGAATAAAAGAACCCTTAGAGGAGAAAGTTGGCTACAGAGATTATTTCCCCCTCACCATATAAACACGACCCTGAACTATTCCCTGGAGGTAACCATAAGAGATTCCATTAGTACCAGACACATCAGAACCCAAGGGAAAGCAACCCTCCTGTTCCTCTTCCCTAAACCAGTCCAGTCACCCAGGTGAAACAGTCCCCAGCTGTAGGGAAGTTAGAGCAGGTTACCCTTGGGGTCTTGAGTCTTCTGGCCGGAGTTCAGGAGCCCACACTCAGTGACTACTTCTCAGCTGCTGTGTGTTAATCCACCTGCGGTGAGACCGACCAGACTCTCAGCAGGGTAGGGGGTAAGTCCACGTGCCAGCTTCTAAACATTCACTGGCACAGTTTCCTGTGGAACCGTTCTTCACATGCTTTCTATTTCAGAAGTCAGATCATTTAACTGATATTTTAAAAATAAGACCTAACCATAGGAAGCAGCCAAAGGGCCACCGTGCTAACCTTATGACAGAGGCACTTACACTGAGATGGTCTGACGTCAAGGTCAGGAGGTCTTCGTTGGATGGATGAAGTCTTTCAAACAGAATAGTGTCTGCTCCTTTGGAATAAAGCTTTATCTGTCCTTCTGGGTTTCGAACTGAAAGAAAAGTTGGGAAAGTAGATTATATTCGGTGAAATCCATCAAAACTTGACTGTCCCTGGGCTCTAGCCAGGCAAGTTGGAAATGGGCATGTTTTAGCCACTAGTAAAGTATTCAGTGCCTTTGGTTAAAAGGTCATTAGCCAAGTCACTTGGCTTTACTCCTGTTTTATTAACTTAGAAATATTCTATCTACAGGAAAAAGTGTTTTCATTCTGATGTGTACAGCCTTGTTATTTTCCTTGGCTACTATTTCTGAAGGGCTGATACGTTTAAATTAAGCCTTTTTTATTGAGCAGAACTGAGAGCTTTTTTTTGCTTGTCTCCTAATGTGAAATTCAAGACTGACTGTAGGAATCAGCTATCAGTGTCATGCCAAATGATCTCCATATGGAACTCTAGCCATTCAAAGCCATGGTTTATGCATTAGTTCGCAGTCCTTGCTGACATATTTCTTCACCCCCTTTACTCCTTGGAAAAGCCCTTTCATTCTTGGGTCACAATCCTGGCTACAAGCACACTTCACAGGGGGCTTTCAAAATTAAAGTTTCTGTCTTCCCACAGGAAGTCTGTATTAGTAGGGCTGTGTTTTTAACCTGCCCCCCAAGGTTTGGGAATGACAGCCTTGACTAGGCTCCAATCCCTCATCTCCAATCCTTGTGCCCACCCCTGGCTGTTGCACATATTGCTGTCAGACAAATCTTTCTTTAAGCTAATCTTTCCTTAAGCCTACCTTTGCAGGCTTGGTTTTACAGCTTGGCAGACACCAGACACCTAATTATTTATTGAATGAATGAATGACATAGTACTGTATTTCTCCCCTACTATTTCTGAAGGGCTGATACAATCTAGGACAACTGCCTGTGTCTCAACTTCATGGTCTGAACACTGACCCTCACAAGCTTCATTGAGTCAAAGATTATTACATGCTTTCCACTCAATTATACCTTTTCTCTAAAAATAGAATGCCTCAAAACAGATGAACATAAATATTGACTACTATTAGTTTAAGAGGATTCAAAGTTTAGAGCTTGATTTAAAAGAATATAAACACCATAGTACAATAAATTACTTTTCCCTCTAATCTTTTCTTTAATTGAAGTATAGTTGACATACAACATTATGTGTTACAGGTGTACAAAACAGTGATTCACAATTTTTAAAGGATATACTCCATTTATAGTTATTATACAATATTGGCTATATTCCCTGTGCTGTACAATATATGCTTGTAGCTTATTTTATTCATAGTAGTTTGTGTCTCTTAATCCCCACCCTTAAATTTCCCCTCCCCCCTTTCCTCTCCCCACTGGTAACCACTAGTTTATTCTCTATATCTGTGAGTCTGCTTCTTTTTTGTTATATTCACTAGTTTGTTGTATTTTTAAGATTCCACATATGAGTGATATCATATAGTATTTGTTTTTCTCTGTCTGACTTATTTCACTTAGCATAATACCTTCTAAGTGCATCTACGTGGTTGCAAATGGCAAAATTTAATTCTTTTTTATGGCTGAGCAGTATTCCATTGTATATACCACAAGATATATACCACATCTTTATCCATTCATTTGTTGAGGGACACTTAGGTTGCTTCCTCTAATCTTTTGTTTTTTTAACATCTTTATTGGAGTATAATTGCTTTACAATGGTGTGTTAGTTTCTGCTTTATAACAAAGTGAATCAGCTATACATATACATGTATCCCCATATCCCCTCCCTCTCGCGTCTCCCTCCCACGCTCCCTATCCCACCCCTCTAGGTGGTCACAAAGCACCGAGCTGATCTCCCTGTGCTATGTGTCTGCTTCCTACTAGTTATTTATTTTACATTTGGTAGCGTATATATGTCCATGCCACTCTCTCACTTCGTCCCAGCTTACCCTTCCCACTCCCAGTGTCCTCAAGTCCATAGTTCATTCTCTACCTCTGTGTCTTTATTCCTGTCCTGCCCCTAGGTTCTTCAGAACCATTTTTTTATTTTTAGATTCCATATATATGTGTTAGCATATGGTATTTGTTTTTCTCTTTCTGACTTACTTCACTCTATATAACAGACTCTAAGTCCATCCACCTCACTACAAATAACTCAATTTTGGGTTTTTTTATGGCTGAGTAATATTCCATTGTATATATGTGCCACATCTTCTTTATCCATTCATCTGTCGATGGACACTTAGGTTGCTTCCATGCCCTGGCTATTGCAAATAGAGTTGCAATGAATATTGTGGTACATGACTCTTTGAATTATGATTTTCTCACTTCCTCTAATCTTTAATGACCCTTAGTCAACACTTAATCTAATCCAATTTCCTCCTAGCTTGAATAGATGTAATACACCCTGGAAAATGATTTTATTGGGATTTGTCTAGGGCTTGTCTTCTCTTCTAAGACCCGTGGTCAACTTTTATAATTTCCAGAACATTTAATCCTAGAAAAGTCTGTCTCTTTCTTTTCTTATACAACAATCCAATTTAATAATTTCCCCCATATTTTCTTCCTCCCATTACCAGAGCTATAAATGCAAAGTGTATATATCCAACATTTGCCAGTATGACTTCTCTATGACTATTTATTTCTTATAGTCCAAGGTAGGATATTGGTTCTCAAACTTTTTGGTCTCAGACCCCTTTACACTCTTAAAACTTCATGAGGACTCCATATAGGTTCTATCTATCAATATTTACCTCATTAGAAATTCAAACTGATAAATTTTATTGTATCAATAGTCTTAAGACATTAATTATATTACCAAAAGAGTAATTATTATAATAACAATAAACCTATTATATATTTACATAAATAACAATTCTATGAAAAATAACTATATTTTCCAAAACAAAAACACTTAGTTTGGGGAGGGGCATTGTTTCATATGGTTACAGATATCTTTATTTTATTTTATTTTTTTTTGGCCATGCCACATGGCATGTGGGATCTTAGTTCCCAGACCAGGGATTGAACCCACACCCCCTGCCTTAGAAGTGTGGAGTCTTAACCACTCGACCACCAGGTAAGTCCCTTACAGATCTCTGTAATGTCTAGCTTAATAGAAGACAGTTGGATTCTCATATCTGCTTTTGCATTCAATCTGTTGTATTATCACATGTCATGTGGCTTTTGTAAACCTCCACAATATATTCATGAGAAAAAAAATTGAAAGACAAATAATATTAGTATTATTATGAAAATATTTTTGTCCTTGTGCAGCCTCTGAAAAACTATCAAGTTTTCCTAGGGTTCCCCAGACCACTCATTGAGAACCACTGGTCTAGGGAAATCACAGACCAATCTTGATTTGTGCAAATCCCTCACCATCTCTTTGTCTCAGTTTCTACTTGTGAAAAGGAGATGTTTAAACAACCTAACTTCTAAGGTCTTTCTAGATCTACAATTTTCTGACTTAATAAAGATTTTCCATATCTGCTGCCTTCTCTTAACCCAGCATTAGCCCCTTTAAATTTTGAGTTTATGTAAACCCAATTTCATGGAATCCTGTTTAATTTTACTCACTAAACATTTCCTTTGGCAGCTCAGCAAGTTTTATATCCCTTTTCATTCAAGGCTTATAGTCACTTCTGCTAGGAAATCTCTAGGCTCATAAAATCTCAGTAATTTCAGAAGTTAGCTTTTAAAAATAAATTAAAAATAACATAGCAGTTTTAAATGTTCAAGATAACATGTGGGCAGAGCCTGGACAAAGATCATACATTTTTAGTTATAGAATCTGCTTCCATTGCCTGTCTTTTAAATACTGGTGTTCTGCAGAGATTTACCCAGGACTGACTTTTCCTCCCATCCATCACACTCTCATTGGGCAGTCACATTCTTTTTATGGCTTCAGTTTTCATCGACAGGATGATTGCTCTCAAATGTGTATCTCCTGCCTAAATCCATTTCCAGTGCTCCCTGCCTGTACATCCAACTACCAACTGGATATCTCCTCTTAGATGTGCCCAAGCACATCAAACTCAAACTGGACACGTTATCTATCACCAATGACTAGTTACTCCTCCTATGCCTCCAGTCCTAACAACCAGCTTCAGGACTTCCCTGGTGGTCCAGTGGTTAAGACTCCACCTTCCAATACAGGGAGTGCGAGTTTGATCCCTGGTCAGGGAGCTAAGATCCCACATGCCTCATGGCCATAAAAAAACTAAAACATAAAACAGAAGTAACATTGAAACAATTTCAATAAAGACTTTAAAAATAGTCCACATTAAAAAAAAAAGTCTTAAAAAAAAAATAATCAGCTTCAGCATTCACTTAGTCTCCCAAATCAGGTATCTGGCCATCACTCAACGCTCCTCCCCCTTCACCCCCCATACATCCAATCGAAGCCAAGAACTTCTCTCTGACACCTTCTCTCTTGCCTAGATTATCACATTAACCTAAATGGTTTTACTCGCTCCCTCCAAACTCTTCTGCAATACAGCCAAAGTCATCTTCACACTACTGCTTAGAATCCCGCAATAGCTTTCTTCTGCCCTTAGATCAAGTTTGGACTCTTAAACATGTCATAAACAGGGATCATCAGGCCCCTTTTTAGCCTATTTCCTATCCTGCTTCACCATTTTCTCCTGGATGCAACCACAAAATACATTTTCCAATTTCACATTCTCCTTTAGCTTCAAGTTCCTGGAACACGGTAGGTACTTAATAAATATTTGCTTGATTGAGTTGAATTATAATTATGCAAAATTCGTTGAAAGCAGCAGATATGCCTTTGTGATACAAAGGAAAGAAAAAAGTCAGAAATGGTTCCAGGTTTATGCTGTAAGGGTATATATAATAGCAACACTCTGAAGGGTGATGAATAATTCCACTTTGTTATATCTTAGTTGGGTGGCTGTTCATACATCCACACAGAGAAATGCCTGTCACATGTCAGTGTGATTTGTACTTTGATAATCCTTAAAAGGTTTAGAGTTAAGAAACCTTTATCTAAAGATCTTGTAAGGGCTTTACAAGGAGCTATTGTAATCTATTCTTTAATAATTATCTGCCACTTGCCCCTATTAATAACTATCTTTGAATTTTAGCTCTGTATTTTTATTTACATAATTAGTAGTAATAATCCTTCCAAAACTACATACTGAGATTTACATGCTTATCAATAGAGTATATTATATACCTTCTGACAAAATTCTTTATAGAAATCTATTTTTATTTAGATACCTCTGGATTAAGTCAGGGTTATTGCCCCAGAATGAAAGTACCACTGGTACTTAAACTACACATTCATGATTCAATGAATGACTGTCAAAAAAAGGAAACCTCGAAGAAGGAGGAGAAGACCTAAGAGGGGGAGGAGGAGAAAGAGCTGCAGCAGCAACAAATGTCTGAGCCTCCAGGTTGGGATGTTGCCCAACCAAGCCCCGTGACAATCATGAGGCTAACATTGTTTTTCACCTTGTTATCAAACAGAGACTTGTCTATCCTCGTGAAGTCTGTCTTTCAAATTCCTCCTGATTAAAAAACAAACAGAAATGAAATAAAGCCCGAAGCCTCCATGCATTCTGTGGTGGAACATTACCTTTCTTCATATGGGATCCATTAAGGCAAACATCCGATATTTGTGGTTAGGCTGTGATTTCCCCATAGACTGTAATGGTGACCAACACTGGGGAAAAGCTGAAAGTTTCCCTGTGTAGCAATCTTAGGTTTCGTCAACACCCTCAGAGCAAAGAGAAACCAGTTCTGGGCCAACCCAACATCAGTAACACTTCCCCTGAAGCTGTAAATAGAAGATAGTTCCTGCTGATACAACATTAAGCCAACACCCAGAGCAGCATGTGTGCTCATCAGTAACGCTGATAGTGACTGCCTACAGCCTGTTGTCAAAAAAAACTAAAAATAAACATCCTCAGATGATGTTTGGTTCCTGCTGAGAGCAATCTCCCAGAGCTAGTTTCTAGTAGTTAGAGACCAAAAGCCCTGCTATTACATATACACACATGTTTTTCAGAGTAAAAATTGATTTAATATGATGATGAGGATATTCATAAGTTACATGAGTATGAGTTTTCCAAGAAGAGGAGAGGAGAAAAGGAGAGGTCTAGGCGTACATGCAAACGGTGTGAAAGTGCACAATGCATGCCAGGAATGGTGAGGTCTAGTGAGGCTGGAGCACGTAGTTTCAGGAAGTGGAAGAAAAGCAGCTTGAGGTCAGATTGCAAACAATCTTGAATGTCATGCTAAGGACATCCTTTAAGTTCTAGGAAACCAGCAAGATTTTTTAATCTGGTGATGGCAAAATCAGGCCAATGTTTTAAAAAGAATATCCTGGTGTCAGCATAGAGGATTCTTTTAAGGGGAAACAGGTTTAAAGATATTGCAATAATGTAAGCAAGCAGTGATGAGAGGCTTAACTAAAGCAGTGGCACTGGGAATTAAGTGAAAAGGACAGTAGGCTTTTATGATAAAAACGGGTTTTTGAGGCTATTTTTAGAAAGATTACTCTGTTGCCTTGAGGAGGAGAGACTTAGAAACAGGATGACTACTGAGGATCCTATAGACAAGGCAAGGGATGCTGAAGCCTGAATGAAGAGAGTAGCAGAGTATCTCAGGGGAAAATAATGAGTAGTATTTGAGGATCTCCTAGTCCAGGGCAATGGCCCCCAGACTGGTTCTCTGCCCAGCAGCATCTGCATCAGCAATACCTGGGAGCCTGTTAGACATGCAAACTTTTAGGCCTCACCCCAGGCCTACTGAATCAGAAACTCTAGGGCCTAGGCCCAGCAATTTTCATTTTAACAAGCCCTCCTGGTGGTTCTGATGGGAGGTGAAGTTTCAGAATCACTAGCCCAGGGGCACAAAGGAGAAGGAAGTATCAAAAGCAAGTGAGCTACAATAGGGATTAAGAGGCCAGATGTTGGAGAAAGATGTTCAAATATTTAAAACCTGGGTTCAGATATTTCCTCTGCATCTTACTGGACTTGTAACAAGTTGTGTGACAATCTCGGGCAGGATACTTCCAATCTTTGAGCCTTAATTGCCTCATCTCCTGATTGGGGGTAATACACTATCGCAAGAATTTAATAAAATAATTCATTGTAAAGTGTTCAGTGCACTCACACAGGCATATGGCAAAAGGTAGTTAACAATTTTAATAAGAACTACATAAAGAGCAATAGTTGTGAGAAAGAAAGTTCTATATTAGACATACAAAATTTGAGGTAACTGTAGTACAACCCAGTGGCAGAATCCAGGAGAAGGCTGAAAGAGTGTGTGGGGACCTCAGAGAGAGATTGAAACTGAAGAACAATATGGGAAGGACACAGAATATAGGCAATAGCTACCACCATGTGAGTGGTCAAGATTATCCAAGGAGAGCACAGGAAGTGAGAAGAGAAAAGGACACCAACACTGAAGAGTAGAACAAAGAATAGTCAGCTTGAAAAGGAGCTTGAGAACAAAAACACAGGAGAAGAGGAGAACCAGGAGCCAGCGAGCTCCCAGAGGCCAAAAGAGGAGTGTCAAGAGAAGTAGGTCAACAGTCCCGAATATCACCAAGTTTAAAAAGATAGGGCTTCCCTGGTGGCGCAGTGGTTGAGAGTCCGCCTGCCAATGCAGAGGACACAGGTTCATGCCCCAGTCCGGGATGATCCCACACGCTGCGGAGCGGCTGGGCCCATGAGCCATGGCCACTGAGCCTGCGTGTCTGGAGCCTGTGCTCCGCAACAGGAGAGGCCACAACAGTGAGAGGCCCGCATACCGCAAAAAAAAAAAAAAAAAAAGATAGAGCGATGACAGTAGAAGATAGATGTTAGATAGATAGATAGAAAAAAAGGAAGGAAGGGGGAGGGAGAGAGAAAAAAAGAAAGAAAGAAAGAAAAAGGAAGGAAGGAAGGAAGGAAGAGAGACGAGAGAGAGAAAGAAAGAAAGAAAGAAAAAGGAAGGAAGGAAGAAAGAAAGAGATGAGAGAGAGAGAAAGAAAGAAAGAAAGAAAGAAAGAAAGAAAGCAAAAGGAAGGGAGAGAGGGAGGGAGAGAAAGAAAGAGAGAGAGAGGGAGGCAGAGACATAAAGACAGAAATAAAGAAGAAAGAATGAAAGAAAGAAAGGAAGGAAGGAAGAAAAGAAAGAAAAGAAAAGAAAAGAAAGGGAGAGAGAAAGAAAAAGGAAAGAAAGAAAGAAAAAGAAAGAGAGAGAGAAAGAAAGAAAGAGAGAGGGAGGGCTATTGCTTTGGGCAGTTATGAGGTGATTGCAAACTTCTGAGAAGGCATTTCTTTTTGAACAGTGGAAGCAGAGGACTGACCCTAATAGGCTGAAAAGAGAAATCAAGGTAAGGATCAAAAACTGACCTTGAAAAATTAAGTTGTGATGGAAAGAAGAAAAACGGGGTGCCCAAATCAGTGGAGGTCAGAACATGAACAATATCTTTAAGGAAACAGGATGATGACAGAGTTGCAGGCTGAAGGAAGGAGCCAGTGACGAAGAATAAGGAGCAAGCAGGGAAGGAAAAGGGATGGGAACAGGTAGAATCTTTAGCATTGAAAAAGAGCAAGAGGAATTTTTCTCTGAATCAGGAAAAAGACTGAGTAAAGTTATAGCTTGGGGATGAAGGAGGAAGATGGGGAAAAGGGTAAGGTGATAGTGCGCATCTCTGAGGGCCTCTTTTTTTAGAGAAATAGCAGATGAATTTAGCTTCCAAGAGTAAAGAAGATTCATGGCAAGGTTGAGGACTTGAGGAAAGGGCAAAGATTTAGAACACCTGTTATAAGGATGGAAAAAGCAAAATAAGAATGAGAGGGACATTGATGCAGCACTGAGGGTTAGCACTGACTTAGGAAAGCATGGATTCATTGTGGTGCTAAATTCAATAATGGGTGATCATCTCCAGCAATGCAAGTGAACAGAGTAAACGGATAATAATGAGAAGACTGATGATGATTTTCACAAAACAACAATATCAACAATCACTGGCATGTGCCAAGTAATTCAGGAACTCATCCTGAGCCAGTGCTGTGTAGTGAATGACCTTCCTTCATAGTCAGACCTCCTAGGTTTAAATCCTAGCTATTCTATCTCAAGCTATGTGACCTTGGGAAAGTTACTCAACCTCTCTGTTTCAGTTCTGTTATCTTTAAAATGGGCATAAAAATAATAGTACCTACTTTGTAGGGCTGTTGTGATGATTAAATCAGTTCATTCATGTATAGCATTTAGACCAGTACTGGACACAATAAGCGTTTGTTACGTTAGTTATACTCACCACTACTGAGTTGAGGCTAAGTTGAGGATAACAGAAGTTCAAAGGTTAATAAATATCACAACTCTCAGCACATAACCAAGAGTAAAATCATCCCTGAGAAGTTTCCATATAACCATAGTACTATCAAGAGATAAAAAATACTCTCACCCACCAACCGTACCTATGACAGACATCCTTTTTCTGAAATTGTTGAAATCCAAAAAGGCAAGCAATTGATAAGTAACTAGTGTTCCCAATTCTTCTATTGTTATCGTCTCTGGGGTCCGAGACTTAAAAATGAACCCCAAATTTTTTGCAGCAGTCACTAGAGCCCCTTCATCAGGTGACTGAACTTGGTAAATCAGCTCTCCTAAAAGGAAAAGAAACAGGTGGATTAAATAACAACAAAAAAAGGCAAAGAAACAAAGGTATTAATACTGAGAATAATAACATTCGTAGAACACCAATGCCAATTCCAACTCATTCTATAACACCCAACCCAAGTGTCAGCTCTAGAAATCAGACCTTTTCCACTCACCAACCAGGTGACCAGGTGCCTGTACTGTGGATCCACAGGACACAACGTATACCACCACTGGAACCCTTGTCATCTTACAGGAAAAGGCTCATTCCTGAGCCTGCCTCCCTACTATGCTGAAAGTTTCTTAGGGCAGAGACCACACCTTTGTCTTTTCAGTGACTAGAAATGTGCCATGAAAGCTTCACAAACTAAAACACTTTATATATTAATGCACATAATCCTCATGGCAATGAGGTAGGGATTATTAAAATTATTACAGGCATACCTCGGAGATATTGCAGATTTGGTTCCAGACCACTGCAATAAAGCAAATATCACAATAAAGCGAGTCACACGAATTTTGTTGGTTCCTCAGTGCATATAAAAGCTACATTAACATTATACAGTAGTCTATTATGGGTGCAATAGCATTATATATAAGAATGTACATACTTAATTAAAAAATACTTTATTGTGAGAAATGTTAAGCATCATCTGAGCCTTCAGTGAGTCATAATCTTTTTGCAATAGTAACATCAAAGATCACTGATCACCATGATCACCATGACAAATATAATAATAATGAAAAAGTTTAAAATATTGTAAGAATTACCAAAATGTGACATAGTGACACAAAGTGAGCAAATGCTGTTGGAAAAATGGTGCCAACAGACTTGCTCGATGCAGGGGTGCCACAAACCTTCAATTTGTGGAGAACACAGTGTATGTGAAGGTAATAAAATAAGGTATGCCTGTATTTCCATTTTATACTGGTAAAAACTATGACTGAAAATATTATGTGATTTTTGCAAGATCACACAGCCAGAGTGACAGAGCAGACATTCCAAATTCCTCTTCAGTCTGCTACTAATGACCATTTTATGAGAATGCATACAAGAAATCCCTTGAAACGTAAGGAATCAAACCAGGATGTTAATGATTGGTATCTGGTATTGTGTATGTGTTGGAGTGAGGGTGAGAGGGGAGAAGAGAGGAAAAGAATGAAATGGGGGGAAAAAAACATAAAAATACACTTTAAAACCAGCATGAATAAAGGAAGCCTTTCTACATAAAATTGTACTACCTTTGTATGTAAAAATAAATTAGAAAAAGTAGGCAGAGCTAGATCCATATTTACTGATTTATAGTAATGTCCAAGATAAATTGTTCAGAAAACTAGTTGCATATTAATCTATATATTATGATTCCTTTTTTTAAAAAACAAACCACCTACACATCTACATATATTCATACATATATGAGCAAATTGAAAGTGTGAAAGTGTGCACACCAAATGTTAACATTGGTTACCCCTGTAGAGGTGGAATTAAAATCAGGAAGAAATTATTAGCTCTGCCTTTATAAATCTTTGTATTGTACGGTTTCACTTGCTACAATAGGCATAAATTAATTTTCGAAATTCCAAAAAGAGAAAAAGTTAAAGCAATTTCTTGATCTACCCATGAAATGATATGATAACTCCCATTTCTGGCAACACTGTGGAGTAGGTGCCAGGATCAACCTCCCCTGTTGCAAAGAGCTACATATTCCGTAAAGACAAAATATTTAAATATTTTTGAATGCACCCAGGACTGGCTAGAAAGCAGTCATTGTTCAGGTCTAAGACTGAAAAAAAAAAAAAATGGAATAAATGAAGAGCATTTTCTAAACCAAGAGGACTTGCTCATTGGTTTCCAGTCTCTCAAGCCTTTGGTTAGAAAAGACACAGGCCAGGGAAAGAAGTCTAATGGGAGACCATCTCTTAAAACTGAGCCCCCAGAAAGGATACTCTCTCAGTATAAAGGTAAGCTGAAAATCAGTGCCCCCTTTAAGAGTCATGCACCGCAATGTTCATTGCAGCTCTATTTACAACAGCCAGGACATGGAAGCAATCTAAGTGTCCACTGACAGAGGAATGGATAAAGAAGATGTGGCACATATATACAATGGAATATTACTCAGCCATAAAAAGAAACGAAATTGAGTTATTTGTAGTGAGGTGGATGGACCTAGAGTCTGTCATACAGAGTGAAGTAAGTGAGAAAGAGAAAAACAAATACCATATGCTAACACATATATATATGGAATCTAAAAAAAAAAAGGCTCTGAAGAACCTAGGGGCAGGACAGGAATAAAGACACAGACGTAGAGAATGGACTTGAGGACACGGGGAGGGGAAAGGGTAAGCTGGGACAAAGTGAGAGAGTGGCATGGACTTATATATACTACCAAATGTAAAATAGATGGCTAGTGGGAAGCAGCCACATAGCACAGGGAGATCAGCTCAGTGCTCTGTGACCACCTAGAGGGGTGGGATAGGGAGGGTGGGAGGGAGATGCAAGAGGGAGAGGATATGGGGATATATATACGTATATGTATAGCTGATTCACTTTGTTATAAAGCAGAAACTAACACACCGCTGTAAAGCAACTATACTCCAATAAAGATATTTAAAAAAAAAAAGAAGAATGAATATTGTCAGTAAACTAGAAATCTGAGAAATTTCTGAAAGATAAAAAGTAGATTTGATAAATGAAGAAATAAGAAAGGAGAAAAACACAGCTCAAAGCATTTGAAAAAGAAAATTAATACAGAGGTCAGAGCAACCCCCAAAGAGTCTCCAAATCAGAGTCAACAAATGAGAAAAGCAGAAGTGGTCCTGGAAGCACCATGAATAAAATTATTTGAAGAATTCCATTCAGCTCTCCCAGACCATTTGGGCTCCTCCCCCTGCCAGCTTACTCCGAACAGCGGGCTGCAGTGACATTTGCCCCAGGATGAAACCTTGAAAATGTTCTTCTACACAAAGTACACAATCCACCTAAGGAAACTTTTAAAATTTGAATGCTGGGGCTGGAGACCAAAGCTGAAAACAGCCACAAGTAGCTTTAGAATTCCACAAGGATAAGAGAAATAAATTAATGAGAGAAAGGAACTCCATGACTCTGATATTTTCTTCCAGCCCAGACCTTAAGTATAACTTTGTCTCACAGTAGGGTTCTGGCACAGACTCCTAGCACTAGATCTGAAAAAGTAAGACAGCTAAACCGAGGTATCATATGAATTCCAGGAGAGGGGAACCCCATAGCCAGAAGATGATCTATGTATTGTGCCTTTCCCCCACAATCTTGGGAGACAGGCCACTGTAATCAGAACCTACATTCACCAAGAGGCAAACAGGGATTCTCAAACACAAGTAGGAACAGGCAACCACAAACCATCAAACGTTTGAGGACAACATGAAAGTTAGACACACAACTCAAAACACGACATTCCGTAAAATGAAACATAATAGAGGAAACAAAAGATTTCAAATTAAGAATAATTAATATCCTCAAAGAGATCTAAGAAAATATCATGATATTGGAATAAAAACAAATCGCTATTAAAATAAAATAGAGCTTTAAAAATGAAATAAACTCAAAGTCAGAGATAAAAGAAATTTACTTGAAGGCATTGTGCTATCCTCAGATACATTAGTATTATAAATACCAGCTTAAGTTATAAATATAATTATGTGAATCCTCACAGCAATTAAAATCAGAGGAATGAGTTAGTCCAGCATAATCAAGGACAAAACTATGGCTTGAATGCAGTCCCAACAAAGAAAAAAAGAAGAAAAATATATATAGAGAGAAAGAAAACATATATTCAAATGTACATATGCACATACATATACACACATACATATATATATCACACATATACATATATACAGTCTGCAGACTATATATATTTCACTTTTGAAATTTATTATTCAACTTTTGAGTTGAAATTACTTGAATGGTAATTTTCACCCAACAGGTGATAGTAGAAAGAAATAAAACTTGTAAATGGAATAGACTGGGCCCAAATGGAGCGAGAAGCCAATTCACCGTCCATTGTCTACCTGCCTCATTGCTTCAATATTAAAGCGGCCCAGGTGATTTTGTACTCTTCTGTGAACCCTGAGCTCTGAACAACCATCCTGGTAGTGTGGAACTTGTTCATAATGGGGACTAAACACAAGTATGCTATCAGTGTAAATCTGTCGCATTACTGGGAAAATGCATTCTAAGCATACGCCTGATGGCTATCCGCATCTATTAGATGTGCATGTTAATAACAAGAGCTAAGTGGCTCAAGAGTGTTTCTCTGATTGTCCTGCCTACCAGGAAGCTCACAGTCAAATACGGTGCTCAATCATAAAAGATATTTCATCCCCTTTAACTGACATATCTAGGCCCTCATCTTTTTGTTGTTCCTATTTCTTTTCTTTTTCTTTTCCTTTAAGTCTCTCCATATCTTTTGGAAAACATTCGGAATATAAATAAATACAAAGAACCATTAGTGATAGGTAAACCCCTCATGCAATGCTATATTCTGAATTAGAAAATCCTTCCAATACAAAGAACAGTTAGTGATAGGTAAACCCCTCATGCAATGCTATATTCTGAATGAGAAAATCCTTCCAATTCCAAACATTTTTAATAAAAATATCAATACTGATTTAAAAAACAAGGCTCACTACTCAGACACACTTTGCACTTACCTGCACTATTTTCCTCTGACATTACGGTGTGGCAGAGTGCAAGTAACCTAAGGAATTCATGCACTTTGGGATCACCCATTTTAATGGATTCCATCAGATGGTGGTCAAAAAACTGAAATGTTCTGTCAGCTTGGGGGTTGACTGAGAAACCCACAGCCTCTTTTTTCTATAGGAGAACAACAACAACAACGAAACTGTAGACTTCATTCCAACAACAATCTTTTAAAATTCAAAAACACTTCTTCTAAGTATTTTTAGTGCTTGTATGATTTCTCAGCCTCAAAAGCCTGGCACTAAAATGACTTTCTGTTCCCTCATTACCGTTAAATATTATCTTCTCATTTCAGAGCTATGTAAACCTTCATCACCAGAGCAGTAAACCTTCCAAAAGCATATGGGAAAGAAAAATATCCAATGGATGTACAGATTCTCAAATGTTTACTTCAACTCCAAAATACAAAGAAGCCCTGAAAACTGAGAGTTTTCTTCAAAACTTACTTGACGGCAAAACCTGACCTGCCTTGAACTCATTTTGGCAGCAATATCTGACCTGGAATGGAATGTGCCTAATTATAGACTTTTAAAAGTCTACTTAGTGTGAATTAGTATTTTCTGTTATAAAAATATTTATGTGTTTGATTACAGGGTACTTTCTCTGATCTCACTAGTGTTACTGCGTAATATAATGACAGAATTAAAATCAGGATCTTGAGATATATGTACTCACGTGTTCACTGCAGCATTATTCACAATAGCCAAGAGGTAGAAACAACATAAATGTCCATCAACAGATAAATAAAGAATATGTGGTTATATATATACAATGGAATATTATTCAGCCATTTATAAAAAGAAATCCTATCTTTATGCTATGACATGAATGAACCTCGAGGGCATTATGCTAAGTGAAATAAACCACTCACAAAAGAACAAATATTGCATGATTCCATTTATATGAGGTATCTAAAGTAGAATTCACAGAAACTGAGTGTAGAATGGTAGTTTCCAGGGACTAGAAGAATGGGGAAGTGGGGCATTGCAGTTCAATCAGAATTACAGAGTTTCAGACATGCAAGGTGAAAAAATTCTGGGATCTGCAGTACAACATTGTGCTCATTGTTAATAATAGTTCACTGTCCACTTAAAATTTTGTTGACTAAAAAAAAAAACAAGATGAAAGAAATAGGGTTCAATACAGAACAGAACAAAATAGTAGACAATTCAATACTAAATTAGATCTCTCTTAATTCACTGACTTCTGAAAAGCACAAAACGTACTTCTAACTTTTAAAAGTTTATTATTCAAAGCACTAGACCTGTGATCATGTCTTTGCAAGGGCAGTTAATGGGAAAATACTTTTAATATACACTCTGTCTTGAAGACTGCAGAATATTTTAAATATAATACTTATATATCCAAGTATATGAGAAGACATACCAGTATACAAGATACTCCATTAGTTGTGTTTATCCCAGAATCATAGAGACTTATTTAATCACAGATTGTTTTGTTCATGTAATAAAGTTTGAAAAGAACCACACATAAGGGGGAAAAAATGATCAACTCACTAATAAGTAGTAAAATACACACTGGATTTAGACTTCCCTAAACCCCACCCAGGGAAGAAACTATGACTTAAAGAGATTACAGCCTGTCAAACTGTCATTCAAATATAAAGTCAACAGATAGTTCTGAACAGGTATTTTTCATGAACCCATCTTGAAACTAGAGGATACTTCAGCCAAATAAGAGATAACTGGGAAAACAGTGGGAAAGGGAGCAGTTAGTGGTAAGCACCAAATCTCTCTAACTGAAGAACTAAATATAAAAGAAATAGATTAGGATGGCAAAACAAAATGTATATATTATATACATCGACTATGTAGAAAAGACTGATAAAAATTAGGAGAAGATGCTGATTTCCTCATTTTAGTATCTGAAGGTCAGAAGATATCATTTAAAAACTCAAATCAACTAAGAGAAATCTATGTATATTTCAGATTAAGAAGCATCATTAATACAAGTAGTAGGAAAATATGAGGGAAAGAAGGATAAGTATAATAATTTTACCATTTTTCATATTAGGAAATTGATAGACACTGCTTATGAAAAAAGAATTGAGTATTGTATAAATTCTTGAAAGTATACAGTAGAGAAACAATAAAATACTTTCCTAAATATTACAAGAGAAGCACACACAGAGAGCAGAGTCCATACAGAGAATTATTAAAGATTATAAAGACACAAAGTATAACCTAAAATATTTAACAGAGCCGATGTAGATGGCCCAAACTCACTTATTAAAAAATTGGATGCAAAGCAAAATCCAACCCTCTGCTATACATAAGACACATCTAAAACAAAGTTATTTAGGAATATTGAAAATAAGAGGTGGGTAAACGCAAATCAAAAGAAACCAGGAGACATGACCTTGATATTAAATAAGGTTGAATCCAGGCCAAGGAGAATTAAATGAGTCAAAGAAGAGCACATTCATAATAAAAATATAACCACTGTGAACATCAATGCACCTCAAGATAGCATCAATACTCATAAAATGAAGACTTCAGGCTATATAGGAGCTAGAGAGAGAGAGAAATTATCAGAACATTTTAGTTAACCTCTTTAATCCAAACAGATAATATAGATAAAAGATAAATAATGAAACAGAAGACCTAAATAATATAATTAATAAGGTAGAACTAAAATGACACACAGCTAATTTTATACCTTGAAAACAGAATATACATAAGCTTTCTTTTTAAGGACCCTGGAACACAGACAATAATTGATCATATTACGCCACAAAGAAAACCCAAATAAAGTCCAAAAAAGTAGAGATAATACAAATCTATTCTTCTTGTTTCATTTTGTTTTGTTTTTATAGTTAATAATACTTTATTTTATATTTAAAAGTTGCTAAGGGAATAGAATTTCAAACCTTCCATCACAAGAAAAAATAACTTGTAGTTTCAGTAGTGATGGATTTTTTGTTTTTATTTATTTTTTTATACAGCAGGTTCTTATTGGTTATCCATTTTATACACATTAGTGTATATACAAATCTATTCTTTTATTAAAAGTACAATAAAGGTTGGGGGGGAGTCCCAACCACTTCGAAATTTTAAAGTTCTTCCTTAAAAACTCATGGTTCAATGTGGATATTCAAATTGACATAACAAAAATAAAGATACTTTAATACACTACAGGCCAAAATCCATGTAATTAAAACTAAAGCAGTGTTCAGAGGGAAATTAATAACCACAAATACTTGTATAAAAAAAGGAAAGAGGGACTTCCCTGGTGGTCCAGTGGTTGAGAATCCGCCTTCCAATGCAGGGGACGTGGCTTCAATCCCTGGTTGGAGAACTAAGATCCCACATGTTGTGGGGCAACTAAGCCCACACCCTGCAACTAGAGAGCCCACGCACTGCAACTACTGAGCCCGTGTGCTCTGGTGCCCACGTGCCACAACTAGAGAGAAGCCTGCGCGACACAACAAAAGATACTGCGTGCTGCAACTAAGACCCAATGCAGCCATAAATAAATATTTTTTAAAACACGAAAGAACAAAATTTTTTTTATTTTATTGAAGTATATAGTTGATTTACAATGTTGCAGTTAATTTCTGCTGCACAGTAAAGTAACTTTTTACATAGTCTTGTCAAAATCAAAAACTTTGATAATACATTGTGTTGGTGAAGGTAGGAGAAAGTAAGCACTCATATATTGCTTGTGACAGGGTAAATTGATGTAAATTCTAAAGAGGACAATTTGGCAATATTTATCAAATTATAAATTTAACAAATTATAAATATATTTTGATTGAGCAGTTCCATTTCTAGAAATGGAACTTGTTAGAGAATATAGGATCCATGTGATATAACGTATACACCGTTATTTATCATTATTATTTTTTTGTGGTACGCGGGCCTCTCACTGTTGTGGCCTCTCCCGTTGCGGAGCACAGGCTCCGGACGCGCAGGCTCAGCGGCCATGGCTCACGGGCCCAGCTGCTCCGCGGCATGGGGGATCCTCCTGGACCGGGGCACAAACCCATGTCCCCTGCATCGGCAGGCGGACTCTCAACCACTGTGCCACCAGGGAAGCCCTACACTGTTATTTTTGCTGCATTTTCTTTACAAGCAAAATATTGAAAATATTCTGAATGTCCATTCCTGTCTCCTTACATAAATTAAGGAACATTGGTATAACAGACTATTATTCACTGTAAAGAGAAAAAGGGAGCACTTTTTTTTCACTGATATAGAAAGATCTTGATCATTGTTGAGGAAGAAAGTTAAGAACAGTATGTATAGTTCACTACCAACTATGTAAAAAATGGAGAAATATATTTGCTTGTATGTAATAAATACCTCTAAAAGAGAAAAAAATCCAGGGAACTCTGTGGTTGGGAAACCTAGACGAGAAGGAATTTTGAACCATATGAATCTATTTTTTTAATGTTACATACTAGGTATCTCAGCTGGTCATAGTGGAAATCAGGCGTCTAGGAACTCATCATTTTTAAAAAGTACATACAATTTGAAATTAAAAGTAAGAATGAATTTTATCACCTCCACACCTTAGTCAGGTCTGTTTTCTGACCCAGGACACCATGTACTTCGCCTGAAAAAACAAAAATTGAGAATTAAAAATAAATGAAATGGAAACTAGATTTAGTCATTTAGTTTTAAGAAATACACTTGTTTATTAAAGCACTATTACTAGATGACATTGAGTTCAAACCTAGACATTTTAAGGAGTGCTTTCAAACTGTAACGGTAGATATGGCAATTAACACAGACAGATACTCATGTTTGCCCAAGATAGAACTAAAATGCAGTACACATTAAAACAAAATAAGATCGCAATCATGTTTATCTGTAAATTTTATCATTCTGTTGTTACATTATCTATGATGTTTGCAAGAGACAAATTTTGTTTTTCACTTTATACCCACTGTTGGGGAATCCAAAATGATATCCAAGACAGACCAATTCTCATCTTGATGAGTACATCTTTGTCTATCTTGGTTTGGGCCAGAGCCATCTTTAATAGCTATAATGGCAAGGTCAAATTAGCAAGTAAACATGAAACCATGTCAGAGCCTTCTGCAGTCAGAAAACATAGCCACCTATGTGCCAAACATTTAAAAATAACTATTCTTAGTATAAAGCCGATATGTGCTTATTACAAATATATTGGAAAATATAGGTGTTTTAAAAACAGGAACGAAAACCTGTAAAAAAAAATGAAACAAAACAAACAAACATAAAAACAGATTTTCATTCCTGTTTTATAGAGGACAGGACTGAAGAACAGAATTCAAAGTGACATGATTCAACTAAAACTAAAAAGTCAGCATAGTAGGTTTTTTAATTCAAATCTATTTTCATTATACAATACTGTGACCCAAAAACCACTTGATAAAGAGTTACTGGTTGTTTTTCTGGGGCTCAGGTCTAAATCTAGAATACTGTGAGGCTGCTGTGTGGGAAGAGTCCCTGAGCTAGAGAGTGAACCTAGCCCAGCATCTGGAATTTAAATCCCAAACTCACCACGGTTATGTGCCAGTCATTGCCCTTTATGCTATAACTCTGATAAATGTTAAAAGCAAAATAAAACTGTCTTTGTGTAAAATGGTCCTCCCAAAGAAAGCCTCTTCACAAGGCTGGTGATGAAAGTGAAGAAAAATGGAAGAAGTCTAAGAAAATAATAGTTCTGAGAAAAAAAATAGAAGCTTTAGATAAATCAGAGTAGAATATCAAATTTTCCCAAGGCCTGGATCTATGATATAAACAAGGCCAACTGTATGGGGGGTAAAAAGTGATTCTGGAACATTCTTTGAGTGCTTTAGTAATAGTAAATGTATTATAAATTAGAATGGCTATATAAATTTAAGGGTCTAAAGGGGTTACTTAAATCTTTCAGTTACTTTCCTGCTTTTTATGAGGGAAATCACAAGCTATCATGGGATTTGTAAATTTGCAAAGATCTTGGGATATATACTTTGTGAAAAGCAAGGGACTTCTCTAAAAATCACCCTGTGACAAACATATCTACAAATAAATCTTGGTCCACATGTCTGATAATTTCTTTAGGGTCATTTCCTGGAAGGGATATTATTATAATTATTATATTATCAATAAGTGCCATGGCAAAAGAATCCAAAAGGTCTACAAAATTCCAAATATCTCCAATACTCTAACAGAAATTTTCTCATTTAAACTGCTCTTTGGGTTGTATATTTTGAAAGCCTCTGAAAATAAGATCAAAAGAATAAATTTTAAGAAAAGGTTCTATTTTATTTATCATCTTAATAAGAGTGATATCAGAAATGCACAATGTAACTGAGGGCTTGTGGAAGTCCAGTTTGAAAAATCATCTGGTCCACTACCAGAGAAGGGTGGGGCAGGACAGGGGCAGGGCAGAAGAGAGGTGAGGAAACCATGGCGACCATGGGTTACGGGGGTGGGATAGCAGAGGGAGGTCAAAAGGTAGGAAAGTATGAAAATCAACTTCCTGTATTTCTTAGTTTTGTTCAGGGTCAAATCTTACTTTAAAATATTTGGCAATGTGTGAAGTTTCCCATCAGGAGACAAAGGAAAGTTTTCCCTCTCTTTCTCAGATTTCCTTTATTTCCTGAGATTTCTGTATTGAGAAACTGTACACTCAGAGTCCAGTGAAGTGAGATTGGGAGTCCAGAGGAACCCGACAGCACCCTTCCGGGAAGCTTCCGTGCTCTCAACAGAAGGAACTGTCTGCTAAACTAGCCAAAGTCGGGGTGACAAGGGTCACATATTACTAGAATGCCTGAAAATCCAAAACAGAGCAGGTATCCTAAAAGAAGCATACAAATAGCAACTGGATATTGATGAAACAGTTTGACCACTCAGAGTAGCCCTATACAGTGTGAATTCTCAGGAATGAATTGTAAATTCTTATGAATACAGACACTAACATCATTTCCAGAGCTGCTAGGAAGCAAGTATAAAATATTGCTTTTACTGAGATAAATCAGGCTATGGAGAACTTGTCCTCCCTGGGATACGGGTCTATCAAGCACCACCGAACAGATCACACAGTTGGTGCACTGAAAGGAACCTTAGAGAGTGTCACGTCTAACCCCCATCTCTACCCATGAATCGTAACAGATTTAAAGTATCATCTGAATTATTCAACATTCATCCAACAAATATTTAGCAAGTGTTTATTATGTGCCAAGCACTATGTTATTAGATGCTGGTGGTGCCCATATTCATCAGAAAAACAGAGATTTTTTAATTAAAAAATAAAACAGTGTTGCTTATTTTTTTTAAGGACTGTTAACAATATCAGGAAAAAGGAACTGTTTCCCTTACCGTAGATTCTCCCATTAATGGAACATTTTTTAAAAGTCATGATGTTTTCAGTGAGGGTACCCGTTTTGTCAGAGAAAACATATTCAATCTGGCCTAGTTCCTCATTGAGCGTGGTCGTCCGAGCTTGAGCAGGTGTTGCCTTCCCAGAGTAATACATCTTCCGATCCCAGTTTATAAAATAACTGTGTCCCAGACGAATTACTTCCACACTTTCATCATTAAAATGGAAAAAAAAGAGAAATACTCCATCAATTTCAGAAGATACAAAGCTTTGCCAAAGCAAGAAGTCTGCCAAAGTCTTCAGAGTTTAGAAGAAAATGTGGATGCTCTGTCTCCAGGTTTTAGGGACCTTCAGACGCATCTCAGCAGAGTCTGTTCATAAAATGTTCTAAGTCATTTGCTTGTAGCACCTTGAAACAATGAGCTGGCTTTGCAT
Source organism: Leucopleurus acutus (assembly GCF_964270905.1). Taxonomy (NCBI): domain Eukaryota; kingdom Metazoa; phylum Chordata; class Mammalia; order Artiodactyla; family Delphinidae; genus Leucopleurus; species Leucopleurus acutus. The sequence continues at coordinate 92,092,364 of NC_139142.1, forward strand.
AAAGCCTTAGGGAATGTTCCATGCTTCTCTACTTACATTAAACAGGCCTAGTAGAGATTTCCTGTATAGCATTTTAGTTGTTTGATGTCGCTTCACTTTGCCAAAAGAGGTAGAAAGGAGTATCTCCATGAAGCACTAAGCAAACCATAATAGCTATTGAGTAAAAACAGGTTGTGTTGTCATATTACTTTGCCCATTGAAAAGAGCACTGTCTCATGATCTAGTGGTGATTTATGATTTTCCAGCTCTAGAAGTGGAATTTCTGAAGCCAAGGGTATAATCGTTTTCAGTCTTTGTACACAAGGCCAAATCAACTTCCAAAAAAGTTACAACAATGTAAGTTTCTACCATTAGATTACTGAAAATTATCTTTTAGTCTATGCCAAGTCAAATGGCATCTCATTACTGTTGACTGCATTTCTTTTCTTATCAGTGAGTTGAATTTATTTTTTCAAATTTTATTGGCCAGCTATATTTCTTCTCAGAATTATCTAATTGCATTACCTGCCTATTTCATATTTTCTATTCAGGTATTAGTGTATTTCTTATTGATTTGTAAAAATTGTAGAGATATATATATAGCATATGTATCTATATACATTATGCCAATAGTTACCCAGTTTATCATTCATCTTTTAATTTTGTTTCCACTATTTTTGACACAAAGAAGTTTTCTCTGTTTAATCAATCAAATTTATCAATAGTTTATAGTTTCTGTTTATAGTTTCTTTTCAGGGAGCTTTGCTTAAGCCTTCCCTATGGCAAGATTATATATATACAGATATCTATACTTTTCTTCTAGTTCTTTGTTGGTATTTTCCCCACGTTTAATTATTTATTGCAATTAGAATTTTCTGAAGGATGTGCATAGTAACACTAATTTCAATTTTTACAAAGTTTATTCATCACCATTTGAACATTGAATCCTTTCCCCTACTGTGTTGAGATGCTTCCATGTCACATGTAAATTATTTCTTCAGTAGAATCTGTTTTAGGCATTTCAATTTTGTTCCTTAATGTGTTAATTAATGTACCTCTTGTTTTCATTATTGTAGCTTTATAAAATTTGGCATACCTGGAAAGAGGTAAGAACATCTTTATTCTCTTCTTTTTCAAAAATTCTTAGCTGTAATCACTCATTTATTTCTCTTGATAGAATCAATGTATTCATCAAATAAACTTTAGAATCAATGTATCAACTTTCTCATAAAACTTATTTGGAATTTTTATTAAAGTTATATATTAACCTCTTAATTATTTGAAAAGAATGGATATTTTATAACATTTAAACACAACTTCAAGGAAAAGGATAAATCTCCCCAGGAATTCAATTTTGAAAAAGTACTTCTATTGGTAAAGAGTTTAGTTTTGTTTTATTTCGCTTTGTTTTTCACATAGGTCCACACCATAGCTTGACAGATTTGTTCCTGGACATTGTATCTTTTTATTGATGGGAAAATTTTTTAGTTGCTTTTGGCTTAAAGGAAAGTGTGTTTGTTTTTTTTTTTTAGATGTTGTGGGTAGGAGTCTATTAATTAATTAATTTATTTTTGCTGTATTGGGTCTTCGTTTCTGTGCGAGGGCTTTGTCTAGTGTGGCAAGCGGGGGCCACTCTTCATTGCGGTGTGCGGGCCTCTCACTATCGCGGCCTCTCTTGTTGCGGAGCACAGGCTCCAGACGCGCAGGCTCAGTAGTTGTGGCTCACGGGCCTAGTTGCTCCATGGCATGTGGGATCCTCCCAGACCAGGGCTCGAACCCGTGTCCCCTGCATTAGCAGGCAGATTCTCAACTACTGCGCCACCAGGGAAGCCCCAGTAAGTGTTTTTAATACTAAAAGCTTTTCTTAATATTAAAAAAAGTAAAGGTAGATAGCTAGTGGGATGCAGCCGCATGCACAGGGATATTGACTCGGTGCTTTGTGACAGCCTGGAGGGGTGGGATAGGGAGGGTGGGAGGGAGGGAGACGCAACAGGGAAGACATATGGGAACATATGTTTATGTATGACTGATTCACTTTGTTATAAAGCAGAAACTAACACACCATTGTAAAGCAATTATACCCCAATAAAGATGTTAAAAAAAAAAAAAGTGATTATGTTACAAAATACAACATTGCACTGAATTATCTTACTAAGAGTTTTACAGTTATTCTTTTGGATTTTCTAGGTTTATAATCACATTGTCTCTGCTCTTCCTTTCTAAGAGATTTTTTTCAGTTTCATGTCTCATTTTGTTCATAAATATTTTAGTTGCATGTGTTAGTACATTAACAAGAAGATCAAGAACAGTATAAAATAGTAATGATAAAGCAGGGACCCATAGCTTATTTCTGATGTTAACGGGAATTAAGCTTAGGTTTTCTCATCTGTAAATTGAGAAAGTTGACAGCAGCCTGATTATGCTAACTCTGAATATTTGTCTCCTTAAAGACAAAAGATGACACCCAAGTCCTTTCTGGGCACTAAATCCTATGCTTCTAGTTCTATAAGTACATGACACATCTATATTTCCCTCCCCAGCAATGGTAGGGTGTCAGTTCGTTTTCTAACTATTTAAATGGTAACACTTGTTTTCACGCAAACTAAAAAATCACACTATGACTCTGTAGAATCATAAGACATAAAAATGAATGTCATATTCTGCATGTATTTATTTATACCTTATCTTATCATGATTTAGTCTTCATATCATTCCCACCCCACTTCCTTGTAAGTTCCTTGATGGCTGTTCTAATTCAGCTTTGTTCTTCCTAGTTCATTCACTGAGAAAGCATTAGCACTTATACCATGGACCAGGCAGAGTGCCTTACCTGTCACAGGCAGTCAGTTAGTGTTGAATGAGAAATCTGACCCTCTATTCCCTAATTTCACTAAGAAGGACAATAAGACATAGGTTAAGTTAAATAATTAACCAAATTATTAACCAAATAATTAACCACAGAACCAAGACTAGAATTCAGGCATTTGGTAACGTCAATGAAGACCTGACCTTAAGAATGCCATGAAAATGGCATTATGCAGGTAACTGATCAATCACTTGAAGCCTTCATTTATCTAAAAGTAAAGTATCTCCCTAAAAATCTAAGCAAAATTAATGGAGAGCAGAATTTGATCCTTTTGTGTTGCAGTTCAAGTCAGTGGAAGTACTCTAAATTAATTTGAATTCTTAGACCTTAAAATAGTCTGTAGAGAGGAAGAGTACCCTTTTTGTTTGGGAAAAGAGCATTTAGGAGAGTCACAATGGAACATTTAGCTCTTTGTTTTATAACAGCAGAGAAAAGGAGACAAATGCGGCAGAGTCAGTATAATCAAGCTGCTTAGTGTTTTCTGCCTGGAGGCTCAAAGAACAGGGCTTATGATTCTGCCCATTCTGAGGCAAAATAAGCAACATAGAAACGAGTTTCTTTTGTTTTGGAAAAAACACTAAAAAGCTAATTTCTTAGGAGTACAACAGCTGCACTTCTTAAGATGATGTATTAAAAAACTGTAGCTGGGTATGTTTTAACACTACAGATAAACTGACAGCATAGAAATACCCTACCAAAATCAATGTCCTATGCTCACATAGAATTGTTAAGCATTCAAAGTAAAGTCTACACTTTTATCCTCAAGTGACATGGCACTAATTTATTCCTTGTACCTATTCAAAGGTGTAATGGAAGCTTTTGTAGAAGGCCTTCATCCCTCCAATCAGAAATACCTATGATTTCTCTTTTTCCAGATCTCTGTCTTAGCAACCTGAAATTCCCTGGAATGCTTTTTTCCCTCAAGCTGAACTCAGAATCACTATTCTTATTTGGTGAGCAAAAATGCTCACATTTATCTTCATCAATACCATGGCTTACCAACAGGTAGAAAATTCTAGCCTCTTTTTTTTTTTCTCTTGATGTCTTGGCCGATTAATAAATCATGCACAGCTTAAGACATAGACAATGTGCCAAGTGTTAGAAGACTTGGGTTTGGATCTTGGCTCTGTCCCTAACCAGCTCCACAATCCTGAAAAAAATCATCTCATTTATAAAAGAAGTTCAGCAATAACTACTTCAAAAGATTTTGGGGAGACATAAATGAGATAATGCATGTGAAAGCACTTTATGTAAAATATGAAATGCTATCTAGAGGTAAGGTGATATTATTTGGAGCAGAAAGGAACTCAGAAATCAATTATCTCAATCTGCTCATTTTAGAGCACATATTTCATAGGCAAACTAAGGCACAGAGAAGCCAAGTGCTTTCTCCAAGGTCACACAGCTATTAGTGGCAGTGACAAGACGAGAACTTGGGCTCAGACTATTCCAAATAGGTTTTCATTCTGCCACTGTGAGGGACACATTAGAAGGAAAAGGAACCTGGGAATCTAGCCTTGGTCTTTAAAAAAACAATCTTAAAAATCATTAAATGAAAAATGCCAGTGCACTTCAAAGAAAGAGTGTATACGAAATACACTTCCTTCGTGAGGACACATGAAACTGTACGTGTGCAGATGGTAAGCCACTATGAGCATTTATTATTCATTTCGACATAAAAGGAAAGCTATAAAAGCTGACCATAGCTCCTCTGGCAAAGAGCAGGATTTACTACAGACTTTATAATTGGATACAAGCATAAGAGGTCCTCAGAATCAAAGATGAGCCAGTAGGATACATTTTAAATAGAGCCCGCTCTGACCACAGCTCCAGAAGGCCCAAAGCATTTTGTGGTGTTGTGACCACATGCCACTACTTCCAGTCAATTTCCCACAACTTGACATTTCAGTTTCCTAACTGCTCTCTAAAACAAGGGTGGATTTTGTGCATTAACCTTCCCTTGTTTCATCAGAGTTAGGATTTTGGAAAGAGAGAAAAAGAAGCTCGTAAAAATTAGTGGGGATTTAGAGCTGGTGATTTTGTTTATTGTTAAAATACTGGTGATGAGGAATGTCGACGGAGGAAACAAGATGGCGGAGTAGAAGGACGTGCTCTCACTCCCTCTTGCGAAAACACCAGAATCACAACTACCTGCTGGACAATCATTGACAGGAAGACACTGGAACTCACCAAAAAAGATACCCCACATCCAAAGACAAAGGAGAAGCCACAATGAGATGGCAGGAGGGGCGCAATCACAGTAAAATCAAATCCCATAACTGGTGGGTGGGTGACTCACAGACTGGCGAACACTTATACAACAGAAGTCCACCCACTGGAGTGAAGGATCTGAGCCCCACGTCAGGCTTCCCAACCTGGGGGGCTGGCAACGGGAGGAGGAATTCCTAAAGAATCAAACTTTGAAGCCTAGTGGGAATTGATTGCAGGACTTCGACAGGACTGGGGTAAACAGAGACCCCACTCTTGGAGGGCACACACAAAGTAGTGTGTGCATCGGGACCCAGGGGAAGGAGCAGTGATCCCAGGGGAGACTGAACCAGACCTACCTGCTAGTGTTGGAGGGTCTCCTGCAGAGGCAAGGGGTGGCTCTATTTCACCATGGGGACAAGGACACTGGCAGCAGAAGTTCAGGAAGTACTCCTTGGTGTGAGCCCTCCCAGAGTCTGTTACTAGCCCCTCCAAAGAGCCCAGGTAGGCTCCAGTGTTGGGTAGCCTCAGGCAAAACAACCAAGAGGGAGGGAACCCAGCCCCACCCATCAACAGTCAAGTGGATTAAAGTTTTACTGAGCTCTGTCCACCAGAGCAACAGTAACCTCTACCCACCACCAGAGCCTATCATCAAGCCTCTTAGATAGCCTCATCCACCAGAGGGCAGACAGCAGAAGCAAGAAAAAATACAATCCTGCAGCCTGTGGAATAAAAACCACATTCACAGAAAGAGAGACAAGATGAAAAGGCAGAGGGCTATATACCAGATGAAGGAACAAGATAAAACCCCAGAAAAACAACTAAATGAAGTGGAGATAGGCAACCATCCAGAAAAAGAATTCAGAATAATGATAGTGAAGATGATCCAGGACCTCAGAAAAAGAATGGAGGCAAAGACGAAGAAGATGCAAGAAGTGTTTAACAAAGACCTAGAAGAATTAAAGAACAAACAAACAGAGATGAACAATACAATAACTGAAATGAAAACTACACTAGAAGGAATCAATAGCAGAATAACTGAGGCAGAAGAACGGATAAGTGACCTGGAAGACAGAATGGTAGATTTCACTGCTGCGGAACAGACTAAATAAAAAAGAATGAAAAGAAATGAAGACAGCTTAAGAGACCTCTGGGACAACATTAAACGCAACAACATTTGCATTATAGGGGTCCCAGAAGGAGAAGAGAGAGAGAAAGGACCAGAGAAAATATTTGAAGAGATTATAGTTGAAAACTTCCCTAACATGGGAAAGGAAATAGCCACACAAGTCCAGGAAGTGCAGAGAGTCCCATACAGGAGAAACCCCAGGAGAAACACGCCGAGACACATATTAATCAATTTGGCAAAAATTAAAGACAATGCAAAATTATTGAAAGCAGCAAGGGAAAAACGATAAATAACATACAAGGCATCCCATAAGGTTAACAGCTGATTTCTCAGCAGAAACTCTACAAGCCAGAAGGGAGTGGCACATGATATACTTAAAGTGATGAAAGGGAAGAACCTACACCCAAGATTACTCTACCCGGCAAGGATCTCATTTAGATTCAGTGGAGAAATCAAAAGCTTTACAGACAAGCAAAAGCTAAGAGAATTCAGCACCACCAAACCAGCTCTACAACAAATGCTAAAGGAACTTCTCTAAGTGTGAAACACAAGAGAAGAAAAGGACCTACAAAAACAAACCCAAAACAATTAAGAAAATGGGCATAGGAACATACATATCGATAATTACCTTAAACGTGAATGGATTAAATGCTCCAACCAAAAGACACAGGCTTGCTGAATGGATACAGAAACAAGATCCATATATATGCTGTCTACAAGAGACCCACGTCAGACCCAGGGACAAATACACACTTAAAGTGAGGGGATGGAAAAAGATATTCCATGCAAATGGAAATCAAAAGAAAGCTGGAGTAGCTATACTCATATCAGATAAAATAGACTTTAAAATAAAGAATGTTACAAGAGACAAGGAAGGACACTACATAATGATCAAGGGATCAATCCAAGAAGAAGGTATAACAATTATAAATATATAACCCAACATAGGACCACCTCAATAGATAAGGCAATGACTAACAGCTGTAAAAGAGGAAATCGACAGTAACACAATCATAGTGGGGGACTTTAAAACCTCACTTGCACCAATGGACAGACCATCCAAAATGAAAATAAATAAGGAAACAGAAACTTTAAATGACACAATAGACCAGATAGATTTAATTGATACTTATAGGACATTCCATCCAAAAAAAGCAGATTACACTTTCTTCTCAAGTGCACACAGAACATTCTCCAGGATAGATCACATCTTGGGTCACAAATCAAGCCTCAGTAAATTTAAGAAAATTGAAATCATATCAAGCATCTTTTCTGACCAAAACGCTATGAAATTAGAAATGAATTACAGGGAAAAAAACTTAAAGAACACAAATACATGAGGCTAAACAATACGTTACTAAATAACCAAGAGATCACTGAAGAAATCAAAGAGGAAATCAAAAAATACCTAGAGACAAATGACAATGAAAACACGACAATCCAAAACCTATGGGATGCAGCAAAAGCAGTTCTAAGAGGGAAGTTTATAGCTACACAAGCCTACCTCAAGAAACAAGAAAAATCTCAAGTAAACAATCTAACCTTACACCTAAAGGAACTAGAGAAAGAAGAACAAACAAAACCCAAAGTTAGCAGAAGGAAACAAATCATAAAGATCAGAGTGGAAATAAATGAAATAGAAACAAAGAAAACAATAGCAAAGATCAATAAAAATAAAAGCTGGTTCCTTGAAAAGATAAACAAAATTGATAAACCAGTAGCCAGACTCATCAAGAAAAAGAGGGAGAGGACTCAAATCAATAAAATTAGAAATGAAAAAGGAGAAGTTACAACAGACACCGCAGAAATACAAAACATCCTAAGAGACTACTACAAGCAACGCTATGCCAATAAAATAGACAACCTGGAAGAAATGGACAAATTCTTAGAAAGGTATAACATGCCAAGACTGAATCAGGAAGAAATAGAAAATATGAACAGACCAATCACAAGTAATGAAATTGAAACTGTGATTAAAAATCTTCCAACAAACAAAAGTCAAGGACCAGATGGCTTCACAGGTGAATTCTATCAAACATTTAGAGAAGAGCTAACCCCATCCTTCTCAAACTCTTCCAAAAAATTGCAGAGGAAGGAACACTCCCAAACTCATTCTATGAGGTCCCCATCACCCTGATACCAAAACCAGACAATAATACTACAAAAAAAGAAAGTTGCAGACCAATATCACTGATGAACATAGATGCAAAAATCCTCAACAAAATACTAGCAAACAGAATCCAACAACACATTAAAAGGATCATATACCACGACCAACTGGGATTTATCCCAGGGATGCAAGGATTCTTCAATGTATGCAAATCAATCAATGTGATACACCATATTAAGAAACAGAAGAATAAAATTCATATGATCATCTGAATAGATGCAGAAAAAGCTTTCCACAAAATTCAACACCCATTCATGATAAAAACTCTCCAGAAAGTGGGCATAGAGGGAACCTACCTCAACATAATAAAGACCATACACAACAAACCCACAGTAAACATCATTAACAATGGTGAAAAACTGAAAGCATTTCCTCTAAGATCAGGAATGAGACAAGGATGTCCACTCTCACCACTATCATTCAACATAGTTTTGGAAGTCCTAGCCACGGCAATCAGAGAAGAAAAAGAAATAAAAGGAATCCAAATCGGAAAAGAAGTAAAACTGTCACTGTTTGCAGATGAAATGATACCATACATAGAGAATCCTAAAAATGCCACCAGAAAACTACTAGAGCTAATCAATGAATTTGGTAAAGTAGCAGGATACAAAATTAATGCACAGAAATCTCTTGCATTCCTATACACTAATGATGAAAAATCTGAAATAGAAATTATGGCAACACTCCCATTCACCATTGGAACAAAAAGAATAAAATACCTAGGAATAAACCTACCTAGGGAGACAAAAGACCTGTATGTAGAAAACTATAAGACACTGATGAAAGACATTAAAGATGATACCAACAGATGGAGAGATATACCATGTTCTTGGATTGGAAGAATCAATATTGTGAAAATGAATCTACTACCCAAAGCAATCTACAGATTCAGTGCAATCCCTATCAAATTATCAATGGCATTTTTTATGGAACTAGAACAAATCATCTTAAAATTTGTATGGAGACACAAAAGACCCCAAATAGCCAAAGCAGTCTTGAGGGGAAAAAACAGAGCTGGAGGAATCAGACTCCCCGACTTCAGACTATACTACAAAGCTACAGTAATCAAGACAATTACCTAGATCAGTGGAACAAGATTGAAAGCCCAGAGAGAAACCCACGCACCTATGGTCAAGTAATCTATGACAAAGGAGGCAAGGATATACAATGGAGAAAAGACAGCCTCTTCAATAAGTGGTGCTGGGGAAACTGGACAGCTACATGTAAAAGAATGAAATTAGAATACTCCCTAACACCATGCACAAAAATAAACTCAAATGGAGTCAAGACCTAAATGTAAGACCAAACACTCTAAAACTCTTAGAGGAAAACATAGGAAGAACACTCTTTGACATAAATCACAGCAAGATCTTTTTTGATCCACCTCTTAGAGCAATGGAAATAAAAACAAAAATAAACAAATGGGACCTAATGAAACTTCATAGCTTTTACACAGCAAAGGAAACCATAAACAAGACAAAAAGACAACCCTCAGAATGGGAGAAAATATTTGCATACAAATCAATGGACAAGGATTAATCTCCAAAATATATAAACAGCTCATGCAGCTCAATATTAAAGAAACAAACAACCCAATCCAAAAATGGGTAGAAGACCTAAATAGACATTTCTCCAAAGAAGACATACAGATGGCCAAGAAGCACATGAGAAGCTTCTCAACTTCATTAATTATTAGAAAAATGCAAATCAAAACTACAATGAGGTGTCACCTCACACCAGTTAGAATGAGCATCATCAGAAAATCTACAAACAACAAATGCTGGAGAGGGTGTGGAGAAAAGGGAGCCCTCTTGCACTGTTGGTGGGAATGTAAACTGATACAGCCACTATGGAGAACTATATGGAGGTTCCTTAAAAAATTAAAAGTAGAATTACCATATGATCCAGCAATCCCACTACTGGGCATATACCCAGAGAAAACCATAATTCAAAAAGACATGTGCACCCTGATGTTTACTGTAGCACTATTTATGATAGCCAGGTCATGGAAGCAGCCTAAATGCCCATCAACAGACGAATGGATAAAGAAGATGTGGTACATATATACAATGGAATATTACTCAGCCATAAAAAGGAACAAAACTGAGTCATTTATTGAGACGTGGACGGATCCAGAGACTGTCATACAGAGTGAAGTAAGTCAGAAAGAGAAAAACAAATATCGTATATTAACGCATGTATTTGGAACCTAGAAAAATGTTACAGATGAGCTGGCTTGCAGGGCAGAAGTTGAGACACAGATGTAGAGAAGAGACGTATAGACACCAAGTGGGGAAAACCGCAGTGGGGTGGGGATGGTGGTGTACTGAATTGGGTGATTGGGATTGACATGTATACAGTGTAAAAACAAAAACACGGGGACACCGTGCTGCCAAGGGACTTCGATTCTAATCTGCCGAGGGAGGCTGGACTGTGAGCTGCTCCAGGGAAGGCGTGTCCATATTCGGGCATGTCCCCATGCCTAGCACAGTGCCTGGCACCCAGTGGGCACTCAGCAGAGGGCTGCTGGATGAACACAGTCTAAGTTAAAGCAATGCAGTTCTGTTTGCTATGATTTCTATTTTTGGAGAGGAGCTACCTTTAAGGTTATACTTCTTAATAGTTTTGTTCATCCTGGATTTACCACCTTCTTCTTTTTCTCCCTTAAAAAAGGGGAATAGGGAATTCCCTGGTGGTCCAGTGGGTAGGACTCCTCACTTTCATTGCTGAGGGCGTGGGTTTGATCCCTCATTGGGGAACTAAGATCCCACAAGCCATGCGGTGAGGCCAAAAATTTAAAAAACAAATAAATAAATTTAAAAAAAAAAGAATGTCAAACAACCAAGTCTCATCTTGGCTCCAGTGTCTTTGGGACCATCTGACTCAGTCTTGGTAAGATTAGCGTCAGGAATGTCTCAGGTACAGATTCTAGGGCCAACTTCGAAGCCTTATCAAATATATATGTATATAAACACACATACACACACATATATGTATATACATATATATATAGAAAGAGAAACAGAGAGAGACAGCAAGACAGAGAGACAGAGACAGAGAGAAGTGTGCTTATATATAGATAGATAGGTAGACCATTTTAGCTCTAGTTTGTAGAACCAAATCTAGAAATGACAGATCAAGTTGTAGAGGGAGTTATGAACCATACTTCTTATTCAACAATGAATAAGTGCCACCAACTATATTTCAACTCCTCCAAGTACTCACTGATAGTTACTAACAATAACAGTAAAAATTAATATTCATTAAGCTCTTACAATGTGTCAGCCATTTGTCTTAGAGCTTTACAGGTTTTTTTATTCCTCACACAGTCTTTTTAAGTAGAACTATTACTTTCTCCATTTGTAAAATGAGGACACTGAGGTCCTAGAAGGTGAAGTAACTGGCCCAAGGTTATGGAGCTAGTAAGTGGTAGAATAGGGTCTGAATCCAGGTATCTGGAGCCAGACCAGTGCCAGAGAGGCACCATCCCAATAGATCTCCCCAAACATTCTTCCATTTCTTTCCCAACATCAACCCAATTCTAACTCATCAGGTTGCATGAGATTATATCGTAGTCTATGTATTCCAAAGGAAAACATTCCTAAGAAACCAAATCAAGAATCAAGAAAATGAAATGCATTTTTTGTAATTTGAAAATGTAAAAGTTAAACAGTTGAGTTGCCTCATTTGTAACAGATGTAGCAGATCATGAGCAGTTAGAGGGAGACATCTATCTCATTGTTGTAGTTTTAAAACAAAAAAAATGATTACACAGAACAAAGGCTTTTGATGAAATGGCTTCACCAAAGTATAAACTCTCATCTTACCTCACATATAAAGAAATCGGCACAACTGTGTTGAGAATAATAATATATGACCAGAAGGTTAAGAATCCTGAGAACACAGAGTTCTTCTCTCCTTCATTCCAAAAGAGGAAAGTTCTGAACTGGTCCCCAACTTGATTCTCCCAGATTGAATTTCCTATTGCAAGAATAATTCCCAAGCATATCAGAAACCCAAAAATCTGAAATGAGAATAGAGGTCTGGTTAAGGTTAACCTGAATCCCAAACTGGTCATATCAAGGCAATCTAGCACTTCTAAGTCCAAGAAATTGTCATTTGAAAAGCAAGTTATGCAAAGCTCGTCTTACTTATCATTAATCATACAAGTAAAATGTAATATATTTATGTTGGGAACTTGGCTAAATATTTTACATACATTTTCTCACTGAATTCTCCCATTGACTCTCTGAGATAGGAACAAACATTATTCACACTTTACAGGCCAAAACCAAAATAAAACAGAAGCCCAGACAGACTATATAACTTCTTTATGGTCACAAAGCTAATAACTTCACATCCTCTATTTGTGAAGAGTGCATATATTTAAGTGGCTTAAGTAAAGAAGATCATATGTACTGATTTGCTCTGGTCAATCCCCGTTTACATCTATTTTCCAGGTGTAATATTAATAGTATTCCCTTCTTTCACCTTCAAAAGCATCCTGTTTCAATGATAAACTATATGGTAACCCAAGGAATAAAAGCAAAAGGGAGAAAATATCAGTAATAAAGGACTGTCTCAGACTAGTCAAGTCTCTTGGCTACAGACCTAGCTGCACAATCCTTACTTAAAGTCAACAAGAAAGATAAGGATTAATTAAAATACGGCATGACATATACGAACAGTTTTCAGGTTGCTTCTGAGATTTAAAAAAAAGTAGGAAGCCACCTGAAAACTGTTAGCCGACTCTTACATTGTGTTTAGTACCAGTAGTAGCAAAGCAGACATTTTAGAGGTAAAGTAACTAGGAAGACAGCAAGGCCAGTCCCTTGTAAGTCCAAAATCCCAAACTTGGAAAGGAAGGACACAAAGTCACCAAACATATAACACCTGAGCTGAACACGATGTTCTAGGGACCTTGCTAAGTGTCACTGTGTTAGGAACAGATACCAGTCACTGTTGAGGGAGGAGTGGGGCTAAAAACAGGAACGTATTTCTCTCCTATTTCCTCCAAGAAAGAATATTCAGGCATTCTGGGACTGCCTCCTTTATTCGTTGATGGACAAATTAGGCACATAAGAAGACAAAGTTGGGGAAAACCTGATTTAAAATATATTAGTATATTAATATACTTTAAGTCAGGAAAACCTAATTTAAATTATATTAGAAAAGCAGGTATTGGAGAAAAGTAATACTGTGAATCCCCCAAATCCTACCAATTTGGTACCTGTCTCACAGTATCCTCTTTCCTTTCAACAGCTAACACTACAAATTAATGGAGGTAAACTACTTTAAGAACATTAAATTTGGTGATGCTTGGTATCAAATGCCCTAATTTAGGATGGACATGGCTTCTAATTCCCCAATGGATCATTCAATTTTCTAGTAGAAAAAGCTAGGACAGTGCCTGCTTCACAACCAGTAAGCTTACTCTCTGGTGGACACATATACAATCCCCATGCAAGCCCTACAGGTGGGCTCAAGGCCGTTTAAATGGGGAATTCGAGAGGTGGGCACAGACTCCTTCTGGGAATGTCCCCTTGGCCTCATGGACTCTATGGGTATGAGAGGAGGAAAGCCCAGGTCTGAGGGTGACACTGAAAGTAAAACACAGAGCCTGGCCAATATTTTGTGCCCCCAAAGAGTTCATTCCCTTTTTTCCTTATTCAGGGTCCCACCATTATGTATCAGTTGAGCAAATATTTACTGAGTGCAGATTCTTTAACGTTACTTGTGAGTCTGTGATGGGGCTGGTAGGGAAACATGGTTCAAAGTCACTGTCCTTATATTTCAAAGTCAATGTTCTAAACTCAACCCTAATATAAGGCGACAAAGCAATATGACACAAAAGTCAGATAACAATCAGATCCACAGCGTGAGAGAGCACAAGATTAACCGATGAAAGGGTGGGGTGTGAAGAAGACCTGACTATTTGGAGTTCACAAGTGGTAGAGAAAATCATTTCAAACAATTCAGAGGAGAAAAAAATTCAGAGGAAAGAGATAGCCATGGGCCCAGGAGGTTTCGAAGTCTTCATGAAGGAGGTAAACAGTGACTTGGGCCTCAGAGGATTTAAAAGCAGAACCAGCTACATAATTTTCAGGGCCCAGTGCAAAATAAAAATGCAGGACCCCTTCTCTAAAAATTATGAAGGATCTCTGCACAGCAACAACAGATCAATAAGCCAAGTGTGAGGCCCTTCTGAGTGGGGGCCCTGTGTGACTTCACAGGCCACCTATCCATGAAGCCAGCCCTGTCCACAAGCTATGTAGAGAGGGCATGAGCAAATGTAACATGACCAAAAGACCAAATTACCTTAAAAATTATGTTTTGTGTTTTAAAAACAAATGATCTTGCAAGGCCATGAAGGCCTCCATAAGCACTAACCTACGTCTCATGAGAAACTCTACCAAAAACTCTCTCATGAGAAACTCTACCAAAAACTCTATGAAACTCTATGATTATTGAGAAATCATAATCTAGGAAGTAGAAAACAGCAGAACTGGGCCCCAAATGCAAAGTCCCCAAATACAAATTCCACAAGGAGAATGTAGATTTCTGAAAGAATTCCCAGAAGAATGTAAGAAATATATTAAGATAACAATGACTAATGATAGTGTCTAATTTTGTTAAGGTAACTTACCCATAATACTAGAGTATTCATCAATCTATCAATGCTTGTCCTCTTAAACTTTGTCTTACCACTGTTCTGCATTAGTTTAGTATCAGGACCTGCAAAAGAAAAAAAAAAAAAAAAGAAAGAAAGAAAATGATATAACTTTGAAATGATTAGATAATGTATTATTATTAATTCCTACTTATATCAAATGTTTCTGAAAGGAAAATAATATGTTTTTTCAAAATAATTTGACTTTTATTAAGAGCAGGACTATTATTAAGTTGTTTATGATTCTCATCTGGTGGCTTAACAACAATCCTGGAAATTGCAAGGAACTGGTTCTCTTAGAAGGGGATAAATCCAGACATAACTTGCAGCTAAAAGGTTTAAGAAATGCTGTTTTTCAAAAATCTGTGTATGGATGTGCTTATAGTTTGAAGCAATTAAAGATTAAGAAGTCAGTCAAACTGAGGAATAATTTATAAATGTCTAAAAGAATGCAGTAATAAACACAATTCAGAACACTAAGGTCTGAATGGAGAGTTAAGATAAGAAATCAAATTCTGGATGTGTTTCCCAAAAAGATGTGAGGTGCCTTTAATGGAGAAACTAAAATAACTCCAAACAATACACAGCAAGTAATTTAAACCTTTATTGTGTATTGCACACTATTTATATAATATGCATTTTTTGTAAGGGCAAGAATTGTCTTAAATTCTTATTAGATTTATTTAGATTTATTTCAAGTAATTCTCTTAAATCCCATGTTAGATACTTACTAAGTGCCTTGTTCAAGAAATTCTGAGAATTAATTAACTGCTTTAGAGGTAGATTATTAGATGATTAACAAAGCATATTAGATTATACTGCTAAGGAAATTGCTTGTGGACAAAGAAGATGCTCAATAGAAGTGATTACATTTTAATTATATCAGATTTCCCTAGTCTTCCCTCTCCACTTCATCTTTCCACAATTATCACCAATCCATGCAGCCACTTAAAAGCAGAGGAGAAGGGAAAGGGGAAGAAAAGAGAGAAGCGGGGCACACATGGAATTATACTAGAGGTCAGGGAAGCATGGGAACATCCTTAAAAGACTCCTTTACTTGAAAGACAAATTGGAGCAAAGATTGGGGTCTCAAACAATTCACTGTCCTGAGTTGGAAATTGTACCCCAGTGTCCTATTCCCAGCCTCTACTGTGTAAAGGAGACCACCCGCATTTTCTCAGAATCGTTTATTAAAATCATATGGACATTGAGGGTGGAAAGTATTTCTTTTAGTAAAGATCACAAAGAGCAAATAGAGTTTGTGATTGCTAAAAGCTGAAATATTGACAGACCAGTTTCGTGCTAAAAATTTACATTTCTTAGGCATACATACACACACAGACTAGCAAAGCATCCACTGAATGGGTTCTTAAGCGCTTATTTAAATAGATCCACAGATGTTGATATACACAGCTCTTCTTCCCCTCATAGTCACAGTCCTGAGAGAATTTTCTATACTCAACAGCCTCTTTTTCCTTATCTCCCACTCATTTCTCAAGCTAGTTTCTGGGCCAGTCACTCCACCAGAACAAATGTGGTGTTATCATCAATAGCGTCCATGCCTTCTTGGACCTCTCAGCAGCCTCTGACACTGTTGACTACTCCATCCTTTTGAAACACACTCTTTCCTTAGCTCCCATTTTACATGTTCTGCTTTCCCGCCTACCTCTTTGGTAGCTTCTTTTTCGTCTTCCATTATGCTCATTCCTTTCTTCCCAGCCATTAAATAGTGAGACTTCTTTAGAATCAGGCATAGGCCATCTTCTCTTCTTTCTCAATCCACCTTCCCTGAGCAATCTCATCTAAGACCACAGCTCCAATTAACATCTGTAGGCCAAATGTATATCTCCAGCTCAGATTGCTCCTCTGAGCCCTAAACTCATATATTTAAATCCGCATATTTGATTGCCTATATGATATCTTCACCTGGTCTTTCTAAGGCCCCTCAAGTGGGCCTTGTCAAGCCCACCTTGTGACCTTTCTCCAGGGTTCCTTATCTCAGTGAATGGCACCACTATCCATCCAGTTGTGAAAAGTGGGAGAAACCTAAGAGTCTAGTCTATCGCATCACTCCCACCCTGAATCCAAAGTACCGTCATCTCTCAACTGGACTGCAGTAAAAGCCTAGCAACTTTGTCTCCCCACATCTACTCTGCCACCACCCGAATCATACACTTTTTCCAGGACCCTATTTACCAACTTTAAAAATACGGTAGGCAGGAACTTTCAAATTTAACACTTACACACACGCCATCTGTTTGAAAAACTTGCAATGGTTTCTGAATGCTCTCAGGATAAAGACCAAAATTCTGGATACAGACCACAGGACCTGTATGATCTGGCCCCTATCCCTGTCTCTAGTCACATGTTCATCTCTATCCTCCAAGTTTTCCATGCTCTACACTGGCCTTCTTAAGCTTTTTGTTTGTTTGTTTTTACCTCCCCAGCCTCATTCCTACCATAGAGCCTTTGCCTATGGCGTGCCTTTTGTCTAGCTTGTTCTTTCCCTTCATATTCCTCCACTACATACTCCTGTGAGTCCATGTTCTTTTTCTTCAGAGCACTTATCTCAGTTTGAGATTATATACTCATTACTACAATTATTTAAGATTAATGTCTCTCTCTCCTACCAGACTCAAAACCACATGAGTGAAGAGATCGCACTTTTTTTGTTCACATTCTTAACTGCAAATAAGTAAGCAGCATAGTGCCTGCCACACAGTAGGTACTCAATAAATAACTGTTTAATGAATGAATTTATTTATTAAGTACCTGCTATGTTTTAGGCAATGTGCATATGTCCTTTTCACCTATTATCTCACTAAGGCTTAAAACAAGCCAAAAAATTAGGTACTATTATCCTTAGTTCACTAATAATGAAACTCAGGATTAAAGAATTTAAATAACTTGCCTGAGATTTATTTTTTTGTCTTGTCATGTAAGCGTCAGAGCCAAACTTAGAACCCAGATATATCTAATTCTAAGGCTCTTGGTCTTAACCACAATTTTTAAAGCTATATGAAATAGTCTATTAATTCATTAATTCACTGACTCATTCAAACAATGTGTGTTTAAGACTGTGACTCATTCAGAGTCCAAACAGGAAATAGATGACACATTGATCAAGGATAATTAGAGAAAGGTTTATTTATAAAGGGATGCTTTACAAAAGTGTGAGTGGGTGTATCAGAGGTACAGAAGTAAAAGGTTAATGCAGTAACCAAGGACTTGGTAGCAATCAAGATGTTTCTCTATCTACACCAGAAGGGTAGGATGAGGGAAAGGGTGGTTATTAGACCCTAAGGAGAGAGTTGTGTAAAGTCTGCAGCCTTTAGAGGAAGAGTGACTTTATGTTGAGGGACCCAGCCAGCTTGAAGGTAGGCAGTCTGGGGGAATAAATACCTTGACCTCAATCTTCTTCCTTTGATCTCTTCCCAGGGACCCCCAATGATAGGACCAAAGTTCAAGGAAACCTATTAGTGTAAACCATACAAGTCAGCCTCCCAAGGCAGACAAAGAGTGTGAAATGGTGAGAGTAGATCTGGAGGGGCAAATGGAAGACATCCAGCACAAAAACCTACTATGCACCAAGATGGTGCTGACTTCTATGGACGCCTTAAATGAATAAGACTTCTGACTTGTACCCTCAGAAACAGGACTTTCTCCTCTCTTGAGGTAAAGGAAAACCATACCAGGGAGGCATGGCCTAGCTGTTAATGTATATTAGACCCTCATAAATTATAGATTTGTAAACTAAACCATGTTTGTGTCAACTATACTCCTTGCACAATCCTTAATGGCAGGTATAACTAGAGTAATAATACAGAAAGAATAGTTAATAATTTGTTTTGGGTAACTTTCATGAGATCTAGGTGTTCACCTAGAACTAGTTCCCCAAATTAGACGTCTCATGACTTAGGGGTTCTGAGACACTCATTTGTTCAACTCTGACATTGACGAAACCAACGATTCCTCTGCCTGCCGTTATTCTAGTTGAACTTTCTATTAACGTTTGTGCCTAGACTAAAGTCAATGTAGGCATACTCTGCTTTACAAATATCTGCCTCATGAAGATCCCCTGCCAGTGAACATCAAGGTCACATCACAAAAGAGGGTGATGCCCCACTTCTCCCTGCCGAGATCCAAGAGCAGTACATTTTCCCAACTCTCAGCCTATGGAGCAGACAATGTGCTCTGAATTGATGCTGAAAGAAGGGAGACGCAGGGAAGGAAAGAAAATAGCATTTGTCAAGCATCCTCTTCCATGTGCATTGCCTCACTGAGCCTTTACAGTGACTCTCTAATGTACTCGTTCTTATCCCCATATTATAGCAGAGAAAACTAAAACTTAGGAAGTTTAAGTAACCAAGGTTTAACATTCTCCAGCTGGTAAACAAATTTAAACCCAGATCTGTCCAATCCAAGTTCTGTGAACTATCTGTTACACTTTTTTGGAGGGAGACCTGTCCAACTTACCACTCCACTTTCTTCTATGTAGGAGCATTTTCCCACAGAGCCAACATTATGAAGGAAAGCTTGACCCCTGAGGGGCTCTCAGCAGCTGTCCTAGCATAACAATGCTATAGCTGAACCATACTTCCGAATTAGTCATTCCAAACAAGATCACACAAAGGCAAACAAAAGTTTGGGCTACAGCCCACTCCTGGGACGATGCACCCCCCCATTTCTCTAATGATAGGGAGCAAACCAAGAAGGTCCTTCACATCAGAGGACCTCCAAGAAATCTCCCCTTCATTAAATGGAAAGACTAAAGGGGGAAGGTAAAGACAGGTTAACGTATAAGCCTAGCACTCTTTTTCTCAGTACAAGATGCAAATAAGGAAATAGATGATCATAGGTTTATTCCCCTGACTAAACAGTAAAAGCATCTGGTGAAAACATTATGAAACCAGATTCATCCCCAGATAAAACTGTATATACAGCCTCATTTCTAGGGATTTCTCAAGTCCTTACAATGGCAATGCCCCAAGCAGCAAGAGCCTTGCTAACACCCACAGCTGAGAGTATTTAAGAGGAATTGGGAGGATTTCTCTAGATTTGGAACACTTTTGAGTCTTTAATGAACATTTTGTTGCTGTTGAAGGAAGTCAGTTAAGAAGAACATTCCAGTTTTGATTGCACATATAGTCAATGGGCCCAAAACACATCTTAATTTGGTGTCACAATAAACAGGATTTTTAAAAAATCAAGGACTGGCAATTGAAGCCATGAGTGAAATTTGAGAGGCTTTACGAAATGGTGCTACTGTAAGCTTCCTTAGCAGGAGAGTGCCATCTTGGGCCCTTAGAGACAAAGTAGAGACAGGAAAAGTGGCAGCAGGCAGAGGAAGAGGCACTCCCCTTCCTCCCCCAAGTCCCATCCCCACCTCCAGCATGCACAGTCTTTCCAGGACCTGCTGACGAATAGTAGAAGAAGCTCTGAAATAGACACAGAAATAACTGCAGGATCTCTAAGAAGGCTTTTCCAAAAGGATTGCTTGAACTTGGCAAACTACAAAATTAACAGCAGAGCTGGGGCTTTCTTTCAGGCTCATTCTCCACTTTAAAGGCAGGCTGATTAATACATATAATGATGGGGATGATTGAGACGGGGTTAGAGAATGAGAAATTAAACAACAGGCATCATAAATAGTGCTACAATGAACATTGTGGTACATGTCTCTTTTTGAATTAATAGCCAGGACATGGCAGTAACCTAAATGTCTATCAACAGATGAATGGATAAAGAAGATGTGGCACATACATACAATGGAATATTACTCAGCCATAAAAAGAAACGAAATTGAGTTATTTGTAGTGAGGTGGATGGACCTAGAGTCTGTCATACAGGGTGAACCAAGTCAGAAAGAGAAAAACAAATGCTGTATGCTAACACATATATATGGAATCTGAAAAAAAATAAAAATGGTACTGATGAACCTACTGGCAGGGCAGGAATAAAGACGGAGACATAGAGAATGGACTTGAGGACACGGGGCAGGGAGGGGGAAGCTGGGGCGAAGTGAGAGTAGCGACATACATACACTACCAAGTGTAAAAATAGCTAGTGGGAAGCAGCTGCATAGCACAGAGAGATCAGCTCGGTGCTCTGCGATGACCTAGAGGGGTGGGATAGGGAGGGTGGGAAGGAGGCTCAAGTGGGAGGGGATATGGGGACATGTGTATGCATATGGCTGATTCGCTTTGCTATACAACAGAAACTAACACAGTATTGTGAAGCAATTATACTCCAATAAAAATCTACCCAAAAAAAACACAAAACAGTAGGTATCTAGCATCTGAGTAATTAAGGCCCATGCACTCTTAAGAATAAGTTCATGATGTCAGTGTTTCCTTGCAGAGTGGGGCCACACAAACTATTTCCAGAGCAGCGGTGTCTTATCCTGGTGCCCTGCACTCTGCAGTTAACCCAGAAGGGCACCTTGCACGCAATAAAAGCACCGTGCTCATCCAACCTGGAGAGCCGCAGACCGTGCTCACGCAGATATCAGGAAGAGCTCTCCCATAACAGACCCTGGAGAGTTTTCTGTACCTGCAAAAATAACCATTCCAAAACACCAGCTGGTATTTCTCAGGACACAGCCCCTCAGGATTATCTTCTCATTGTTGAGGGAGTGTTTGCTGCCCTTCCAAGAGAGGACTCCGGTGAATTTATCTAGTTTGTTGTTAGGCGCCTCACAGACAACAATCCCTGTAAAATACAAAAAACAAACATCTTTATGACTCACCTCAAACTCTCTTTAGAGGTCCACAGTATTGCTTTAGCACCCAACATACAGTACATTTTCCTTCTCTTTTGGACAGCACAGAGTTATATATACACATATGTACATATATCCTAGGCTGTGCTAGGAAAAATCATCTGGGAGGGGTACAAAGATGGAAATCCATCAGATATTTTGAAACATAATTTTCTGCACTGTCCAAATAAGAACAGAAACCTCAAGAGCCATGGGATGTTTATTCCTCTAAAAAGAAAAAAAATCACTAATCTCTACTTTTGGTTTGTAACAAATGATTTTTGAAAAGATAAAGCAGGGATGATCCTAAAAGTTTTTCTTATTTCATGTCTTTTTATTTAATGTAACTTTCACACAGGTTAAGGTGGCATACTTCCAGTTTCACAACCAAAGTTAACTGGGTCTTTCTAGGCTGATAATCAGAATTTCGGGGTTCCTACTATATTCCATCCCCAAGAAACCTGGGTCTTGTTTGCCACATGTGCCTGAGAATGCGTGTGATTCCTTTCAGCTGTTCTATGCTTCTTATCTTGATTAGATTCAGAGATCTGGGGGCTCTCAGAGGCACCATATAACTTGCCCCAAACTGTCCAGAAGATGTTTCTAGTTTTTTTTAATACCAAGCCCATTCCAAACTAAGGGCATGCCCATTCTAAATCAATGAATCAATTCGTTCCATTATTTCAATAAGGAAATACACTTTTAGGGTGAGGGTTCTCTTGATAGAAAAACAAACCAGAAATAATCTTTCATGGACCCTGTCACAAAATATATCTATTAGATTCAAGTACATTTGCATTGCAAACGGTTGGGGTTAACTTTTTATAAGTTAAGAGTACAAAGATTTGAAAGACAGAGAGAGAGAGGAAGAAAAAGAGAGAGGGAAGGAATGAAAAAGGAGATTGAGGGTAGATCCAAACAGGGTTCAAGCCAGCCAGGGGTAAGATTAGTGTCTACAAAATTCTCTCTTGAAAACAATAAAAATACATTTATTTAATCAGAAGCCAAAAGGGTAGATTGCAACATAAAAAGTGTCATTTGGAAAATGAAAAAAGGAAGCACATTTTCAGCATTGACTGAAGGGAAGAGAGGCCAGCCAGGCCTACAGAACCTTGTATTGCACTGTTACACCCCTAACAAACACCTCCTGAACCTAGAGCCTTCTTAGATGGGCTCCCTTCCTTAGTAGGATGATATCTTTTCCTTTTAAAACGCATGGACCGAGGTGACAGCAGCCAGTTTTCACATGGCCTGATCACTCCTAACCAACCAGATTACTAATATTCATAGACCTTGCTTGAAAAAACAAAAACAAGAGTCTAGAAGGAATGAGAGACTCGAGGGCTCCGGGCTGCTTTTCCAACTCCATCTACCTTTCTCCAGTATCATAAAAGTGTCGCTGCCTGAACACCCCCAATTGGGACACACACTGGCTTCTTCCCAGACATCCACTGCTAACTGTGAGCGTGCTGGCAGGAGGATTTGGATGAGGCTAAATAACCTGTACAAAGTCACTTTTTATACGAAGGGAAGTGGCCAAGTCCTTGTTTGCTCCCATTACAGCATATATCACAGATATTGAAAAGTAAATGAAAACTGATTTCAACTGGCCCAAGTTGTTTAGACAATTACATTGTAGAAGAGAAGACTTTTTCTAAACTCTAAGAATTCAGTATCTTTTTTTCTTGACCAATAATATACATTCCTGAATTCTGTAGAACCTTGAATTGGGTGTCACCAGCAAAACCTACATAAAATTATGGGTCAACAGCAACCCTCAAAGCTTATTCCAAATTCTTGACCCAAGACTCAATTTCTCAGGCTTCAAACTTGGCCACTAAAAAAAAAAAAAAAAAAAAAAAGTGCTTTGGGCAAAAACAACATGATACACAGTTCCTGCCAACAGGAATATAAAAAACAGGCTCATTTGATCATTTTTATTGTCGTAAGCAAAGACTGACATGGAGGCAAATACAGCCTTGAACATGTTGGCTCGCTCCTCCCTGGCCCCAAGACTCATCCACTTCTGGCCTGACACCAAGGGTGTGGTTCTAGACAGAAACAGGCAGTAAGGCCAAGGGGCTCTGCCTCAGTTTTTGGAAGCCAAACTCCAATTCAGCCCTTCTGGAAGAGTGTGGGCCCAGTGATTTAAATACATACTAAATACAGGGCCTAGTCAAAACAAAGTGGCAAGAACAAAGCCAAACTACTTTTTTTTTTTAACTTTAGAAGTGCTCAACTTCCCCCTTTTAGTCCTGTTAGCACAAAACACAAGCTTCCCAATGTCTCTTCTGCCTCTTTCCAAAAGGGGTGAGCAGGTTTCTTCGTAGAGAGCACTGGATTCACTTCTATATCCCCATAACCCATCATACTGGCTCCATAATAGGATCTTAATAAATACTTGCTGGGGAGATGGATGGAAAGATGGTTTTAAGAGAGAGACTGGGAGATGATATAAGTATTAGAGTAGGTCTAAGATGAATGAAAGAAGTGGTATATTTCTATGGTAATATGATAAAGGGGATTGGAAGACCTAATCGCCCAGCCACAACGAGGGACTTAGGTTGTCCTAACTCTAAAGGGATACAAATAGATCTGAAAACAAGGTGGGCAACTCAAAGCACATCAGAAGGAATCAAAACTATATGCCTCTCATAAAGCAAAATAAGGACTAGAGAAAAACTGTAGGACCTTTCTTCCCTTTGCTAATCGTGTCAAAGAGTTAAGAGGCAGTAAACAGTCAGATGACAATGGATGAGAAAACAGTTTAGGAAAAATAGCATTGTTTCTCACATAATTATTCACTGAACACATGTTTAGAGAACAAAGTCATCTTTAATGAGCAAGAAAATAACTGGGAAAAAAATCATGTCAATAATGAAGTATAAATATAATGAAACTAGCTAGTCACAGTTGTTTGCTTCTCTGAAGATAACAGACGTGTAAGCAGATAGCAATTCATCCAGTTTGCAATCACACAGAAATACTCTAGGCCGTACGGAACAAAATCCACAAGATTTCACTCCGAACCCTGCCGGCATTCTAAATTTAGTCAGCTGGATTGTTGGTTAATTACCATCCTAATAACCTTCTCAAACTAAAGTGTTTATCTTAAAGTGGAAATCTATAGTTTATCATGAAAATGGAATTCAGTACCCAATACTTCAAGATTTTTCCAGAGCAGTTGGCTTTATTTCTTTATGGATATTATTATTAGCAATGCTTCTTGATTATCTGCGCTACAACTCTTCCCTAAGACAATTACCTATTGAATAAGACATCCTGGGACTTCCCTGGTGGCGCAATAGTTAAGAATTCGCATGTCAATGCAGGGGACACGGGTTCGATCCCTGGTCCGAGGAGATCCCACATGCCGCGGAGCAACTAAGCCTGTGTACCACAACTACTGAGCCTGTGCTCTAGAGCTTGCGTGCCACAACTACTGATCCCACGAGCCACAACTACTGAAGCCCGCATGCCTAGAGCCCATGCTCTACAACAAGAGAAGCCACCGCAACGAGAAGTCCATGCACCACAACATACCGCAATGAAGAGTAGCCCCTGTTCGCCGCAACTAGAGAAAGCCGGCGCGCAGCAATGGAGACCCAACGCAGCCAAAAATAAATAAATAAATAAACAGGTAAATTTAAAAATAAATAAATAAGATAAATAAGACATCATCACTGCTGTTCAAGAGTTTCTCCAGCCAAGAGCTTCTTAGCGTTTAGAAGACTGCCCCCTACTGTTGCCCTGATGATTGTGATAAATATTTATTTTTTCTTAGAAAGAAGAATGTCACCTTCCCATTTTCTAAAACCTCATTATTCTTCAACTATTAAGCCTTAGCCACCCATCGTCACCACCATAATGGCCACATCAACACCAGCAGTAAAGAGAAGAGTTATTCCTCCTTGTCTTCACAAGGCATCTATGCCTTACACAGTCACATCGGCTTTGCTGTTAGGCTGTGCTTCTGTCCAGGTGAATAGGAAACATATCTGATAAGTTTAAAAAGTCACAAGATGCTAACCAAGCCTTTCTGTGTGTTTGTTTGTTTTTTTAACCAAAAAGAGATGCTTGTTTTTCTGTGTTTTAATTACACACATGCTCTTCTTTAGAAAGGCTCACAAAAACACACAAAGATTCCTGAAATAAAGAGTCAACCAAGGGGGCTTCCCTGGTGGCACAGTGGTTGAGAGTCCTCCTGCCGATGCAGGGGACACGGGTTCGTGCCCCGGTCCGGGAAGATCCCACATACCGCGGAGTGGCTAGACCTGTGAGCCATGGCCGCTGAGCCTGCGCGTCCGGAGCCTGTGCTCCGCAATGGGAGAGGCCACAACAGTAAGAGGCCCGCGTACCGCAAAAAAAAAAAAAAAAAAAAAAAAAAGAGTCAACCTTTCCCTGGTTCGAAACTCAGTATTAACAGTCATACAAAATATGTAAACTTGTCATATTTGCAAAAAAACAGACCTTAGTCCAGCCAGTAACAATATGCAAACGAGTCTTAAGCACATTTGGACAATTTACGTCCGTGGCTTTCCCCAAGGCATAAGAATGACCAGTTTACAAATGTATAACTGAAACTATTTCCAGTTATTATTTGTAAATCTCGTCAATTCCTGTAAGACTTCAGCATGAAAAATCAAGATCCACTCTATTTTTATACTTGTTATAATTTTAAGTCAAGTTATGTATATTTTTTATAAAATTCAACAGACTACATATCAATTTTTTTCTGATGTTTGAAATGTATAAAAATATTTATATGAGAACTTTTCAAATAAATGGATTTACCTACCAAAACCCACCTCTGTCTTGCATGTGCTGGTCTCTATGTTTGGCCAGCTCTCCTATGAGCTCTTCTCGGGGATCCTGACATTCAAGAACACTGAGAACATTTGCTACTTTTTAAAAACATGATGATGTCATCTGAGTCCTGGATGGACTTGATCTCTGGAAATTCATTTTGCATTTTCAGGTTTAAAATATTCTTGAAATGTGTATCTTACCCTGATCAGGATCTAAGCAGTCATGCTGATTCCCCTGACTCTCCCATGCTGCCTTTCTGTTTGTAGTTTAGAGCCTCTCATGCCCTTTCATAGGCTAGGCTTTGCCAGCAGTCCTAGGTTCATATTCTAACTCCTCCACTTAGTAACCCTGGGACCTTGGGAAAGTTATTCAATTTATCTGGGATTCAAATTCCTTGCCCATAAGTTGGAAGTAATAATAATCTCTTCCTCCCAGGCCTGTAAGGATTTAGTAAGATAATATGTGCAATTACTTAGCATGGTGCCTGGTACATAGTGAGTACTTCTTCATGCGTCAACATCATGTGTAGGGCCTGAGAACTTTAGGACTTTTATCTAATTAAAGGCTTCTTTGAGAATGAGCTCTTGTTCAAGTCTGTCTTCTCCCCTGGGCTATAAGTGCTATGAAAGCAAGGCCTGCATCTGACCTATTAACCACTGTATCCCCAGGCTTACTAAACACTGTATCCCCCTGCCATTGTTAAATATACATTTAGTGGATAAATGAACAGGTGACTGAGTGAATGGATAAAAGCAAGAAAAGAATGAAGGAAAGCTCATGCCATGCCTGGGCTGCTCTGGTGGCGCAGTGGTTAAGAATCCACCTGCCGATGCAGGGGACATGGGTTCAAGCCCTGGTCCGGGAAGATCCCACATGCCACGGAGCAACTAAGCCCGTGCGCCACAACTACTGAGCCTGTGCTCTAGAGCCCTCCAGCCACAACTGCTGAAGCCCGTACGCCTAGAGCCCATGCTCCGCAACAAGAGAAGCCACCGCAACAAGAAGCCCTTGCACCGCAACCAAGAGTAGGTAGCCCCCGCTCGCCGCAA
Organism: Leucopleurus acutus; assembly: GCF_964270905.1. Taxonomy (NCBI): domain Eukaryota; kingdom Metazoa; phylum Chordata; class Mammalia; order Artiodactyla; family Delphinidae; genus Leucopleurus; species Leucopleurus acutus. The sequence goes on from NC_139142.1 coordinate 92,120,004, forward strand.
CCAGAGAAAAGCCTGCGTGCAGCAACAAAGACCCAACGCAGCCAAAAATAAATAGATAATTTTTTTTAAAAAAAAGTAGTCTGAAGTGACAATCTTTATAAAAAAAATAAAAGCTCATGCCATGCCTAAAGAGGCCACCAACAAGACACTGTCCTTGGGTTTAAGGGCAAAAGTAGGGAGGCGGGGAGACTAACAAGAGACATCGTGGAGCCCTACCCATCTCAGTTTTGACTCTTGGTCTTGTCCCCAGTTTGGAGTTCCCAGTGGGGACTTCTCTAGGGTTAGGACTGGGAAATTCAGGTCTTTAGCTACTTAGAAGATGTGATATGTCCTTATGACACAAGGACAAAAAACTGTAGTTTGGGGTTAAGAAAGTATTTTGACAAATCTCAGAAGAAAAAGCACATGGTAACTAGAAGCAAAAATAAGACCATACCCAGATCTTCCCAGAAGTCACAAGCTAAAAGATATTCTTAGCACAGACAGAAAGAGCATGCCTCACACATGTCTCATCTATTAGACCTTGCCATAGACAGGCAGGGCATTTCCAAGTGTACACAGTGCTGATATCATACTTTTAATTTAAGCTAAAAGATGCAATATCTGGTTTTAATTCCCATGATTCAAGGAAATCTTTTTTTAGTCACCAGAAGAAAATTTGAAATCTACTGATACCCCATTATGACAAAGGTTAACAGAGGAGACATAAAAGAGGGGATAGAAGAAGACTGGAGGAGTAAAAGGATCAAAAGAACCTTGATAATACATGTGAAGATGTGTTAGAATTCTACATACTTTGTATTGCATCTTGTCCTTAGGGGTGCTTAATGAATAAACGTAATTAATTAATAGAGAGAGAGTGATGAAAACAGAAAAGATAAAAAATAACAGAAAAAGAGACAATGTGGGTAGAGGAGATAAGTAAACTAAAATAAAGAGTGAAAGAGGAAGATGTAAAGAGAATAGTTAGAAATAATGCAAAAACAGAGGAAAGAAAAATGGTGAAATGGGGTCATTAGAGGAATGTGTGTATATAGTATATGGTGTGTGAATGTGTGTGTCACAGAGGCAGGGAGAGACTGAACTTAAAACTAGGGCTTGGAGAAAAGGAAATGAAGGAAAAGTTGAAGGTTATAAGAAAGCAAAAGCAATTGTGGGAAGGATTTGGGGTTTGTTAACTGTTCCAACTCTTTCAAAAACTTTTCCACATCTTGCATCACTCTCTTCGTCCTTAAATTTGGCTGCCAACAGGGGAAATCTAATTTGTATATTGGATCTAATTTACAGTATTTCCCCCTAATTCCTCCGTTCATTTTCAAATGCTTTCTTGGAAACATCATATATATATATATATATATATATATTTTTTTTTTTTTTTTTGCGGTACGCGGGCCTCTCACTGTTGTGGCCTCTCCCGTTGCGGAGCACAGGCTCCAGACACGCAGGCTCAGTGGCCATGGCTCACGGGCCCAGCCGCTCCGCGGCATGTGGGATCTTCCCAGACCGGGGCACGAACCCGTGTCCCCTGCATCCGCAGGCAGACTCTCAACCACTGCGCCACCAGGGAAGCCCAAGAAATCATATTTTAATATGGCTAAACCCACGGAACATCAAATTGCCTTGAACTTTAAGGTAGATTGAAATTCAACCCAAGATTTAAGAATGAAAGAGTAACTTTAGCAGAAATCTGGTATTTAGCCCAGAAGCGTACTAGCCTCAAAAATTTGGTATTACATGTTCTCTGAAAAGTGACCACAATTTACGTATAAATGAGAGACAAGAGAGGCCTGTGTTGCCTTTATTTGGGAAAACGATTATATGTTGGAGATTTGGTGAATTATCTGTGCTATGTGAACAGGCCACAACTATTAAGTAATAATTATTAATACACTTTTAAAATAAAGTTTATGAAGCATTAACAAAAGACTATTTATATATATATGCAAATCCTCTGACCTCTCAGGACCTGTTATCCCATCTGTGATAAAGGAATTATTTTAGGTATTTTCCTGCTTCAGCCCAAGCAGCACCACGTGTATTGGTTTAAATTTGGGATTTTTGTGTTAAATTGTGTTTGGAGGAAAGATTCTGAAGACAAGACATTGTAAAACCACCAGATGACCCCTCTCCTAGCCACTGCCCTCCAGCAGAAGGGGACCCAACACCCTTGCTTTGTCTTACAAGTTCCCATCAGGAAGCCTCCTCCTCACCCCATCGTTTCACACTCCACTCTCAATCCCTTACCTTAGGCCACTCCTTTGCTCTATCAAGTCTCTCTGGGGCCTGAGGCTGGTCCTTTCCCCCATTCTCTGGCACCTGTGACCATTTATTCATGCATTCAGCAAGTATTTTTTGAGCTTTGTTCTAGGGACTTGGCATGTATCAGTGAGCAAAACGAAGATCCCTGTGCAGCTTACATGGCAGCAGGTAGCGATCGACAATAATAATAAACAGAAAATAAGCAGTTTGTAGAGGATGCCAGATGGTGATAAGTGCTATGAGAAGAAAAAGTCAAGCAGGGAAGGGGGGACTAAGACTATAAGGAGTCATGCTGAGAAGGAGGATTCTTGGCCCCATTCCTGCAGTTCCAAGTAAGAAGTCTACCTAGGGCTTCCCTGGTGGCGCAGTGGTTGAGAGTCTGCCTGCCGATGCAGGGGACACAGGTTCGTGCCCCGGTCCGGGAGGATCCCACATGCCGTGGAGCGGCTGAGCCTGCGCGTCCGGAGCCTGTGCTCCGCAACGGGAGAGGCCACAACAGTGAGAGGCCCGCGTACCGCAAAAAAAAAAAAAAAAAAAAAAAAGTCTACCTAATCCAGCCTGGCCCTTTATACACTACCCTGGAACTGACCTATGGTCAGAGGATGCGTGTGGTAGAGACAGTACTCAACAAATATCCATACTCGTTATTTCCCAGCCTCCCTTGCAGTTAGGTCAGGCCCATGTGACCCACGCTGGCCAACGAAAAGTGAGAGGAAGAGCAGTTGAAAGTCAGTTTGTCTCTTTCATCTCATCCTTACTGTGACGTGCTCACCTTAAAGGCCATTAGTCTAGGCATCATGGCTACAAGATGAAGAAGGCCACCCAACCTGCATCAGATGTGACATGAGGAAGAAATAAACTTCAACCGTTTATGTCACTACGATTTCAGGGCTGTTTGTAACTGAGTCATAGTGTAGGCTATCTGTACCAGTATCTGTGAAAGAAAATGAACTGGTAATTATAACATCATTTTCTTCTTTTTGATGGTAAAGTAAGCAAAAAGCCATGAATTTTTACCTCCTTATAAACTGACAGAGGTGTAAAGGTACAATCCTGCCAGGAAAGAAATGAGTAAATTACATTTAGCTTTTGCCCTTTTAGGACTCCATAAATATTCTATGACATATTTTAAGAAAGTATTTTGATTCATGAGCACAATTTACTTTTCTTGGATTCATGTAACAGTAACATTTCATTGAAAAAATTACTTAGTAGAAAATGTGTAATTTGTTTTAATCTAATCAAAATATTTCTTGGGCCATTCAGTTTCCTGGTTATTCCCTTGACTTAAATCTCACACTGGAGGAACAATTTGTTTTCTATAAACGTTTTCTACAACACCACTCATTTAAGAAAGACTAAAATATTAACAGAATCAGAGTGAGTTTACAAGCAAATGCAAAGCACAGGCAGTATAAACTCTAAGCTGTCCACTGAGAAACTTTAAAATTAAATTTGCCTGTGCTCTAACTCATGGGATCATGCTAAGACCCTTGTCCACATTTTCCTTTAGTGGACTCCACAGAAAACATTTTGAAAGATAGCCCGAAACTCATAAATATTTGTTAATAAATAAAACCAATCTATATGGAAATACTGATATTCAAGGCCAGACCTATAAGTGTGTAAAATAAGAAACCACTGAGGGGCGCCAGAAAGACCCAAAGATTCTCCCACAGTCTGTCAGGGTGCCTAGAATCCTACCATTAATGGCTCTCTGCTTTGACTCGAAGGATTCTGTTTCTCTGCAACAGTTTTAACAGACAAGAAAAACACAGCTGGAGTAGAACAGGCAAGAGAGACCATGCTGAGGAGCAGGGGACTGGGTTGAATGATGTGAAGATGGTGATAGCAAAACCATGGTCTAAAATAAAGTGCAACAGCTGACCAACTGATTAATAAATCAGAATATTCTTCTAGAACACTTGCTATCTTTAAGACATTATACCAGGCACTCTGAAGGACACAGAAATATATGAGGCAGGATTACTGTCTTCATGAAGTCTGCAGTCTAGTGTTTGGCCTTTGTTATGGAGCCAGAGAATGGATGGCTGGTTAAAGCTAGAAATATGAGTGTGGCCTGTATTCATCCTCAGCATGTCTGCATAAGGCTCCAAGGAGATCTAGGTCAGGCAAGTGAAGAGTATTGTGGGACTAGAGAGAACAAGATCTAGAGAAGAGGAAACAAGGATGAAAGGAACGATGAACTGATAAAGCCATTCTCCCCTTGGAGAGTAAAAGAGTAAAACACTTTTACTCTTTAGTGTGAGAAGAGATTACAGGCTTTGATGCTTGGAGAATTTTATGTCTTTCCACCAAATAAAAAGAAACATAAATTGAATTTCATATAATTAGTTTGTTACATTGCTTTGTTACAAAAGCTTTTTGAGATTTTTGTTTGTCAGTTTTAAACACTTACCATCAAACTTTGCAAGTCTGCTAATATCTGCTCCAAGTTCTGAGGTAACTGATAGCGCATGGCGCACTTTAAGGTTCGTTTCCCTGTGAAATTAATTGACACGGCATGAACTTTTAAATGGAACAGCCCAACAGCATCTTACACAAAGCCATCAGGGACACTTCAGCAATCTCAGCACATGCAAAATCCAACACTCCCTCTCCCTCTGAATGTCATTCACACCTCCCACACTACCTCGGGAAAATGGACAGGGCTTTGCAGGCTCCTAAGAGCTGGCATTCCACCCACGGCACATCTGTGTAACAACAGAGTAATCTGTTTTGCTATTTGAAAAAACAGAGGATGTAATAAATATGCTTTCATTCAAACCTACTTAGACATCATGCATGAGTTACAAAACACATTAGGAATGGGAACACAGTTGCCAAATAAAGGAGGCCAGTATCACTCCAGAGTCTGCTATCTATGTAGGAGTTTTACTTGTAAGAGATGGTCATGGCTAATTTCACAGTAGCTGAAATTCAAATGGGAAAAGGAATACAGCTTTCTTTTTCTTGGAGAGTCAAGCCAAGAATCCCATAAGTCTAGAATCACACAACTAGACAAGAACTAAGTAGATCACAGTGAGCTGGTCATCTTCTTCCAGGCAAGACCACATATACACTGGACAGATGGCTCTCTGGTATTCGTGAAATGACCAGCAGTGAAGATTCTATGACCATCACTAAAGTCTTGTGTTTAAAGAGTTTGCAATACCAGTTTCCTCACTGAGTTCAACCTAATTCTCTTCTACTGTAACTTAAGATCATCTGTCAGAGTTCTACCTTTATGAGATGTTTAGTAGTGGGCTAATTCAGTCAACAAATATTGATTGAATATATACCATAGTCACTCATGAACCTCAATGCAGCCACTAAAGGTTACTGTCCTCTTGCAGGAAACAAGTGGTAGGTAAAAAAGCAAATATCGCCTTTTAGAAGCACATGCCAAACCATGAAATAATTGAATTTAGAGAACTGAGCAGGTACCTGAGACTGCATTTAATCTAAACTTCCCATGAGTGAGCTTCACAATCATGTTACGACAATATATACCCAACCCAAGGAATGCCCATTGGTGAAACACCTTTCTGCATGAAATATTAAGTTGAATGTATAATTGAAATGTCTTTGTTTAAAAGTAACCTTATTGATCTAATTCTATCAATTCGTAGGAGGCAGAGATGTGTAGGGATTGAAATAGTCAAGAATAACTTCATAATTGAGGCAGATATTGAGCTGGGCTTGATGGAAAAGAGTGAGACAGTGGTGTTGAGGTTAAAGGACCGAAATGAGTTGGGTCATTTAAATGACTTTTCAAATAATTGAAACAGTCAGTCACACCAGCTGGACCAGACAGCCCTCGTTCCATGACCATAAATCCCATCACTCATCAAAGTTCATCATCATCATGTTAAGTTACTTCTTCAGGATTCTCTGTACCAGCTCACTTCCACCTTCAGATGTGGAAGCTAAAGGGGAAGAATAATCACACATAGACCTTACTGATAAAAAAAAATTTCTTTTCCAAAACTCCTGATTACTACCTTCATACTCTTCCTTAATCTGCCTCAATATCTTGATAAACTTCAAAATGATTTCAGCATAAGAAACAATACAGAAAGATCCTTTGTACCCTTTACTCAATTTCCCCTCTGGTACCATCTTGCAAAACTATATCACAATATCATGAGCAGGATACTGACATTGACAGTCAAGATCCAGAACATTCCAATCACCACAAGGATTCCTTCAGTCTCCCTTTATGGACACACTCACTTCCCTGCCTCCTGAAACCCATCTTTAACTCCCAGCAATCCCTAATCTGCTGTCCACTACTCTAATTTTATAGTGATGTTATATAAATGAAATAATACAGTATGTGACCCTTTGGGATTGGCTTTTGTCCACTCAAAATGACTCTGTGAAGATTCATCCAGGTTGTCGCGTGTATCGATAGTTCATTCCTTTTTATTGCTCAGTAATATTGCACGATATGGATATACCACAGTTTGTTCAACCACTCACCTGTTGAAGAACATATAAGTTGTTTCTAGTGTTTGGATATTACAAATAAAGCTGCCCCAAACATTTGTATATAAGTTTTTGTGTAAACATATGTCATTCCTCTGGGATAAATGTCTGGGAATGAAACTGCTGGGTGATATGGTAGTTACATGTTTAGTATTTTAAGAAACTGCCAAACTGTTTTCCAGAGTGATTGTAGCATTTTACATTCCCATCAGCAATGTGTGAGTGACCCTGTTTCCCAACATCCTTGCCAGCATTTAGAGTTCTCACTATTTTTTCTTTTAGTTATTCTGATAGGTGGGAAGTGATATGTCATTGTGGTTCTAATTTTAATATCCCTAATGGCTAATGTTGTTGAACATCTTTTCGTGTGCTTATTTGCCATCTGTATATCATCTTTAGTGAAATCTCCCTTCATGTCATTTGCCAATTTTCTAACTGGATTGTTTAGTTTTTTTACTGTGGGGTTTTGAGGTTTTTTAATATTTTCAAGATACAAGTCCTTTGCCAGGTAGATAGGTTGCAAATATTTTCTCCTAGTCTGTAGCTTATTTTTTCACCCTCTTAACAGGGTCTTTTGCACAGAAAAAAATTTTAATTTGATGAATTCCAGTTTGTCAAATTTTCCTTTTATGTATTACGCTTTTGGGATCAAATCTAAGAACTCTTTGACTAGCCCTAAATCTTGAAGATTTTCTACTATGTTTTTCTCTAAAGGTTTTATAGTTTTGTTTTGTTTTGTTTTTTTGTGGTATGCGGGCCTCTCACTGTTGTGGCCTCTCCCGTTGTGGAGCACAGGCTCCAGACGCTCAGGCTCAGCGGCCATGGCTCACAGGCCCAGCCATTCCTCAGCATGTGGGATCTTCCCGGACCGGGGCACGAACCCGTGTCCCCTGCATCGGCAGGCGGACCCTCAACCACTGCGCCACCAGGGAAGCCCCTATAGTTTTATATTTTACATTTGAATTCAGTTTCCTTAATAGCTACAGGGCTATTCAAATTATCCATTTCATATTGGATGGGTTCTGATAGTTTGTTTTCTGATGAAGTGGTCCATTTTATCTACTTTGTTAAATTAATGTACATAGAGCGGTTTGTAGTATTTCCATATCCTTTTGATGACTTCAGGATCTGTCATAATATCCCCTGGTTCATTCATGATATTGTTAACTTGGGTCTTCTCTCTTTTTTTCTTTCCCTGTCTTCTTAAAAGTTTGTTTATTTTATTGATGTTTTCAAAGAACTAGCTCTCTGTTTCATTGACTTTTCTCTATTGTTTTTCTATTTTCAAATTCATTGGTTTCCACTCTTTATCTCCTCCCTTCTGCTTGATTTGAGTTTATTTTGCTATTTTCTAGGTTCATGAGATGGAAGATTAGATCATTCATTGGAGGCTTTTTCTCTTTTCAAGTGTATACATATATGGCTATAAATTTTCCTCTTAGCACTATTTTAGCTTCTGCCCAGACCAAGGGTAAGATCATACAGGCTGAACTCTATTTGGATAGCTCAATACAGCATTTATTTTGAAAGCAGTGGCTAAAACCATGGGCTCTTTTGTCAGCTGCCAGGTTTGAGTCCTGGCTTCACTCTCTAGAAGTGTGGGACAAATTCTTTCATCTCTCTAAGCCTTCATTTTCTCACCTGTACAACAGGGCTTATATAGTACCTACGTTAGGATTAAATGATGAAATTCATCTAAAGCACACATATAGTATCTTTAAAATGTAAGCATTCAATAAATATTTTGATGTCAGACAGACAAACCGAATCCACTGAAACAGAATTACTATACAGTCCATAACTAAATTCCAAATTAGCATCCATGTCAAAACTGCATCCTACTCCATTTCTCTCTTATCTCTCTACATCTTCATTTGACCCAGTTCCAAAAGTTGCCTTCTAAAGTAACATCAGTCCTCTTTCTTCAAGGGATCTTTTCCCAGCCGCTCTGCGGCATGTGGGATCCTCCCGGACCGGGGCACGAACTCATGTTCCCTGCATTGGCAGGCAGACTCTCAGTCACTGCGCCACCAGGGAAGCCCTCTTCAAGGGATCTTGATTGTCACTCCTCTCATTTTCCTTAGACAATCACTTGAAATTAAAAACAAACAAACAAACAGAAAACCCTTCCAGGGAATCTCAGTGAAAAGTCCCTGTGTAAAGCTATTTACGTATATATGTTTAGCTCACTGTTTCTGAAAGAAATAAATTTAAGAGAAAAAACAGAGGTTTCACAAGATCTGCAAAGTAATTAGCAAATGGACTTTGCAATTCAGAGTCTTATTTCTTCCAAGAAAATAAAATGAAGCATTAGGGCCTTTTTAGATTTTTTTTTGATTGAAATAGAGTTGATTTACAATATTTCAGGTGTACAGAAAAGTTCTTCAGTTTTTTTATATATATATATATATATACACATATATATATATTCTTTTTCAGATTATTTTCCATTATAGGTTATTACAAGATATTGAATATAGTTCCCTGTGTTATAAAGTAGGTCCTTGTTGTTGTTTATCTATTTTATATATAGTAGTGCGTATCTGTTAATCTCAAATCCCTAATTTATCCCTCCCCCCTTCCCTTTGGGAACCATAAATTTGTTTTCTATGTCTGTGAGTCTATGCTTTGAAACAAGTTCCTCTGTATCATTTTTTTTAGATTCCACGTATAAGCGATATCTTATGGTACTTGTCTTTCTCTGTCTGACTTACTTCACTTAGTATGATAATCTCTAGGTCCATCCATGTTGCTACAAATGGCATTATTTTGTTCTTTTTTATGGCTGAGTAATAGTCCATTGTATACATATACCACATCTAAGAATAAGGTTTAAGTTAGGTTCTGTTTCTAAAGCTATTACTCTTTTTTTTTTTAACATCTTTATTGGAGTATAACTGCTTTACAATGGTGTGTTAGTTTCTGCTTTATAACAAAGTGAATCAGTTATACATATACATATATCCCCATATCTCTTCCCTCTTGCATCTCCCTCCCTCCCACCCTCCCTATCCCACCCCTCTAGGTGGTCACAAAGCACCAAACTGATCTCCCTGTGCTATGCGGCTGTCTAAAGCTATTACTCTTAAATAAATTGAAAACCAATCTAAATAATTATTTTGACCTTAATAACTTACCCATCAAGCTCAGCAGTTTCAATATAACAGAGGCCATGTGGCTCACTACTTGATAGGAGAAGCAGATCAGCCTATTTTGAAAAACCAGGATAAAGAATACTTGAAAAGGGAAGATTGATTGAAAGCCTTCTACATTGTATCATCCCTCCACTACTAATGAGCCATTAGAACCTTAGAAAAAAAGTGAGAGGTGAAGTTCTGTTCCACCTCTCTACCATATGCCCTGAATCAAAGCCACCCTCCACTTCCTTGTTCCTGGTTTGCATGCCCTTGACCATCAGAACATAAGCAAGGGGAGAGAGAGCATATAAAGTAATAGCCACTTTATTTTTTTAATAGAAATGTTTAAATTTTTATATATTTCTATATAAAAGGTATATATCTCATAGAAATACATAAAATTCTATTTTCTTTCTTTGATAATTACTAATGGGAAATATAAAACTTTCCCCAATAAATAAGATAACTGGAAATACTTATATGCACATACTTTAATTCTGTGGTTATCAGTTAAGAGCTGAGGCAGGGAAAGAAGATGGGGAAAGACAAAAGTAAAGCAGGATGGAGGAAACTGAAAACAATAGAAAAAATAAGAGAGGCAAGGAAATTTTTAAAAGAGAAAAGGATTAAAGGAAAAACAAGATTAAAACACAAGCAAGAGAAAATAAAAAGATGGTGGCATGTAAGAAAAGGGAAAGAGAAGAAAAGCAGGGGCTAAGCAAGAGGGCAGGATAGAATAGAAAACATGGTAAACAGAAAACATTCAGAGGTGGGAAGCTGGTCTTTCAGAGAGATAAATTATTCTATTCGGCCATCCATTTGTGTTTTGGAAATGACCCATCACAATTCAGTTTTAGAATTCTGGTAGCTTTCTACATTGGGAAATTGTTTATTTGAAATTTCAAAACTGATTTTTAAATGAGGGTTTTTATGAAATTCTGAAGGTTTTACATGTCTAAAAAGAACTGACTAAAATTCTAGCAATTTATTTTGACATATTAGCCTAACAATTTTTTAGCTCTGTCTAAATGTACAACTGGCATTCCAAAACTGTAAACGTTTCTTATCTTTGTTTTTTAAATATTTGAATTGTTCCATTCTCAAACCTTGGAGGTTAAATTTAGAATCAATCCACTGATTTCATTGTCTCAAGCTTTTAAATTTTCAGCTCAAAACTAGGCGTGGTGTAGGTGCATGTGGGGGCGGAGGGGGTATAGTTTTGTCTAAGTTGTAATAAAACAGAACTAAAAAGCAACTCAGTGACAACCCCTAACCGAATAAATGGGTTTGCACTATCAAGGCTCCGCCTCAACTCTGGATGAAAAAGCCAGAGACGCCTGTCAAGGCAGAAGTTATTTATTTTCTGACTTCTCACAATGTGACCTGAGCAAACCTGCTCTGAAGAGAACATGTGAAGAGTGTATGCCACTCTTGAGCCAAAAATTACCCATCTTGAGTTTAAAGTGGAAAAATGTTATGAAAATTTACCTTGATTTTATTTCTCACATTAAAATTTCAATGAATAAAGGCACAAGGCACAATAGCAGCTTCATGCTCTTCGGCCTATGGGTCTCCTCCCCAAGTTTAACAGGATCATTTCAAAAATAATCCACAATTCCCTAATTCTATCATCTGTGATTGAAATAGTTGTGAAGTTTAGAGAAAGATATCCATTTGTACCTAGAGTTGCTTTTCTTCAAAACTCTGCCTAGTAAGAATCATTACTTTTTTCTTGTTACAGTTTAATTTCGAGCTCAGCTGCCTCAAGACATATTTTTGATAAACAAAGGGAGGAATTGTTGGCCACAGTTGGCTCAGAACATGTGACTGAGTCACCACTGCCACCTTCTGACCGGATTCTTTCCTAAGCAGTGACTCAACTTCCTAGAGGCATAAACTGAGAACTGTAAACCCCACGGGTTCTGGGCTAACTCTTCCTGTTCTCTCTAACCCCTGGGGACCTGGGACTTCTACCTTCCTGTCTTCTACCTTCCCCGCCTCCTCCTGTCACCTCCATTGTCACCTTTCTCTATGTCCTCTGAACCTTCCTCCTGTTTTCCCACTCCCTGATCTCTGCCCTGCCTCCCCTCATTCTTCCTCTGTTCTCCCTGCCCCACTGCTGAGCCTTGGTCTTTCCTTTTGCTAACTTCTCCCTTCAAGTTTTTTAAATTCATTAGTTGAGGAGGAAGCGTGAAGGGGCAGAACCATAGGGGCATCCAGTGGAATAAGTGACCAGCTCACTCATCATCATGCCGTCCTATTTCCACGTGCACTCAGCAGTCATTCTGGAAAGGAAGGGCAAGAGAGCTGTAGTAACAGCCCTGTTAGTCCTGGGTTGCCCTTTGGTCAGAGGTTCTGGGAAGGGAGTGGAGCAACACATGGGTGGTCTTCGGGCCCAACAAACCCCATGACTCTGTGAGCCTCAAGTCAGTCCTCCTTAAACTGATCCCTTTAGTATCTCTCAGGGACCCAATTCCTAGTTGATCCAGAAACTGGTGTTTGAGCTGTAGGTGTTTATAATACCTGTAGCCAAAATTTGGTGGGGACTTACTATGTGTCTGGCACTGTGCCAATAGCCTTACATGCAATATTTTATTTAACTCAAAGAAATCCTAAGTGTAGGTCTTGTTATCTCCACTTTACAGATAAACAAAGTGAGACTCAGAGAGGTTCAGTAACTTGTTTGCGGCCACATAGTAAGTAGGGCACCAGGATGTGAATCTAGGCAATCTAAGGCATTTACTGCCAGGAGTACTAAATTAAATAAAAACTTCTTACCTTCAAGGATTTTATAGTTTAGTAAAGGCAGAATATGACAAGGGTTCTAAGTGTCTTATTAACAAAGTGCTGTGGGAGGAATGCAAAGGAGAAAGGGAGTACATTGGGTTGGTAGTTGAGGAAGGGCCTGATGGAATATTCTGGATGGAATGGAGGGCAGGTCTCCGCAGGCAGAGGCGTTAGCAGGAATGCAGCACGGGGAAGGGAAGGTGTGATTATTGGAACTCACGGGGGGTCCAGGCAGCAGTTAATTCCAACCATACCCATCTTCCTTAGACCCCCATTTGTACTTTCTGCTGTCAATTATTGGTGCCTTTTCCCCACGCCCTTCCAGGAAAGGCTCAGCTATGTCTCCCAAGAATTAAGGAATGTTTTTCAACACAATGTTTCTTCTCCCACCTTCCACAGGTAACAAAAAGCCCAAGCAGGGGCTTCACGGAAACCTGAAAAAAATATACCAGCCAGAGGAACCTTGAAAACCTTGAACATCTTTGAGTTCTAGGCGCCAATGACACTGGACTCCTAGATTTACTAGGCATGATTAATGTTTGTTGAACTAAAGAACAAATGAAGCAAAACCTCAAGTGATTATAACACCTGAAAGCTGTAGAGTTCTCTAAGGGTTTACAAAACACTCTCACATAATTGCGTCACTCTATTCTCTCAACAACCCCATTAGGGGATAATACTGTTCCCGTTGTGTGTATAAGAAACCTGGGAAGGTAATTTCTGGTCTCACAAGCACTAGATGAGCTAAATTAACCCATGTAATGCCCATACCCTTTACAAAGTCATGGTGAAAGTTTCATCACATCTAATACAGGATCCCAAGACTCCAAGCAATATAAGGCCATACTCATGGCCACATGGAGGTTAAAGGGCAAAGCTAGAACTCGGAACTCTGATCCCCAAATGTATGCTCTTTCCACTGGTTGGCTACAAAATCACTGGAATACAACTATGAAAAACAGACAGCATTTCACTTCGTTGGTGTTCAGAAACCAAAACTACAATGGTAAAAGAATATTGGGATTCGATTCATGACGTGATGGAAAGATAAATTTGTAGAATTAATTGGAACACCATATTTGGATCTCCCTTCATTTTTTTTAAGCCATTCTCACATGTGGAATTCTTCTTTATTTTCTTTATCATCTACAAAATTATCTTTTCTTTTATTCTTTTACAGTGCAAAAATAAGAAGACAAAATGGCTCATGCAGTATGAGTATACTTATGGAAAAATATGTTGATGTGGACAAAAGTCAGAATGAAGTCATAAAACTGAAAATGGGTAAGATTATAGTTAATGTTTTCATTTAAAATTTAAATTTCAGATCCAGCAAATGCATGTTGAATGTCTCACATATTTTTAAAAAAGGAAGATTTATTTCAGCAATTAGAGTAAAACAAGTAACTCTGATTTGAAGCTATAAAACTTAAAATAACTAAAAAAGGCAATTCAACCACAAAATGGCCTCCCCGGAAGGATGTCCAAAAACAGTGCTGAAAAAGACTGGAGAAAATGCCCTGATGATGGGTCAAGAGAAAGCCAAAGCCTGCCCATGGTCAGCACTGGAGGTTAGGTTAAACTAGCCCTTTCATTTCTTAAGGTGAAATTTTCAGTTCTGTAACAGAAGAACGTCTTTGTTTTAAAGCAAAAATTTACTGTTGTAAACACTGAAAACATGAGGGCCTTTTTGTGGAGGGGATGGTGGGTGGACTGTTTTTCAAATAAGCTAAACAATTAAATTCATGTGATGTTCAAATACGCTCATGTCCAGTAAGAGGTTTATTTCTACCACCAGATGAGAAAAGCCAAACAAGACAAGAGCACTGCTGTCAAGTAAAGGAGGAAGGTAGGCCTGGCTCTCAGGGTCCAGGCTCTGGCAGTATCAAGAATTCTGCAGTGTGTTTTTCTCACACAGTTTACTTAATTCTTCTAATGGAAGTCAATCTCATTGTGATAACTGAATTATGCTCTACGTTTTTTTTTTTCTTGGTCCCGCAGTAAAAATAGGAGCTCTGGAAATTCAGCTCAAAAGTGTTTTAGAGTTTTTTTAAAAAAGGTAAGGGGCAGTTTTCCTTATTGGGAAAACAAAGGTGAGTAACTTCTGAACATGCCAGCTAACTGGTCATCTCAGGCAAGCTCCTTTCCTTCCTTAAAATGGACTGATATGGTGACATAAATCCAGTTCGAAGTTCTAAGTTTGGACAGCTAGAGGTTATGCGTCAGAATTGGGTGCAACATTCTCTGGCCACTTCACCTCCATCATCCAAGCCTAGAGGCCCTGACTCTGGAAGCCCAGTCGCAAGGTAATCAGGACCAACTTTTCCAGTGGAGGCAGGAGCAGCGTATGGTAAAGGGAGGGGTTAAAACTCCTGGCTCTCCTATTGACAAGCTATCTGATGGCACTGTGCCTCCATTTTCTTGTCTGTAAAATGGGAACAATAATAGTACATAACCTGCCATCATTGGGATAATGTGAGGATTAAATAAGTCATATAAAGAGCTTGTAATATTGTCTGTCATGTGGCACACAGGCAATAAAGGCGAGCTATTATTATCATGATTTTCATGATCTGGTTTCCCAAGATGTACCTCTGTGCAGTAACTCCGAAGTGAGTCTCTTTTAGAGACCTCTGATTGTTGCTCCCCAAATGTAAGCTCTCTGACAGCCCCTGCCAACTGATGCCAGGGAATAGGAAGTTATATTAGCACTTCTAAGTGATTACAGCAGTTCACCCACAGAAACATTTATGTGTCCTCGAAAACAGTTTCATAGGTGCCGCGTAGCCGCACATGGATAAACTTTGAACAAAGTGACCTAATCAAGAGGCACTGTGGTGTTTTGGCGTTTGAAGGAATCCCTTCCTCGCTTATCCAAAGATTAAGCCAACAAGCTATAATTGTATGAGTCAGACAGAGATCAATGGAGATAAAAATATCATCTTCGTCACTGATCAAGCTATTGGAGACGAGGCTTTAGGTCTGTGGGCCCAGTGGGCTTGCTAACACTTCACCCCTGTTAGACTCATCTAGTCATAGTTGAAGCTCTCTGGAAGCTCGAAACTACCTGGACCCTCTCGCTACCCCCACCATGGGGATCTACTCCTTTAAAATTGGTACTTCGAACGAGCGGGGCAGAATGTACTCTCTGTACACAGACAGAGCCCAAAGAGAAAGGGAAGGAAGGAGGTGCCAGGTCATGCACACCACTCCCCGCCCCAACACTTAACAACAGGAGAAGTCACTCCTGGGAGAGGGGAAAAAGCAAGGGGGTGCAAGACGCTTAGTGTTATTTTGAGGCTGCCCCTCCAAGTGAAAACAGGAAGGATGAACCTAGGAAAGAGTAGGGAGTAAGCATTTCTACCCCATCATGTAGCCACAATAAAAAGGCTACATCTGCACTGTCCAGTAAGGTAGCCACAAGTCACACGTGGCTATTTAAATCTAAATTAATTAAAATTAAATAGAATTTAACATTCAGTTGTTCTAGCCACATTTCCAGTGCTCAGTATCCACGAGGTGCTACTGGCTGTTCTATATTTGGACGCACAAATATAGAACATTTTCTTCACTGCAGAAATTTCTATTGGACGGTGCTGGGACACGTGAATCACTGACTTCATGGAAACTCATCTAAGTGTGGGATTCATTTTAAATCAATGATAATGATGCGTTCATGGAACTGGTTTTCTTCCATGTGACGCCTGCACTTACACTTGACTTCCATGCTTCATTCCACAGAAAGGTTTGCAATAACAAGCAAGCATGTGTTATTTTCTATAACACAGAAAATACAACTAAATTAAAAACAAAGAGCAAGGGAAGTGCAAATTAGAACATTAAGGCTAGAGGGCAAGTTGGAGCACAGATATGCTGTCCATGAGGTCCTTGGAGTTAAGAGATTTGAGAACACAAATTTGACTCCTGCCTTTATGGGATTCACCTCAAAGAATCTGATAAATGAACATAGTATAGTATCAGTGAATAAGTTGAGTCCAGTCCAATATTTATCCCTGTTAGAGTATATCCGTAGGGCTTTTAAAACATTATTTTTCCAGAATAACTTAAACAGAAATTACCTAGCATTTCCCCTGAAATATAATTCCAAATAAAATAATAGTTAAGTGTTTGGGATACTTTAATTTTTCCTAATTCCACTATATCTAGCACCATGCCTGGCATAAAGTCATTTCCTAAACAATTTTTTTGAATGCACACATCCTAGAATTCTCTATATGCCCATTAAAAAAAAAAGTTAAGATTATCCACTAAGAAGCACCAAAACTTTTTCATTGTAATTATCTTAATTGAAAGAACCAAAATGTTATATGGAGCCCTTTCTTCTTAAGCAAAGAACCCTGAATATATGTGATCTTTTCTTAATTAGGGCCTATTAGTACCTCATGGATCCAGAACACCCTGAATTTGGGAAATTTATAACCACTTTTTTTTTTCCCCGTCTTCTTTCTTAGAAAAGATGGACATTAATTCATTCAGCCAACATTTACTGACTGCCCCCTAGGATCCCACATGGCACTAAATGTTACGGATCAGGCAAATCAATGTGCTCCTTGCTTGTAAGAATCTTGTAGTCTAGTCTCAGCTCAGACAGAGAATCACAGCAACTACGCGCTGGAAGGGATCTCTGAGATCATAGAGTGCTCTTGCACCTGGATTTGACAGGTGAAGAAACAAACGAAAGGCAGAGAAGATAGAGTGCTGTCACTGAAGGAATGGAGCAAAGACTCAGTTCTCATCCAATTCCCCACCCAGTATCCTTACACTGTATTTTACACTAAGCCTCAATCTTTCCCACAGGGTATGTTCTTCTAACACATGCTACCCTCAGTGTACTGCTCCTAGTATTTAATGAGCTGGAAAATAAGCTGGACATGCTACTTTAAATTGTGTCCAAAAAAAGTAAATAAGTTTTGAAAACCTGGCAGACTGCCCTAGGTCTAAGGAACCCAGGTTACATCGGTGGGCTCTGAGACCTCCATTTTGGCTGCACCAACACCTTTTTGCTTATTTTTGGCTCTCAGCTATTTTCTAGAGACTTGAGGTTGTCAGAGAAATAAGCACTTCTCTATTTAAAGTGTGCACTCTTTTTGAATGGCCTATCTACTGACTAGTCACCTTAGCATGGGTTGTTCCAGAGAATCAGTATACACAGATGATACATTAATGAAAGAAGACTGTTTCTGAAAGTGAATGTTTAAGAGTCTTAACTGAGTTGTTCTTGTAAATAGATCTTGGGGCCATTTGTTTTATGCTGTGGGAAAATGTCTCAAATTTAATGAAGAACACAGCTTGATAAATAAAATGGCATTAACACAAAAATTTTCATGAGTAATCTAATATATATTTGACATAAAGACTACAATAGTTATAATTTTTAATCTCTGATCTGGATAGCTTTTATAGCCTTGCATTTAATACGAACTATAGTTAGTCACATATATTTTAGTTTTAACTGACCCCTTGAATTTTATTACGGAAACTGTAACACAGGCAGCTTGAGAATAAAAGTTATAGTGCATTTGGTATACAAAGTAAAACCTCATAAATAGCATTTAGTAAGAACATTCAATCAACATTTTCTGATCATGATTATTCAGGAAAGAACATCCATTCTCTCTTTCTATAGCTAATCTTTTCTTCTATGATACTGCACATTAACAGTATTAATTCCGTTATTGGGGGGATAATATTCAAACTATGTGAGAACAAACTATTTTTAAAGTACTCTGGAGCATTTTAAAAGCTCTTATTTACATCAAACAATTGACAGTCTGATTTTAAATATTTTTTATCTATTAATTTCCCAAAGGAAATAACAAGGTGATAATCACTCAGTCTTATCTGAGTTATCAGGTTATTGAAAGTAATTAATCAATATGTCTTTCAAATATTTTATAATTGAGACTTTTTAATAATACATCCTGGTATTCCCTCCTTAATTACGCTAAATTAGCGCAGATTTACTAAATTTGCAAATGTGAATATTTTAGTACATATGCTATTTTAACCTGAGATAAATTTCTTAAACAATACTAAATACTTACAGCAACAAATTGGTTATTTTCTAATTTAATGATGTCTCCCACTTTGACATTCATCCATTTTTCATTCTGCAGTCTAAGAACAAAAACAAAATTAATTTTTTTCGGGAACAGAGAAGAATCAAGAGAATGTATTCAGAATGGAGCATCATATGACAGAAGAAGCAGATTAGACTTTTTTTCTAGAATACTAAATTCAAAGAACCTTGCATAACAAAGGCTTTTACCTGAGTGATGTGGGAACTAAGGTCCAGAGAAGTCAAGTGATTTGCCCAAAGACACCCAGTGAGTTAGTTATCCCTGGAGCTAGACTCAAAATGCCTAACTCTTGGCTGTGTGCTCTTTCCACCACCCCATGGTACCAGCTTTATACAGCAGCTATTAACTCTTACTTGCATATCCTTGGGCAGAATATTAAAAAAAAAAAAAAAACTCAGGGGGAAGGAAAGAAAGAAATTCAGTCATTAACATTCTTTTCAACCTCTGTATTAATAAATATAGAAACATCACTGCTGTTGTCTCAGAAGTCTGTTTAACTGGAGGCAAGAAGTGAAGGAGACAGAAGCGAGGGGGCAATAGCTAAAATGCAAGTAAGAGGAAAAGAATAAAAATTCTGGAAAGGACAAGAACAGCAATGGGTGACAAAAGAAGCCTTAGAACACTGAACAAGAAAGACCACCTACAAATTATCCACAGCACTCTGGCCAAAGGGCAGGCTTGGTGGCATTCTAACGGCTAGGACCAACAGCTCAGAATTGAGAACACAGTCAAGATGTTGCACTGTTTTCTTCGAGGCTCATGGATATAATGGAGTCGCAGGTCTACCCTTCACCAAGTTCAAAGGGGTTTATGACAAAAAGCTATTGTGTCTAGCTGGTCAGGCCCCTCGCGACAGTTAGGCAGACAGGCCATCTGGAAACAGACCACCTGTGGCAGTATCCGTGATGCTAATCACCCCTTCTGAAGTTCTCTGAAATGTAAGCCAGTTGGACACCTTCATCACACTTCTTTCTCAGTGACTCCCTTCTAGGAGAGAAGGCTGGGACGAGTAGGCCAGGTTCCCCAACAAGTTAAGGTGGGCAGGTTAATTTCATTGTGCAGTTTTTAAGAAACAACCTAATTTACTTCTTTTATAAGCTGGAAAACAGTTTTAAATATTTATACAACTGTGAAATATGCCTCACACTATCAACCCTGCTGGGTCATTTGGCTTAAACACTCAAAGAATTTCTCTTTAATACGGATCCAAGTACATGTTGTTCTGGAAAGTTTTCAATTGCAGCATTTTCATCTCTAGCCAGAATTCAATCATTTTTCCAGTGCCATACTTTTCTGCACTTTATCTAGTTCAATGACAATGAAAGACCCTAGGAAGTCTTTAAATCTCATTTTATTTATTTTTACAGGTATGGATAGATTATGTGCTGGTCTATTTCTCCTGGGGTATCTCCTTTGGAGCATTAGTGACATTTCTCGGGAGACAGTATCTTAGATAAAATGAAAGTGCATCTGCTTCAAGAAGAAGCTGAGATGATACTAAGTCCCATTTGCAAACTTCGATTCCTCCTACCTGTATACTATTAAGCTCTACAAAGGACCACGTCCTACCTCTTCCACCAAAATGGAAAAATCAACCCAAGGTAAAAGGAAACTCTACAGGATCTCTTATACATTTTAAAATGCACACTTGAGAGTTAAGTTTGCACGGGTAAGTAACAATAGCCACTATTTGGGGTAATAAATTCTAACTTGTCTAGTGTCATAGTATTTCCCCCCATAAAACCAAAGCAATTGGAAATATGTTTTTAAAAGTCTGGTGATATCCATGGGAATTAGTTGAATTAACTGCTACACTTGGAAAAATACTGGAATAAAATCTCTTTAAGAAAAAAATTTGCAAAATCCCAGGGCATGCAAAGAATCCTTGATAAGAAAGAATCTGATATGGTCAATATGGATTCCTACTGCGACAATACAGAGAAGTGATAAAGTAGAGAAAAATCCCTTCCCTCATGCCAGATTCTCATGCCCATTCTCCTCCTACCCACACGCACCCCATCAGTATTTTACCCTCTACTTTCTAACCTATTAAATATTTCCAAAAATAGAAAAACACTCAGAATAAATCATCTGACCAACCCCCACTACGATCTGACCATTAGTCTGCTAATGTCATCCAACAGTCCAAGAAAGCAGAAAATATTTGTAATACCATGTATGAGCCCAGCCTCCCTTACTTTAACTCACTCTACTCCTTTTTCTCTCTTTCTGTCTTGCCACCTGTCTGCCCTCTGACCAGAACATATACCTCAGAGCTCCTCTTCCCAAAAGACCCCTTTGTAACTCCAGGTATCTTCTAACACCTACTCTTATCCTTGGTCACCTACGCCTTTCCACCTATTCCAATGGAAATTCCTTCCCTAAAAATGAGCACTCCAAACACTTTACTTCCAAAGTCTATGACTAACAGTATTTGAAATCTTAAGAACCTTCTGGTATGTACATGTACAAATTCCACAGGACACAATATCACCTCTGTGGGCTATGAGCTATAGAGACGTTCACAAGGCAACAATGTTGTTTGTGACAAAATTTTTCAGAACTTGAAGCAAAATATTGTTGCGAAGGTACACAAACATGGGAGAAATTTCCTCAAAGGAAATATTATCCAATACTAATGACCAATATGACAAAAAACAGCAAGTGGTATTCCCTGGATGTTGACCCTGACCCTAGCGCTATCCAACTATTTCATCAATAACCTACACAACCAACCCACAGACACATTTGTCAGACTTGTACACAGCATCCTACCAAGAAGAGAGCATAACTCTTACAAAGAAGATTGTGACAGAAAGTTATGACTTGAAGAGGCTACCAGAAACTGAACAAAGAGGAAGAAGTACAAAACAGATTATTCTGGAGAGGAGAAAGTAACACTCTACAGATGTAATTAGGGTTTTGAAGAAAAAGGGCCTGGAGATATCAGTAAACCATATGTTGTGTGTGATGTCTTGGTTAAGCCTCTTATTTGAATATATATCTGTAGAACAATCAATATGTATAACACAATCAGAGGAGTTTTTTTAATGTTATTTCCTATTCTTTCTTACCAGGTAATGATAACTGCATTTAACTAGGACCTCAGAGATACACTTCAGTTAGCACTAAGGATCATAGCTACAAAAGTACCCAAACTTACTAACAAGTATAAACTGATAAAGATCTGCAAAGGAATTTAAATCGAATATATTTTAAATCCCACCATTTTTCTTTTCCTACACACTACCGCCACCACTGACTTTATAACATCAAAGACATATCAGAAGACTGGAGGGACAGATAGGAAAATTTCCTTTAAGGCTCATCTTCAAAATATTTCTAGACTTCTAAGATTTTAGCTTGTATAGTAATTTCATTTTGCCATCATCCTGAAACAACGAAAACACACACTCCCTGGTCCTCCATGTGCGGTGCAGCTGTTCCCAAGACTCATGTTTGAAGCAAGCTTGCGTCATAGCTCTGTGCAGGGAACACAGGGTGGCCTTGTGGGACGTGAAAATGACACTTGGCTCCGTAGACTCGGCACCTTCAAACTTTGCTTTTACCGTTGTCAAGAAAAGCCCTCCCACTCTAGTAGAGGATTTGCAGTATATAAATACTCTGAAAGCAAGTTAATTCATGTAATTGCACTGAATCAAGAAACTCCAAGATTTTTAAATATGCTTCAAGTATCAGTATCACCACATAATTGCTTCAGGTTTTGAAATGGACATAATCTAGCTAATGCTTCTTTGAACCAGATTTTTCAAAAATAGTTGGGGTAATAAGTTAGCTTTTACCTTATAAGCGCACAAGCCAATCACTACATAATAAGCCAAAATTCAAGAAAAGGACTCATAAAATTTAAATTCCAAAGGTACCATAAAACATATGGGGTTAATTGTCACAGAATAGTGACTAGAATTATTTTGAGGAAAGAATTTTTAAAAACACACCCACTAACTATATATCTACTCTCAGAACATCAGAGAATCTGAGTTCTGAGAAAAGGTGGTGAGAGATAGCAACTGTATCTAATAATTGTTGATAAATTTGTCTGAACCTGCTTCTTCCTGATAAGGCATAGCATACTAGGAGCTGCTACAATTTGCTGAGGACCTCCTTGAGAAAATGAGAGTGGGATAGCACCTACCATTCTCCATGTCACTGAACCACTGGCTCCAGAGGCTAGAAATCAAGTATTTACCGCGAGCAAGATACCAAGCCCATTGCTGAAGCTTAAGGGGCAGAAGGAAGAGATCTTCATGGTCTCCTCAAGGCTTCTGTCATCCTTTCCACAATCTAATTTTCCTGATTGCCCATTAGCATCACAGATTCCTGAAAAGAAGATTTCCTCAAAAGCTACAGAAGTTATGTTGGCATACTAGAGAAAGAAGATAATAAAGAAGGTCAGTATAACTGACCTCACCTAATTAACCAAACAATCCACATACACTGAGCTTGCTTTCTTCCTTAATCTCAAGCCCATGTCAGATCTACAACATACAAAAGTATTCAACTGCTCATACAGACTTTGTTTTATTCACCACTGTATCTTCAGGACCTAGAATAATGCCTAGTTTAGAGTAGGCATTCAGCATTTGTTGAATGAATGGTAAGTAAATTAATGAATATAGAATCATTATTTCTAAAAACAGTTGTTGAATGACAGCATTTCCCTGAAAGTCTAATAAGAATTATAGCAATGAACAATTTATTTAGTGCTTACTGTATTCCAGGGAGTGTGCTGATCGCTTAATGTATAGGGTTGCCAAATAAAAATAAATGACACCCAATTAAATATGAATTTCAGGTAAACAACCAATAATTTTTTAGTTTAAGTGTGTTCCATGCAATATTTGGGATATATTTATACTAAAATATTGTCATTATCTGCATTTCAAATTTAACTGGATGTCCTATATTTTAACTTGCTACATCTGGCAACACTGAATAGTATCTTATCTCATTTAATCCTCACAGCAGCCCTATGAGATAGGTACTGTTTCTACCCCCATTTTAGCAACTTTAATCAGAATAGAAAACTGAAGTTCAAAGAAATTGAGACATTTGCCCTATTTTGCAACATCTGTCAAAAATTCAAATGTCCACATACTTTGACATTCCACTTTAAAAAACTGATCATACAGGTGCTCAAAGATGGATATACAAGGATGTTTATTACAGTATTATTTGTAATAGCAATCTATGAGAAACCATCACTGCCCATCAATAAGAATTAGATAGATATACCAGGGTACACCTATCCAATCATGGCTCATCTACTCAATGGAATACAATGCAGCCACTAACAAGAATAAGATAGGTCTATATGCGCTGATGTGAAATATCCTCCAAGTTACATTATTAGGTTGAAAACAAGCACATGCACAACACTGCACGTGTTGTAAGATTCTAACTGTGTTTTGAAGCAAGGATAAACCTACACATATGTCTGTTGTTACATGCATAGAAAATTTCTTGAAAGACACACAAGAAACTCTTCAGTGGTAGCCATTAGAGAAAGGATATGAAAAGGAGAACCGGGATGTAAGGGAGACTCCATTTCATTGTATACTTTTCTGGACTGTTTTGGCATTACAAATATTGGTATTTTAAAGGGCAATTGGGGAGTAAAAATAGAAGAAAAGAAAACTCCTCCAAGTTCACAGGTGAGTGGCAGAATCAGAACTACAACCTGAATCTGCCTGACTACAAAGCCATGCTTTTAATAAATCTATACTTATTGTTTTTTTTTAACTTTAACTTTTAACTTTATTTTCCATGATAATTATGTACTGCCTATTTAGAAAGAGAATGGCCCCTAAGGAGCTGAAGAGATTCAAGCACAGCAATAGTGCAGACTCCCAGCGTTTCAATCCAGCCGATCCAAAGACAGCTGGCCGTCATGGTCCCCTGACAAAAGTGTCCAGTGGACAGCAGCAGTTCCTGGTTCTTTTCAATTCCACTGCTGTCAGAGCCACACTACAGCAAGAGATACAGTTTGGCCCTAATCCTCTAACAACAGACTGGTGAACAGGATCTCATTACACTGAGAATGAGCATAATACTCGCATCTTTGGAATCTATTTATTTTGAAGAATGCAGATGTTTTCCTCCTTTTCCTCCCCTCTTATTAGCACCATGCTCATGCTGAGGTAGAAACACACAGGGTGGGTTAGGTCTCACACCCATTTCGTAGGGGGAAAGGGTGAGAAGAAGGAGAAATGATAAAAGTTATAGTCTACAGCACGGATAATTTCGTTTAACAATTTTCTGAGAAAAAGTAATCAATATCAGAGAGGCCCTGCCTAATTTATACAAATCCTTGTAGAGCCTTTTGTGCATTATTTGGGTGCAGAAATACACACACAATTTGGCCTTATTATTTTGAAAACAGAATGATCAATTCACTTACTAACTTTTACCTGAACAATAAATAAGCCCCCTGACAGTTGTGCAGAAAATCTATACTCTTTAATCATTTCCATAAACTGAAACACTTCTCCTGAATGAGTCTCTCTAGATCCTTTCTGTCTTCTCTGTAAATTCTTACTAGAATTCCATTAATATATGGCTAAGAGATGAAGAAACCCCAAGGAAATCAGAAGAAAATTATTTTAAAGGAAGACTATTACATCTGCTCTCACATACTAATGCTGAGGGAATACCTTAGACTGACCATGGAGAAAACAGAGTGATTTAGGCCTAGGTCACATTCCTGGGCAGCAGAGTCAGAGGGAGATCTGTGTGGAAGACGTTTATTGGCAAGTTCTCTTGGGAATAACACCTGTGGGGAGTGAAGGAAACAGCTGGGCAGAGGGAGGAGTTAGGCTGTTGATTCAGTCACAGTAAAGGCTCAGCCAACCCCAGGGAAGCTCTGGAGCTGGAACGGGCCGTCAGAGTTGGATCAAGGGGACCAGGCCTTTATACCTTGGCTTTGTTCAGTCATGGGATGCGGTCTGACCCCAGCAATGAGGTGTGACCTTAAGAAAAACAGCTCTCCTCAGCCAAGGGCAATTCCCAGAGAGAGCTGACAGCTCAGGGCTGTATGTAGGCAGTGCGCCCAGCAGCTGGAGAAATACATTCTGCCGTCTGGAGGAGGGATGTAGGTGGAACAGCAGAGCACCCCTGACAAATTGGGAGCTCACTTTCCAATTCTGCTATCAACATACTCTTGTAGTTAGAATATTCCTTTTTAATTCTAGGCTATTTCACCTTTCTTTAGTTCCAATTTCAATTCCACAAAGTCAATACAACCAGCTGCCATGAGCCCTTAAGCTCCCTACGTCCATTTTAAAATTGGGGAAAAAAAAAATCTGTGAAACTTTGGGTCATCCTTTTTTCCAATGATTATTAAAGAAGTTGGAAGATAAAATTGTATTACCTTTCCATTAAAAATAGTCTACCAATGACCACTGACTACCCAAATATCCTAAGAGCAATGTCAATGGGAAAAATCATTATTCCTGAAATATTCCTACTATGAAGAACATTTTTTTTAAACATCCTTATTGGAGTATAATTGCTTTACAATGGTGTGTTGGTTTCTACTTTATAACAAAGTGAATCAGCTATACGTATACATATATCCCCATATCCCGTCCCTCTTGTGTCTCCTCCCTCCCAACCTCCCTATCCCACCCCTCTAGGTGGTCACAAAGCACCAAGCTGATCTACCTGTGCTATGCGGCTGCTTCCAGCTATCTATTTTACATTTGGTAGTGTATATATGTCCATGCCACTCTCTCACTTCGTCCCAGCTTACCCTTCCCACTCCCGGTGTCCTCAAGTCCATTCTCTGCATCTGTGTCTTTATTCCTGTCCTGCCCAAAGGTTCTTCAGAACCTTTTATTTTTTTTCAGATTCCATAAATATGTGTTAGCATACAGCATTTGTTTTACTCTTTCTGACTTACTTCACTCTGTATGACAGACTCTAGGTCCATCCGCTTCACTACAGATAAGTCAATTTTGTTTCTTTTTATGGCTGAGTAATATTCCATTGTATATATGTGCTACATCTTCTTTATCCATTCATGTGTCAGTGGAAACTTAGGTTGCTTCCATGTCCTGGCTATTGTAAATAGAGCTGCAATGAACAATGTGGTACATGACTCTTTTTGAATTATGGTTTTCTCAGGGTATATGCCCAGTAGTGGGATTGCTGGGTCATATGTTATTTCTATTTTTAGTTTTTATTAAGGAACCTCCATACGGTTCTCATTAGTGGCTGTGACAATTTACATTCCCACCAACAGTGCAAAAGGGTTCCCTTTTCTCCACACCCTCTCCAGCATTTATTGTTTCTAGATTTTTAAATTATGGCCATTCTGACTGGTGTGAGGTGATACCTCATTGCAGTTTTCATTTGCAATTCTCTAATGATTAGTGATGTTGAGCATGCTTTCATGTGTTTGTTAGCAATCTGTATATCTTCTTTGGAGAAATGTCTATTTAGGTCTTCTGCCCATTTTTTGATTGGGTTCTTTGTTTTTTTGATATTGAGCTGCATGCACTGCTTGTAAATTTTGGAGGTTAATCCTTTTTCAGTTGCTTCATTTGCAAATATTTTCTCCCATTCTGAGGGTTGTCTTTTTGTCTTGTTTATGGTTTCCTTTGTTGTGCAAAAGCGTTTTAAGTTTCATTAGGTCCCATTTGTTTATTTTTGTTTTTAATTCCATTTCTCTAGGAGGTAGGTCAAGAAGGATCTTGCTGTGATTTATGTCATAGAGTGTACTGCCTATGTTTTCCTCTGGGAGTTTTATAGTGTCTGGCCTTACATTTAGGTCTTTAATCCATTTTGAGTTTATTTTTGTGTATGGTGTTAGGGACTGTTCTAATGTCATTCTTTAACATGTAGCTGACCAGTTTCCCCAGCACCAGTTATTGAAGAGGGTGTCTTTTCTCCATTGTATATTCCTGCCTCCTTTATCAAAGATAAGGTGACCATACGTGTGTGGGTTTATCTCTGGGCTTTCTATCCTGTTCCATTGATCTATATTTCTGTTTTTGTGCCAGTACCATACTGTCTTGATTACTATAGCTTTGTAGTATAGTCTGAAGTCCAGGAGTCTCATTGCTCCAGCTCCGTTTTTCTTTCTCAAGATTGCTTTGGCTATTCGGGGTCTTTTGTGTTTCCATATAAATGGTGAAAATTTTGGTTCTAGTTCTGTGAAAAATGCCATTGGTAGTTTGATAGGGATTGCATTGAATCTGTAGATTGCTTTGGGTAGTATAGTCATTTTCACAATATTGATTCTTCCAGTCCAAGAAATGGTATATCTCTCCACCTGTTTGTGTCATCTTTAATTTCTTTCATCAGTGTCTTATAGTTTTCTTCATACAGATCTTTTGTCTACTTAGGTAGGTTTATTCCTAGGTATGTTATTCTTTTTGTTGTAATGGTAAATAGGCACGTTTCCTTAATTTCTCCTTCAGAGTTTTCATCATTAGTGCATAGGAATGCAAGAGATTTCTGTAAATTAATTCTGTATCCTGCTACTTTACCAAATTCATTGATTAGCTCTAGTAGTTTTCTGGTAGCATCTTTAGGATTCTCTATGTATAGTATCATGTCACCTGCAAACAGTGACAGTTTTACTTCTTCTTTTCCGATTTGGATTCCTTTTATTTCTTTTTCTTCTCTGATTGCTGTGGCTAAAGCTTCCAAAACTACGTTGAATAGTAGTGGTGAGAATGGGGAACCTTGTCTTGTTCCTGATCTTAGTGGAAATGGTTTCAGTTTTTCACCATTGAGAACGGTGTTGGCTGTGGGTTTGTCCTATATGGCCTTTATTATGTTGAGGTAAGTTCCCTCTATGCCTACTTTCTGGAGGGTTTTTATCATAAACAGGTGTTGAATTTTGTCAAAAGCTTTTTCTGCATCTATTGAGATGACCATATGGTTTTTATCCTTCAGTTTGTTAATATGGTATATTACATTGATTGATTTGCATATATTGAAGAATCATTGCCTCCTGGGATAAACTCCCCTTGATCATGCTGTGTGATCCTTTTAATGTGTTGTTGGATTCTGTGTGCTAGTATTTTGTTGAGGATTTTTGTATCTATGTTCATCAGTGATATTGGCCTGTACTTTTCTTTTTTTGTAGTATCTTTGTCTGGTTTTGGTATCAGGGTGATGGTGGCCTCATAGAATGAGCTTGGGAGTGTTCCTCCCTCTGCTATATCTTGGAAGAGTTTGAGAAGGATAGGTGTTAGCTCTTCTGTAAATATTTGATAGAATTCGCCTGTGAAGCCATCTGGTCCAGGGCTTTTGTTTGTTGGAAGATTTTTAATCACAGTCTCAAGTTCAGTGCTTGTGATTGGTCTGTTTATATTTTCTATTTCTTCCTGGTTCAGTCTCTGAAGGGTGCTCTTTTCTAAGAATTTGTCCATTTCTTCCAGGTTGTCCATTTTATTGGCATAGAGTTGCTTGTAGTAATCTCTCATGATACTTTGTATTTCTGCAGTGTCAGTTGTTACTTCCCCTTTTTCATTTCTAATTCTATTGATTTGAGTCTTCTCCCTTTTTTTCTTGATGATTCTGGCTAATGGTTTTATCAATTTTGTTTATCTTCTCAAAGAACCAGCTTTGTTTTATTGATCTTTGCTATTGTTTTCTTCATTTCTTTTTCATTTATTTCTGATCTAATCTTTATGATTTCTTTCCTTTTGCGATCTTTAGGCTTTTTTTGTTCTTCTATCTCTAGTTGCTTTAGGTGTAAGGTTAGGTTGTTTATTTGAGATGTTTCTTGAGGTAGGATTGTATTGCTATAAACTCCCCTCTTAGAACTGCTTTTTTGCATCCCATAGGTTTTGGGTCATCGTGTTTTTATTGTCATTTGTTTCTAGGGTTTTTTTTTTTTTTTTTTTTTTTTTTGCGGTACGCGGGCCTCTCACTGTCGTGGCCTCTCCTGTTGCGGAGCACAGGCTCCAAACGGCAGGCTCAGCGCCCATGGCTCACGGGCCTAGCTGCTCCGCAGCATGTGGGATCTTCCCGGACTGGGACACAAACCCATGTCCCCTGCATTGGCAGGCGGACTCTCAACCACTGCGCCACAGGGAAGCCCTGTTCCTAGGTATTTTTTGATTTCCTCTTTGATTTCTTCAGTGATCTCTTGGTTACTAAGCAGTGTATTGTTTAGCCTCCATGTGTTTGTATTTTTTACCGATTTTGTTCCTCTAACTGATATCTGTCTCATAGTGTTTTGGTTGGAAAAGATACTTGATACGATTTTGAAGAATATATTTTGATGAAAAATTTGCAGGCAATTACCTTAGCCTGAGCAGATCAACCATTCTCTTCACCTAAATTGCCACACTTTATTTTGAGAAATCAGAGAATATGCTCTTATCTAGCTCGTATTAAATGACAACCTCTATTTCTGAATAATACTTTCAAACAGACAGTTCCATTGGAGGAAAATAAAACCCGAGAATTTTGGTTCCAGGATAGAAGGCCTGTATTATGTTTTCCCATTGCCTCTAATGATGTTCTTAATCATTTTTCCTACACAGAGCCAAATTAAGAGAGAAGCAAACATATGTTAAACCAGAAAAAAATAGTTGCTTAATATGCCAAGTAATAATACGTGCCATACAGACACAGACAGAGCTAAGGTGTCTCTAGGTGGTGTCTCTTGGAGGTGTGATTTGTTTCGCTCTGGTCAGAACACCTAGCATCTCTGGAAATAGCATTCCTGACTCTGCAGTACAAAACACAGCTGAGGATATCACTGGAAAATTGGGGGTTAATTTTCTTACTAGGTTTGCAGTCACATTAAATCCTAAACAATTTTTAAGAAAATGTTACTTTAAAGTAGGTTCTTTGAGTTCCTTATCACTTTGAGTTCCTCAGAAATAAGATAGCACATAGGCAGAATTCTTCATTAGATCATCATCCACTGGCATGTGAGGTACCATCACCCTTCATTTAGTGAGTTCAAGACTGCTCCATAGGGGACTTCCCTGGCAGCCCAGTGGTTAAGACTCTGTGCTTCCAATGTAGGAGGTGCAGTTTCGATCCCTGGTGAGGGAACTAAGATCCCACATGCTGCATAGTGCAACCAAAAAAAAAAAAAAAAAAGACTGCTTCATACATACAAAATGAACATTCTGCGCCAGGCATTGAGCTGAGTGTTGACGCTAAAAGTAGAATTAGATACAGACCGTGGTTTCAAAAAACCTAGAGACTAGTGGGATATAAATCTGGCTCTTAAATAACCCTAATTAAATCATTTTTGCTTTCTAATACCCAGAGCATGTGGACATTCTTCCACTCAGCAGTGAGGAGTACCTGTACTTCAAGAGAATGATCTCAGTGTTAGATTGTTTGCCATAAAGCTGTCATCAAAAGCCCAGTGAGAAAATTGACAGACCAGAGAAATTGTCTAGTAAAGGATATATTAACTTTCATTCCTCAAGATATTCCCAGCTTTGTCCCCTTATACTGTGAGCTCATCAGAAAACTATATGCCTGGACTGTATTACTCTGGTCCCTCTAGACTTAGCTTCTAAGAATCATGACTTAACATCATGCCAACAGATTTCAATCAGGATTTACTTGTGGTCATGAGTAAAATATCTCTGCTTTCTGAGGCTTCAGCCATTATGTCATTCACATTTCTCTCAGGACCAAGATAAATCTTATTGCTTGCAATTACTAGAATAATTCCGTTCACTGGGCCATCACTTTTGTACCCTAGACACTTTCATTATGAGGAGAAACAAAGTTCAAAGTAATGTTTGAAATTCATGAATGACAAATTCTAATGGATTGTTTAAACAAAAACTAGGAAATTTTAAAGTAAAGATTCTGTCCTGGGAGATCAGCTCGATGCTTTGTGACGACCTAGAGGTGTGGGATAGGGAGGGTGAGAGGGAGACTCAAGAGGGAGGGGATATGGGGATATACGTATGCATACAGCTGATTTGCTTTGTTGTACAGCAGAAACTAACACAACGTTGTAAAGCAATTATACTCCAATAAAGATATTTAAAAAAAAAAGATTCTGTCCTTTGAGGATGACATTGTAGGGAGAATCTTGATACTTGCAGAAACAGAATACTATTCAGAATGGACCAGAAGTAGGAATCAATTTTTTTTAATCCTTACATTCTTAAAGAGGAGAATCTTGACCTTAAGTTTATGAAAGACATGATGTAACATAGTAGAAAGAGTCTGTGTCATGAGAAGCAGAAGACCTAGACTTGAGCCTAAGTCTACTACCAACCAACCATGTCACTTGGGCAAGAAGTTGACCAAAACTGGAATTCCCCACTATGATCTACATTAATTGGCTCATACCAGCTCCTCAGAATGCTTATTTATTCATAATACTAAGCTTTTAAAATGGAATAAACCCACCTGACATTTAAACATGTATCTATGATGACACCTGTGAATTTTACAGAAGTTTATGAAGAATTTTGTAAACCATAAAATAACATATACCTTAAAGTATTGTGACTACTTATTATTAAGTATCTCATTATAAGGATGGTACGTTCCAATTTTTAAGTCTTCAAAAGAGCTATCTATATTTAGTATCTCCACTTCAAGATTACCCCTGCTTTCTCCAAGTAGGATTTTGTCTCCATCCCTCCAACTGCAATCCCTCTTCATGGTGTTAAATCCAAGAATCAGTTCTCAGTCTTCACTGTACCCAGCACAGTTAACCACCCCCTCCTACTTCAAACACCTTCTTTTCTTTAAATCCAGAGTACCGCATTCCCTTGGTTTTCTTCTTACTTCATTAGTCACTCCTTCTTAAACCCTTAGCCAGCCTCTTCTTTTCTTCACATCTTCAAACCTTGGAGTGCCACAGAGCTCCTCTCTTCACTCTCTAGAGTCTGGACTCTCACCCCAGGTGGCTAGATGACTTTCAAATATATCTTCAGATCAGACTTCTCCCCTAAGCTTCAGCTGCCCATTCTACATCTCTACAGAATGGTTAATATCTCAACAGAACTCTGGTTTCCCAGTCCAGTCAAAAAAAGTCAACACCACAATAACACGCTCCTTTCCCAGTTTTCCCCATCTTGGAACCTCGGCCAAGAACCACTCCTGCTAATTTCTCTCTTCATACACTTCCAACATGGCAGCACTCCTACGGGCTCTACCTTCAAAATTCATCTCAGTCTGTGGGTATTAGATAATGTTAAGGGAGTACTGCTACTTCATTGGGTGTAGTAATGGTATTATGGTTAAATATATTATGTCTTTATCTGTTCAAGAGAAATGCTATAGTGGTGCTTACTGATAGTGTAGTATGACATATAGGATTTACTTTTAAAATACCCGAGAAAATAAAAATTGAGAATAGATACAAAAATAGCAGAAAGTTGATGATGTCTTCAGCTGGGTAATCCATAAAAAAGAGTTCATTGTACTGTTCTATTTTCATGTGTTTGACAATCCATAATAAGAAATATTCCTACTTTGTATCTTCTGCACTACTACCACCATCATTTCACCTGGGCAACAGTAGAAAACTCATAATTTGTCATCCCCATTCTGCTCTTGCCCTTCTTTGCTGTCTACTGTCCACACACCAGCCAGAGAAATCTTTTGGTCACACCATGTAATTCTCCTGCTTACAACCAGCTTCACATTACATTTAGTATAAAATTGGAATCTCCCACCATGATCTATAAGAATTGGCTCTTGCCAACCCCTCAGAACTCCCCTTTATCACAATACCCTAGCCACAGTAGACATTTTACTGTTGAGTTCATTGCCACTTTGGGGCCTTTATACTTATTGTTCTTACCCAAGATCTTGGCATGGCTAGCTCCCTCTCAGCTCAAACCTTATCTTCTTAAGGGACCTTCTTTGGTCACCTTATTTATTTATTTGTTTGTTTTCAGATTTGAAGGATCACTTTTTTTTTTAATTGAATGAAAGATCCTTTAAATTCTATAGTGCTTTACAATTTTCAAAAGTTCCACCCACATGATTTCATATAATCCCATAATAACCCCTTTTTTTAATCCCCTGTCCCTTTATTGCCCCCCTTCCCCTCTCCCCACTGGTAACCACTAGTTTTTTCTTTATATCTGTTAGTCCACTTCTTTTTTGTTTTATTTACTAGTTTGTTGCATTTTTTAGATTCCACATATAAGTGATATCATACAGTATTTTTATTTCTCCTTCTGACCTAATTCACTTACTATAATGCCCTCCAAGCCCAACCATGTTGCTGCAATGGCAAAATTTCATTCTTTTTTTATGTCTGAGTATTCCATCATATATATATCTCCCACATCTTCTTTATCCATTCATCTGTTGATGGACATTTAGGTTGCTTCCATATCTTGGTAATTGTAAATAACACTGCTATGAACATTGGGGTGCCTGTATCTTTTCAAACAAGTGTTTTTGGTTTTTTTGGACATATACCCAGGAGTGGAATTGCTGGGTCACACGGTAGTTCTATTTTTAATTTTTTGAGCAATCCCCATACTGTTTTCCACAGTGGCTGCACCAATATATTCCCAACAGTGTAGGGTTCCCTTTTCTCCACATCTTTGCCAACATTTGTTCTTTGTGTTCGTTGTGATAATAGCCATTCTGACAGGTGTGAGGTGATATCTTTTTTTTTTTTTTTTGCGGCACGCAGGCCTCTCACTGTTGTGGCCTCTCCCGTTGCGGAGCACAAGCTCCGGACGCGCAGGCTCCGGACACGCAGGCTCAGCGGCCATGGCTCAGGGGCCTAGCCGCTCCGCGGCATGTGGAATCTTCCCAGACCGGGGCACGAACCCGTGTCCCCTGCATCGGCAGGCGGACTCTCAACCACTGCGCCACCAGGGAAGCCCGTGAAGTGATAGCTTATTGTGGTTCTGATTTGCATTTCTCTGATGATTAGCGATATTGAGCATCTTTTCACGTGCCTGTTTGGCCACCCTATTTAAAATCATCTCCCCAGGGCTTCCCTGGTGGCGCAGTGGTTGAGAGTCCGCCTGTCAATGCATGGGACACGGGTTCGTGCCCCGGTCTGGGAAGATCCCACATGCCGCAGAGCAGCTGGGCCCGTGAGCCATGGACTGGCTTAGTCCTGCTTAGAGGAACTATACTCAACATGCACACTATGCTAGCAAAGACCCTGAAGTACTATCTCTGTACACCATGTAGGGATGTCATTGTTTCCCACTGGAAAAATTTACTAGAAGACAAAATTTTAAATATATTCTGAAACAGAGCACGAAAAATACTATAGACCAACAAAAGGCAATGAATATAAATAGACAAGTCACTAAAACGAGAAAAAATACCATTGATAAATACTTGAAAAAATAATCACCTTCACTAGAAAACAATGAATCTTTAAAACAACAAGATATCTGTTATGCAAGACAACTTATGCAGTTGGCCTAGATTTTCTAAAAGATAATACTCAAAGTTGTAATCGTGCTGTGGTAAGACCACTTGTTTGTTCAAATGGGTGGATAAATGGGCACAAACTTCCTAGAAAGCAATTTAACAGTATGTATTAAGAATCTTTAAAAGAGGCAAAGTTTAGATTCCATAGAAATAGACCCTAAAGAAACAAAGATATATATGAAACTTACATTCAAAAATGTTTCTCTGAGAATTATTTATTAAAACAAAATATTAGAAACAAGCTAATTTCCCAATAATAAGGGAATGATCAATTATAGCACATCTGTTATTTAGCTATTAAAAATGTTTTCAAAAAATTTTTAATGACATAAATGAGTTATATCAAAAGAAAAAAGTAAAATACAAAGCTATATATATGCATATTTGCAAAAAACGAAAAAATATAACACAAGGGATAATACTTTTCTTCAAAAAGTAGAAATTTTGATTTTTCTGTGTTTTCACATTTTTTATTCATTAATTTTAGTTAAAGATTCACCTCTTCCAGGAAGCCTCTTCTGACCCCTAGACTGGGCTAAGTACCCCCTCTTTAGTACTTCCATATCAGCCCATGAAAACCCCCATCATTGTTCACATTATACTGAAACTACCTACTTGGTTATCTCTCTCCCCACAAAATGAGAATTCATGAAACTAGCAATGGCATTTTAATCATCTTCGGTACACTGAAGATATTCAATATTTAGGGAACTAAGACAGACCTAAACATTCCTCTTTGGCTCAGAACAGCCATATGTCTGGTTTTAATAGTGCTGGGACAATAATTCAAGTGGCCCCAACAAGACTGCCTCTATTGTTGAGCCCTATCCAAGCCAATAGGGTTGGGTGTAAGCAGGAACTGTAACATTCTCCCTACCCCAACCTAGGACATGAACTAGAACTCCCAAAGTAATCCAGTCTACCTGGACCCTGCAGGCCTAGGTAAACCCAGCTTCTGCTGAAGGTCCTAACACATGCACTGCCTCATCCGCTACCCCGTAGATCACAGCTCTGGAAGTCCCTGGAACAGCCGAAGGCTTGGGTCGAGGGTTGGAATATCAAATGGTAGTTCCATTTCTCAAATTTTAGAGGCAAGAGGGATGGTAAAGGCCTTCTAATACAATCCCTTCATTTCTCTCTGGCATTCCTCAAGTCCCAAAGTCTCTAGAATTTTCTGATCCCTGGATCCATCTAGATAATAGATAGATCTGTCTAGAGTAGACTCTGGTTTCCTTTGTTAGAAAGATGAAAACTTTCTGCCAGAAAGTTGCCTTTGAATTACTTTGTGGAAAATACTCTACACTGTGTGCTCCACCCAGCTCCAGGATGAAGTTTTTCTGCTTCAGAGCAATGACAAGATGGCTTCTATGCTTGTCACAGCCCTTTATGCTTTCTAGCTATCGGGGGTTTCAGGCCTTATGGTTTTATTTGTAATCTGCTAATATATATCTAAATATGTATATAACCATCTTTTCTCTGTTGAATTTCTTTCCTAATCACAAGAGCCACTGCTGGGAATTGTATTTTTGACTTGGTTAATTGGGAGATTTTAAGCCAGGGATGGTGGCCAATAATTAGGTATCATTTGAGTAGGACTTACATTAGGTCGACATTATCAGTACCAGGTTTGAAACTGAACATGAACAAATCTGCAGGCCAATTCTAAGTATTTATGCTGGGATATTTTGTATTTATTTGCATAAGCTCTGCTATAATTTCTACCATTTTAGACATCTAATGTTCTAAAATGCTCTCTACTTTAAAAGGCCTATATTGAGTATTGTTTTCTTATTCTCTGTATCTCAATTCCAGTCTTCTTTCTTCCTTACTCCTAGAAGAAGAGTGAGAAAAGTGATATAGAGAAAGGACAAAATTTGGAATGAAGAGAAAAAGAACAAAAACTCTGTAGATATTCACCAATACACAATGAAATGGCATCACTGATAGTCTATATATAAGAAAGAATGACAGCATCTCTGTGCCCTGGCACCCACAAGAATTAAGGCCAAAGGCAAAAAAAAAAACCAAAAAAAGTCTGTGGAACTACTTTCTATAATGAAGTGTCAGGTGAAAAAGAGAAAGCCCAACACAGAAAACAGGACCGATGCTGAGTGTATTTCTCAAAATGGGAAGTGATGTTGTAGCATATGAGTTACCCGAGGGGGAGCAAACAAAGGAAGCCAGGTCCCTTTTTCTATTTATTCTTTTTCTTCCTCTTACTGGAAAATTAGGTTCTATTATTTTTTTAAATATTAACCTATTTCTATCATCCAAGTTTCAGAAGGAAACGTTAAGTGAAAGAAGGCAAATTTCCATTAAAATCATATACCTAATAACTTACATAGCTGTCACCCCAAAACCTATTTCTAATAAAGCAAGTGTTGGCAGAGCTAAATCCTCAAGGGGATTAAATCTGGACGGTCCGGGCCCCGCTGATAGAGGCAGTAAACAGACTATATGGCAGAGGTCAGTAATTTCCAACAGATATCTAATAACCGAGTCTAGAAAGAAGAAAACCTCAGCTCTCCCTTTTTGGCAGAAAGCTTTACTTTTTTACATTTTAAAACTCTTTACAGTTCATATGGTTTCCAGACCTGCTCTCCAGAAGCGAGGGCAGTTTCTTGCCTGGGTCTCTCAGCTCCCCACATGTGATTTTTCAGGCAGCCAGCCAGATGGACATTTGATTTGAAAATTAAGCCTTAAATTTAGCACTGTGAAAGGGGAAAGTATGCCTGAACACAAATGCCTGGCACGGGGCAAGGTAACCAGATAAGGCAAGCTGGGTTAACAGGATTCATTAGCCCGGCGATTCAGAAAGTCCTGCTGGAGGGAAACATCTGCTGCAGACACAGGAAGCCCATCTCCGCACCCCCATCCCAGTGTCTAGGGCTGCCCGGTTTCCCACATTTTTGTTTTTCTGACATGCTACAACCTGGGAGCAGCTGAGAAAGAAACAGTAAGCATTGCTTCAAATACTTCCTTGAGCTCTGCCAATTCAGAAATGAAGCCTAGATGGAGCTAATCCTCTCTCTTTCTTTAAATGTCAGGCACAGTCTCATGCACCTTAAGGTGCAGAGGCATCAGGGAGATTCCAAGTAACAGAGAGCATTTGGATTAAAGATGGGTCTGGTATCCAATGACCCTATAGCAGACATCATCCTCCAGTGGTAAAGACAGCAGACAATGATGTTCACAGAACACGCGATATGTGGACACCTCCTCTTGTCTCATATTAGTTGCAGGGAAGAAGGAGGATAGAGGATACTAAAAAGATATTCTGATCTTGCCTCAAAATGATTTGCTTAATTTAAATGCATTTGGTTCATCCATCACATAATTACTGAGCATCAACTACATGCAGGATGCTGTTCAGTCAGGTGACGGAAATAGAGACTGTCTCAGTCTCCAGTAACTCACGATGGCATGACAGACAGACAAGCACAGCGGGACAACCCCCCTCTCCCACATCTATCCTGGCCCCCTTCCACTGGCTCTTCCTCCACGCAGCAGGCGTGAGCTTCTCCAAAGGCAAATCCTTCCATGTATTCTCTCTGTTCTTAGGAAAAACACTCAAACTCTCAGTGTGGTCTTCAAGGCCCTGCAGGCTCTGACTCTGACCACTTTTCCAGCCTCACCTCACACTGCTTTTCTCTCAGTCTTTGTGCTTCTGCCATTCAGTCCCTCATAATCGCATCCTCCTTCCCTCCACAGGGCCTTTGCACATGCTGCTTCCTCTGTCTGTAATTCTCCTTCTCATCCCATCACCCCACACACTGTCTGATTAACTCCTAGCTGTCATAAGTTCTCAGCTTAAATTTACTACTTCCTCAAAGAACCCATTTCTAAACTTTCTCACCTCTGTCTACTGCCCCCCCCCCCACATACACAAAAAAAACCTTTCTTTAGAATCATAGTCTTTTCCTTAGCAGCACTTGCCTTGGCATGTAATTACACACTACTTAGCGTGACTTCAGTGGTTCCCCTTTATCTGCGGTTTCACTCTCTGCAGTTTCAGTTACTTGCAGCCAACCGCAGTCTGACAACATCAAATGGAAAATTTCAGAAATAATTCGTAAGTTTTAAATTGTGCGCCGTTCTGAGTAGCATGATGAAATCTTGCGCTGTCCTGCTCCATCCCACCTGGGACGTCAACCATCTCTTTGCTCAGTGTATCCCACCCTTTAGTTACTTAAGACCTGACTAGGTTATCAGATCACTGTCAGGGCATCGCAGCGCTTGTGTTCAAGTAGTCTTACTTTACTTAATAATGGCCCCAAAGTGCAAGAGTAGTGATGCTGGCGATTCAGATATTTTCTTACTGTGCCTAATTTATAAACTTTATCATAAGTATGTATGTATAGGAAAAAAACATAGCACATATAGGGTTTGGTACTATCCATGATCACCTGCGGGGGGTGGTCTTGGATAAAGGGAGACTACTGTATTTTATTAAGTCTGCCTTCCCCGCTAGACACTAATCTTCATGGTTGCCGAGACCATGTCTATTGGGGTTCACTGCATTTCTAGTACCTAACACAGTACCTGGCATATAATAATACAGACAAATAAATGAAAGGTAAGAAGACCTTTATGACATTATGTGCTATGATAGAGACAAGCAGAATTTGTGGGAGTGTCTGGTCAGGGCATTAACTCCGGCAACCTTGTGCTCTGAATTGTCTCCTGACACTTTCTGTTACAATTTCTCCCATTTGGAATACAATATACTCATTGTTGGAAGATCCTACTTTTTTAAGTTCCTCTCTTCTTTCCCTAAATCATTCTGTAACTTTCTTGTATCTAACTCTCCTCTTCCACTATCATTTTTTATTACTATTATTTTTATTACCATTGTATCTATCCTTACATTTCCAACCTCCCATTCTGTGTTAATCCTTTTTATCCTATAGAGCCTCTGACTTCCCTTCTTAGGCTCCTTCCTCACCATCACTACAAAGGTGAAGAGGATCAGAGTCACAGTACCTAAGGGCTGGAAGGGACCTTGAAATATCTGGCCCAATGGT
This sequence comes from Leucopleurus acutus, assembly GCF_964270905.1. Lineage (NCBI taxonomy): Eukaryota > Metazoa > Chordata > Mammalia > Artiodactyla > Delphinidae > Leucopleurus > Leucopleurus acutus. Next base: position 92,160,192 of record NC_139142.1, read on the forward strand.
ACTCAAACTTCAATGTGCATAAGAATCCCATAAGGTGCTAATAGAGTCCTATCCCAGACTCAGAGATTTTGATTCAGGAGGTCTAGTAAAGGCAGTCCTCAGACCTCACTGTTAGAAGCACTAAATGGTCCAGTAATGCTCATGTTGGCCCCTCAGGGGCCACCACCGAGTAAGAGGGCAGCTGAGGACACCTGCTCTGGGGCCTCTTGTATATGTATATGTACTTGTGTATACTGGTATACTTGTATATGTTCTATATATTGGACTTCTATAAAGATTTCTTTTAAAAGTAATCTGCTGATTGGAAAAAGCCTTTAGATTACGGTATCCAACTCCCTTGTTTTACAGATGAGAAAATTGAGGTCCTTGGTCCTTAGTCACACAGCCAATTTAGTGACAAAGCAGGGACCAGACATCAGCTTCCTGACACTAGACTGGTGGGCTTTCCCCAATACCCTCACTGCTGTGCTATCCGGCAGTCCTATAATGAGCAGCATATATATGACAATGGCAGTCGTAGCGGGACCACATTTTACCAAAGTACATAGTTGGAAATATGGGAAAGAGATGAGGGAGACAATGGATTTATGCTAGCTCATCTATTTGTATTTTTCATCCAGCATGTTCTTAGCCTCCATGTGCAATAAACCTATGTGCAATAAACCTAGCTAGTCATCCTTTACGACCAGTACCCTTCCCTAATTCTCTTCTGCTCTCCCTATGCTCTCATCCCTCCATTCAATTAGCTCTTCAATGGATGATCTTTGCTGGGAGCCAATTCTTCCATGAGTTACTCTGACATAATGATATCTCTGCTACTAGCCTCCCAAAACTTGTGTTAGTGTCCTCCCATGTGTGTTCCCCCAGAGCACCTCATGCTGCATTTTATCATGGCACCTACTGCTGTAAAATAATCGTCTGTTTATTGGTCCACCTCTTCCCCTGGACTCCAGGCTCCTTTAGGGAAGGAACATGGGTCTTAATAATCCCTGTATCCATAGTACCTAGCATAGTGGCCGGTACAGCGAAGAGTTACATAAATGTAGGTTTAATGATAGATGGGTGAGTAGTAAATATGAGTCCCTGCCACCACTCTCAAGTCCCCTGTAAAATGTCTACTTCATGTCTCTGATGAAGCCCTGGCATGTGTAGACTGACACACAGAGCAAATTAGATTATCTGAATGAAATACATCTCCTATTGCCAACACAGCCCGTTCGATTTCACTGATGTTCGTGGGTTATCCTCCATGAAGCCCTTTTAATCTCAATTTCATTTCTCACTGCTTCATTTTTCTGCTTTACCCCTGGAACTCCCCCATGCTAGGCTTAACACTGGATATTAGTCAAATTTGAAACCAATAGATGCTTATTTTGAATTAATGCTCACTTTTCTGAAGCTTAGAGAAAGTATACTTTATTGCACATATATTCTCCATTAAAAAATAGTATCAACTTTCTTCACGTCTTCAAAATCTATTCTTTCTCCATCATTAGAGTCCATTCCTTCTGCAATGTTCAGCATCACAATCCCAGTTACACTCTCCCTTTCTTCCTTGTGGAAGTTACCTCTAGTAACTAGTCCACAATGGCACTGCCAGAGTTTTCTTCCCATGTGTTGCTGACAATATCACTCTTACCGCCTCCAAGTTTCCCAGATGCTTCTGAGTCTTTAGATCTAATTTAGAGATCATTATTCTTACTTTCTATTCACACTGCACTCTTTTTTTTTTCTTCCATTATTACACCTCTATTCCTTGTCAAAATTCAAGAGAGAATTTTTTAAGTTCCTGACATGGAATAAGGAACTAGATCTTAGTTTTTGACAATACTGCTCAAGTTTAAAGGTGGTTTAATGTTCCCCTGAATCACAGCTTCAAGGCACCATTTCCACGCAGGCTCCAAAATCCTACTAAGGTTTTCTACCACCTGGCTTTGGTTTATCAACAGAGCCTGCACACCAACAAGAATTTTTGAAAGCTGCACATTCCTAATGAGATGAGTCATTTTGCTCACTCATCTTACCTGTGAGTAAAAACAATGAAATGTGAGAGTATCCTGCAATTCTAGAGATAAACCTATTACATACAATATAGGTATGATGGCATTCTATTGGGGGCAGAAATTACCTTTTATTTAACTCTGCACCCCCAGCACATAACATTCTTCCTGACACATGGTAGGCACTTAATAAATGTCTACTGAGTGAAAAAATGAACAAATGAACAAACATAGAACCTCTGATTAAAAGCTAAAAACCAGTGAGCATTAGTTTCCTAAGTCCACTATAACAGATTACCACAAACTAGGTTTTAAAACAGTAAATCTTTATTCTCTTACAGTTCTACAGGCTGGATTTTGGACTCAAAATTACAGTTCTACAGGCTGGATTTTGGACTCAAAATTACAGTTCTACAGGCTGGATTTTGGACTCAAAATCAAGTTGTGTGCTGAGTGGTGTTCTCCCTAGAGGCTCTAGAGAAGGAACTGTTCCACACCCCTCCCCCAGCTCCTGGTAGCCTCAGGCATCTTGACCTGGGGCTCTATAGCTCCAACCTCTGCATTCACATTATCTTTTTGTCTATGTACCTTCTTCCCTGCTCTTCTCTTATACACTTGTGATTGGATTACCAGGATGATCTCATCTCAAGATCCTTAACTTAATGATATAGGCAAAGACCCTTTTTCCAAATAAGATCACATACACAGGCTCCAGTGGACCTATCTTTTAGGGGGCTGGGGGCACCATTCAAGCCACGACAATAGGGTATAGTATAATATCAATTATTTTTTAAATAAATACTGTGTGGAGGAGTAGAGAGTAATAAGAAGAGGAGAAAACAAAGATACAAAGATGGGAGAGAAAAGGGAGTAATAAAATGCCTTCACAAGTTCACTGTAGTTCATTCTGATCTGTATAATGGAATCAAGAGAAATTTCTGTATTTTCTTTATACTCTTAAATTTTCTTAATTTTCTACCCACAAAAGACAGATAATATACCAATCTAAAATGCATGGGTTGGTCTTGGATTGGAAGAACTAACATTGTGAAAATGACTCTACTACCCAAAGCAATCTACAGATTCAATGCAATCCCTATCAAACTACCAATGGCATTTTTCACAGAACTAGAACCAAAAATTTCACAACTTGTATGGAAACACAAAAGACCCCGAATAGCCAAAGCAATCTTGAGAAAGAAAAACGGAGCTGGAGGAACCACGCTCCTGGACTTCAGACTATAGTACAAAGCTACAGTAATCAAGACAGTATGGTACTGGCACAAACAGAAATATAGATCAAGAGAACAGGATAGAAAGCCCAGAGATAAACCCACACACATATGGTCACCTTATCTTTGATAAAGGAAGCAAGAATATACAATGGAGAAAAGACAGCCTCTTCAATAACTGGTGCTGGGGAAACTGGACAGCTACATGTAAAAGAATGACATTAGAACAGTCCCTAACACCATACACAAAAATAAACTCAAAATGTATTAAAGACCTAAATGTAAGGCCAGACACTATAAAACTATTAGAGGAAAACATAGGCAGAACACTCTATGACATAAATCACAGCAAGATCCTTTTTGACCCACCTCCTAGAGAAAGAGAAATAAAAACAAAAATAAACAGACGGGACCTAATGAAACTTAAAAGCTTTTGCACAGCAAAGCAAATCATAAACAAGCCAAAAAGACAACCCTCAGAATGGGAGAAAATATTTGCAAATGAAGCAACTGACAAATGATTAATCTCAAAAATATACAAGCAGCTCATGCAGCTCAATATCAAAAAAAAAAATCCAATCCAAAAATGGGCAGAAGACCTAAATAGGCATTTCTCCAAAGAAGATATACAGATTGCCAACAAACACATGAAAGGATGCTCAACATCACTAATCACTAGAGAAATGCAAATCAAAACTACAATGAGTTATCACGTCATACCAGTCAGAATGGCCATCATCAAAAAATCTAGAAACAATAAATGCTGGAGAGGGTGTGGAGAAAAGGGAACCCTCTTGCACTGTTGGTGGGAATGTAAATTGATACAGCCACTATGGAGAACAGTATGGAGTTTCCTTAAAAAACTACAAATAGAACTACCATATGACCCAACAATCCCACTACTGGGCATATACCCTGAGAAAACCATAATTCAAAAAGAGTCATGTACCACAATGTTCATTGCACATCAATTTACAATAGCTAGGACATGGGAGCAACCTAAGTGTCCATCAACAGATGAATGGATAAAGAAGATGTGGCACATATATACAATGGAATATTACTCAGCCATAAAAAGAAACAAAATTGACTTATCTGTAGTGAGGTGGATGGACCTAGAGTCTGTCATACAGAGCGAGGTAAGTCAGAAAGAGAAAAACAAATACCGTATGCTAACACATATATATGGAATCTAAAAAAAAAAAATGGTTCTGAAGAACCTAGGGGCAGGACAGGAATAAAGATGCAGACGTAGAGAATGGACTTAGGAATTGAGGACACTGGGAGTGGGAAGGGTAAGCTGGGAAGAAGTGAGAGAGTGGCATGGACACATATACACTACCAAATGTAAAACAGATGGCTAGTGGGAAGCAGCTGCATATCACAGGGAGATCAGCTCGGTGCTTTGTGACCACCTAAGAGGGATGGGATAGGGAGGGTGGGAGGGAGACACAAGAGGGAGGAGATATGGGGATATATGTATATGTATAGCTGATTCACTTTGTTATACAGCAGAAACTAACACACCTTTGTAAAGCAATTATACTCCAATAAAGATGTTAAAAATAAATAAATAAATAAATTAGATGCATGGGAGAAATGAAGCCATTGAGATTATCTCAGGAGATCTGAAGCAAAATGCCCTTGCAGTAGAAATGTGTATCCAATTCATCAGCAGTAAGTAGTTAATTGACAAATGCTGTCGAAACATTTGTTTGGTTTGGTATAGACAACCACTGGGCTCTTACTGAAACCAAATTTACTCAGTATAAGATTATGATCTCTTCCAGCTTTCAGATTTTAAGATCTTAAGAAGGTTTTACATTATTAAAGTTAATGTTCTAAAATCTCCAAGGCCTCTGTGGTTTAGGTTTAGGTTTGTTTTTTCAAAAGAAATTCTAGACCTCTCCCTATGACAACAGAGAAGAGATACATAAACCTATTTTTGAAAAAGAGAATCAAGTTTTAAATGTTACATAGAATGTGGTGTATTTTTAACTTCCATTGTCATCTCAGATAAGTGGGTCCTAGCTCCAGAAAAGCCTGCTATTTTGGTGAGCAGCTGCATGGGTTTGAGTTCACAGCCAAGGCAGAACCAAACTACTCTGATTAATAAAAAGGAGACAAATATGAGGGGCCCCAGATACTGAGAGGAGACTGGAGACAGCTGTACTGAGCACTGAATGGGGAAAGGAGAGATGATACAGGCCAGCAGCAGAGAAAGAGAACTTTGGGGAAGAAAAATGTCAAAATGGGATTTCATATTGTTTGCTATGGAGTTTGTGAAATAAACTTCCTCATTTATATCCCCCACAAAGTCTTCATTCAACTCTACCTTGCTCCCTAATGCTTTCACCTGGGGGGCTCTTCAAGGGAGCTTTAAGAGGAGAAAAAGAGAGCCACTAACATCTGGGTTATATAAACTTTAAAAAGAAATTAGGAGATGCCACTGGAAAAAAAACCCATGTGCAGAGTTTTGAAAGTACTATAATTTCCTGTTATTTCAAGATGCACCTCATTTGGGGAAATAGTCACCATTTAGAAATTCAACACAAAAAATTGTATTCATGCAATGTAATAATTGATTACAATGGAAAATCACTTATAAGAACTACAGCAATGTCACGGCTCACATACAGAAACCAGCGCATTGGCAAATGGACGCTTCCATTTGCAAAGCTGACATGCAGAATCGCCCAAGAAATGATCAGTCCAAGACTTAAGAAACTGAAAATAATTTATCGGGGGTGAAAGTATTTTTGAAACACTTTTACTCTGAGTTAGCACTGTGAGCTAAAAATTAAATCAATTTTAAACCATTTGCACTGAGTCCAAAACGTACTGAGGCTACTCCCATTAGTTTACTTTTGAATTCATTGTCATTTAAGCCCATAATAGTGTGTTTTATTAACACTGTTTAAAAAAAGAAGAATCAATATTTTTCACCTCAAATTTTCCTTTCAAATATGCAGATTTCTTCATATAGACCCTGAAGAGCTGTCCCCTAGACCCAATGGTACCATCATAACATAAATTATTTACATGGGCTGGAGGTAAAAAAAAAAATTGAGTTGGTGCTCTGCCTTGTGTTTAACCACAGAAGTCTCCACTCCCCCTGCAAGTCCACAGGCCCTGATGAAGATGAAATAACTCGAAGCAGGGTTCATCTGTTCTCCCATGTAATCAATAGAATTCCAGAACCTTGCACGTTCCCACTCCCCCACTTACAAGAAGCACACAGACACACTAAATACGTGTCAGCTGCAGATTCATTAAGTTCAATGACCTTGGGCATTTTTTTGTTGAGGGAGCTCAAGGACAAAAAGAGCATCTTTAATAAGAATAATAAGCCACTGTTACCCAAGACCAACATTTGGGATCAAATCCAATACAGGGGGATAACATCCATGAATTACTCCTCTCCTGAGTAAGTTATTGCCAAGAATTCAACAGCAAATGATAGAGCTTTTGAGCACAGGTCTACATACCTCTAATCTGGGAGGACAAAGAGGATGGGAAGAGTTCCTTCCGAGCTGCCTGAAAGGATCTGCTAGCCACACTTCTGAATCTCTGCCCAAATTTACTCAGGGAATTCTGCAAACCAAAACTGATGCAGATACTTCACAGATGAGTGCAATATAGCTAGTAATTGCAGTATAAAACTTACAGTCAAACTGTTTCAAATTATTGATGTTTGGGGATTTACATGTGTCACTAATACATTTTTTAAAGCAGAACATTTTGGGGTTTTTTTCATATTGTGCTATGATTAAGAAAAGATAAACTTGAAACTTGCTGGTTGGTGGTCTGACATGAAACCCTTGTCTCTGGAAACTCCCACGTGTGACGGAAGTGAAACCTTTCATGCTTTAGTCAATATGCCCAACCTGTTCCTGCTCACTCTTAAACCTTCCGATAAAAGTTGCTATCAGTAGACTGAGTAATAATGCTTCAAGTTCCAATTACTTAATATAGGAAATAACAGGTTCAATGTAATCATTCTCAGTGGATTTTGTAAATATATCACAAAAACCCAGTCTTATGGAAAAGGGTAACTATCAATTTAGAAAGATGAAGAAACTATACTTTAAAATTAGAAACAGACTAAATATCAAGCAATAGGGAAATGGTTATGTGAATTATAAGACATGAACTCAAAGGAATGCAGCCCTTAAAAATTAGGTATATAAAGGCAATAGAAAAAGATTTGTAAAACGGTAATGATATGATGTGAAGTAAAAATGGAAGGCAGGAATTCCCTGGCGGTCCAGTGGTTAAGACTTGGTGCTTTCACTGCTGAGGGCCCGGGGTTTGATCCCTGGTCAGGGAACTAAGATCCCACGAGCCGTGTGGTGCAGCCAAAAAACAAAAAGTAAAAAGAGAAGGATACAAACATATACACACAATTATTAGAAACCTTGGCATAGAAAAAAAAGACAGAAAGGAAATGTAAGAAAATAGTAATAATTACTTTTGGATAATGGAAGCATGAATGTTATTTTCTTCCTTCTACTTTTTCCTATTTTCCAAATTTCTCTTAATGAACATATGCTATTTTTATAATGGAAAAAAACCCTACATACTAAAGAAAAAAAATGAAATGAAATTTTCTATAGTAATATCCAGTGGGAGTTATCACTTAAACCAGAAAAGTTGATTAAACAAAGAGAAAATTTGCACCTACTGAAATAATATATTTGTTTGCATAATTATGCAGCATCTAGGAATACCAGACTTGAAGAGTACAGACAATATTCTGCAGGAAAGAAAGCCCTTGTCTCTCCCTATAAATACTCACAGTTTCCAAATGAGAAATGATTGAAGAAGATTGATGGGAAGAGTTCTGTGAAAGAACCTGGGAGATTTAAGCCAAGTGTACCAAAGCTCAGGAAAGTATAAAGTGGAATTTGTTACACAAAAAGCTGATGGGCAAGAGCAGTTTGAAATCCAGAGAAGGCGGGAAAACATCCCGCCTGAAAGAGGGACAACTGCACCAGAGCATCTGAGCTCAGATTGTTCTAATGCACAAGTGTAAGTTCAGAAGATGTTAGGGAAGTAAAAACTACTAAGAAAAAGTAACACTGACTTTATTTGTTCATAGTGACAAAAGCCACTATGCCAACAGCCAGCAAGATCAAACAGAGAATCCTAAACTGAGAATCCAGAGGCCAGGCTTATAGCATAGAGCTCATTTTCTTCTCGGCTCAGTTCTCTCACCTGTAACTAACAGCAGTGCCATCCAATAGAAATAGAAGGTCAGCCACAAATGCCGACCACAAAGGTCATCTTAAATGTAAAATAGCTAGCTAGTGGGAAGCAGCTGCATAGCACAGGGAGATCAGCTCAGTGCTTTATCCCAGAGGGGTGGGATAGGGAAGGTGGGAGGGAGACACAAGTGGGAGGATATATAGGGATGTATGTATATGTATAGCTGATTCACTTTGTTATACAGTAGAAACTCACACACCACTGTAAAGCAATTATACTCCAATAAAGATGTTAAAAAATAAATAAATTTTCTGGTAGCCACATTTAAACAAGTTTTTCAAAAGGTAAATTTAATAATATGTTTGACTTAACCCAATGTATACAAAATACTATAATTTCAAAATGGAATCAATATAAAACAAATTATTAATGACATATCTTACATACTCTTTTTGGTACTATGCCATCAAAATCTGGTATATACTATATACTTAATAACACATCTGAACTTGGACCAGCCTCATTTCAAGTACTCAAGAGCCTCATGAGACTAACGGCTACCTAGCTGGGTAGCAGAAGACCTCCACACTCCTTCCCTTGTCCCAAATCCATACGACTAGAAATGCTGATGGGACAGAACAAAAATTGGAAGTTGCACAAATACATGAAAGTCAGAAAATGATTCAGAGTTGAGGACAACACATGTAATGGGGAAAGAAATAAAAGATGAAAATGAGAAAAATTAAAATCTGAATTTCTGAAGGAAAGAAAAATATGGCAAAATAATTATTGATTGGCCATGTGTTTGACTAAAAATGTGAGCCTTACTACAAAAAAAATGTAAATCGGCATTACAGAATTATTCCTTTGTGAGGATTTATGTGAAAAACTATGCTTATCATTTTAAAAAATTAATGGAATTCCTTCCCTTGGATGTCTTTTAAAATTTGAGAGATACATGCATAGAGATACAAGTGTAGGTAAAGAGATGGCCTTGACTAGAGGTTCTCGATTGTGTCTGCATAGTAGAATCATCTTGGAAACTTTATAAAACACCAGAGCCCTCCCCTCGCTTACTTGCTCTGGGCATGGCTGGGGCACAGATACAATGGGCAGCCCACGTTGAGGAGTGTCATATGGGATGACCTCTGCGGGAACTTTCAGACTCCCTCTCACTGCCCCTCACCTGCCCAGGTGCTCTCATGGTGGCCAGTGGCCCAGGATGTTAGCATAACCTGAGAAACCCTCAAGAGAAACACTAAGTATCTCCTGGTACGTTTTCCACAGGTTCAGTCAGCAGACGGCACTCATAGCCTGGGGGAGAGTGTGCACTTCCTATACAGCAGGCACAGTAATTTCTAGAAATTGGAATTGTTCGCTTCTACTTAGTTTTAAAACTTAAGTCACCAAAAGATTTTATCAAAGGCTAATTCAACACCTATTTCTTAAGCACTTTCGCATATTTAACAGATTGTAGATACAGAAGATTGGTCCTGACTGGAAAGGAATATAAGTAACAAAACCTTGAAAAGGAAGGCTATAAAGGGAGAGTTTTGTCTCTCTACTTATTGTGTGGCTTAAGTTTACATTGTTCATTCGCTTGCACAATGCTAAGAACATAGATGAATAATGCTCCAGGCACTAAAAGTGAGGATATATACATTTATTCACATAAATATTACATTTAGATAAAAATATATACATATATTATGTTTCTATTTCTATAATTGTGTACAAAGCCCTTCAAATGCAAAATAAATAAAGAAGAAGTGGTCAGACCACAAAGTCTACATTTACACATCACAACACAAGTAGGTAAAAGGCTAATTTAGGTTCTTACTTGCCATGGAACTCTGGACAAGTCATTCCTTTTCTAGGCCTTAATCTCTCCATCTCTAAAAAGAGGCACTAGCACCTACACCCTGGGGTTTTATGAGAGTTAAATGTGGAAGCACTGGAGCCCACGCATGGTAGTTGCTGAATAAACATGTGTTGAATCTGAATGTAAATGCCATGTTCCTTGCTTCTGAGCGCAGGAGAAGGGAGACCTGAAGGCCAGAATGACAACTAATTGCCCAGAGTAGCACATCGATCACTTACACAGACCAGGTTTCCTGACTGGTGCTTTCATCGTACCCCCTTTCCCTCAGGAATCTCCTCCCCGAAGCTGACCATGCCTCCCCTCCCTCCAGGACAAGCCAGTGAAGGCTCCTGCCCTAGCATGAACCTCAAGTCCAGAAGCCCTCTGCCAGAGAACACAGGGAAGCCACAGTACTTAGCAGTGCCCACCCCAGTGTGATACCCACATCCAGCAACATCTGGATGCCTCTGATCCCCTCCAGGCTTTTTACTTTATCTGTGCATCATGACCCATTGGTGTCTAGCATAGACCCAAAAGCACTTTCCTAACATTTTCCATTAACATTGCCATGGGATTAAGTATGCATTAACTACTGTCTTAGATCAACTTCCCTAAAAGCAGATCCTGAGATGAGGATTCATATGTAAAGGGTTCTTTAGGAAATCACTTCTGGGAGAAACTGGTAAGGAAGATGAGAAGCAACACATGGAAGGGGAAGAAGCCATGCGAGGGTATGACTGCAGGCAAAGTCCCATCCTCAGCCTGATCTCAACAGGCACTTGGGGTGCTAACTGCACCTCAGAGCTTGTCCAACTTGAGGCAGGGGTGCTGCTCTTTCTTACTCCTGCACCAATCGGTCATTGGTTCCAATAGCCCAAGGACAGTGCTCTGAAGAAAGTAGCAAATAATGCAGACAGGAGCTGAGGGTGAGCACAGGAAGACAGAGCGCTGAGAGCATCCTCTATGACCACCAGCTCCAAAAGAGGACTCAGGGCTCCCTGGGCTATCTCAAATCTAAGCCCATTTGATTTCTCCAACTTCTCAAATTCCAAGAAGTGAAAAGCCAGTCTCCATAGCCTGAGAACATTCTGCGAAGACCACAACCCCAACCACTGGAATTGGCTAATAATGGGACTCAGCAAAATTTTACAGATCAAGTTCCTCTGGTAGATTGCCCTCTCAGCAAGAATACTTGTTACTGCTCAGTTTGAAAATTCCATAGACACTGTGCTAGGCTCAAGGGACACAGACATGATCAAGAGAGATGCCCTAAAGGAGCTCACAGTAGAAGGTAATCTTACAAATGGAAAATCTTGTGTGATTTTTAACCGAATCCCATTTTTAACCGAATGGAGAATACTCCATTCTCAATGATGTGCTTCTACCTTCAACATCACAGGATCAGCAACAATACTTTTCAAAACATCACCCCATATCAAATTACAAAGAGATGTTACCTCATAAGGAATAGACAAGAAGCTAAATGAAGCCACAAGAAAGTAAGACCAATGTTACTTCTAATTATAATGACAATGATAGCTAGCATGTGTGGGACACATACAATCATCCAGTTTCTGAATATCTAAGTTACTGGATACTCCCATGGCCTCCAGGTAGAGGTGTCAATATCTATCACTGCCCAAATATTGTCACAAAATTTAACTGGTAATTTGAGAGACATTAAAAGATATGCTCAGGCTATTAGTTCAAATTCATTATGTAATTGTACATATTTTTAACATACTTCATGAGAGATGATACTTCAAAGTAATGAGACTGATTATCAAATGTTCCTTGGGGAATTAGTCAGATCATATTGTCAGATGTAATTCCCAGTCAGAACTGCAAAGCTTGAGAAAATCAGGATAGGCAACAGTCCAGCTCAAAGTCACACACTACATTAGCTTACAAAGAGTCACCACTTCTCAAGAACTTGCTCAAGACCATAGAATTATTCAGGGTCAGGACTAAACTCAAGTCTCCCTGAGCGCAAAACCCATACTTTTAAACACCATGCTATAGTGGCAACAATTCAAAACCTGCTGACATTGGAAATGAACCACATGGTTCCAGGCATCTTTATGGCTTATCCATGTCACGTCAAGATCACACTTTCAGAGGCTGTGTTTCTACAACTGTGGTTTTAGATTAAGATCATTTTTTTCCACTGTGCATTTAATGCCATTTTCTAAAATAATCCAATAAAGGAAAACTATATGTATTCATTATATTATTAATAATCAGTCAATGTTTTAGTTGCAGAAGGAGATTAATTACTTTAATCCTACCAGTTATTGTCTAGACTACCTAGCCCCTCTTGATATCCATTTCTTGGAATTTTCCATCTCATGTGACTAATATGTTTTATGATATTCCCTTTAAAAATTACATTCTTCACAGTATCCAAATGCTTCAAAATCATCAGCAGATGTGATTGACTGCCAGATTAAAGTACAATGTTACAAATTTACTTTGTCACATGTTAAAAAAAAGGGACAAAGAAAGAGGCTAAGAAACATGGAATGAAGGTTTGAAATTTCCCTTTTTGTTAAGTTTTCTGGAGGTGTTTTTGCTGTTGTTTGTGTATAAATACACATTTTAAACCATTTCAGATTCAAGAACCATTCCCGTGTACATTTCTTTATAGATGGATGAATTTAACAGCAATTCAAGATCTGTGTTATGGTGGATAATTCATTCTAAACTCAACTATCAAGTTAATAAAAAATGCTTATCACTATCACTTGATATGTGTTGAAGTCTCTCTAGCAATATTCCCAGAAATTACCAAAGCAAATAATTCAAATACATTAAACATCTGCTACAAACATCACATGTGTGCCAGTTCTAAATAGTATTAGATCTAGAAATGAAAAGTAACAATAATATGTCTGTGTTCCACAAAGGAAACTCCAAAGGAATTTGAAGTAAAAGTTGAGTGCGTAGCACAAACATTTGCTGAACTTAAAAAAGAGCCATGAAGATACAAAGGACTTACACTGTAATTTGTAATAAGTTAAAGGGGGAGGGGCTTCCCCGGTGGTGCAGTGGTTAAGAATCTGCCTGCCAATGCAGGGGACACAGGTTTGATCCCTGGCCCGGGAAGATCCCACATGCCGCGGCGCAACTAAGGCATGCGCCACAACTACTGAGCCTGCGCTCTACAGCCTGTGAGCCACAACTACTGAAGCCCATGCGCCTAGAGCCCCTGTTCCGCAACAAGAGAAGTCATGACAATGAGAAGCCTGTGCACGGTAACTAAGAGTAGCCCCTGCTCGCTGCAACTAGAGAAAGCCCGCACACAGCAACAAAGACCCAACACAGCCAAAAATAAAAGCAAATAAATAAATTTTAAAAAAAAGTTAAAGGGGGAAAGAAACATATATTCAATTAAATGAGAAAGCCACCAATTGTCAAGACCTGTTTTGTGACCAGACATCTTAAAAATAGCATAAAGAATATATTTCTTACTTGCTGTCAATGAGCACTTCAGATTGCCGATTATTCACTTGATTATCACTCTTGTGGCGAAACTGAAAATCAATGTGTTTGTGAAAAAACATATTAAATCATACTTTTTCAGCACAAATAGTGACACTGAAAATACTTTGAGTTCATCTGCTTGGACAATATCACCATCAGTCTAAAATGAGCATGACTTATGCTTACCTTGGACCCAGCTCCACATGCTCTAAATCTGAATCAAGACCCTTCCCACTAAACTTCATTCTAGGTGTCACCAATGCAACAAGTCTAGCCACATGCTCTTCCAATTCCCACACATTTATAGTTGCTTTGAAGAAGACAATGTGCCCTTTACTCTGCCACACAGTTCCAGAGAAAACCATACATTAATTTTGATGTCTTTAACAAGGAATGGGGCTTCCATTTCTCTCACATATGTGCTCAATACTTTACTGGAACATCATTCATTCTGTTTTATGGATTTCTTTGAAGTCAAGCAATTACTTGTAACAACATGTATTCTTGTTCTCCAGAAATTCTAATTGTTAACAGTGATCTTATGAAATACTGAGCATTTAAAACAAAAATCAGAATACAATACTGAACCACATTTGGTGTGGATTTATGTTTTTATGCCCAAGTGATCCTATTTCTTATATTGTATTCCAGTAATGAAAATATCTTATATTGCTTAGAAGAATCCACATATTATGAGCCTTCTACTAAACTCACAAATTAGCAGCCATTCAGATAAGGCTTTCTACATGAGCTGCCAAGACCAGATAGTAATAGGCTAAAGTAGAGATAAGATGTTATTTCAATCAATTAGCTAAATGCACAGATGAACAGGAGATAAGAAATTTTGATTTTATATATTATAATCATCAGGATTATGACTTTTTCCTTTAAAAAAAAGCTCATAATATTGTATCAATATCACAATATATAGATTGCTTTCATTAGCCCTTCCCTTTTTCAACGTCCTTCCCAAATTCATCCCAATCTTTCTATTAGACTGTGCTCAGTGCCTACAATTACGCTGAGTGCCAGGTATAAGTCAATGAATATTACTAGGGAAATAAATATACTTAGCATTGGTTAACATGAAAAGAGTTTATAGTACTGGTAGAGGAGTAAGTTAAGCTAGCCCATCATTGGCATGCAACCTTCTTTCCACCAACACTGCCATAGACGGGAACATCATTTTGACAGAATATATAATTTGACAGGGGTGGATAGTCTCTGCTCCTCCATACCTACACCCTGTCCTCCTATACTCTGCCCTGTGCCAGGGGAAGCTGACCTATTTAATCCTTGCCCTTTGGCTATTGATCGGGCGTGGCCAATAGGTGGTACTGACAGAAACTCATGGGGCCAGAGGAGAGGAAAATGGGGTATGTATTCCTGGCTTCTTTTGAGCTGAGTCAGCAGTGGCCACTTCCTCTACAGGTAGCCCTCAGCTACAGCTCCAGGTCCAGCAATTGCTTCCTCCTTTTGCTCCTTCAGGTCTAGAAGTAGCATTGCCACCTATGTTGTTGCTACCCTATGTGCTTTTTCTCACAACCCTTTAAGTAGTCCCTTCATTATTAATCTTTCTCCAATCTACCCCCGTTCCAAGGTGACATGTCTTTCCTGCCAAGACCCTGATTCACCGGCCCATACTATCACAAAAGTAAAAGCATATTCAAGCATTAACTGCAGAAGACACAAAAAGAGACTTAGTATTTAGTCACGTCTGCATCTAACCTGAAAATAGTCCCCTAAATTGACTAGCTGGCATCACAGAAAAGGACCAAGCAGTTTACCACCTAAAAGCTGAGGGGCCCACTCTCTGGGCCTCAGGATGCTCAGGCTTTGCCAAGGGGTCTTGGGATTGGCACAGATGGAGTCTGGAAGGACTAGAAACAGTAATCCCACGTATGAGTTCAGAGGAGATATAAATCTGTCAGTCACTGGCAAATAGAGAGCTATTGAGGCTAGGGTACACGCAATCACCTAGGAGCTTGTCTGGATTTAGAATGTTTGGTTTGCCCAAGGCTTTGTTTTAAATCTTTGAATTTGAATGACCTTTGGATTATGGAGACTTCAAAATTCTCTGCTGTCTTATACCTTAATTATTTACATTAGTTGCCCGACTTTTGAAGTTATTTGATATTGTAATTTCTGGTATAATGAGCAGAGGATGTGAGAATGCCTAATATCTACCAACTCCAAAAACTTAGACAAAGACTAGAGATATAGGATAAATAATACTTCACTAGGTGGAAGCAGGTTTGTGATCCAATTCTGGTCTTACCACTAATTGGTTGTATGTTCATTAGAAAATCTTTAGTTCCTTACAGGCTTTAGTTTCCTCAAGTATAAAATGAGGGTGTGAGTCTAGTTATTGAAGCCCCCTTGCTATTACCATAAACAGGCTCTGGCTCTATGACGTCTATTTTAAACATCAAATAAGTAACCACAGAGTTTCTTATGGTATTTACCAAAAGAGTTTCATTCAAAAATTTCAAATGGATCTCTATTTTCTCCTTCTGAGAGGTCACAATTGAAACTGAAACCTTAGGAATGCTCAAAAGCAAATACTTACATAATCATCTGTGGCATCTTTGACAGCTGTCATAGTTACCACCAGGACCAAAGGTACAATGGTGGTAAACCAGGTCAAGGAGGAAATTTCTGGAATCAGCTGAAACAAATATTTCAAGTAGTTTAGGGCTTTTAAATTTCATAAAGATAGCTTTCAATTTTTGTCAATTTTATGACTTGACAGAAATTAATGAAATGATATTCAGATATTTGTACAAATATGGAACAGCTTTTCAATAATTTAAGTGTTTGCACTCAGGTATAAGACACATAGAATAGACGTATCATTGAAACAATTTTCAGACTGCCTGACAAAAATTAAATTTTTACAGCAAGTTGAGAAGCTTCTTGAAATCTTTCACAAATGATGATCTTTCTCTAGGATGATAAATGTCACCTATCTTTTCTCAGCTTCTCATTTCAACTTTTCACAGTTTTACCAATTCCCAAAGAGAGAATCTTTTTTTTTTTTTTTGCGGTATGCAGGCCTCTCACTGTTGTGGCCTCTCCCGTTGCAGAGCACAGGCTCCGGACGCGCAGGCCCAGCGGCCATGGCTCACGGGCCCAGCCGCTCCGCAGCACGTGGGATCTTCCCGGACCGGGGCACGAAGCTGTGTCCCCTGCATCGGCAGGCGGACTCTCAACCACTGCGCCACCAGGGAAGCCCAAGAGAGAATCTTTGAGCACCTACCTTGCACCAGACACTGTGCCAAGTACTTTTAGATATTATGTCATTCGATCCTCAGAGAAGTTTTTTGAGTTAGATTCTGTACCAGAGGTGTTTTGCACAAACCCAGAGTGCTTACATTCCATGTAAATAGCACCCTGAGTGCACAGCATAGAATACACTGTGAATGGCAGCCTGAAGTCAGGAAATGCCACGGCCCTGGGTATCATATTCCCATTTTATTAAAAAAAAGTATCTGAGAAGTCAAACAACTAAGCCAAGAACATACACTGCTAAAACTTGAACCTAGGTCTATTTAACTCCAAAGCTTGGACCTGTACCTGTAAAGCCACCCATCTGAGAGAGACATAGTGACAGTTGACATGACTCCCTTACAAAGGTAGTTTTCAAGTGGGGCTCATTTTGGAGCTACGTCACGGCCATCAGGCGGGGAAGGATGGGTGGAGATGGTCAGTGTGTGGCAATCAGGCCCCATCGAAACAGCACTACAACAAATTTATTGTAGTGCTGTTTTATGTAATTTTATGTAATAACTTCCAAATAAAATTTAAAAAAAAAAACAAACCTCAAAAGCCTCTGAAGTACCAACAAAAATATTAGGCTGGGTGGCAGAAAAGCTGGATTCTAGTCTGAGTTCTATCATTAACTCATGGTAAAACCCTTACACCTCACTTAACTTCTCCAAGTTTCATTTATTCACCAATAAAAGAAAGGAGGTTGTACTGAACCATCCCAAAGATCCCTTCCAGATATAAAACTATCTGAACAAGAGCCTTTGGCCATAAATAAGAAACCCATTAGAGAAATGAGCTCAAAATTTTAGAACAGTGTAAAGGGTTCTATGAGGAAACCGAAATTCATGGGGGAAAAAGGAAGTCTCCTCAAAAATTGTAAGGTATATTTTCACTGTTTTTTTTTTTCTTGTTCAGCATCCAGTTCTTCTCAACTCTACCCTTAATTCTTAAAGAACTACCCCACCCCTCTACTTGTAATTTTGTACATGTAATTTTGGTGGACTGATTCCATCCAGCTGGCTCCTAGGCTTTGGCATGTGATCTAGGTCAAGGCAATTCCTGAGCCACAGTGATTGATTTAGGATAGGAAGGTAACAGCATGGTCCAATTACAACTAATCCCAAGACTTGCTGGAGCAACAGAAAAAGTGATTCATTCTCATTCTCTCTCTCCCTCTCCCTCTTTACTCTTCCCCCTCCCTCTTCCTCTCTCCCCTTCTCCCCCTGTGCCTCTGCCTCCCTTTTACGTGGGAGTTGAAGCTAGGAGAATAAAAGTCTAAAGTTTTCAAGAATCACCAAGTAGAGAGGGCCTGTAAAGTAAACATGGAGGAAATAGAAAAAGAGAAGTTACATCCTGTTAAAATAGTTTGCCCATGAATTGTCATACATAAAATACATTAAGTGAATTTAGATGTCTACCACTTACAACCAAAAGATTCTTAACAGTTATTCTACTGAATAAGTAGTTATTCAATTAAAGAAAAAATAGTACTCAAGGTATAATCCAGATTGTACATATCTAGTCCATCTTCTTATTTTCTATAATTAACACATAGCCCAGTACATGCTGAATCTACCAGTTTGATCTGATTAAATCACTCTAAAGTAAATACTAGGTAAATAACTGTCTAACATGAGCTGTTTATATGTATGTAAATTCTTTGATTTATGCCTTTTCTTCCTAAAATATCAATAAAAGCTGAAATTTCATTTCGGTTCAAATTTTAGTCAAATGGGAAGAAAAAGAAAGGTTTCTAACTACCAATTAACCACTCAAAACTATCAGAAATAGTCACAGTGAAATAACATATAGCACACATCATTTATTATATATATATATATAAAATACATCATTGTTCTTAGATGCAAATGAAATTTGCCAAATTAAGTTCCACAAAGTACTACTCAGCTAGACTCTTTGCTTCAACTCTCTCAATACCCATACTGTGAATGTGATAGGGAGATAAAGAAAGGAAGGAGGCTATGAACAGTAACTATTAGGCTCTGGTTTGGTTCAAATAAAGTACAAGGCAGCATTTTAAAATGACCTCAGTGTTTAAAATGATGAATGTACTAGTTTTTACCCATTCCTAGCCCTCCCACCGTTGTGAAGAGAAACAGCAATAATAACTAAATAATTAAAAATCTGATAAAGCTGATTTTCTCTAAGCATGAACATTTAGCTAAGTAAAATAACTTATTTTTTCAAGTTATATGAATATTTTAAACAAACAGATGATGAAATACAACCTAAACATTACCTGTAAAATCAGAAGGAAAAGGAAATACACATTTGCCACTCTTTGAAACTGTTCAAATAAATTAATGGGCAAGAAGGTGAGAATGTTGTACTTGCATGTGTGGATACGATTATCCTGAAAAAGAAACAGCATCACATTAGTTTGGGGCAAAGCATTGCTCATTATCAAATAGCTCTAAACTTACAAGACTGAGCATGAGTTATGCCAGAGCAAGAAAGATAAGCCAACTATCTAGGAAATTTCAAACTCTGTGTGGGCCAAGGGTTTCATTTTTCCCAAGATGACATGCTCCTGATACTAGGTGCAATTACTGTTCAACTCCATAAAATCACCCATGACTAAAAAATTTATCAAGTGCAAAAGTCTGCCCCTGACTTTTTTTATTCTTATGTTTCATTCATTTGGCAGCGATTTCTTGAGAACCTACTGTATGCAGACACTGAGCTCATGCTGGGTCTCGTGAGGTAAGAAGGAACTTTAAGGATCACCTGGTTCACCTTCCCAAAGCATGACCCTGTAGATAACTCTGACAAGGGTCCCCTAGGTCTGTCTTTGAAAGTTTTCTGATAGGAAACTGATCACCTTGCCAGGCAGCCTATTTCCATTTCAGAATGGGAATTGCTAGAAAGGTCTTTATTATGAGAGACTCAAATCTGCCTCCCTGTAAATTTTGCCATATGCCAAATTCCATCCCTGGGGCCACCTAAATCAAGTCTAAGCTCTTTCCATGTTGACAACCTTCAAATACTTGAAGACGACTCAGAAGACTCCCCTAAATCTTTTCCACTATGATCTAGACAGTCCCAAAACCCTCAGCCATTCTCCATGACTTTTCATGGACATCTTTTCCAGGTCAGCCTCTTCTGCATCCATCCCAACCTCTCTGCATCTCTCTTAAAACATGGTGTCCAGAACTAAACCTAAACACATACTGCAGATCTGCTTCAACTGATCCGTGTACAAAAGAAATTTTGATGTTCCACATTCTGGATTATTGTACTAATATGCCTTAAAAATTCATTAGCATTTTGTCATTTAATCTCACTGTTTATTCATATTGAGGGTTTTTTTAATTTTAGAATTTTATTTATTTATTTTTATACAGCAGGTTCTTATTAGTTATCCATTTTATACATATTAGTGTATATATGTCAATCCCAATCTCCCAATTCATCACACCACCACACCCCCCTGCCACTTTCCCCCATTGGTGTCCATACGTTTGTTCTCTATATCTGTGTCTCTATTTCCGCCCTTCAAACTGGTTCATCTGTACCATTTTTCTAGGCTCCACGTATATATTCATATTGAGTTTTGATGAACTAAAATCTCTAGGTCATTTCTTCATCAATCACTAACAAATCAGGGCTCCCCTACCTAAACATTCACAGTTGATTTTGTTTCAAATACTGATGATCTTTCATATATTCCTATTATACAAGCCAAATGAAAACAATTAATCTTGAGTGTTATATCCTAAAGTAGTAAACATTCCTCCCAGCTTTATGTCATCAAAAAATTTCAAACACATGCCTTTTATATAGTCTTCCAAAGCTATATAAAACTAATACATTAAAAAGTTCAGAGCTAAAAACCAAAAAACAATTTTTAAATTAAGGAAATAAAACTATGGCAAGCTACTAGAGACTTCTCCACAGATTAATGTTAATATCTTTTTCAGGTGTTTATATCTACCTAACTATATTCCCATGAGGCTTAACTCTACCTCATTCACAAAGATAGCAGGAGAAATTTGGGGTGACAGATCTTACTGACATTCAGAATCAACATACTCAGAGAATTTCCATCCACTAATATTTCAAAATGGAGGTTAGTCTGTGTGGCCTATTTTTTTTTAATTTATTTTTTACTGAAGTATATTCTATTTACAATTTTGTGTTAGTTTCTGGTATACAGCAAAGTGATTCAGATGTGTATATATATATATATATATATATATTCTTTATATATATATTCTTATATATATGTTCTTTTTCATATTCTCTTTCATTATAGTTTATTACAGGATATTAAATATAGCTCCCTGTGCTATAGAGTAGGACCTTTCTGTTTATCCATTCTATACACAATAGTTTGCACCTGCTAACCCCAAACTCCCAATCCATTCATCCGCCACCCCCTGTTCCCCTTGGCAACCACAAGTCTGTGCTCTATGTCTGTGAGTCTGCTCCTGTTTCGTAGATAGGGTCATTTGTGTCATACTTTAGATTCCACATATAAGTAATATCATATGGTATTTGTCTTTCTCTTTCTCACTTACTTCACTTAGTATGATAATCTCTAGGTCCACCCATGTTGCTGCAAATGGTGTTATTTCATTCCTCTTTATGGCTGAGTAGTATTCCATTATATATATATATATATATATATATATTACCATATCTTCTTTATCCATTCATCTGTCAATGGAGATTTAGGTTGCTTTCATATCTTGGCTATTGTAAATAGTGCTCAATGAACATTGGGGTGCATGTATCTTTTCGAATTAGAGTTTTGTCTGGACATATGCCCAGGAGTGGGACTGCTGGATCATACGGCAACTCTATTTTTAGTTTTTTGAGGAACATCCATACTGTTTTCCATAGTGGCTGCACCAACTTACGTTTCCACAAACAGTGCAGGAGGGTTCCCTTTTCTCCACAACCTCTCCAGCATTTGTTATTTGTAGACTTTTTAATGATGGCCATTCTGACCAGTGTGAGGTGGTACCTCATTGCAGATCTGATTTACATCTCTCTAATAATTAGCTATGTTGAGCATCTTTTCATGTGCCTATTGGCCATCTGTATGTTGTCTTTGGAGAAATGCCTATTTAGGTCTTCTGCCCATTTTTTGACTGGGTTGTTTTTTGTGGCTGAGCTGTTTGTATATTTTGGAAATTAAGCTCTCTTCAGTCGCATCATTTGCAAATATTTTCTCCCAGTCCGTAGATTGTCATTTCTTTTTGTTTCTGGTTTCCTTTGCTGTGCAAAAGCTTATAAGTTTGATTAGGTCCCATTTGTTTATTTTTGCTTTTATTTCTATTGCCCTAGGAGACTGACCTAAGAAAACACTTGTATGATTTATGTCAGAGAATGTTTTGCCTATGTTCTCCTCTAGGAGTTTTATGATGTCACATCTTCTATTTAAGTCTTTAAGCCATCTTGAGTTAATTTTTGTGTGTGGTGTGAGGGTGTGTTATAACTTCATTGATTTACATGTAGCTGTCCACCTTTCCCAACACCACATGCTGAACAGACTCTTTTCTCCATTGTATATTCACACCTCCTTCGTCAAAGATTGATTGACTATAGGTGTGTGGGTTTATTTATGGGCTCTCTATTTTATTTCATTGATCCATATGTCTGTTTTCGTGCAAATACCATGTGGTTTTGATGACTGTAGTTTTGTACTATTGTCTGAAGTCTGGGAGGGTTATTCCTCCTGCTTTGTTCTTTTGCCTCAGAATGGCTTTGGCAATTCTGGGTCTTTTATGATCCAGAGTTGGGTTCCACATAAATTTTAGGATTATTTGTTCTGTGAAAAATCTCATGGGTAATTTGATAGGGATCACATTAAATCTGTAGATTGCTTTGGGTAGTATGGCCATTTTAACAATATTAATTCTTCCAATCCAAGAGCCTGGGATATCTTTCCATTTCTTGAATAATCTTCAATTTCCTTTATCAATGTTTTATAGTTCTCAGCATATGTCTTTCAGCTCCCTGGTGAGGTTTATTCCTAAGTATTTTTTTTATGTGATTTTAAAAAGGATTTTTTTTTGCATTCCCTTTCTGATATTTCATTGTTAGTGTAAGGAAATGTAACCAATTTCTGTATGTTAATCTTGTATCCTGCTACCTTGCTGAATTTGTTTATCAGTTCTAGTAGTTTTTTGTGTGGAGTCTTTAGGGTTTTCTATATATAGTATCGTGTCATCTGCTTATCATGACAGTTTTACCTCTTCTCTACCAGTTTGAATACCCTTGCTTTCTTTTTCTTGTCTGATTGCTGTAGCTAGGACTCCCAATACTATGTTAAGTGAGAGTGGACATCCTTGTCTTGTTCCAGATTTTAGCAGGAAGGCTTTTAGCTTTTCACCATTGAATATTAATTTGGCTGTGAGTTTGTCATAAATAATTTTTATTATGTTGAGATATGTTCCCTCTATACACACTTTGGTAAGAGTTTTTATTGTGAATGGATGTCAAATTTTATCAAATGCTTTTTCTGCATCTATTGAGATGATCATATGGTTTTTGTCTTTCCTTTTGTGGATGTGGTGTATCACATTGATTGATTTGCATATGTTGAACCATCCTTGTTACCCTGGGATGAATCCAACTTGATGATGGTGTATGATCTTTTTTATGTGTAGTTGGATTCAGTTTGCTAATATTTTGTTGAGAATTTTTACACCTTTATTCATCAAAGATATTGGTCTGTAATTTTCTTTTTTGGTAGTGTCTTTGTCTAGTTTTGGTATCAGGGTGATGGTGGCTTCATAGAATGACTTTGGGAGTGCTCCCTCCTCTTTAATCTTTTGGAAGAGTTTGATAATGATCAATATAATTTCTTCATTGCATGCTTGGTAGAATTCCCCAGTGAAGCCATCTGGTGCTGGACTTTTGCTTGCCATGAGTTGTTTTTTTTTTAATTACAGATTCCATTTCACTTCTAGTGATGGGTCTGTTCAAATTATCTGTTTCTTCTTGATTCAATTCTGGTGGGCTGTATATTTCTAGAAAGTTGTCCATTTCTTCTAGGGTGTCCAGTTTGTTGGCATATAATTGTTCATAGTATTCTCTTAAAGTTTTTTATTTTTTCCTGCAGTATCAGTTTTTATTTCTCCTCTTTCCTTTCTTCTTTTGTTTATTTGGGTCTTCTCTCTTTTCTTCTTGGTGAACTTGGCCAGAAGTTTGTCAATTTTTTACCCCTTTAAAGAACCAGCTCTTTGTTTTATCAATTTTTTTCTACTGTTTTTTTTAATCTCTATTTTATTTATTTCCTCTCTGATCTTTATTATCTCCTTCTTTCTGCTGACTTTAGGTTTTGTTTGTTCTTTTCCTAATTCTTTTAGGTGGTAAGTTAGGTCGTTTATCTCAGACTTTCCTTATTTCTGGAGGAAGGCCTGTATCACTATGAACTTCCCTCTTAGAACTGCTTTTGCTGCACCCCACAGATTTTGTATGGTTGTGGTTTCATTGTCATTTGTCTCAAGGTATTTTTTAAATTCCTCTTTGATTTCATCATTGACTCGTTTTTTTTTTAGTAGCATGTTGTTGAATCTCCATGTAATCATTTTTTTCTCATTTCTCTTTCTGTGGTTGATTTCTAGTTTTATGCCGTTGTGGTCAGGAAACATACTTGAGATAATTTCTCTCCTCCTAAATTTGTTGAGGCTTGTTTTGTGTCCTAGTATGTGGTCAATCCTAGAGAATGTTCCATGTGCACTTGAAGAGAATGTATATTCCATTATTTTTGGAAGTAATATCATGAAAATATCGATTAAGTCTAACTGTTCTATTGTATTATTTAGGATTTCTGTTGCCTTATTGACTTTTTGTCTGGAAGATCTGTCCATTGATGTGAGTGGGGTGTTAAAGCCTCCTACTATTATTGCATTCTCATCAATTTCTCCCTTTACACGTTAGTATTTGTTTCATGTATTTGAGTGCTCCTATATTATGTGCATATATGTTAACACATGTAAATCCTCTTCTTATATTGATCCTTCTATCATTATATAGTGTCCTTCTTTATCTTTCTTTATGACCTTTGTTTTAAAGTCTATTTTGTCTGATATAAGTATTGCTACCCCTGCTTTCTTGTCATTTCCATTTGCATGAAATACCTTTTTCTGTCCCCTCACTTTCAATCTGTGTGCGTTATTTGCCCTAAAATAGGTCTCTTGTAGGCAGCATATTGTAGGCTTTTGTTTTTTTTTATCCAATCTGCCACTCTATATCTTTTGATTGGAGCATTTAGTCCATTGACATTTAAGGAAATTGTTGATAGATATGTATTTATTGCCATTTTAAACCTCGTTTTCCAGTTGGTTTTGTATTTATTCTTGTTCCTTTCTTTTTCTTTTTGTTCTTCCTTTTGTGGTTTGACGGTTTTCTTTTGTATTATGCTTGTGTTCTCTTCTTTTTGGTTTTTGTGAACCTATTGTATGCTTTTGATTTGTGGTTGCCTTATTTTTCAAGTATGTTAACCCATTCCAATATCTACTTGCTTTAGACTGGTAGTCATATGAGCTCAAACACATTCTAAAAAAAAAAAAATCTACATTTTCTTACTCTCCTCCCAACATTTTATTATTTTGATGCCGTTTTTTACATCTTCATGTATATCCTTTTGCTCTTCATTGTGGTTATCATCACTTTCACAAAATTTAAAAAAAAATTTTAAAAATCTGTGTACTGGCTTAAGTGATTTACTTTCTGATTGTGATTTTCTCTTTCCTATAGATTCTTGCTTCTTTTCTACCTAGAGAAAACCTTTTAATATCTCTTTTAGGATATGTTTAGCATTGCTATATTCTTTTTATTTTTTGCATGTCTGAGAAATTCTTTCTCTCTCCTTCTATTCTAAATGATAATCTTGCTGGGTAGAGTATCCTAGGTTGCAGATTTTTCCCTTTCAGGACTTTAAATATATCTTGCTACTCCCTTCTGGCCAGCAACATTTCTGTAGAGAAATCAGCTGCTGGCCTTTTGGGGGTTCCCTTGTAACTAACTCTTTTTCTCTTGCTACCTTTAGAATCTTCCCATTAATTTTTGCCATTTTAATTATAGTATATCTTGGTGTGGATCTGTTTGGTTCATCTTGTTTGGGACCCTCTGTGCTTCCGGTACCTAGATATCTGTTTCCTTCTTTAGGTTTGGGAAGTTTTAAGCCATAATTTCTTCAAATACATTTTTGATCCCCTCTTCTCTTCTTCTCTTCTTACCTATTATGTGTAGATTGGCATGCTTTATATTATCCCATAGGCCGTGTATATTGCTTTCCTTTTTTTTTTTCATTTTTCTTTCTGCCTGCTGTTCTGATTGGGTGATTTCCATTATTCCATCTTCCATATCACTTATTCATTCTTCTTCATTATTCAGTTTGCTACTTATTGCCTTTAGCTCAGCTTTCATCTTAGCAAATGAGTTTTCTAATTTTTCTTGGTTCCTCTTTACAGTTTCTAGTTCCTTTTTACAATAATCTGCATTTCTATCAACAGCCTTTCTTAATTCCTTCAGTATTTTTATTACTTCTTTTTTTAACTTGGAGTCTATTAGACTGGAGAGGTCTGTTTCATTGTTTGTTCTTTCAGGAGAATTCTCTTGATCTTTTAATGAGGAATGGCTCCTCTCCTTCGTCATTTTACTTATATTTCTCTTACTCTATGAGTTTAGGGGAAACAGTTATCTACTGTGGTCTTGGAGAGATGTTTTTATGTGGGAGCATCCCTGTGTAGCCTTGAATGAGTCTAATATTTTTGGTGTGTGGGCTGCTTTTAGTATGGATACCTTCTGAGTCTTTCCTCAGAAGGTGTGCTGGCCATTTTCTCTTTGGTAGAGGGTGTGACTGGTGTGGTGATAAGAGCCTGCAGTGGATATTGAGGGCCTCCTCTTTGTTCTGTGACTGTCACAGTCCTGTCAAGGGCAGGGCCTGCTCCCCAGTTATTGGAGTAGAAGCCCCCAGATCCATTTCTGAGCTGTGGTGTGAGGTAGGCAGGACTAGAGCACTCTGCTGGGGGACGAGCCACTGAGTAGTCCTCCCCTGGAACTGTCCACCAGTGAGTATGCTCTGTGGTGTCACCTGATACATGTGGTGTGGGCTCACAAAGTACACAGTCCTGCCTCAACTGTGGGAATGCAGGCAGTTGGCCTTGGTGTTCCTCCAGTGTTGTATTCACAAAGCCACCAGCACAGATCCGTAGGTGCAGATCCACTAAAGTCAAGTACCAGGACCTCAGCAGTCATGCACCTGGACCTGCCATGGGAGCTATGGAAGCAGCCCAGACACAGCCCCACCTCCATGTACATACGCCTGCCCGCAAAGCCCACTGCTGCTAATGCCGGACCTGCCCCAGACACGGGAGCACCCGTAGTCCACTAGGATATCCTGCACGCACTGAGTTTACAAAGGCCCCAGTGGTTGTGGTGTAAATCTGTGGATCACACAGCCATGGAGAGAGGGCTCAGATTTCAGCCCTGCTTCCTACATCACACAGCCCCTGGGGATCAGCTCTGATTTCAGCCCCGCCTCTACCTGTGGGCAATCCACTGGCTCTTGCACTCTCCCAGAGCTCATAGAGGTGGAGCCACACCCGCTGTGAGCACATCAAGAGTGAGACTGCTATGGTGGGGGCCCTGCTCCTCCCTTCATGCCCCCATTAACAATGGCACTTTACTTCTATGGTGGGCCTGGGCTCCTTCCATGTATACTCCCTGATTACGGCCTGTATCACACTCCAGTCACCTCAGGCTGTCTCTGTGCAGCCAACCCCAATCCTTTCCCTGGGTCTGTCCTTTGAAGCCTGAGTTTAAGCACTCAGACCCCGCATGCACCAGCAGACATGTGTCTAGGGCTAGGGACAGAAGGGAGGTGGCACAGACCGTCTATACTGGTCTTTCTCTGTTCTGCCTGCTGCAAACCCACTGCTGCACTCTCCTCTGGGCCTCTGAAGCTCCCCTTCTGTCCCAGCTGATCTCCCCACCAGAGAAGCAACTTTCCAGGGTAAGGGAACCTCTCCTCTTTCACAGCTCGTTCCCAGAGAAACCGGTCCTATCCTGATTCTTTTTTTTTTTTTTTCTTTCATCCTA
Source organism: Leucopleurus acutus (assembly GCF_964270905.1). NCBI lineage: Eukaryota > Metazoa > Chordata > Mammalia > Artiodactyla > Delphinidae > Leucopleurus > Leucopleurus acutus. The sequence goes on from NC_139142.1 coordinate 92,188,325, forward strand.
CCAAGTTATATGGCAATCTTTCTTGCAATTCTGGCTGTCTGAGATCTTCTGCCCACATTCAGTAGGTATTCTGTGAGAATGGTTCCACATGTAGATATATTTTTGATACATTTTTGGGAGGAGGTGAGCTCCACCTCCTTCTATTCTGCCATCTTGATTGGAGCCTCCTGCCATGTGACTTGTTTTAAATGAACCTACACTGACTCCTAGCAATCACTACTACCTATTTAAAGAAAATACTGTCATCTGTTAAATCGCCATTTTTAACATCTACCAGGAATCAATGCATCCAGCTCTGTGAAACAAGCTGTGGGAGAGTAGGAGAGGTGTCAAGAGAAAGATTTGCAGCTTAGTTGGTCTGATGCATAGGATTGTGCTGAAAACTGTCTGTGAGCTGATGATGACTATTTTGCAGTGAGCTCTCTACCCAAGAGATGGACTGGGTAGGAAGGCTGTGAGAGCTGTTGGTCACAACACATTTTTCTAAAAAAGGGACTTGGAAAAATAATGGGGAAGAGGAAAGCTAAGGAGAAAAAGCAGTTAACCAAAAGGATCACATATTCCTAATTCTATTTTATATTTTCCTTCTAAGTTGAAACTAAAATAGAGGTTAAGCCTGTACCTTGCTAAAAGACAGACAGAACATCTGCTGGGACCACGACATTCAAAACTGTAGCAGGAATTATAAAGAAACCCTCCTACAAAATTGAATTCCACATAGGTAAAGAGTAAATTGTATGGGATAAAGTGATAATGCCAAATGGGGACTGTGACATTTCTGTTTAAACTGATGTATAGCAATGATGTGTTTGTTCTACGGGCTCTGTTGTGACTTAGTCACAGATGATGTGAACCCTCATAGCTGACTGGGAACAAGGAACGACGGCTCCCCCTCCTGGAGAATCTCCGTACCCTTTTACCTTTCTTTGTTTTTCATTCGAAAGGAATAAAACGTTTCCATTTCCACTGTCCTATCCAAGAATGTGAGCATGAGTAAGACCTTAATATTCAGTCATTTCACTGAGCCAGTCTGTTGGCTTACAGTCAAATTGTATCACAACTCATTCTATAATACAGCACGGAAGATCTTCACCACTATCCTCTTAGCACTACTTTTCCATGAAGGACTACTAGAAATACCACAATTCAGAAGAAAGGAGGAGGAAGTGGAGGAGGAGGAAAGCAAGGAGAAAGGAGAACATCTAGGGAACCTGGAGAGCATCTTTAGTGCTGACATACATCAGGCTGGAAGTCATGGCTTTAGTCTGTTAGCCAGGTGGACCAGTTAACTGACCCCATGATGAGGTAGGTTTAACCACACGGTCACAAGGAATCTTGGACCAAGACAGGCCTCCCATGTGGTGGGAAAGAGCCTGACCCTAGAGGAGCAGCAGGGACCATCTTCTCCCTGTAAGAAGCCCACTTCCAAGAGGAAGAGGGCAGAGCTGAGCTGAAGAGACCCAGATATTCCCCCAAGATTGATGCATCAAGTGAATAATTCCACGTCTCATGGGGCAGAGTGAGAAAACGGGTGGACAGAGAAATGTCACCCCAGCAGAGACCCCTCCATCCGGAAGGCAACATCAGAATGAGGAAAAAGCATTGCTCCTCTAAAATACATTAATACAAAGACCCTGAGATGAGCAGAAGGTGGCACACCTGCAGATCTAAAAGAGGGACTATGAGGCTGGACTACAGAGGTCAGCACAAACTGAAGTTAGAGAGAGAAGTTTCTTGCAATCTATACTAAGGATTTTTGTCTTTATTTTAATGTCTTAAGTAATCCTGATAAAATTCTAATTTTAAACGATTACCCTAGCTATGGGGGCAGCGGGGGAGGGGGAGAACAAAGATGAAGGCGACAAAGAATAGACGTGAGAAGACCAATGAGGAGGTCTTTCAGTTAGTACAGATGACAGATGATGGGTGGCTTAGACCGGGGTGATGGCAGAAGGGGCAGCAATGAATAATAATAATAACAACAACAACAATAATAATAGCTGATATTTATCAAGCTCTTACTGTGTGTACTGTTCTAAGAGTTTTACATTTCATAGCTCATTTTATCCTCATAACATTCTTATGAAATAGGTATCATTATCCCCATTCTATAGAAGGGAAATCCAAGGTACAGTGATATTAAGCAGTTTATGTAAGATTGCACAGCTTATAAGTAGTGGAACCAAGATTTGAATCAAGGTACTCTGCTTCCAGAACCCATTCTCTTCACCACTGTGCTTCTCCAGTTCACTGCAAAGCAGATGTCTCTTCTGCTTTCAGAGCAATCAGCCCTTGCTTTCTCCTCTACTCTGTATTTCCGGCCTGCTGTCACTTTCTCACCAAAGAAATACTGTCATGTCTACCCCCTCCTCTTGAGTCAACCCCCTCAGTAGGAGCCCCAGTTACCTACTGCCTAATGTATGACCACAACGTCCTTGTACTCCCTTTCAATCCCCCTCAAAGCTCAATATATGCAAATAGTATATCTAACCACTCCCTTATTTCAGCTTTCCAACAGAAGCAGCAAAAGTCCTTTACATTTGCAACACTGACTAATTGGTGGAGGGGAAGAATAAAGTAAAAAATTCAAGGGGAACATCAAATAAAATATTCATAAAATAAGAAGCATTATTTTTTATAATCAAATTTTGTTGTATAATCATATTGCTTAAGAAAACAAAGCAAATAGACAGTAACAAACACTGCTAAACTAGGAAACAGGGCATTTGAGGAGTTTGCCTCAATCCTTCCACTGGCAAAATGGAGTTAATAATATTTCTCATTATACATTTATACAATTGTTGTGGAGATAAGGTGATATCATAGACATGAAAGCATCTTTGCTAAGTTGAAAAAATTACACAAATAGAGGATTTTTGTGAGCAATCCTCAAATAACCCAAATGGGTTTAGGAAATCCAACGTCTTAGGCAGGATAAACCGGGTATGCCATAGTAACAAACAATTCCAGAATCTTCATGGTTTAACATAATAAGGGTATATTTTTTTGCTCATACTACTTGTGCAGCATGAGCCAGCAGGGAGACTCCGCTCATCATAGTTACTCACAATGAACCAGCCACCACCTCAAACGCTTCCAGTTGCAGTACCAGAGGGAAAGAGAAAGTTCTGAAGAGTCTCACACGACAAGTTAATGCTTCAACCCAAATGCTCACAGCTCATTGACCAGAAAGCATAACCAGGGCTTCCCTGGTGGTGCAGTGGTTGAGAATCCACCTGCCGATGCAGGGGACACGGCTTTGTGCCCTGGTCTGGGAAGATCCCACATGCCGCAGAGCGGCTGGGCCCATGAGCCATGGCCGCTGAGCCTGCACGTCTGGAGCCTGTGCTCCGCAACGGGAGAGGCCACAACAGTGCGAGGCCCGCGTACCACAAAAAAAAAAAAAAGAAAGCGTAACCATGTGTCCAAAAGGCAGAAAGCCAGAAACACTAATGGACACCACTAATGGCTATCACAACCAGAAATGGAAAATAACCCTAATATCTGAAGAGTGCAAGACACATCAGTTACAAAAAGTAAATATCAAAAACAAACCTTAGTGCCCCCAATCCAGTCCTGTTTTAATGCCAGGTATAAGAGACATTTGACTATTTCCCCCTTCCCCTCAGCTAACAGTGCTCCAAGTTTCTTAGTCCTGTGATCTGGATGGACTTAACTCCCCTCCATAACTCCAGGGTCAGGCCCAGATTAGTTTAAACCAACTACATGGCCCATCCTCTTAATTACAATTTTGATTTCAGGGATTAGCACGTCACTATGTCATGTGATTAAGGTCTTACTAACACTCAGTCCTGGGAATTTGCTGGAGATGTAGGCTTTCTTTCTCTTACTAGATTCCAATCTGGAAGCAAGTAGCGTTAGCCGGCACTCACAGCATCTCGGGACCATGAGTGGAAGAGGCTGCAAAGAATAAATCCTGCACTGAAGATGCAGGGCCAGGAAACGCAGAGAACAAAACTAGACAAAGCCTCTCTTGGGGCTAGCCCTACCTCTGGACTTTTTAGTTATATGATCTGTCCATGTATTGTATTGTCTAAGTCAATTTGAGCTAATTTTTCTTTTACACCCAACCAATCGAATGCCAGGTAAGACCCTTAATAATATATACAAGATCTGGGCTTCCCTGGTGGCACAGTGGTTGAGAGTCCGCCTGCTGATGCAGGAGACACGGGTTCGTGCCCCAGTCCGGGAAGATCCCACATGCCGCGGAGCAGCTGGGCCCGTGAGCCATGGCCGCTGAGCCTGTGCTCCGCAACGGGAGAGGACCACAACAGTGAGAGGCCCGCATACCGAAATAAAAAAAGGAAAAAAAAAAAATACAAGATCAGTTTACATTTTTATATAGTAGTTTACTTTTATCTCTATATTTGCTTTAAACAGTGAGTCACGGAAGGCTGAGCCTAAATGCGTTTGGAGGTTGTCTGGGGACACTGCCTGCGTCTGTGAATCCCACAGGCCAAACCCCAGGAGTTTTCGCAATGAGTACCAAATTTTCAGCACTAGCAAAAGATCTTCCCACATGTGAGGAAACATTTTTATGTCATGACAGGTATAAAAAGTAACTGAGGGATCTTGAGTGGGGAAAAAGCCTGTTTTTCTTACCAGAAGAGGAGACAGATACAGTATTGTTACAGTACAATCTGGACTCCAGAGAGAGAAATAGCCCTGACTCTTAAGGGAGAGATTATCTCCAAACCATAAAATGAAAACCAAAAAGAGACTGTGCGCACAGACTACTTGCATTAAAAAGGAAGTGGCCTAAAGGCATTTGACCATGCGGGAAATACGCGAAACACCCATGTTTATGCAAAGATCCCCAAAGAATGCATGTATGGGGCAAGCGGGCCTGGAGATTGGCTGTCTGGCACCTCACTGGTACCAAGCAGACGCACAACTCCTCAGTATTAGTCAAATGTTGCCCACTGAAGAGTCTACAGCGTTCCAGCTTGGGAGGAATGGAGAGGTGATAATGCTCCTCTATGAACTATGAAGGGAGGGCCAACCCACAGAAGGGGCTTTACAGAGAGCTGTCGACAAACCTTGGCTACAATCAGTATCATCACCAACACCATCACCACCATCAGCAGCAATATAACATTCTCCTGAGCCTGGGCTCCCCATCATGAAGAAAAACTTGTGGGAGTGAAAGAGCAGAAGCCACAATTCTCCCAACGTTCATCTATTCATTCTACTAAGGGCCTTCTATGTGTCAGGCACTGTGTCATTGAGCCAGGACTACAGAGCTGAATAAAGTCCCTACCCTCCTACAGCAAGTTTGCATTTCAGTTGTAGAGAGCGAGGCAGACAATAAACTTGTAAACTGATGACACAATTTAAGATAGTGATCAATGCCATGAAGAAAACAGTGAGCAATAGAGCAGCAGCACCTTGCCTGACAAGATTCCCTTAAGAAGCCTGCTTGTTTGGCTTTCCAGGTTAATGCAAACTCAAGATTACGCCATCTGATGAGACCGCTGGGGTACCTGTCCCCCAGGGGATGCCCCAAACAGTTCTTCAGGCTATCAGGAAAAAAAATTAAGAAGAACTTCCATAATATATTTTAACAAAAAATTCAAAAGTTAAGGTTCCCTAATGTTTAATGTGCAGACTGTCTTTATTATATATGTATACACATACATAATCATACAAACATAAATACACTTATATAAATACATATATATGTAAATATTATAATTATATATATATAAAGTAAATACGACTATATTGGGAAAGTTTTCTTTTTACAAGTAGGAAGCATGCTCAAAAAGTGTGAAGACTGTATAGTTTTGCTTGTTATCATTGGTGTATTTGTTTATTAGTTCAGTTGCTCTCTTCTTTCTAATTACTTTTTTATTTTAATAATTGATTTTTTATTTTAATAACTTTATTTTATTTATTTATTTTTTCTTTCTTTCTTTTTTATTTCTTTTCGCCCTTTTGTTCTGAGCCGTGTGGCTGACAGGGTCTTGGTGCGCCAGCCAGGCATCAGGCTTGAGCCTCTGAGATGGGAGAGCTGAGTTCAGGACATTGGTCCACTAAAGACCTCCCAGGCCCTCATAATACCAATTGATGAGAGCTCTTCCAGAAATATCTGTCTCAACGCTAAGACCCAGCTCCACTGAAAGACTAGCAAGCTCCAGTGCTGGAAAACCCATGCCAAACAACTAGCAAGACAGGAACACAACCCCACCCGTTAGCAGAGAGGCTGCCTAAAATCATAATAAGGTCACAGACACCACGAAACACACCACCGGATGCGGTCCTGCCCACCAGAAAGACAATATCCAGCCTCATTCACCAGAACCCAGGCACCAGTCCCCTCCACCAGGAAGGCTACAGAACACACTGAATAAACCTTACCCACTGGGGCAGACACCAGAAACAATGAAAACTATGAACCTGCAGCCTGCAAAAAGGAGACCCTCAAACACAGTAAGTGAAGCAAAATGAGAAGACAGAGAAATACACAGCAGATGAAGGAGCAAGGTAAAAACCCACCAGACCAAACAAATGAAGAGGAAATAGGCAGTCTACCTGAAAAAGAATTCAGAGTGATGATAGTAAAGATGATCCAAAATCTTGGAAATAAAATGGAGAACATATAAGAAACGTTTAACAAGGACCTAGAACTAAAGAGCAAACAAACAATGATGAACAACACAGTAAATGAAATTTAAAATTCTCTAGAATGAATCAATAGCAGAATAACTGAGGCAGAAGAAGAGATAAGTGACCTGAAAGATAAAATAGTGGAAATAATTACTGCAGAGCAGAATAAAAGAAAAAGAATGAAAAGAATTGAAGACAGTCTCAGAGACCTCTGGGACCCCATTAAATAGCCCAACATTCAAATTATAGGGGTCCCAGAAGAAGACGAGAAAAAGAAAGGGACTGATAAAATATTTGAAGAGATTATAGTTGAAAACTTCCCTAATATGAGAAAGGAAAGAGTCAATCAAGTCCAGGAAGTGCAGAGAGTCCCACACAGGATAAATCCAAGGAGAAACACGCCAAGACACATATTAATCAAACTATCAAAAATTAAATACAAAGAAAAAATATTGAAAGCATCAAGGGAAAAGCAACAAATAACATACAATGGAATGCCCATAAGGTTAACAGCTGATCTTTCAGCAGAAACTCTCCAAGCCAGAAGAGTGTGGCAGGGCATATTTAAAGCAATGAAAGGGAAAAACCTACAACCAAGATCACTCTACCCAGCAAGGATCTCATTCAGATTTGACGGAGAAATTAAAACCTTTACAGACAAGCAAAAGCTAAGAGAATTCAGCACCACCAAACCAGCTTTACAACAAATGCTAAAGGAACTTCTCTAGGCAGGAAACACAAGAGAAGGAAAAAACCTATAATAACAAACCCAAAACAATTAAGAAAATGGTAATAGGAACACACCTATCGATAATTACCTTAAATGTAAATGGATTAAATGCTCCCAACAAAAGACATAGACTGGCTGAATGGATACAAAAACAAGACCCATATATATGCTGTCTACAAGAGACCCACTTCAGACCTAGGGACACATACAGACTGAAAGGGAGGGGATGGGAAAAGATATTCCATGCAAATGAAAATCGAAACAAAGCTGGAGTAGCAATTCTCATATCAGACAAAATAGACTTTAAAACAAAGACTATTACAAGAGACAAAGAAGGACACTACATAATGATCAAGGGAACGATCCAAGAAGATATAACAATTGTAAATATTTATGCGCCCAATATAAGTGCACCTCAATACATAAGGCAAATGCTAACAGCCATAAAAGGGGAAATTGACACTAACACAATAGTAGGGGACTTTAACACCCTGCTTGCACCAATGGACAGATCATCCAAAATGAAAATAAATGAGGAAACACAAGCTTTAAATGACACATTAAACAAGAGGAACTTCATTAATATTTATAGTACATTCCATCCAAAAACAACAGATACACTTTCTTCTCAAGTGCTCATGGAACATTTTCCGGGATAGATCATATCTTGGGTCACAATTCTAGCCTTGGTAAACTTAAGAAAATTGAAATTGTATCAAGTATCTTTTCTGACCACAGTGCTATAAGACTAGATATCAATTATAGGAAAAAATCTGTAAAAAATACAAACACATGGAGGCTAAACAATACACTACTAAATAAGCAAGAAATAACTGAAGAAATCAAAGAGGAAACCAAAAAATACCTAGAAACAAATGACAATGAAAGCACGATGACCCAAAACCTATGGGATGCAGCAAAAGCAGTTCTAAGAGGGAAGTTTATAGCAATAAAATCCTACCTCAAGAAACAAGAAACATCTCAAATAAACAACCTAAACTTACACCTAAAGCAATTAGAGAAAGAAGAGCAAAAAAACCCCAAAGTTAGCAGAAGGAAATAAACCATAAAGATCAGATCAGAAATAAATGAAGGCAATGATAGCAAAGATCAATAAAACTAAAAGCTGGTTCTTTGAGAAGATAAACAAAATTGATAAACCATTAGCCAGACTTATCAAGAAGGGAAAAGACTCAAATCAGTAGAATTAGAAATGAAAAAGGAGAAGTAACAACTAACACTACAGAAACACAAAGGATCATGAGAGAATACTACAAGCAACTATATGGCAATAAAAGGTACAACCTTGAAGAAATGGACAAATTCTTAGAAAAGAGCAGCCTTCAGAGTTTGACCCGGAAGAAATAGAAAATATAAACAGACCAATCACAAGCACTGAAATTGAAACTGTGATTAAAAATCTTCCAACAAACCGAAGCCCTGGACCAGATGGCTTCACAGGCGAATTCTATCAAACACTTAGAGAAGAGTTAACACCTATCCTTCTCAAACTCTTCCAAAATATAGCAGAGGGGAGGAATACTCACAAACTCATTCTACGAAGCCACCATCAACCTGATACCAAAACCATACAAAGATGTCACAAAGAAAGAAAACTACAGGCCAATATCACTGATGAACACAGATGCAAAAATCCTCAACAAAATGCTAGCAAACAGAATCCAACAGCACATTAAAAGGATCATACACCATGATCAAGTGGGGTTTATCCCAGGAATGCAATGATTCTTCAATATATGCTAATCAATCAATGTGATAAACCATATTAACAAACTGAAGGATAAAAACCACATGATCATCTCAATAGATGCAGAAAAAGCTTTTGACAGAATTCAATACCCTGCTATGATAAAAACTCTCCAGAAAGTAGGCATAGAGGGAACTCACCTCAACATAATAAAGACCATATATGACAAACCCACAGCCAACATCATTCTCAATGGTGAAAAACTGGAACCATTTCCACTAAGGTCAGGAACAAGACAAGGTTGCCCACTCTCACCACTGTTTTCAACACAGTTATGGAAGTTTTAGCCACAGCAATCAGAGAAGAAAAAGAAATAAAAGGAATCCAAATTATAAAAGAAGAAGTAAAACTGTCACTGTTTGCAGATGACATAATACTCTACATAGAGAACCCTAAAGATGCTACCAGAAAACAACTAGAGCTAATCAATGAATTTGGTAAAGTAGCAGGATACAAAATTAATGCACAGAAATCTCTGGCATTCCTACACACTAATGATGAAAAATCTGAAAGAGAAATTGAGGAAACACTCCCATTTACCATTGCAACGAAAAGTATATAATACCTAGGAATAAACCTACCTAAGGAGACAAAAGATCTGTATGCAGAAAACTATAAGACACCAATGAAAGAAATTAAAGATGATACAAACAGATGGAGAGAGATACCATGTTCTTGGATTGCAAGAATCAAAATTGTGAAAACGACTATACTACCCAAAGCAATCTGCTATCAAGATTCAATGCAATCCCTATCAAGCTACCAAAGGCATTTTTCACAGAACTAGAACAAAAAATTTCACAATTTGTATGGAAACAAAACAGACCCCGAATAGCAAATGTAATCTTGAGAAAGAAAAACGGAGCTGGAGGAATCAGGTGCCCGGATTCCAGACTATACTACAAAGCTACAGTAATCAAAAGAGTATGGTACTGGCATAAACAGAAATATAGATCAAAGGAACAGGACAGAAAGCCCAGAGATAAACCCACACACATATGGTCACCTTATCTTTGATAAAGGAGGCAAGAATATACAATGGAGAAAAGAGAGTCTCTTCAATAACTGGTACTGGGGAAACTGGACAGCTACATGTAAAAGAATGAAATTAGAACACTCCCTAACACCATACACAAAAATAAACTCAAAATGGATTAAACACCTAAATGTAAGGCCAGACACTATAAAACTCTTAGAGGAAAACATAGGCAGAACACTCTATGACCTAAATCACAACAGGATTCTTTTTGACCCACCTCCTAGAGAAAGGGAAATAAAAACAAATATAAACAAATGGGACCTAATGAAACTTCAAAGCTTTTGCCCAGCAAAGGAAACCATAAATAAGTCGAAAGGTCAACCCTCAGAATGGGAGAAAATATTTACAAATGAAGCAACTGACAAAGGATTAATCTCCAAAATATACAAGCAGCTCATGCAGCTCAATATCAAAAATACAAACAACCCAATCCAAAAATGGGCAGAAGACCTAAATAGACATTTCTCCAAAGAAGATATACAGATAGCCAACAAACACATGAAAGGACGCTCAACATCACTAATTATTAGAGAAATGCAAATCAAAACTACAATGAGGTATTACCTCACACTGGTCGGAATTGCCATCTGCAAAAAGTCTACAAACAATAAATGCTGGAGCGCGTGTGGAGAAAAGGGAACCCTCTTGCACTGTTGGTGGGAATGTAAATTGATACAGCCACTATGGAGAGCATTATGGAGGTTCCTTAAGAAACTACAAATAGAACTACCATATGACTCAGCAATCCCACTACTGGGCATATACCCTGAGAAAACCAAAATTCAAAAAGAGTCATGTACCAAAATGTTCATTGAAGCTCTATTTACAATAGCCCGGAGATGGAAACAACCTAAGTGCCCATCATCGGATGAATGGATAAAGAAGATGTGGCACATATATACAATGGAATATTACTCAGCCATAAAAAGAAACAAAATTGAGCTATTTGTAATGAGGTGGATAGACCTAGAGTCTGTCATACAGAGTGAAGTAAGTCAGAAAGAAAAAGATAAATACCGTATGCTAACACATATATATGGAACTTAAGGGGAAAAATATGTCATGAAGAACCTAGGGGTAAGACAGGATTAAAGACACAGACCTACTGGAGAACAGACTTGAGGATATGGGGAGGGGGAAGGGTGAGTTGTGACAGGGCGAGAGAGAGGCATGGACATATAAACACTAACCAACGTAAGGTAGATAGCTAGTGGGAAGCAGCTGCATGGCACAGGGATATTGGCTCAGTGCTTTGTGACCACCTGGAGGGGTGGTATAGGGAGGGTGGGAGCGAGGGAGACGCAAGAGGGAAGAGATATGGGAACATATGTATATGCATAAATGATTCACTTTGTTATAAAGCAGAAACTAACACACCATTGTAAAGCAATTATACCCCAATAAAGATGTTAAAAAAAAAGCCTAAAAATAGAACTACCATATGACCCAGCAATCGCACTACAGCACATACCCTGAGAAAACCATAATTCAAAAAGAGTCATGTACCACAATGTTCATTGCAGCTCTATTTACAATAGCCAGGACATGGAAGCAACCTAAGGGTCCATCAACAGATGAATTGATAGAGAAGATGTGGCACATATATACAATGGAATATTACTCAGCCATTAAAAGAAACTAAATTGAGTTATTTGCAGTGAGGTGGATGACCTAGAGACTGTCATACAGAGTGAAGTAAGTCAGAAAGAGAAAAACAAATACCCCATGCTAACACATATATATGGAATAAAAAAATAAAAAATTTTCTGAAGAACCTAGGGGCAGGACAGTAATAAAGACGCAGACATAGAGAATAGACTCGAGGACACAGGGAGGTGGAAGGGTAAGCTGGGACGAAGTGAGAGAGTGGTATGGACATATATACACTACCAAACATAAAATAGATGGCTAGTGGGAAGCAGCCGCATAGCACAGGGAGATCAGCTCGGTGCTTTGTGACCACCTGGAGGGGTGGGATAGGGAGGGTGGGAGGGAGACGCAAGAGGGAGGAGATATGGGGATATATGTATATGTATAGCTGATTCACTTTGTTATACAGCAGTAACTAACACACCATTGTAAAGCAATTCTACTCCAATAAAGATGTTATTTTAAAAAACCCAAAAAACTCACAAGGACAGATACACTAAGTTTCTGAACTGATCGTCAACTGAGCTGCTTCTCAGAGGAGCAATTCCAAGAACCAGGCTCCAGGGCAAGTTACAGTGGGCATTTATTTATTTAGTAGGTAATGAACCACCCATGCATCCCAGCTGGGGAGGCCAGCTAGGAACTGTACAGCAGGGTACAAAGCTGCTTTGAAACAAAGCAGACCAGATCCTTTCCCCTGCTCCCTGAATAAATGAACGGATGAATGAATGAGTGGCTCCCAGCTGCGGCACCGGTACCTTCTCCAACATCTCACCCCACATCCTTCCAATTCCTCTTCCACATTCCTCCTCCTGATTCACTCCACCTGGGGTAAGTGTTCAAAAGCAAAGGTCACCCAGACCCTTATACAAATGTGCTGGTTTGGGGGAGGAAGAAGCCGGAGAGGTTAATGGATTTGGCAGAACAGAATGAGGAGGCATTTCATGAGAATAGAAGACTGTGCTCTGTGTCCCTCCCATGGAGGGTCACCAGCGGCACCAGAAACAGGACAAGGAATTTGAAGGGAATAAAGGAGGAAAAACCTGAAGGTGTGACTATGGCATGTAGCCTGAAGCCTTTTTGGGAAACCGGTTTTCCCAAAATGGTGACTGTTTATTAACAACAAAGGATAGCAAACCCATTTCAGATATTATCTTCCCTCAATAGTCCCTTCCAGTGAGATGATTTGTTTATATACTCAGTAAGGAAAGTGACATCTAGAAAGTCAGAAGACACTTGCATAGGCCATGCCAGAGTCAAGGCCCATGGCACAACACAGGCTTCTAGGAAACTTTCTGGTTCCAGACAAAGCCCCCAGGGGCCTGTGGTTTAGCTCCTTGAAGGTTGATATGAATGAGTCTTGTCTACCTCTATGCACCTCACCCCTGTGCCCGGAGCAGAGCAATTCCTCAGTAATTTTTGTCCCTAGTAATTTAATTTGTAATAATACTTTAAAACTTTTAATAATAGTTGTGTTTTTTAAATAAATGAACAAATAAGAAGTTCACTGTTGCAATGATCCAGAGAAAGCTTCTACCAAAAAATAAGTTCACACCTATTAGTATATGCCTGGCAATGTACTAGGCATGGGGTAGGGGGTGAAGGAGGATACAGATGCATCACTTTGTGTTAAACACTGTTCTCTGGCCACTGTCCTCCATTGTACAACCCTGATACCCAGGGAAAACAACCATTAATTTCTAACATGTCAATGTGAGGAGGATATCCTTCCTATGAGAAAGATCTTGGAAACAAGAAAGCACCAGGCAACTAGGCAGACACGGGGAGTAAGATTTGGGCAAGCAAGCTTGAAAGCAGGAGATGTGACACAGTCCACCCATAACTAGCTTCAGCTGAAAGCACTTCACTTACCATTAGCATATAATTGAGGAAAGGGCTTATCACCACCTGCAGTGCTAATCACTGCGAACCCAAACTGGATTTTGCATTTGTGACAAAGCCCCACAGTTCCCTGAAAATGCCACTGAAATAAGACAAGTTTCTGTTGCAAAATTACAACGTAAAATACTTTCAACATATGCCTTCTTACTCATGACAGACACACACAACCATTTTGACAGGAGCTATTGTAAAGAAGAAGGAAGAGGCAGAGAACAGAAGGAAAGGGAGGGAGGAAGGCAGACATGCCATAAAGAAAGGAGTTACATATGGAAGAGGACAAATCAAACCCCAAACTTCAGATGCAGAGATTAACAAGGAAGAGCCTCTTTGCATACCTTGTTTCAGGAAATCTTCAAGAGCTTCTTGAAGACCTTTTCCCCCCAAATCTAAGTCAAATTCACCATATGGAAACAACAATCCAATTAATAAGGACTGGGTAAATGCTAACTGTCCCAGAAGATAACTGAAAAAGGAAAAAAGTAGGGCTTGGAGTCCTGAATCTGAAAGGTGGCTCTACATTTTACCAACTAAGTGGCCTTGGAAAAAAATTTTAGTCCCGCCAATCTTCAGTTTCCCCATCTGTAAAATGTGAATAATATTTACCATGCAGAGTTGGGAAGATCATATGAGGTAATGCATATAAAAGCACTGGCACTGGGCTTCCCTGGTGGCGCAGTGGTTGGGAGTCCGCCTGCGGATGCGGGGGACGCGGGTTCGTGCCCCGGTCCGGGGGGGGGGGGGTCCTGCGTGCCGCGGAGCGGCTGGGCCTGTGCGCCGTGGCCGCTGGGCCTGCGCGTCCGGAGCCTGTGCTCCGCGGCGGGAGGGGCCACGGCAGTGAGAGGCCCGCGTACCGCAAAAAAAAAAAAAAGTATAAAAGCACTGGCACTGTGCTTCCTAATTAAATACTTTTCTCCCTCCTCACCTCTTTGCTCTTGCCAGAATCTTCAGGGCACTCCTAGCTGAAATAAGAATAGAGGATCTGTCCAGTGCTTCTGAAACTCAAATGTGTATATGAATCATTTGGGTTCAAATGCAGATTCTGACTCAGCAGTTTTGTGATGTGGCCTGAGGTTCTGAATTTCTAAACAAGCTCCAGGGGAGAAGATGATGCTTGTTAGAGGCCCGCTTTTCAAGAAGCAAAGTATTAAATAGCCTCTAAGAGTTTTGATAAATACAAATTTCTATGATATAAGAAAGGTACATGTATTTTTCAAAAGGCTGTGCAAATAATTTAGTGAAATTCGTACATATCCAAAAAAGTCCCATTTGTCCACTATAGATGGGGAACCTTGTGAGATACTTGATTTCACCTGTAGACTAGAGCGGAATCAACATCAGAGCTAAAACGCTGAAATGCCTTACACCACTGCTTAGACTATAGAAAGAAAATGTCCTTTTGACTCAGCTGAAGACATTTTTCTAGATTTCTCATTCAATCCTTAGAAAAATACATTGGATGAAAATAAAAATCAGAGATTCTTCATGCATTTTCAGTTAAAGCTCTGGCAAATAAAAAGATCAGATCAAGCATTACGTTGGAAAACAAAAGACCGCGGAAGAAATTCCACAGGTATGTGGAGGCACGGGGGAGTATGGCAGGAAGAGAAGGGGAAGACGGCAGGAGGAACCCTTTTTTAAAAATGAAAAAATGCAAAATGCAAAACACCTGACCATTTGCACAGGAAATAACATATAGGTCCTGTATAGGTTCGGGAATTTATTTATAATTATTTGCTCATAAAGCATAAATTCAGAACTATTCCTAATGTCAAAATACTTTAGTTATTTTTAATAATCACACATAAAATTCACATTCGAACTAAACAAACAAATAAATTCAACTGCCTTGCATACTCAAAACATTCAATTCCAGAATAACCTAGAACTTTCGAAGGAGCACATCATTTTCTTCAGTCAGTTAAGGTTTAGATGGACTTAAAGGGGACTGGTACTGGGCTTTCTGAGTAGCCAATGGTTTCACAAATCCAGACAAGGGTTCAAAGTGCAGTGCAAATTAGTACGTTTCCAAATCAAGTTAGACCATTTTTATACTATATAAATGCAACATGGTATATTTTTCAAAAGACATTTATTAACAACATGAACAAGTTTTTTAAAAAGAATTTATCTCACAAAGCACCGAGCTGATCTCCCTGTGCCATGCGGCTGCTTCCCACTAGCTATCTATTTTACGTTTGGGAGTGTATATAAATAAGTCCATGCCACTCTCTCACTTCGTCTCAGCTTACCCTTCCCCCTCCCCGTGTCCTTAAGTCCATTCTCTACGTCTGCCTCTTTATTCCTGTCCCACCCCTAGGTTCTTCATAACCATTTTGGGGGTAGTTTTTGGGTTTTTTTTTCGATTCCGTATATATGTATTAGGCATAGGGAGGGTGGGAGGGAGACACAAGAGGGACGGGATATGGGGATATATGTATATGTATAGCTGATTCACTTTGTTATAAAGCAGAAACTAACACACCACTGTAAAGCAATTATACTCCAATAAAGGTGTTAAAAAAAGAAAAAGAATGTATCTCTTATTAGAAAATTATCTCCCTTACCCAGATATAGTGAAAACATTCATTGTAAGTCTAACACCATTCAATTTTATACTTAATATTACAATGTCTTGTACTGTTATTTCATTTCTGTATATAAAATAATCTCAAGGGGATAGCAAATCTCTGAGGAGCTAAGACCCTACCTTATACTTTTTTAAGTCTCTATAGGATTTAACAAAGTGATAAACAATTCCTAATTACTCAATATAAGCCAGATAAACCCAATTTTTTTTTTTTTCTTTGCAGTACATGGGCCTCTCACTGTTGTGGCCTCTCCCGCTGCGGAGCACAGGCTCTGGACGCGCAGGCTCAGCGGCCATGGCTCACGGGCCCAGCTGCTCAGCAGCATGTGGGATCTTCCCAGACCGGGGCACGAACCCGTGTCCCCTGCATCGGCAGGCAGACTCTCAACCACTGCGCCACCAGGGAAGCCCTAAACCCAATTTTTTTAATGCAAAATAATACATGAGGGAAATGCAATTCCATTTATCAGAACAAACAGGAGCTAATATAATGGTTAGTAATTCACAACACAAACAAGTCATTTCCAGTACATAACTTTGAGAAGTACATTTGCCAAAGAAAGATAGGCTCTAGCATAAATATAGATTTTTCACATTTTTTAGCATAACATCTTTGTGCAGTTCATTAACTTTTCCATATCAGAGAGTGAGGGAGAAGAAAAGAAATCAAACATTCCTTTAGCTTATTTTCTCACCTAGAAAAGTCTGAGCAGTGCTTTCTCTGCCAGACATTATGAAGTCCAGCCCATTTGTGCTCCTAAACTCACAAATGTCTTGCTTACAACAATGGCGTTTTTGTGGCATTTGGCCTACAAGAGTGTTTAAAACATTGCAGCACAGGACTTTGTGGTTTGCAAGAATCATAGAAACATGACTTGGAAAGGAATCTTCAAAGTTCAGTTATTCATTCCATCCTTCTGCTTCCATATAAAAGTTATCTAAACCAGCAGTATAATAGATTTAATATTTTTTAAAAGGCTCTCTGCTTTTTAAGATAGAGAGCAATAATATAGCATAATTAAACAAAAATTGGGTTGGCAGCCAGGACAAGGACAGTTAATTATAGAAATTGGAAACTAGTTAAGGCAACAGGACATAATTATTAATGGCCCAATAGCAACCTGTTGGGAGGCATGATACGGCACATGACTCTGTCCTCAACTGTGTTGTGCTCAATATTTTAATTAAGAGCTTATATTGGTGATTCTTAACCTGGTTGCTCATTAGAACCACATGGGCAGACTTTTTTTTTTAATACCAATGCCTGGACTCCACCCCCCAGAGCCTCTATTTTGATTGGCCCATTGGTTTAGAATTCAGTGAAGATGCAGAAGACATGTTGGTAAGTCCACACGTGGCACAGCAGAGTAAGGCCTGTTCTATGACAAGCAAGATGCAGAGATAAATGTGGCACAGTCCTGATCATTAATAATGAAAATGAGATTAATAGGAGATTAATAGGAGTCAACAATCACCAGAAAGCCAGAGCAATCTTGGGCTGCATTAATAATCCTTCTACTTCAAGCTGATCAATAATCCTTCTACTTCAAGCTACTTCAATACTTTTGGAATATTGCTTGACTTTGGAGCAACCCACTTTAAGAAATGATAGCAGAGCTGAAGCTCTTTGAAAAGAAAGGGAATTGGAGATGATTGTTCTGGAGACTAATCTACTCAGTGAGCCAAACATCAGAAGGGTCGTCACATGAAATAGGAGACACACTTGCTCTGCTTTGGCCTCAGAAGAAAAACTAACCCAATGGCTAATAAAGCAAAAGAAGATCAATTTGGATCAAATGATGGACAAACTGTCTAATGATCAAAACTATGCAAAGACAGAAAAGGCCCTTTTCAGAAGCGGTGTGTTTTCCTCCTCTAGAGGGATACAAACACAGACTGGATACGTCATCACTAAAAATTCTGTGGAGAGAAGTTGATGGAAAAGCTTTAAAGGATAATTCTACGCTGAGATTCTATGATGAACTTCAGCTAACTTCCTTACTGTACCAGTCAGGCTTTCCCATTTGTATCAAACAACTCCTCTTCCATGCACTTTTGGGCTATTGGGAAAGAATGATGTCACCACCTGCAGCATATCTAGATTGTACCTGGACAGCCACATCTATAATGAGGTGACCTTGATTCACAGCAAACTTTACAACCAAAGAGCACATGTAAAACCCAGAACAACTAGGGCTGCTAGAGATGTCAAATCAGGGTATCAGCAAGTAGAAATTTAGATCACCGATCTAGATATAAGAATCTGATTGCTGTTCTGTGCTTCAAAGAAAAGTCTCTCACCATTCAAGCCAGAACATTCTTACCCGTTCTTATAACTACAACCCTTCCTACATGCACATAAACATGCAACACACATTTATATATATGGCCCCTAATCAACTCCTAGCATCATTTTTAAATTACCTCCAGATTTAACTTTAATGCCTAAATAGTTTACTTTTGTAAGACACTGCATATAGAAAGTCAGATATAAAATTCACCAGTAACCTGAGCACAGGTTTTATAATAGTAGACATGAATTTGAGACTACATTGTTAACACAAATGATAAGCTCTCAACTGTTACTGAACTTGCCCAATGTTATCCACGTGATTGATTTATGGATTACTTTCATAAACCATATGCCAACAAAGGAAACGGCAGTTGTAGTTCTTGCTTCACACAGGTTACTTTCCTTCCTGCTCCATCTTTACATTTCTCAGTCTTAGTTTCAATCTGTCCCACCACAGTGAGGCTACAGCAGAGCTCCAAAATTCTAACACCAAAATTAGCTTATCTTAACTCTTTTAATTCCAATTACACATTGTTTGGAAACTTTTAAATTTTATATCATTGCAATGAATAAAGTAAAAGTAAAATAAATCAATAAATAAACCTAATCTACGTGGCTTTACTTGAAACTTACTTCACAGAGCAGATGGAATGGAACTAGTTTATGAAGATGCTTAAATTATCTCAAGCCTGGAACAGGTAAATGACAAACACTTCAGAGTTTTAGAGCTTAACTGTATTTTTTAATTACCTTAATTTGCCATTTTAGAACGTTTAGGAATAGGAATTCAGAGGCTAAAACAAAAGATTAAAACAGATCAACCAAATTAAGGAAACAAAAAAATCAGACAAATGCTTAGCCAAAGAATAACATTATTTAAATAAATCAGATGTTAAAAAGATAAAACATTTATACTTTTAAAGTCCTGAATCCAGAATGAAAATGAATTTGAGAGATGTCCAAAAATTATCTTTTCTCTTCAAGTAATTATTTATAAAGAAAGATAAAAACCTCTGTCATGTAGAACGTAGAATAATTTACACAGATATTAACAGCACACAAAACAGAAGACATTTCAATGTTTGCTAAAAAGCCATTGCTACTATAGTAACGCTGCAATACAAACAAAACATGCAACAACCAACAACCAGAAACCGATAACAAATGCACGTTACTGGCACTTTCCACAACTAATTCCAGCTTGGTCACAGAGTTTGTCATCATCTGTACTCTTTGGTTGGTGCAGAAATTGCTTTGATTATCAGGCTTCTTGGTGAGGAGCTACAGCATGTTGGCAGTGCAACTATGCTGCTCATGAAAAAAAGAAAGAGAAATCCAAATTTTCCAGCGGGCCAAGGATTAAAGCAGGACTACGATGTGTCCCAGCATGTG
Source organism: Leucopleurus acutus (assembly GCF_964270905.1). Taxonomy (NCBI): domain Eukaryota; kingdom Metazoa; phylum Chordata; class Mammalia; order Artiodactyla; family Delphinidae; genus Leucopleurus; species Leucopleurus acutus. Next base: position 92,208,316 of record NC_139142.1, read on the forward strand.
GATATCTCAAGCGTCTCCCAAAGAAAATGTTTAGAGTTTTACCTTCCCACAGGCTTTTTGTACTTGGATAGTCAAAATGTCAGAAAATTGATTCAAAAATGCTTCACTTCATTTCAATGAGCCTGAAAGCTTAAATACTATTTCTCTTTTTTACTGCAAATTATTAATTAAGGGAGCTATACCCCACTCCCTTCTTTTTTTGCATGTTTTTTCCCCTGCCCTCTGACTTCCAAACCCCGGACTTTTAAAAAAAATTTAAACTGCTTTCTTCAGGTCCTCCAACTGCTTCCTTCTGACTTAAAGATGTTTTGCCTTAGCTCATGAGCGCCTAGCATCAGATATGGTTTCCTGCCTCCTGTTCCCTGAGGGACTCCACCCTGCACCCCACCCCATCCCAGCTTTCGTCTCACCCTTTCTCTGCTTTCCTCAGCTCTCCACTGCTTCTTGGGCTCCCTCCCTCCCCCTTTAACTGTGGGGGAGTTTCTACCGCCACACCTTTCAGCCACCTGCCTTCAGTTCTATTTTTTCTCCTAGCGTTAAGCACCTCCTTCCAATGGATATCCCTAATCTACAACTCTAACCCCACCCAAGTTACATTCCATATTAACCTGGGCATTTCAATTTGGATATCGAATCTATTTAATCCCAAGTGCTAATAACATCCTTTTTCACTCTGTTGACTACTCAGCTGCTGAGACCCTATTACCCCATATTCAAATTCTTTTTTTAAACAGTCAGGTCTCACCTACCTGAACTATCGTTTCCCATGACACACCCTAATTCCCATGAATTAGGTGGGACTTCGGGACTTTGCTCCTCTCTCTGTTCCTAACATTGGTGGTACAAATAAACAAACGAGGCTCGAATCATTTCCCTTTTCCTTTGGTGACACTTCCTCAAATACTTCACTCACCCTTCACTCCCCTAACACTTACAGGCCACATCACACAAGTAAAATTTAGCATTACCTTTTCAGTACTACCTACTGTCAAATTCGTTCTTATGTCCTGGTCTTCTCTTCTGGAGTAGATTATACATTCTCCTTGAAGGTGGAAAGCAAAATTTATACCTGCTTTTTTAATAACCCCGGTATCACTCAACACATTGCCAGCCTAAGCAATAGGGACTTCTAGCATGCAGTTTGGGGCCCACCTAAATATACCCTGCCCATCCCAGTTTCCTCATGTGTTTCTACTCCTTTGAGCTTCACATTCTTTTTGTTCATGGCCTCAAAACCTCTTTGGAAAGTGATTAAGTCAACAAACACACATGTTACTAGGCATAGAGCAGGCACATTGTGAACATATTGAATTTTAAAAATCATTTCTATTAAAAAAAAAGGGACTAGGACTCATCGATTCACCCACGCACACAGGAATACAGGTTTTACTGTTGTGCCAGTCTGGTCTCAGAGAAACACAGACACATCATTACAATGTGGGTCTATAGAGGTCCAGAGACTGTCCAAGCTCACACACCCAGAATGATGGTGTGCCATAATTTTTTACTCTACTCAAACCACTGATTCTGAGTTAAAAGAGAAGAGACTGTGGAAACATAGAAAGCCCCATTTAAGTGGGTGGGAGGGACATGGAAGGGGCTCATGCTGAAGGGCATCTTGGTGGCATCATTGTAACACTGACTGCTAAGAATCAGCCATATTGCCACATTGAATGAACACTTTTTGGAAAACCCAAATGGTCATTGTTCTACCCATCACAAAAATCGTAAGAGCAAAAAGAGCTCCATCCAATAACCGTAATATCAACAAGCCATCTCAAGATTCAAGGAATAAATTAAGGTGTTCGAATCACAGTTTTTGGATGGAAAGCTTTCTTTAAAATCATCCAAAACTACTTGGTTAAATTTTCACCAACTTATATAAGCCTGTACACTTCCTGAAATAGGATCAATAATTCAGCTCAGGAAAATGCCCTTTAGAAACTTCCCATCTATATTCATGCATGAAATACATTCAGACAGAGTCAAGCGTTCACGTTTACTGAACTTTCTGAGTTTGAGGCAGGATAAGTTTCTCCGCACTCAGACAAGTTCATCCCCCTTCTCAAATTCTGTTAGAGTTCAAGAGAATTGAATGGGGGTAGGGTATGCCTGTGCTGATGTGAGACATAAAAATAACAGGAGCCAGTGGGAACCGATGTTTTCCAACATTTCTTTATTTTTTAATAAAGTTGGAAAATAGCTATAATTAATCCAACACTTTTTCTGACATTTTTTGACATTGACACATTTTAATACAACTGTTTTCAGTACTTCTACCATTCACTCTGAACTCCTTTTAATAGGGATCATGAGTGGCTGTCTGGCTCGCTCTCACGTTTTTCTAACATTATTAACATATTTTAATACAACAACTGTTCTCATTACTTCTATTATTCATTCCTATCATTAAGCAAGAAAACTTTGAACTCCTTTCTAATGAGAATAATAATTCTAGCATTCAGCTCACTCTTCCTTCACTCTCCAATCTCACTTTGTGTTACATATCTTGGCAGTCTGAAATCCCACTTGTTTTATGTTTTCCACCTTCCAGTTTTCAAAATATCATGTGTCATTTCCCAATTAATTTCACTTAGAATCATTAACCTTGTCTTTTGTGTTCTAAACCCTTTATCTTTTAAAAGCACTTCTGATCATTTTTTAAGCCTGTGCTATGTCCTATAAAGTGCTTTGAAGCTTAAGGGTCTGTTGATAAATTAATGTCCTCTAGGTATTGAAATATCTTCCTTCAACCTTCAAAGAGAAAAGTTCGCCAGTCTTTGTGTTTGTGGAAATCGTACCAGTTATCTGAGCTTTGTGTAAATTTTTCTCCCAAGTTCTCATCTACAAACGCTAAGGGTAAGATTTAAGGTCATTCTTAGCCTGACATTTGTAAAATTTTATATCTCCTTTATCTGCCTTTGTCCTCTGAGTATAAAAACTTTACCAGCAGGTATGTAAGAGAAGGAGAGGAGGTTCAGAGGATTTGTTTGGGGTTTTTTTGTTGTTGTTGCAGTTTGTCCTTCAAGATTGGTCAAAAGAACAGCAGGGTATCATGGAAACAAAACAGGCTTTGAATCTGGCCAATCTAAATTAGAATTCTACCTATTAGCAGTGGGACCTCAGACAAGTTACTAAATGGAACTCCACCTCAACTCTCTGGGTTTTGTGGAAGATTAGGTATATGTGTAAAGTACCTGGTACACAGCTAGACTCACAGCTGTAAGAATGGGAACCATTATCCAGCTGTGTGACCTTGAGTAAATCACTTAAGAGAGATCTCTGTGTATCAATGTATTCATATACAAAAGTGCGATAAGTAAAGTGCTCTCTTCATAGTTATGAGATTAAATTAGTTTAATATAATACAGTGCTTAGAACCCTGCCTTTCAGATGGTAAGCACTATATATGTGTAAGCTACTATTATTATTATAACTAACTTTGTTATTATCATCACTGTTAACCATATATCTGTCAATATCCACACTGAGAGTGTCAGAAATATTTCCTGAACTCATCAAATGCTTTGCACAGAGTAGGTAATCAATAAGTATCTCATCAAATCATTATCATTGCCATATTGCTTATTCGGCAGGTGCAGGGGGCTGTTCTCTACAACCACAGTTGTTTACACTGTTAATCTTCTTGCTTTAGGTGCATTTGTATCTCTGCTATTGCATTCCCTGCATAATTCATCAGCAACTTCCACACCTTCAGTATCACAGATTTGCTAACTTTTCAGCATGATATCTGCTGCAAAAAGTTTACAACTTTAGTCAACTTCTCAGTATCTTCCGAACATTATTTTCACTGATATCTTACTTTATCCAGTACTTTATAGGGAATCTAAAATTTATCGTGCATACTTGCCCACAGCCATGTTAGGTTAAAGAAAAAATCCATATAAAAAGTTTAGCATAGAGCCTGGTACATAGTAAGCATCTAATACGTATTAGCTAGTCTTACTATTATCAAATATTTATATAAATTATTTCATTTAACCCTTTGGCAGATAATCCTATAAAGAAAATTCCCCATTTCACAGGTAAAATTAATGATATGCAGAAAAATAAATAAATCAAGATCACAAGTTAGCGAACGAGAAAGAGAAAAGATTCAAACTGTGGTCTATCTTATCCCCAAACACTCTTTCCACTACATTTGAGGAAACGTCACCATTTCTCCTTTCATCTTTTTTATAATTTTCAGTTTATTCCCATCTCCTCTTCAGCCTTACGGGGGAAGACTACTTCATCAATTATTATAAGCATTCGCGCTGAGATCTGTTGGGGTTTCTTCAAATCCATTTCCATTTGCAGTAATACCCTTTAAACTAGGCAAGACTGAACAAAAGACCCGTGGGTTCTGCCTTTCTTAAAAGGATAGTCCACGTAGGACGTGCTCAAAAATCCTTAAAAATCAGATAGATATAAATTCAAATCCCACCTCTATAGAGACTAGCTCATAGAGTCATTGTGTGTTACTCTACTTCAGTCTGTTCAGTAACTCTATGAAATAGGTACTTTTAATATCCCCAGTTTGTATCTGAATAGGCTGGGGCTGAGAAGGGTTCCACAGCTCACTGTCTGGCCAGACATCCTGTTGGGAGTTCCCAAATCAACACACCACCAGCCAGGTCTAGTGGGGACCCTTGCTCATTCTAGGAGGGCCTGGCTCATACCCTCTGAGCCACGGTAGGGGTCATTAGACCTGAGATACGCATGCCCCTCTCTGCTCTGCACCTTCCCTTTCTCAACTTTTGCTGTCATTCTTGGTTTTGCCAGCCCATAATGGGTTTTGGTTTTTTCCTTAGTATGTTTTAACTCCGAGACAAAGCTGCCTTATTCCGTCTGCTGTAGCTGCAGAATATTGTTCCACTGCCTTGTCATTGTTAGGAAGCCCAACAGAAAACCCAGCCCCAGCTACACACCTGTGTGCTTTTGTTCAATATCATGCAAGCTCAAGAGAAAACCATCTGTGTATCCTTGGCACGTTATTATTAAAAGAAAAATCAAAAGCAAATGTGGCAAATGGTTAACATCTATTTAACCTGGGTGGTAGGCACACAGGTGTCATATTATTCCCTGTACTTTCCTCTAAGTTTGAAATATTCCATAAATTAAGTAAAAATAACTATAAATATAAAAGACTGTATCATCTTACAAAATGCAGACAAAATATGGCTTTCCTTATCTAGTTACTACTCACAGAATGAAAATACCTCTTACACATTGGAAAATAAGGATAAAGCCAAGTACGTAAATGCATAATTACCCAGTAGTAGATTACTTATTACTGGGTTTTTGCCCCCAAGGTCTTAAAATATAGACATCTACTCCTCTGATTTAGGGTTTGGCGGTCAAAGCTTTCAAGGGTCATCCTCTAGAGTTAAAGAACTAGTGGTAGAATGGATAGAAAGGCATGGGGCCAAGTCTGGTGACGACCAGAAGGGCTAAATGACCAGCGGTCAGGAGGCTGCACAGAGTGGCATTAATCACCATGGAGAAGGTAGTCCCCCGCCCCCCAACCCCTGGCAACAAAGCATATTCATCAACCTCCTGCGAGGGATTCTTCTCTCAAGGACAGATTTACTTGAACCAAGCTCACAAGACTGATGAATAAAATCAGGGTGCCAATATATTACTTTAATGAGAAATCTGTCATAGAGGCAGTGTGTTGACTCCCTGTAGAGACACTTACATTGAACATCAAATTATAATCACAAGTTTACGTGATTATCACAGTATGAGAAAAGAGGGGTTGTTAGCTACCTCTACTGGTATCAAGCTATAATAGCCCAATGTAGCCTTCCACATGTATGGAAAAACACTGCCAACAGAAACTAAATACTAAAAATAATCCATTGGCCAAAATTCTCTCTTCTCTAGCCAGTTCCTAGATGGAGACTGCCAAAGTTTACCCCATGACACTTACATTTCTATGCTTTTATAGTCATCAAACCCCTCTGTGAACTGAGACTTTCTTTCATTAATGTGCTGGTATACTCAATCACAGCAGGTCTTCTAGGCCACATGTCACCCACAGCATCAATTCTACCAGTTATCTTTCTTAGAACTTATTTTAAAAACTTCATGTAGCAGCTTAGGTTGAGTCAAGGAAAGATGAGGAGATTTTTATGAGGGCCCATGAAATAATTCACAAAGTGCTCACCAGAGTATCCCAAGTTTCTAGACTAGTGCCAGTCACTTAGGAGGCTCTCAATAAATACTTCTTATGTGAATGAAGAAAACTCTCATTAAAAAAAAAAAGTAGTTCAGTACAAGCTTAAAGATCACACATTTTAACTAATCATTCTCACTGCTCACTTGATAGATACAATCATTCAGGTCTAGGAACTTTCTCCTACATGCACTTTTCCACATTCAGCCTCAGTTGCTTTGAGAAAATCCCCAAATGTTATTCATCACCCATCAGCCACTATTACCACTTCTATCACCAAGTACTACCATGGAGGCCTGCTTTCACAGTATTCTTACATTATTTGAGTGCCCAATGGGCACCAAGATGAATGAAGCATAAATTCTTGAGAAAGAAGGTACTTCATCTTATTCCCATACCAATATGAATACCAACCACTCAGCGCAGGATAGAAATAAATGTATAAACATTACTAAAATCTGAATTTATGGAAACATATGGCACCTTGCTGTTAAAATGGACCAACAAAGTTTTTAGTGAAATCAAAGTTCTAGAAGGCAAGAATCCTACTATCCTTAAGATCAGACCTACCCCAGCATGTGTGTGCTATGAGTGTTTTACTCACTGTGTACTGGTACTTCTCATTATATTCACGGTCATTGGCTTTTACTATCCGTTCCACTTCTAAAGAGAGAGAAATCAGGTATGAAATTAAATTTTCAACCAAAAGAAACATACAACTCTTTAAACTAATATCCAATAGGTTACTTTGATTGTCATCAAGGTTATAAGAATTCTTTCTTTTGAAATTTGAAGGGCATTGGTTTTTTTCCAGCCTAAATGTTGGAACGTGTATTGGAAAATCCCAAAATGGAAAGCTGAAATGTTTTTCATTGTCTTTCTGATGCCAGCCATAAAGCAAAACAGTATGTGTCTCCAATTTCTATATCCCTTCAACTCCACTTTCTGTTAACTTCAAGTAGTTCCTAAAAAAGAAGGAGCTGCTAAAAGTCAAAAGCTCCAAAAGGAGCTGCTAAAAGTCAAATGCCAAACTGCTAAAAGTCAAATGCCACACTTCAAGTAGTTCCTAAAAAAGAAGGAGCTGCTAAAAGTCAAATGCCACAAAAGGAAAGGAATCTTTTTTTGTTTTTGTTTTTGTTTTTTTGCTTCAGAGTTACAAGATATAACATAGCCAAACAAAACCATACTGAAGTGGCCAGTGAGGTCACTGGCCTTATAGTCACGGAGCCAAAGATGATATTTCTAAACAACCCATGCATATTGAGAGGAACTTTACATTATCAGGGGACTGAGACCTACCCTTAGCTGGAAGTGGCCAAAAAAATAAAATCTCTTCTGAAAGCAAATGTAGAGTCCCGGTCCAAGGTAGCAACTTAGGAAGATCCTGAACTCACCTCCTCCTATGGACATACTGAATGTACAGATATATCTGGAACAATTTCCTCAGGACAAAACCTAGAAACTGGCTAAGAGACCCCTTCACATTGGGCAAACAAGAGGGAAACCAATCAAAGCAGGTAGGAAACGCTGAGACACAATCTCACTATAAACCCCACCCTCAGACCAAGTGGGAGGCAACTCAAAACCCAGAGCTTCAACCTGAGGAGCAAAGGGTTCAGACTCCACATCGGGCACCCCCACTTTTCAGACAGGTACCTGAGAGACAGCCTCCAAGGCATCTGCTTTGAAGACCAGGGGGGCAGGGCTGTGGCAAACTGAGGAAGAGCTCTTAAAGTGCCCTCAGGCAGACTCATCCCAGGGCCCAGCACAGAAGCAGCCCTTTGAAAAGCACCAGAAAAAGACTCACTAATTTTAAAGCATTGGTCTAAGGGGCACAGACCTCTGGGATACTCTCCAGGGACAGTTGCTGGTGGGTACCATCTCCCTGATCTCCCTCTGCCTTGCTAATGCGGACGGGCACCATCTTTTTTATTTCCTCCTTTATTCTTTTTCCCCCTTGTCTTTTTTTTCTTATTTTTTTCTTTTCCTTTTTTTTTTTTAATTTTTATTTTCCACTGGGTGCCGTCTTTGCACTCCCCCTCTGCCACACTGCAGAGCCCCAGGATCTCCTGGAGGGGAGCATCAACACACACCTGGTGCCCCAGTTTTTACATCTGATCCTGGTTTTCACAGCTGCCACCCAGGGAACACTTCTTGAGTGCCTGACTCTGAAGCTCATGGGCTTATGTTTCTGGATCCCATGGGACTGTAACAATCAAAGATTCTATTCTTGGCAGACTACCACCCCCAGGACACTGCACAGACAGCTGACTGAAACACATTCTCAGTCTTTCTGAGAAAGAGGCCCGTTTGCCTGTCCAAAAGCTTTGGCCTGTGGGGCAGGCTCCTGGTTTGGTACTCTTACAGGGGACTATGGAGAGGCTCTCGGGGAATTGAGGCCAATGGACACAATCTTTGTGCTCTCTCTCTGCCTCGCTCCAGCTCACCAGGATCTTCCAGAAAGGAGCTTATACCCTTCTCTGGTGCCCCAATTTTTCTGGCTACTGCCAGGGGACACTTCTATATCACCTGAAAGCAAGTACAAATAACAAAACCATAGGACAACAAACCCAAAGATTATCATAGTGCAGAAATTAAAATTTGTAGAGGGCAGGAAGAGACAATGCCCCAGAAACACCAGCAGAGCATGTCTTTGTAGTAAGGGTAGCACGTTCTTGCTCCATGTTTACTTAATCCAGAGTTGGCAAAAGGGTAACGGTGGAGTAATGAAAGCCACGGAAGGAAGATCAGCCAAGTAACCAACAGACAGCAATGTTGGACTCTCCTAGTAAATAACCTGACCATCTCAACCTGGGAGTCCCTTAATCTCACAGTTCCCCACCTGGGTAAGTGACAGATCGTAAAAAGTATAGGGATGTGGTAAGAGTCTGACTTTAGAGAAGGTACATACAACCACAGAGATAAAGGAGACTGGAGAGTGGACAGTAGGGATGAGGAAAGAAAGAGCAAGAGAAAAGCAAAGAGAAGGAGAGCTGGAAGTAGAAGGAAGATGAGAAAGAAGACGGAGATGAACAGGGAAAGAAGGGAGATAGGAGAATATCTTACCACCTGCTCCCTGTATACCAGGCACCACGAGTTATAAGAACTGATTCCCTTTTCCCAAAATTCCAAGAGGAATCTAAATGTCTCTACAGTCCCTGTGGCTCAGCTTTCCAGTACGAAGTTCACCTCTGAGGACTGCTCCTGACAAATGACACCCTGTCTTTGGTTATGGTTGGGCTCCTACTATTTGTAGAGTGTTTATCTGTTTGATATCCACCTACATGGCTTCCTTCTTTACCATCTAATAAAGTCAGTTCCCTGTTTATAACTCTGAAATTGAGAACCCACCAGGAAGCAACCTCTCAACCAACTATCCCCTGAAAGAAAGATTTCAAAGTCTGACTATAAAAGCATCATCCTCTCTCACCATTCCCCAACAAAGAGCAAAAATATCAAAGCCCAAAATGGAATTTTGGAGGCTGAGAGACTTAAAAGCTTAGAAAGATAGATGATTTGTTTATTCATCCCCACCTTAACCCAGGCATAGTAAAACTGCCGACAGGAAAACAGTGGATATTACTTGGGGCTGGTGGGGGGGGAGGGGTCTCTTCTGCATGGCGAAGGCTAACCTGGCCCACTGGCCTCCTGCATGTAATTTACAGATTAACTTTAGCTTAAATCAAAAATCAGACGTGCTAACTTGTATATTGATGCCTTTAGTTTAGAGCATATACATTCAGATGATGATCATTTTTAAATTTCACATTTATGTGAAGCACATCCAAGCACAGAATTCCATAGTTCTGTGTCTAATTTTACTTATTCCGAACACCAGAATCTTGACTCCTGTCCAGTGTCTCCATGTAACCATCCTCCCCAAGGACTGAGAATAGCCCTTTCCCAAAGTGGCCAAAGGAGTAATTTCTGGACTGGGAAAGTTTGGATCCTCTCCTGGGTATCCACATTGCTCTTATCCCACGAGACCTTGTCAGAGCCAGGAAGTCCTCTCCTCTTTTTCCTTCTAAAATCTTCTTATTAAGACTTCATCTTTGTCTCTATAATTCCATTAAGTATTATCTTTCTGAACTGAGCCTTCATGGATAAATTCTGGGAGAAGATTTTCCATCCCTTCACTAAGCTCTGCAAAATTCTGGCTTTGGGTTTTAAATCCCTACAGTTTTCTGCCTTTAACCTGAATATGCTAGGCCTGAATTGTCTTTGTAGGAATTTACATTCTTCCATGTGCTACAACAGTGCATGAGGGGATATAAACCCCTGTTGGCAATAAGTTACATCCTGCAAGAAGGGGAAGCAGAGCACAAATCCCCCATAAACAACGCCCACTATGGATTGCTCAGAGGTTCAGTGACTTAATGCCCAACATTTTGTAGGCATCCTTCCAGGTGTGAGAGGAAGGAAAGGAAAGTGCTCATCAAGGGATTTACGAGTTAACACAGTAAGCTCATTCCTGCACAACTGGTATCACTAAATGTGTCTGGTTCCAAAAACGAGTAAGTGATACACATGGATGTATAAAATATAGTAAACCAGAGTATGTTTACAGTGGAATAAAAGAACTTCCAGTTCAAGTTAGCATGTCCTTCTACCTCCCTTACCTCTCAGGTCCCACTGAAATGACAGAAAATATTTTTTTAAGAATAAAAACATAACAGTGCTGGAAAATAAGAATGGGGCTATCAGAGGCTCATAAATTTTAAAGAAAGTCTACAAAATAAAACAGAAATCAGATGGGATCAATTTGACCAAAAAAAAAAATTAAAAAAGATAGGAACAATGCTAGCCAAAAGACTTAGAAGAGTTGTTTTCCCAATGGAGCCCCTGAAAAGTTCCAAATTCAGCCAATAAATACAAAGATTGAGAGTGTGTTGTAGATAGGGTGACAGTCCCAGTGATGCCTAATGTCTTGGCAAAATAATTAAAAATGTCTCAGTTTGGAACATAAATTATCTGATCACCTTAGTTTTGGAGAATTACCAAAATAATTATAATTGAGCCAGTTGGGTCCTCTCACATACCCCTCCCTTACCCACTGAAGAGACTAGGCAACATGCCTAGGGAAGAAACCAAGAGGGGGTGTTCAGGCCTAAGAGAGAAGCAGCTCTGAATCTCCACATCAGCTACAGCAGCCTCGTAAAGCCTGCCTTATTGAGGCAATTGTGGGATTTGCCAGATACCCTGACTAAACCACAATGCTATAGACTGAATGTTTGTGCCCCTCCCAAATTCATATATTGAGACTTAATCCCCAATGTGATGATATTTGAAAGCTTTTGGAAGGTAAGTAGGTCATGAGGGTGGAGCCCCAGTGAATGGGATTAGTGTCGTTAAAAAAGAGGCCCGGGGCTTCCCTGGTGGCACAGGGGTTAAGAGTCCACCTGTCGATGCAGGGGACCGTGCCCCGGGCCGGGAAGGTCCCACATGCCGCGGAGCGGCTGGGCCCGTGAGCCATGGCCGCTGAGCCTGCGCGTCCGGAGCCTGTGCTCCACAACGAGAGAGGCCACAACAGTGAGAGGCCCGCGTACCGCAAAAAGAAAACCAAAAAGAGGCCCCAGAGAGCTCTCTTGCCCCTTTCATTATTTGAAGACACAGAAAGAAGATACCCATCTATGAACCAGGAAGCAGCCCTCACCAGTCCCCAAATCTGCTGATGCCTTGATCATGGACTTCCCAGCCTCCAGAACTGTGAGAAATAAATTTTTATTGTTTACAAGCCACCTAGTCTTTGTACTCTGTTATAGCAAACAGAATGGACTAAGACACACAGAAAAACCTCCCTGTGTGCTGGCTATATCACTGGTCCTCCTATTTAAAGGAGAGGCCTGACAGGGGAAAAGACCTTTGAAACTGAACTAATCCATCTAGCCCTTCATTTGTAAATACAAACCAGCAAACATAAGTCACCAGACATCTGAGAAAAACCAAGAGCACAAAACAGAAGGATCCAAGGGGAAGAGATAATGCTGAAAACAGGTGGGGAAAGGGGGTTGTTTTTCTTTTTAATTCTAATTAGTACCTCAAAGATATTCAAGAAAACATGGACGGCATCCATGAAACAAGAACAAGCTGCTAGGAACAAAGAAAACAGAGAACAAGAGAAAGCTCCTGGAAATTAAAAATATTTAATGCACGAACTGTATAGTAGGAAAGAGAGAATGAAGAATAAGACTTAAGAAATCTCTTAAAATATATAAGAAAATTACTAAAAAGAAATGTGAAAAAAAAACACTTAGGAGAAAGGAACATAAACAATGGATGGGAGGAAATAATCAAATAAATAGAAGAAAATTTCTCTGCACCAGAGTAAGACAACTCTTCAAAGCAAAAGGGCCACCAAGTGCCAGTCAGGATGAATGAAAATGGACCTACAGATCTTCATAAAATTTTGATAAAAAACAAAGAGAATAATATTAAAAACTTACAGAAGGAAAAAAATGGGTAGCCCCAGAGTCATAAGAATTAGAACAACATGAAATTTCTCATCAGCAACAAGGATGATAGAAAACACAGGAGTGATGCCTTCCAGTTTTAAGAAAAAAATGTTTTGAACTTAGAATTCTATACTCAGGCAAATAATCAATCAAGTATGAAAGGGCAATAAAAACATCTTCAGACATGCAAGAGGGTTTACACACAAGATCATCTCCAAAATAATGTAATGTTGTACTCAAGAACGTACAACAGGAAAAATAGTGGTTTACGTTTTTAAAGTAAAGTGGAAGAAAATATGGGAGGATGATGATCAGCTAGAGTCCCTAATGCAAATAAAAATGCCTGACATGATGACCCACACACCTGTTCCAGGTGGACCACCAATTCTACAGAAAAAGGGAAGGCCTGTCTATTGCCCTTTACTTCACAGTCTGTAAGGTAAAAATAATTTCTTTGGGAAAGTACAATAATGTGTTAGTTGTTGGCTCAAACAATAATTTCTCTAACAACTCCTCATAAAGTAGTCATTGTTTGAGAGAAAGAATATAATATGAGAATTTTAGAGCTGTGTTTTATAACAGGCCTATGGATATCATCTCAAACACAATTCCAAGGGCCCAATGACAGAGTCTCTGTACTCAGTCCCTGCTGAGCTGATGAAGTTCAGAAATGTATTTTAAGATATTTAAAAGAGCAAATGAACTACATGTCCTTCGAGCAATCATCCTAATTATTTCTCTCAACTGCACTTGCGCTAAACACTAAATGACTATAAGCTTGAGATTGAACTTCCTAGAAAATACCTGGAGAGCTGCTATGCTGTGTTGCTAGCTGAGTATAGATGTGTAAGGCAGAAGACCAACGTTTAATAGTGTTAGCATTCTTTTGTGACAGCTGAGGAGCCTACCAAGACACGTGTTTGGATAGGAAGCCATCCTTCTCCATTTCAGTGAGCCAAGGAAATAGCCATTAGCAGAGGCAAAATTATCTTAGACATTGTTTTTCATCTGCTCCAGAATATAGTAAAAGAGGTCATTAAACCTTCAAAGCTCTGTTTCACACAGGGTGTTGGAAATAGCCTTTACTCCCCAAATCTCATCAAGGCTAAACTAATTTGATGTCTGCCTCAATCAAATAAAATATCAATGAAGCACTCATAGAATGCTTATCTTTGAGCCACGTGCTTCCTGTTACATGATCCAAGATAACTAACTGAGGATACCTCACCTATTTTATGAAATGGTTATTTATAAATCAGTTAAATGTTAGGGAACATTTATCAAAAAGAGTAACCTGAGTTTCAGAATATGACCTGGAGGTAGCCCTCCCTCCCTGAAATAATTATCTTATAGGGCTGACAGTTTCTTTGACTTGGTTTCAGACAATGAAACCATATCCATTTATGTATGCATGTATGCTTGTCTTTCCTTTTCGAAGGAGGAGATGCATCTAGAAAAATCCAACAGTGTTATCAGATAACTAAGACATAAGTTTAAAAGGTGGGAGAGGGCTTCCCTGGTGGCGCAGTGGTTGAGAGTCCGCCTGCCGATGCAGGGGATACGGGTTCGTGCCCCGGTCCGGGAAGATCCCGGACCCATCCGCGGAGTGGCTGGGCCCGTGAGCCATGGCCGCTGAGCCTGCGCGTCCGGAGCCTGTGCTCCACAACGGGAGAGGCCCCAACAGTGAGAGGCCCGCGTACCGCAAAAAAAAAAAGGTGGGAGAAAAAAAGGGCGGGGGGGGTAATTCCCTGGTGGGCCAGTGATTAGGACTCCACGCTTCCACTGCAGGGAGCCTAGGTTCAATCCCTTGTCTGGGAACTAAGATCTCTAAAATCCCAGAATCACGTGGCGCAGCCAAAATACAAAACAAAACAAAAAATTTAAAAAGATGGGAGGGACCTAACACTACTCTGCTGGGAATTTTTAATTGCAATCAAGATGCTGTTCTCAAGTCACCAAGACTTTTTAGACCCATAAAAATAGGTTTGATGGGGCTTCCCTGGTGGCGCAGCGGTTGAGAGGCCGCCTGCCGATGCCGGGGACACGGGTTCGTGCCCCGGTCCGGGAAGGTCCCACATGCCGCGGAGCAGCTGGGCCCGTGAGCCATGGCCGCTGAGCCTGTGCATCCGGAGCCTGTGCTCCGCAACGGGAGAGGCCACAACAGTGAGAGGCCCACGTACCGCAAAAAAAATAAAATAGGTTTGATGAAAGAGCCCTCAGAAGAGGCCAGGATCACAAAGCAAGAGGCCCGAGATCTTCCACCAAACGATCTGCGTGAGCACATTTTAACTCAGGACCTCTCCTTACCTATGCTTCCTCTGTAAAATAATGCCACCTTCTGTTGCCATCATTAAGTGAGAAAATGTAGGGAAAGCACTTTATAAACAGAAAAATAGTTGAAGAGTCTTTTTTAATGAAAAAAAATAGCAAATAAGAGGTGAAGAAAAAGGAAATCATCCAAGCTTGGCTAGTCAGTCTTAACATCACTATTACTATTATTGCTGAAGAGGGTCTGAAGTAATTTTCTAAATAGTCTCAGTAGAAATTGACAAATGCCCATTGATTCTACTCTAGGTCCTCAAAGGCAACACCCACTTCCTAATCTGGGCTCTTCTCCCTCATAACAAAATACATTTTACATTATCCAGCTTCCACTTCCAGGAGACAAGAGAAGACAGGTCACTTACATCTTTTTTGATGAGTTTGTCTCTGAACAATGCATAACACCTTAGGGTTTAAGACTAGTTAGTGAACGCAGCAACTCTGTTAACAAGACCAAGAGTAAAGGGAAGATTTAGGAGGCTTCCACCAGGCCCATGAGTGATCACAGCAACTATGAGCCCACAATTAATGAACACACTGTCTTTCTTCAATTAACTCCAGAGCATTTTGTCCTTTACCAAATGTGGTTTAGGAGACAGCCTCCAGGCAGTTGGCTTTAGCTCCCCAAAATCATGAAAGGATGAAGCACCACAGAGAATTTAGGGGTCTCTGTATATAACCCTGATGGCACGGACTGACATTTCCTTATCAAGGTTGGTCCCAGTCCAGAAGCTGAGGAAGGTCTCAAAACACGGAGAATCATTTGGGGTTTGGGGGTTGTTGGTTTTTTGGGTTGGGTCAGAAATCTCACAAAAATTCCCTCAAGCCAAATCAATAACTTAAGCTTTTTCCCTTCCTAATTTGTCACAATCTGGTCTGTGGTTGGGAGCCAAAGCAATTCATTAAAGACATGAGGAAAGAACAATGAGTAGGGAGAACTTTAAAGAAAAGAGTTCCCCAGCCTTCAAGATTTCCTGATTTGATTCCAAGAGCACATTCTGATACAATTGAAAACTATGTGTCCTGAATCAGGGTTTCCTATTGAAACCCAGTGGTGACCTGCAGCTGTTGGGATTTATTGACATTTAATCAGCAAACTAAAGAGAGAATGGAGGCAAAAGAGAAAAATCTTTCCACAAGTTTTAAAAAAATTCTTGTCCTCAGAAAAGAGCTTGGAAACAGAATTAGGGGAGTCAAACAAATACTAAAGGGCCTTGGGTTTGTTTTCCTCTGGGCTGAGCCAATTTGCTCATCAGGTCCAGATATCTGGAAAATTTGATTTATTGGAAGCTTTGTTCCTCTCATGGCTTACGACAGCTTCACAAAGAAAAATAAAAATATTTTACCAATTCATTCTTCTTCAAGCATACGTGAATTATATGATACACATTACAAGTAAAATGGACAAAAATTTTCTTATGAGCCCTCACCATGTGGTTTTCTGTAAGTATAGATTCACAACTGGAGATTTAAGACTTACTGTAATATAGTGAAGATAATAACAGCTAACATTTATTGAGCACTGGTTAAAAGCTAGATACTGTATGAAGCGTTTCACATGCATTAACCCTCAAAACAATCCTATTAGGTACGCACTATTATTAGCCCCACTTTACAAGTGAGAAAAATAAAGGCCTAGCACGATTATGCAATAGAGTCAGATTTCAAACGCTGAACTTCCGACCTTGTAAAAGGAGCTTGGAAGAGATTCTAGGTATAAGGAGATGGTGGGTGGTACCATGCAGAGATGATTGGGAAACTGTAAATTAATGCATGCCTGTGTCCAGAGGTCAAGGAGAGGGAGAAGAGGCCTCTCTAGACAAAAGTGATACTCCAGGATGTACTGCAAGTCACAGACTCCTTCCCAATTAACCTTGGCGCCCTGGGACCTCTTACATTTCATCCCCTCCAGCCTTCTCTCTGCTTCACAGTAAAGGCCCCCTCGGAGAAACTGACTGCCCTCTCCTTGGAGACTTTCAGCAGTCGTTGCTGAGAAGACTCTCCCAAACCCCTGTCCAAAACTTACTGCTTTCTTAGCCACCTTTCTCTTATGGATCTGGTGCTAGACCGCTGGGTTTTTAAATCTACATTCTTTTACAATTTGATTATCTACAGCAAAAATTGCATTGTTATGGACTACGCCAGGATCAGAATGTTTTCTGTACAGATGAAAAACAGCTATATTTTTCTATAGCCTGCCTATGCAAAAAAAAAAAAAAAAAACCTCAGGATCTACCCCAAGGATCCCAAGAGCCTAGAAAAAGCTGAAGGACATTTAATTTCCCTTTGTGAGACACATTCCAGCCATCCAAGGGAAATCAAGCCACCTGTCACAAAGTGAGAGGAAAGAACCCCAGGTGGGGAAGACAGAGACACGTGAGAAGGAAATCTGAAGAGGGTTCTTATCTGCTTCATACCTTATCAGCTTACACAGGAAGCTGTGTTTCTCAAAGCTTGTGTTTGTCATTTTGAGATGCATAGGGCTATAAATATGAGTTTCATTAGTACATACTGGTTTCAGGTCTCAATCCCTGAAACCGTGTGGCAAATAAAATCTGCTGGAGCCAAGACAAAGTGATTTATTGCAGAAATATTTAATGAACTCCTTTGAGCAAGGCTCTATTCTAGACAGTGAAGGAAAAACAAACAAGACATCAATAGTCTTCAAAGGGTACACGTGCCTACAATACCTGCACAGCAAGGAAGCAGAAGAGAGGCCTAGGGAGACACAGAAAGCAGAGAAAAGGAAATGCAAGTCCAGGTGGGTGGTCAAAATGCATCCCCACCTGTCCTAGGCAGCTCTGAAGGGAAGTTAGGCAGCTGTCTACAAACTGTGGAGTGTGGTAGGTTGTTTTGCCAAGCACCTTATCTAAGCTGAGCCATAGTCATTTACTGAAAAGAGAAGACATTTGGTAGAGGTGGTCTGCCACCTGAGATGGGGTGAAATATGGGCTTTGCAAGAGGATATCTACAGTTCCTCCTCAGATGTGCCTTCTAGTCGAATATTGGACCAAGTGTGAAAAGACAGAAAGAAAACCATAGGGGCCTCAATTTATTTACCTAGTCGTGAAGCACTCAGATAATACACGTTTTAAATAGAGATAAAATAGAGCCAGAACTTTGGGCAGAAAAGAAATCTGCCTACTTCTCTGCCCCTCCTCTGCACACACTCTGGTCCAAGCCACCTCACCTCTCCTCCCAGCTGTCATAATAACCCCTCCTCAGGTCTCCTCACTTCTACCCCTGCCCCTATCATCTGTTTTCAACAGAGCAACCAGAGTGACCCTTTTAGAATTGCATGAGTTTCCGATTGCTGCTCTAGCAAATCACCACAAATGTAGTTGCTTAAAACAACACAAACATATCATCTTATCGTTCTGGAAGTAGGAAGTCCAAAAATGGATCTCACAAGGCTAAAATCAAGGTGTTTCTTCAAGACTGAGTCCCTTCTGGAGGCTCTAGAAGAGAATCTGCTCCTTGCCTTTTCTAGCTTCTAGAGGCTGCCACATTCCTTGGGTCATGGAGGCATCACTCTGACTTCTGCTTCCACCATTATATTGCCTTCTCTGATTTTGACTCTGCTGCCTCCCTCTTATAAGAACCCTTGTGATTACAATGGGCCCACCCTTATAGTCTTTCCATTGTAAGATCCTTAACTTCATCACATCTGCAAAGTGTCTTTTACCATATAAGGTCACATAGCCACAGGTTCTGAGGTTTAGGACATGGACATCTTTGCAGGAGGGGACATTAATCTGCCTACCACAAAAATCATCTCTTTTCTCTGCACAAAATGTCCAGTGTTGCTCTATCTCAAGAGAGAAGCCAGCTCTTACAAAGGCTTCAGGGCCCTGCTTGATCTTCACACACCCACCCTGTTACCTCTCTGACCTCAAATCACTGCCAAAAGCAGACCCTCCATGAAGCTTAAGCTTCAGCTCACCTCACTTGCACCTTCCATCCCAAGGCCCTGGGAATAGCACTAGAAATTTGTTTGCATTGCTTTTACTCTGTTTTGCTTTTTGATTTGCAATATTAAAATATTTTAGCCACAAGAGCTAAGACCATTGTCTCCTCCACTCTATTTCCTCCTGTCACATTTTGCCTCGTGTGAGATGATGCTGGAATCCACATGAGGGGCTCTCAAGTGGGAAATACATTGAGTTTGTGTTTAGTGGAGTGTATTTATGTGATTCATTGTCACTTCTGTATAGATTTAACTTACTGGTGGTCACCCCAGAGTAGGAATGGTTCTCCTATCTCCATGGGGAATCACCCAGCATTGCAAGATGAAGGTGCAGGGCCCAAGGTCATACGGCAGCATGACTGTGTCTGATAGCACCTGGCACCAGAAGAATGTGGATCATGGAGGAGACAGAGGTTTGCAATACAGAGCCAGAAGTTAGCCTACACAGGATTCTTCCAATCATCACACATGGAAAATTGTATGGGGAAGATTTAACTTTCATCAACTACTAGTCAAAACAGAATTTATCTCATGTTAGCAGTATTAGGAGAATGAAGTGCTGAGTATCCTCAATACTATATGTAATAAGCATATCATATATTTTTTTTACATGGGGACTGCAAAATATAAAATTTATTAGGATTCCTGTGCTTATAGAGCACAAACCAATTTGTACTAGTACTAAATATAGTAAGTACATCTGTCACAGCTCAGATATGAAGGAAACTTGATGGAAGTTTTCCCAAGGTTGACAATTCTAAATCTTTACATGACATTACGAAGTCATGAAGCTGGAAAACTATTCTAATCTATCATAAGCTAACATAATTTTTAAACTAATTTACATGAGTTCAAGATGGCAGCGTAGAGGGTCGTGCGCTCACTCCCTCTTGTGAGAGCACCGGAATGACAACTAAATGCTGAACTATCATTGACAGGAAGACACTGGAACTCGCCAAAAAAGATAGCCCACACCCAAAGACAAAGGATAAGCTGCAATGAGACAGTAGGAGGGGTGCAATCACAATAAAATCAAATCCCATAACTTCTGGGTGAGTGACTCACAAACTGGAGAACACTTATACCACAGAAGTCCACCCACTGGAGTGAAGGTTCTGAGCTCCATGTCAGGCTTCCCAACCTGGGGGTCTGGCAATGGGAGGAGGAATCCCCAGAGAATCAGATGTTGAAAGCCAGCGGGATTTGTTTGCAGAACTTTGACAGGACTGGGGGAAACAGAGACTCCATTCTTGGAGGGCACACACAAAGCAGTGTGCCCATCAGGACCCAGGGGAAGGAGCAGTGACCCCGTAGGAGACAGAATCAAATGTACCTGCTAGTGTTGGACGGTCTCCTGCAGAGGCGGAAGGCAGCTGTGGCTCACCACAAGGACAAAGACAGTGGCAGCAGAAGTTCTGGGAAGTACTCATTGGTATGAGCCCTCCCAGTGTCCACCATTAGCCCCACCAAAGAGCCTGTATGCTCCAGTGCTGGGTCACCTCAGGCCAAACAACCAACAGGGAGGGAACTCAGCCCCACCTATCAGCAGACAAGCAAATTAAAGTTTTACTGAGTTCTGCCCACCAGAGTAACACCCAGCTCTACCCACAACGAGTCCCTCCCATCAGGAAGTTTGTACAAGTCTTTTCAACATCCTCATCCATGCGAAGCCAGACAGCAGAAGCAAGAAGAACTACAATCCTAAAGCCCACAGAAGGAAAACCACAATAACAGAAAGATAGACAAAATGAAAAGGCAGAGGACTATGTTCCAGATGAAGCAACAAGATAAAACCCCAGAAAAACAACTAAATGAAGTGGAGACAGGCAACCTTCCAGAAAAAGAATTCAGAATAATGATAGTGAAGATGATCCAGGACATCAGAAAAAGAATGGAGGCAAAGATTGAGAAGATGCAAGAAATGTTTAACAAAGACCTAGAAGAATTAAAGAACAACAAAAAAAAGAGATGAACAATACAATGACTGAAATGAAAAATACACTAGAAGGAATCAATAGCAGAATAACTGAGGCAGAAGAATGGATAAGTGACCTGGAAGACAGAATGGTGGAAATCACTGCATGGAACAGAAGAAAAAAGGGTGAAAAGAAATGAAGACAGCCTAAGAGACATCTGGGACAACATTAAACACACCAACAATCACATTCTAGGGGTCCCAGAAGGAGAAGAGAGAGAGAAGGACCTGAGAAAATCTTTGAAGAGATTATAGTTGAAAACTTCCCTAACATGGGAAAGGAAATAGCCCCCCAAGTCCAGGAAGCACAGAGAGTCCCAGGCAGAATAAGCCCAAGGAGAAACACACCAGGACATATATTAATCAAACTGACAAAAAAGTAAAGACAAAGAAAAATAATTAAAAGCAACAAGGGAAAAACAACAAACAACATACAAGGGAACTCCCATAAGGTTAACAGCTGATTTCTCAGCAGAAAATCTGCAAGCCATAAGGGAGTGGCATGATATATTTAAAGTGATGAAAGGGAAGAACCTACAACCAAGAATACCCTACCCAGCAAGGATTTCATTCAGATTTGATGGAGAAATCAAAAGCTTTACAAACAAGCAAAAGCTAAGAAAATTTAACACCACCATACCAGCGCTACAACAATTGCTAAAGGAACTTCTGTAAGTGGGAAACACAAGAGAAGAAAAGGACCTACAAAAACAAACCCAAAACAATTAAGAAAATGGTAATAGGAACATACCTATCGATAATTACCTTAAATGTGAATGGATTAAATGCTCCAACCGAAAGACACAGACTGGCTGAATGGATACAAAAACAAGACCCATATATATGCTGTCTACAACAGACTCACTTCAGGCCTAGGGACACATACAGCCTGAAAGTGAGGGGATGGAAGAAGGTATTCCATGCAAATGGAGATCACGAGAATGAGAGAGTAGTAATATTCATATCAGACAAAATACACTTTAAAATAAAGAATGTTACAAGAGACAAGGAAGGACACTACATAAGGATGAAGGGAACAATCCAAGAAGAAGATATAACAATTGTAAATATATATTTACACCTAACATAGGAGCACCTCAATACATAAGGCAACTGCTAATAGCTATAAAAGAGGCAATCTACAGTAACACAATAATACTGGGGGATTTTAACACCTCACTTACACCAATGGACAGATCTTCCAGACAGAAAATTAATAAGGAAACACAAGCTTTAAATGACACAACGGACCAAGTAGGTTTAATTGATATTTACAGGACATTCCATCAGAAAACAGCAGATTACACTTTCTTTTCAAGTGCACACAGAACATTGTCCAGGATAGATCACATCTTAGGTCACAAATCAAACCTCAGTAAATTTAAGAAAATTCAAATTGTATCAAGCATCTTTTCTGACCACAACACTATGAAATTAGAAATCAATTACAGAAAAAAAACTAAAATAATAGAAACACATGGAGGCTAAACAATACACTACAAAGTAACCAAGAGGTCACTGAAGAAATCAAAGTGGAAACCAAAAAATATCTAGAGACAAATGACAATGAAAACATGATGAGTCACAACCTATGGGATGCAGCAAAAGCACTTCTAAGAGGGAAGTTTATCACAACACAATCCTACCTCAAGAAACAAGAAAAATCTCAAATAAACTATCTAACCTTACACATAAAGTAATTAGAGAAAGAAGAATAAACAAAACCCAAAGTTAGTAGAAGGAAAGAAATCATAAAGATCAGAGCAGGAATGAATGAAATAGAAACAAAGAAAACAATACCAAAAATCAATAAAACTAAAAGCTGGTTCTTTAAGAAGATAAACAAACTTGAAAAACCTTTAGCCAGACTCATCAAGAAAAAGAGGGAGAGGATGCAAACCAATACAATTAGAAATGAAAGAGGAGAAGTTACAATGGACACCGCAGAAATAAAAAGCATCATAAGAGACTACTACAAGCAACTATATACCAATAAAATGAACAACCTGAAGAAATGCACAAATTCTTAGAAAGGTATAACCTTCCAAGACTGAACGAGGAATAAATTGAAAATACGAACAGACTAATCACAAGTAATGAAATTGTAACTGTGATTAAAAACCTTCCAACAAACAAAAGTCCAGGACCAGATGGTTTCACAGGTGAATTCTATCAGACGTTTAGAGAAGAGCTAACACCCATCCTTCTCAAACTCTTCCAAAAAATTGCAGAGGGAGGAACACTCCCAAACTCATTCTACAAGGCCACCATCACCCTGATACCAAAACCAGACAAAAATACTAGAAAAAAAGAAAATTATAGACCAATATCACTGATAAATATAGATGCAAAAATCCTCAGCAAAATACTATCAAACAGAATCCAGCAACACATTAAGAGGATCATACACCATGATCAAGTGGGATTTATCCCAGGGATGCAAGGATTCTTCAACATATGCAAATCAATCAATGTGATACAACATAATAAAATACTGAAGAATAAAAACCATATGATCATCTCAATAGACGGAAAACAAGCTTTTGGCAAAATTCAACACCCATTTATAATAAAAACTCTCCAGAAACTGGGCATAGAGGGACCCTAGCTCAACATAATAAAGACCATATACAACAAACTCACAGAAAACATTCTCAATGGTGAAAAACTGAAAGAACTTCCTCTAAGATCAGGAACAAGACAAGGATGTCCACTCTCACCACTATTATTCAACATAGTTTTGAAAGTCCTAGCCACAGGAATCAGACAGGAAAAATAAATAAAAGGAATACAAATTGGAAAAGAAGAAATAAAACTGTCACTGTTTGCAGATGACATGATACTATACAGAGAATCCTAAAGATGCTACCAGAAAACTAATAGAGCTAATCAATGAATTTGGTAAAGTTTCAGGATACACAATTAATGCACAGAAATCTCCTGCATTCCTATACACTAACAACGAAAGATCAGAAAGAGCAGTTAAGTAAACAATCCCATTCACCACAGCAAAAAAAAGAATAAAATACCTAGGAATAAACCTACCTAAGTAGGTAAAATACCTGTACTCAGAAAACTATAAGACACTAATGAAAGAAATCAAAGATGACACAAACAGGTGGAGAGATGTACCGTGTTCTTGGATTGGAAGAATCAACATTGTGAAAATGACTATACTACCCAAAGCAATCTACAGATTCAATGCAATCCCCATCAAATTACCAATGGCATTTTTCATAGAACTAGAACAAAAAATCTTAAAATTTGTATGGAGTCACAAAAGATCCCAAATAGTCAAAGAAATCTTGAGAAGAAGAAAAACAAAAAATGGAGCTGGAGGAATCAGACTCCCTCGCTTCAGACTATACTACAAAGCTACAGTAATCAAGACAATATGGTACTGGCACAAAAACAGAAATATAGATTAATGGAAAAGGATAGAAAGCCCAGCGATAAACCCACCTATTGTCAACTAATCTATGACAAAGCAGGAAAGGATATACAGTGGAGAAAAGACAGTGTCTTCAATAATTGGTGCTGGGAAAACTGGACAGCTACATGTAAAATAATGAAGTTAGAACACTCCCTAACACCATACACAAAAATAAACTCAAAATGGATTAAAGACCTAAATGTAAGGGCAGACACTATAAAACTCTTAGAGGAAAGCATAGGAAGAACACTCTTTGACATAAATCACAGCAAGATCTTTTTTGACCCACCTCCTAGAGAAATGGAAATAAAAACAAAAATAAACAAATGGGACCTAATGAAACTTAAAAGCTTTGCACAGCAAAGGAAACCATAAACAAGATGAAAAGACAACCCTTAGAATGGGAGAAAATATTTGCAAACAAAGCAACTGACAAAGGATTAATCTCCAAAATATATAAATACCTCATGCAGCTCAATATCAAAAAAACAAAAAACCCAATCCAAAAATGGGCAGAAGACCTAAATGTACATTTCTCCAAAGAAGACATACAGATGGCCAAGAGGCATAGAAAAGCTGCTCAACATCACTAATTATTAGAGAAATGCAAATCAAAACTACAATGAGGTATCACCTCACACTGGTTAGAATGGGCATCATCAGAAAATCTACAAACAATAAATGCTGGAGAGGGTGTTGAGAAAAGGGAACCCTCTTGCACTGTTGGTAGGAATGTAAATTGATACAGCCACTATGGAGAGCATTATGGAGGTTCCTTAAAAAACTGTAAATAGAATTACCATACGACCCAGCAATCCCACTGCCAGGCATATACCCAGAGAAAACCATAATTCAAAAAGACACATGCACCCCAATGCTCATTGCAGCACTATTTACAATATTCAGGTCATGAAGCAACCTAAATGTCCATCAACAGACGAATGAATAAAGAAGATGTGGCACATATATACAATGGAATATTACTCAGCCATAAAAGGAAATGAAATTGAGTAATTTGTAGTGAAGTGAATGGACCTAGTGTCTGTTGTACAAAATGAAGTAAGTCAGAAAGAGAAAAACAAATACCGTATGCTAATATATATATATGGAATCTAAAAAAAAAAAAGTTTCTGAAGAACCTACGGGCAGGATAGGAATAAAGACGCAGATGTAGAGAATGGACTTGAGGAAACGCGGAGGGGGAAGGGTAAGCTGGAATGAAGTGAGAGAGCGGCATGGACATATATACACTACCAAATGTAAATAGATAGCTAGTGGGAAGCAGCCGCACAGCACAGGGAGATCAGCTCAGTGCTTTGTGACCACCTAGAGGGGTGGCATAGGGAGGGTGGGAGGGAGATGCAAGAGGGAGGGGATATGGGGATATATGTATATGTATAGCTGAATCACTTTGTTATAAAGCAGAAACTAACACACCATTGTAACTCAATTATACTCCAATAAAGATGTTAAAAAGAAAAATGAAGATGTGGTACATATATACAATGGAATATTACTCAATCATAAAAAGGAACGAAACTGGGTCATTTGTAGAGATATGGATGGACCTGCAGACTGTCATACAGAATAAAGTAGGTCAGAAAGAGAAAAACAAATATTGTATATTAACAGATGTACGTGGAATCTAGAAAAATGGTACAGACAAACCGGTTTGCAAGGCAGAAATAGAGACACAGATGTAGAGAATAAATGTATGGACACCAAGGGGGAAAAGCAGAGGTGGGTGTGGGGGGCATGAATTGGGAGATTGAGATTGACATATATACACTAATATGTATAAAATAGATAACTAATGAGAACCTGCTGTGTATTACATGCTACTCCACTTCGCCGTACAGTAGAAAATAACACAACATTGTAAAACAACTATACCTCAATTTAAAAAGAAAAACTAATTTAAATAATGTGCTAGAGGAAAAATTGAATTATCTTTCCCGTGTCTCTATAGAAAATTATATAACAAAATAATGGTCATGAAAGAGGCAATCAAAAAATATGGGGCCAAAAATACAGGAAGAAAGGTATTATAAAAGTGTATCAGGCAGTGAATTAATGAAGATATTATGGTTTTTGGGGGGTTTTGTGAAATGTATGGTATGTTTCAGATTTTCAAATTTGTGATATATAGGGATTTATTTTCTCATGCTAAATGAACATGTCCTTTCATACCTAATTTTGTATTAGTTTAAAGCCTCAAAAAACTGGATCCAGCCATGATAACCACCCTCCCCCTTGCTCATTCAACTCCAGTCACAGTGGCCTCTATGTTGTTCCTCGGACATGCCAGGCCCACTCCCACCTCGAAGCGTTTGCACTTGCTGCTCCCTCCACCTACAATGCTTATCCTCCAGATAACTACATAGCTCCCCTCTCACTTCTTTCAAATCTTTGCTCAACTATGTCTTTCTCAATTCAGCCTTCCCTGATTATCCTTTTTAAAACTGCAGCACTTCCAATGTACAAGATGACTTACTTATTCATTTATATTGCTGACTATCTTTCCCTCCCCCCACAAGAATGTAAGCTCCATACAGATTGAAGGTTCTTTTATTTTTTTAAATCTGTTTTGTCCACAGTTGTTTTTTTTCTGTTTGGAACAGTGTCTGGCACATAACAAGTGTTCAGTAAGTATTTGTGAAATGGCTGGCTGGCTGACTGGATGAACGGATAAATGAATAAATGAATGAATGAACTACCAATCAAAGTTTAGATTATCAAGAGACAACCAGCACTGCCACAGTGAGACAAGATCATTCCAGCCAAAATCACTGAAATGCGATGTCTTAATTGGTTTATTCAGCGCATGAAGGTAGATTTACAATTCATAGTAGGATTTTAATTTCTAAATTATTAAAAGTATTTTCTTTATAGAAAATACCATGGTTGGGATTATCTCATAAACTTTCAGATTTCATTCCACCATCAAAAGAAAATCCAGATTTCAAAATTAAGCCAAGAAATAAAAAAATTTTATTTTCCTTTAAATTAGGAAGTTCTGTTCGAATGAATAGTGAAAGCAACATTAGTTGAGAAATAGGTCCACCAGAGAACTATAACTCAAGTAGCATTTAATAAAACTACTTAAAATAATAATGACAGCCACCATTCATTAAGTGCTTGCTATATGCCAGATACTGGCTCAAATACTAAATTAAAGGTGAGTTCTAAGGTGTGGGTATGTGGAAGGAATATAAAAGCATTTTTTAATAATAAATGATTATAATTCTTGGGATGAAATTTTTCAATTAAGAAATTTTTTTATAAAACCAAAGTATGACAAGTAATATTATACATTTGGGAATCCTAAATAATAAAGAAATGGAGAATTGGAGCTATGTATTTGGAAATATGTTCTAAGCACAATAAATATGTATGACATAGACTGCTATTCTGAGTTTTATTATTTTATTATTCACTGTAATGAGGTAGTTCAAGATAGATTTATATTTGTGTATGTGTCATAGCTAAAGTTTAAACTCATTCTAGCAGATATTACTCAGCCATAAAAAAGAACAAAATATAATGCCATCTGCAGCAACATGGATCGATCCAGCAATTGTCACACTGAGTGAAGTCAGACACAGAAAGACAAATATCATATGATATCCCTTATATGTGGAATCTAAATAAAAAGTGTACAAATGAACTTATTTACAAAACCAAAGTAGAGTCGTGGATGTAGAAAACAAACTTATGGTTATGAGGGGATAAGGGGTGGGGGGGGAGGGATAAACTGGGAGATTGGGATTGACATATACTCACTACTATATATAAATTAGATAACTAATAAGAACCTGCTGTATAACACAGGGAACTCTACTCAATACTCTGTAATGACCTATATGGGAAAAGAATCTAAAAAAAAAAGAAAGAGTGGACATATGTATATATATAACTGATTCACTTTGTTGTACACCTGAAACTAACACAACATTGTAAATCAACTATACTCCAATAAAATGGTTTTTAAGTTAGAAGAAAAAAAAGAATATAATAATAATGGTTATATAATAATGAATCCAACCTGGCTTATATTTGTCTTTATACCCACACAATTGTAAAACATTATTTTTAATATTTTTTGGAGGAAGGGGCCCATGAAAGCCCCATGAAAGACATATGCGACCTTGGTCTGATTCTTCCCATCCCATACCCCATGAGCATGCTAAGGGCTTCACTGTGGAGTAATGCAAGTTGCTCCACAACCCTCACATTTTGGAATCAAGAACAGCTTTAGCTAGCTTAAAGAAAGCCTCAAATTATCTGCTTTTTTTGCTTCCCATATTACCAAAGTACCTAAAATCTGAATTAGGTATTTTACACAGGAACAATGCTCTTCCTGATTGTTTTGTATAAAAGCACATATACGCTTTAAAGTAATTGTCTCTGGACCTCCCATTTGAGCTTACACAGAAAGGGTGAATTACAAATAACAAATAGAAAATAGATTGTAAGCATGTTTTAAATATTTGAGTCAATTAGAATTTTTCACATCTTGCAGAATGTGGGATTTACGTGAATATGGAGATAATAAATAATAAAGCATATATCCAGGAGAAAATTTTTGTTTTCCCACAACACTCATAGTTGGCTTGTTAAATTCTGACATACATCATCAATGTCCCAAGCTTCCTGATAATGTTGTAGAAGTTTATATAAATGTTAAGTGTACCTTTCTTAAATGTCGCAGATATTAAATAACTCATTGAGGTAAAATATCACTTCTGCATGATTTTCCCCCTGACAACCCCAGGCTGATTAGAAGTTCTTTAGTCTGTGCTTCTCTGGAAAATATACTGGTAGCAACGTTTAGTAAACTGTTATTAAGTTATCATTGTTACTGTAAACTTATTTGTGTGAGGATACATGTGTTTTATTGAATCATAAAAAGCTACGTGAAGTCAAGAAAAGTTGGCACTACCTAGCATATCACAGGCACTCAAAAATATTTGCTGACTAACTGAATAAGTAAATGAATATTTTAGATTGAAAAAGGTCTCCAGTCTATAACCAGATCTATAGGAAGTGATATAACCTAAAGAGGCCTCATTCCCAATCACGATGATATAAATGATGGTGACACCAATGTCAGTCCCTCAAGTCATTTGGCCATTCTAACAAGTCCAAGAGGAAGGAACTGACCTCAGCTTTCTCTGCCAATCAGCACCACAGTGGATACAGACCCAGCTATGTAGCCAAAACATTTAGCCTCATTACACAGCTATTTACAAATGAGCTATTTACAGCTCATTACAAATACCTATGACTGACTGTAAAACGAAATTCTATATGAGGAAGATCAGCAAGTTGCATTCCCCATCAAAACCGTTTCAAGTAACTAATTTATTAATTGTCCATTTAAAAAAACAAGTATTGGGCTTCCCTGGTGGCGCTACGGTGAAGAATCTCCCTGCCAATGCAGGGGACATGGGTTCAAGCCCTGGTCCAGGAAAATCCCACATGCCATGGAGCAACTAAGCCCATGCGTCACAGCTACTGAGCATGCATGCCACAGCTACTGAAGCCCATGTGCCTAGGGCCCATGCTAGCAACAAGAGAAGCCACCACAATGGAAGCCTGCACACCGCAAAAAGAGTAGCCCCTGCTCACCGCAACTAGAGAAAGCCAGTGCACAGCAATGAAGACCCAATGCAGCCAAAAATAAATAAATAAAATTTATAAATATTTATATATAATCTATATAGTATTTGTGTCCAAAATATTCAATCCAAATAGATTTAGGTGCTGGACTGGACTTTCCCAAAATTCAATATAATGAAAAACTATTCTAAATCTAAAAGAAAATAAAGGGATTAAAAGCCAAACACAATGTGTGAACATTGGTTAAATATTGTACCAAAAGTAAAAACAAGCTCTGAGACATGAGACATGGAGACAATTGAGAAAACTGAAAAATGGAATGTATGTTACTTATTCATCAATGTTACATTTCTTAGGTGTAGTGATGATGTTGTAGTTAAGTAGGAGAATGTCCTTGTTCTTAGGAGATCTGTACTGAAATATTTGGGGTGGAATAGGGAGGGTGGGAGGGAGACGCAAGAGGAAGGGGATATGGGAATATATGTATACATATAGCTGATTCACTTTGTTATACAGCAGAAACTAACACAACATTGTAAAGCAATTATACTCCAATAAAGATGTTTAAAAAAATATTTGGGGGTAAGAGTCATGATGTCTACAACTTACTTTCAAATATCCTAATGACAACAAAAAGTGTATGTGTGTGCATGTGTGTGGGTGTGTGCTGGTGGCAGTGAGGGGAAGGAGAGGAGGCAAATGTGGCAAAATGGTAATATTTGTAGAATTTAGGTGAAAGGTATTTGGGTGTTTTAATTTTTTTGTAAAATCTAATATTTTCAAAATTAAAAGTTAGAGGAAAATGTAAAAAAGAATAATGTTATAGAGAAAGGTTTAAAGACAGAAAAGGTATCTATGATTACAATATTATGTTTTAAGAGCAGGTTCAAAGTAATGCACACCATAGTTCTGTTTGGGAATATATGGATGAATATACATTAATGTATTAATAGAGGTCACTGAAGTGGAGCCCTCTAAATTGTGCAGCTTGGCAGTCTGGAGTGTTTATCTCTGGATTGTCCAATTACAGTCACTTCTATTTTCTTATTTTTATTTATAAAAAATTGCTTATTTTATACATATACATTCATATATATGTACAAATTATTTTAAAAGAGTGAGAATGAACTTATCAAAACCTTGCAACAATATATCCTGTTGGAAACTTGTCCCTGTCAAAACTGGTTAATCTATTGTTTACACTATTAAGATTATACCAGTGACTGGATATAAATAAATCATTTTATTTGAAAAAGAAAAACATGATGACAATAATTCTAGACTCTTAAATTGGCACTGGGAATATGAAAGTATTGCCCCAGAGGGCATAACTAATGACCTATGGGTGCGAACTACATTGAGACAGATTTCAGCTCATTATGAGACTGAACGTTGCAATGAATGTGTCCAACAAGGGAACAGACTGAACCATGAAATAATTGCCTATCAAAATAGCTTAACCACCTGTCAGAGATGATTAGAAGGAGGGATAGGGTATTAGATATACTCTAATCCAGCCTTTGGTCTCTAACAAGTCCATAGTCAAAAATAAAGAAAATAGGGACTTCCCTGATGGTCCAGTGGTAAAGAATTTGCCTTCCAATGCAGGTGATGCAGGTTCGATCCCTGGTCGGGGAACTAAGATCCCACATGCTGTGAGGCAACTAAGCCCACTTGCCACAACTACTGAGCTTGCACGCCTCAACTAGAGAGCCCACATGTTGCCAGCTACAGAGCCCCTGCACCCTGGAGCCTGCATACCATAACTAGAGAAGAGAAAACCCGCACGCCACAACTAGAGAGAAGCCTGCACACCTCAACGAAGAGCCCACACACTACAACAAAAGATCCCGCATGCCTCAATGAAAATCCCATGTGCCACAACTAAGACCCAATGCAGCCATTAAAAAAATAATTAATTAAAGTTTTAAAAATAATAAAGAAAATAGCAGTAATAAACTGAATACATTTCCATTGAAGGAAAAACTACACAATACTCTGTTGCTGACTAACAAGACATAAGACAAGATTAATACTCTCTGGTCAGGATGCTGTATTTTTAAAAATTGGAATACTATTAACACTGTTCAGCTAGACCAATTACTCAACCAAAAACAAAGTGTGTTACTTGCCATCATGAATCCAAATTATTTCTAAACATATGAACTTAGTCTTAAGTGTTGGTGTATTCATACAATGGAATACTGTTTTAAAAGAAAAAATGAAGAGGAACAAACTACTGATATATACAACCATATGGATATATGTCAAAAAAACCTTATGCTGAGTGAAAGAAGCAACACATAAGAATACATGCTGTATGATTTCATTTATATCGATTTCAAAAACAGGCAAAACCAATCTGTTAGAAATCACAAGGTGGTTGTGTAGAACACAGGGAGGATGAATAAAAAGGGGCACAAGGGAACTTTCTCAGGTAATAGAAACGTTCTAACTCTTGCTTTTTGGTGGTCATTACACATTTACATACAGCCTTTAAAGTTCATCAAATGGAACACTTAAGATCTGTGTGGTTTTTGTTTATAAATTACACCTCTGTGAAATTAAAATAAATATTAAAAAATCATATTTGCTTTGTGTCACCTAAAGAACTCAATACTTACCAAGTGATTTCTTTTTACTGCAGAACATTATTGCACCTGATTTTTTTTCACCAGGCCTCAACAGCTGGCCTACATAAGAAAACAAGAAATGTACACAACATTAGTATTTGAGAAATGCTCATTAACCATAAATTGCCATCATTCAGCTTTCTTCCTAGTCAAATCTAGATGACTAGGAAGTCATTAACACAGTAAGGAATAATAGACTCCATTTATGAGACTTAAATCTAACAAGATAAGAATAATTCTGTAACTCACAGACATAGAAAACAAACTTATGGTTACCAAAGGAGAAAGGGGGAATGGATAAATTAGGAGTTTGGGATTAAAATATACACACTACTATATATAAAATATATAACCAACAAGGACCTGCTGTATAGTACAGGAATTATATTCAATATCTTGTAATAACCTCTAATGGAAAAGAATCTAAAAAAGAATATATATATATATATATATATATATATATATATATATATATATATATATATCTGAATCACTCTGCTGTACACCTGAAAGTAACACACCATTTTAAATCAATTATATTTCAATTTTAAAAATTTTTAAGGAAACAATTCTATACAAAAATTATCTATTTGTATTATGGCGGCTATATGGAACAATGTAAGGTAAGCACAAGTGTAATATTCAATTTGGCATTAAAATGCAGCCCAATTTTCTAACATATCCAAAACCCTGTGAATCAGAATATGTCAGAGGTGACACTCCATTACCTGCCTTTTATTCAAGTACCAAAAGTAATTCCTTCCCAAAACAGTCACCCAAGTCCAGGAAGTGCAGAGTCCCATATAGAATTAATTGAACAAGGAACACGCCAAGACACATAGTAATCAAACTGACAAAAACTAAAGACAAAGAGAAAATATCCAAAGCAACAAAGGAAAAGCAAGAAATAACATACAAGGGAATCCCCATGAGACTATCAGCTGATTTTTCAGCAGAAACTCTACAGGCCAGAAGTGAGTGGAACGATACATTTAAATGATGAAAGGGAAAAACTGACAACCAAGAATACTCTACCCAGCATGTCTCTCATTCAGAATTGATGGAGAAATCAAAAGCTTTACAGACAAACAAAAGCTAGAAGAATTCAGCACCACCAAATGCTAAAGGAACTCTTTCAATAGAAGAGGCAACAGCTAGAAACAGGAAAATTACAAAATGGTAAAGCTCACCAGTACAGGTGAACATACAGTAAGGGTAGGAAATCATCTACATACAAATATGATATCAAAACAGTAATTGTGAGAGAAGGAGAGCAAAAATGCAGGATATTTGAGATGCATTTGAAATTAAGAGACCAGCAACTTAAAACAATCATGTATACATATAGACTGCTATATCAAAACCACAATGGTAACCACAAATGAAAAATCTAAAATAGATATACACACAAAAAAGAAAAAGAATCTAAACACAACAATATAATCATCAAATCACAAGAGAGGGGAACAAAAGAGAAAAGGAATAAAAGACCTACAAAAACAAATCCAAAATATTTTTTTAAATGGCAATAAGAACATACATATCAATAATTAACTTAACTGTAAATGGATTAAATGCTCAAACCAAAAGAAATAGACTGGCTGAATGAATACAAAAGTAAGACCCATATATATGTTGTCTATAAAAGACCCACTTCAGATCTAGAGACACAAACAGACTGAAAGTGAGGGGATGGAAAAAGGTATTCCATGCAAATGGAAATCAAAAGAAAGCTGGAGCAGCAATACTCATATCAGACAAAATAGAGTTTAAAATAAAGACTGTTACAATAGACAAATGACACTACATAATGATCAAGGGCTCAATTGAAGAAGATATAACAATTATAAATATATATGCACTCAACAGAGGAACACCTCAATATATAAGGCAAATGTTAACAGACATAAAGGAGAAATCGACCACAATACAATAGTAGAGGGGGACTTTAGCACTCCACTTATATCAATGGACAGATCATCGAGACAGGAAATCAATAAGGAAACTCAGGCCTTAAATGACACATTAGAACACATGGACTTAATTGATATTTATAGAGTGCTCCATCCAAAAGCAGAAGAATACCCCTTCTTTTCAAGTGTACATGGAGCATTCTCCAGAACAGATCACATGCTGGGCCACAAAGGAAGCCTTGGTAAACTTAAGAAAACTGAAATCATATCAAGCATCTTTTCCGACCACTACACTATGAGATTAGAAATCAATTACAAGAAAAAAATGCAAAAACACAAACACATAGAGGCTAAACAATATGCTATGAAACAACTGATGGATCACTGAAGAAATCAAAGAGGAAATAAAAAGACTACCTAGAGACAAATGAAAATGAAAACACAACAATCCAAAACCTATGGGATGTGGCAAAAGCAGTTCTTAGATGGAAGTTTATAGTGATACAAGCTTACTTCAGGAAACAAGAAAAATCTCAAACAAACAACTTAACCTTACACCTAAAGCAACTAGAGAAAGAAGAACACATAAAACCCAAAGTTAGCAGAAGGAAAGAAATCACAAAGATCAGAGCAGAAATAAATGAAATAGAGACAAAAAAAAAATAGCAAAGACCAATAAACTAAGAGTTGAAAAGATAAACAAAATTGATATCACTTTAGCCAGAGTCATCGAGAAAAAAGGGAAAGGGCCCAAATCAATAAAATCAGAAATGAAAAGGAGAAATTACAACTGACACCACAGAAATTCAAAGGATCATAAGAGACTACTACAAGCAACTATACACCAATGAAAAGGAAAACCTAGAAGAAATGGGCAAATTCTTAGAATGGTACAATCTCCCAAGACTGAACCAGTAAGAAATAGAAAATATGACTAGACCAATTGTATGTATTGAAATTGAATCTGTGATTAAAAACTCCCAACAAACAAAAGTCATGGAACAGATGGCTTCACAGGTGAATTCTATCAAACATTTAGAGAAGAGCTAACACCTAACGTTCTGAAACTATTTCAAAAAATTGCAGAGGAAGGAACACTCCCAAATTCATTCTATGTGGCCACCATCACCCTGATACCAAATCCAGACAAAGCTACCATCAAAAAGAGAAAATTACAGGTCAATATCACTGATGAACATAGACATAAAAATCCTTAACAAATACCAGCAAACCAAACCCAGTAATACATTAAAAGGATCATACACCATGATCAAGAGGGATTTATCCCAAGGATGCAAGGACTTTTTAATATCTGCAAATCAATCAGTGTGATGTACCACATTAACAAATTGAAGAATAAAAACCATATGATCATCTCAATAGATGCAGAAAAAGCTTTTGACAAAATTCAACACCTATTTCTGATAAAAACCCTCCAGAATGTGGGCACAGAGGGAACCTACCTCAATATAATAAAGACCATATACCACAAACCTACAGCTAACATCATACTCAATGGTGAAAAAATGAAAGCATTTCCTCTAAGATCAAGAAAAAGACAAGGATGTCCACTCTCATCACTTTTATTCAACATAGTTTTGAAAGTCCTAGCCACAGCAATCAGAGAAAAATAAATAAATAAAGGGAATACAAATTGGAAAAGTAGTAAAACTGTCACTGTTTGCAGATGACATGAAACTATACATTGAAAATCCTAAAGATGCTACCAGAAAACTACTAGAGCTCATCAATGAATTCAGTAAAGTTGCAGGAAAAGAAATTCATACACAGAAATCTGGTGCAATCCTATACACTAATAATGAAAGATCAGAAAGAAAAATTAAGAAAATCCCATTTACCATCGCATCAAAAAGTATAAAATACTTAGGAATAAACCTACCTAACAAGGCAAAAGACCTGTACTCCAAAAACTATAAGATGCTGATGAAAGAAATCAAAGGAGACATAAACAGCTAGAAAGCTATACCATGTTCTTGAATTGGAAGAATCAATACTGTCAAAATGACCATACTACCCAAGGCAGTTTACAAACTCAATTCAATCCTTATCAAATTATCAAAGGCATTTTTCACAGAACTAGAAGCAAAAATTTTTAAATTTGTATGGAAACATGAAAGACCTCAAATAGTGAAACCAATCTTGAGAAAGAAAAACAGTTGGAGGAATCAGGCTCCCTGGCTTAAGACTATAGTACAAAGCTACAGTAATCAGGACAATACAGTACTGGCTCAAAAACAGAGATATAGATCACTGAAACAGGATAAAAAACCCAGAAATAAACCGACTCACCTACGGTCAATTAATCTATGACAAAGGAGGCAAGAATACAATGGAGAAAAGACAGTCTTCAATAAGTGGTGCTGGGAAAACTGAACAGCTACATGTAAAAGAATGAAATTAGAGCATTCTCTAACATCATACACAAAACTAAACTCAAAATTGATTAAAGATGTAAATGTAAGGGCCAGATCCTATAAAACTCTTAGAGGAAAACATAGGCAGAACACTCTGACGTAAATTGCATCAATATCAATATATATATGTATTCTTTTTCAGATTCTTTTCCCTTATAGATTATTACATACTATTGAGTATAGTTCCCTGTACTATACAGTAGGTCCTTGTTGGCTATCTATTTTATACATAGTAGTGTGTATATGTTAATGCCAGCCTCCTAATATAACCCTTCTCCCACCCTCTCTCCTATTTGGCAGCCATAAGTTTGTCTTCTGTGTCTGTGAGTCTCTTTCTGTTTGGAAATAAGATCATTTGTGTCTTTTTTTTCTTTTAGATGCCACATAGAATTGATGTCATATGATATTTGTATTTCACTGTCTGGCTTACTTTACTTAGTAAGATAATAGGGAAGGGAAACATAAGCAAAAAATGGAATTACATCAAACTAAAAAGCTTTTGCACAGTGAAAGAAACTATCAACAAAACAAAAAGGCTACCTACTGCACTGGAGAATATATTTGTAAATGATATATCTGATAAGGGGTTAATATCCAAAATATACAAAGAACTCATACAACTCAACATCAAAAAAAAAAAAACCCATTAAAAAGTGGTCAGAAGACCCGAAGAGACATTTTTCCAAAGAAGACATACAGATGGCAAACAGACACATGAAAAGATGCTCAACGTCACGAATCAGCAGGGTAATGCAAATCAAAACTACAGTGAGGGACTTCCCTTGTGGATCAGCGGTTAAGAATCCGCCTGCCAATGCAGGGCACATGGGTTCGAGCCCTGTTCTGGGAAGATACCATATGCCATGGAACAACTAAGCCCATGTGCTATTAACTACTGAGCCTGCGCTCTAGACCCTGCAAGCCACAACTGCTGAGCCCACGTGCTGTAGCTACTGAAGCCCATGCTCTGCAACAAGAGAAGCCACCACAATGAGGAGCCTGCACACTGCAATGAAGAGTAACCCCCCCTCAGCGCAACTAGAGAAAGCCTGTGCGCAGCAACGAAGACCCAATGTAGCCAAAAATAAATAAAAATAAATTTATTTTTTAAAAAAGACATTAAGCACCCTTATGTTCATCACAGCATTATTTACAATACCCAAGATATGGAAGCAACCTAAGTACCCATTGATAGATGAATGGATAACGAAGATGTAATGTATATACGCAATGGAATACTATTCAGCCATAAAAAAGAATGAAATCTTGCAAGTTTTGACAATATAGAAGGACCTAGGGGGTATTATGCTAAGTGAAATAAGACAAATACTGTATGATTTCACTTACTG
The DNA here is from genome assembly GCF_964270905.1 of Leucopleurus acutus. Taxonomy (NCBI): domain Eukaryota; kingdom Metazoa; phylum Chordata; class Mammalia; order Artiodactyla; family Delphinidae; genus Leucopleurus; species Leucopleurus acutus. The sequence goes on from NC_139142.1 coordinate 92,246,598, forward strand.
GGCAACACAAATGAACAAATATAATGAAACAGAAACAGATTCATAGGTGCAGAGAACAAACAGGTAGTTGTGGGGGAGGGGGGGCAGGGGGAGGGAGGATGAGTGAAATAGGGAGATTAAGAGGTATAAACTTCCAGTGACAAAATGAGTCATGAGGATGAAATGTACTGTGTGGGGAATATAGTCAATAGTAATATAATATCTCTGCATGGTGATAGATGGTAACTAGACTTATCATGGTGATCATTTTGTAATGTACAGAAATATGCAATCACTGTGCTGTGCACCAGGAACCAACACAGTGTTGTAGGTCAATTATACTTCAAAAAACAAACAACGGGGGCTTCCCGGGTGGCGCAGTGGTTGGGAGTCCACCTGCCGATGCAGGGGACACGGGTTCATGCCCCGGTCCGGGAGGATCCCGCATGCCGCGGGGCGGCTGGGCCCGTGAGCCATGGCCGCTGAGCCTGCGCGTCCGGAGCCTGTGCTCCGCAGCAGGAGAGGCTGCAACAGTGAGAGGCCCACGAACCGCAAAAAAAACAAAAACAAAAACAACAACGAACTCTCAGAAAAAGAGATCAGATTTGTGGTTACCAGAGGCAGGGGGTGGGAGGAGGGGGAATTGGATAACAGTGATTAAAATGTACAAATTTCCAGTTAGAAGATAGTAAGTACTAGGGATGTAACGTACAACATGATTCATATAATTAACACTGATGTATGTTATATATAAAAGTCATTAAGAGAATAAATCCTGGGTTCTCATCACAAGAAAAACAACTTTTCAAAATTTTTTTATCTATATGAGATGATGGACGTTCACTAAATTTACTGTAGTAATCATTCCATGATGTGGGTCAAATCATTATGCTATACACCTTAAACTTATACAGTGCTGTATGTTAATTATTTCTCAATAAAACTGGAAGAAAAAAAGTTATTTAGAAATAAATAAATAGGGGGCAGAAATAATGTCATTATTATCTTTTATTTTTTTCCCTACATGTCTAATTTCCTTCACATGGTAAACTCTATTAAGGATTTAGAGTGAATAAATAAAGGGCAAACAAATAACTTCAACATTTAGAACCCAAAGGACCATGGAAATGAACTGAAGCACCTTCGCAAACACATGACAGGGTATGCAGAGGTTCTGAATTCATACTCTTTAGGTTAGAAAGAGAAATGACTTGTTTGTTCCTGCTCAAAGACATGGTGTGGCAGGATGCATTAAACACCCATGAAAGAAGAAGCTGGTCAGTCATATGGAGACCAGAAAAGAGGAAGAACAGCACTTATGGCTTAGCAGTTACAAGAAAGGAGGATGCAGAGGAATTTCATCAACACCTACTGTTGCATTACAAATTTCTAGTGTCTAAAAGGCCTGAAACCATCAGTATTTCTCCCTGTTGTGCTCTCAGATTCATGAGTTCCCTTCCACCACCTCCAGGAAAAGCAGCAGCCCACTGAGGGAATAGCCACCCCTGGGGTGCCCCTGACAAGTAGGGCCATCAACACTTTGTAAAACCCACTGCTTTTCCAGGAACCAGTCACTAAAACTGATGAATCCAACAAGATGGGAGTACTACTGCCAGGTGCTGCTAGAAGCCGGGATAGGTCCTCAAATATAACCCATCAATAACTCTTCTGTTCTTCTTCCCATGCCTTCTACCAACTGCCACCAAGGCTGCCTAAAACAATCCCCCCCGCCCCCTCCTCACTGCTCCCCCTACCCCAGTCTTAGGCAGCAGATGCCTCTAGGACATGCCTGCTGACCAGTGACTGCTTTCCCCTGCGTTCCTTCTAACAGGTTTCCCCGCTCCAGCCTTGGCCACCCATAGACCAGGGTCCACACTGAAGCCACAGTGATCTTTATAAAAATTAAATGGCATCATATCACACCCCTGCTTAAAACCCTTCAATAACATCCCACTGGCCTTAGAAAAAAGATCAAATTGCAGCATGACTCCTTGGCCCCTCTGCAACCTGGTCCCTGCTAGTCTTTCTACCCTGATTTCTCATCACTCTCCCTACAGCCCCCATTCTTCCTTGCACCCCCCCATGTCTATACTACAGAAATAACTCAGCTTCTTTCTATTTGAGGGCCTTGACACATGCTCTTCCCTCTGCCTGTCATAATCTAACCCCATCGCCAGCCCCTTCACCTAACTTGTACTCATCTTTTCAATATCAACTCATACATCACTTCCTCTAGGAGCTCTCCCCTGGTCCCCCAAATCAGAGGTAAGAGCACCTCCTATGTGCTCCCATAGAATCCAGAACTTCCAATTTCAGAGCCCTTATCATTCTAGAATGTATTTGCCTATTGTATTGGCTGTTTTCCCATTAGTCTACAAACTCCAGTGGGGCAGAGACCCGATCTGTGTTGTCCATAGTTGTACCTTCAGTGTCAAATGCATGCCTGGCATGTGGCAGTGCTCAATAAAAATTTGCTAAATGAAAGAATGATTAATGTTCTCAGTGTCTATGAGGAATGAAGCAAGGGCTTCCAGATGCTAAAAGGCATTTCCCTTTTAGCAACTATCCCTTCCTAGACCCCAACCCCAAGTTCAAGAACATCTTAGATCTTCCCAAACTGGGAACCGTCATGGCTTTCTTAGCTGCTCCCTACCTCTGGCTGGTCCCTATCATCTTGTGCATCCCCCACCTCCAGCCTAGGAAGAACCTCAAAAAATGAGAAGTATTTGGTTAGCAATAGGAAGAGTGTTGCAGGCAAACTGAACAGCACAAGAGAGGAGGAATTTGCAAATCTTGGGGTAGAAGGGCAAGAGGAGGCACTCTGGCTCTAAAAGAAGATGCACAGAAAGGATTTTTTGAGGAAAAGCCTTTCTGTAAGAAATAACATGGACAAAAGCGGGTCTTTTAAATCCATGAGGGACTATCTTTGTTCCAACAAATAGTCACAACCAATACAAAATGGCAACATGGAGAAGGATGAATGGATTCTGTGACAATGACACCTTGATCTGGTGGCCCCATCTGGCCAGAGGGTTAAGGCTCATCAGCAAGTTCTAAGCCAACTAGTTAGGGCTTGAAAACTCTCTCTGGAGACTAAGTAAACATCTTCTGTTTTCATGGGCTCAGAGTCCCTCGAGCTGGTGAAAAGAAGAATGATTCTTTAAGTAGGATGGCAAAAGGGACTCTCCACCCTGACAGGTAGCAATGAGAATGCAGGCAGAAGAAAGAAACTCAATCTCTCAGGAAGTTATTAGGAGTACCGGCCACTGGCCAACGTTTTCTTTCTTTCTCCTTATTGGTTTGCTAGATTGCTTTGAGGGATTAGCACTAACAGACAGCCAGAACAAAGGATGAACTTAACTATATATTTGTGTAATATAAAAGGTAACTAAAGAGAAAATATCCATGTAAACCCTTCTGTCTCTTATTTTAGATCTTCCTATAAGCACTTTTCACTTTAAAAGCCCCTAGACAATTAAACATAAAGCAAAACCATATCCTTCCTAAAATTACCTTTAAACCATCCAATTATTTGCTTTTAATTTCTCTAATACCATCTTCCAAAGTATCTTTGAAACCTTTTATCTTTAAAATAATGAATAAATCCATTTTTTAACTTTAGCCATTTTTATTTTTGTAGAAAATATTCTCTATTTCATATTTAATCCAGAGTGATAATATAATTACTGTTGTACGAATTAAACAATACTTCTCTAAGGTTTGTGAAAAGTGTTTCTTATTAATGATCTTATTCAAGTGTTTTTACTCTCTAAGACATGTGGTTACAACAAAAACTAAGGATTCAAGTCCATGTTTCCTACAATCCAATCTTTTCCTTTTAAAAGCAGCAACCCAGGTATATTTAATGGAGGATTCATATTAATGCAGCAGATTCTAGTGTAAATTTTAGGAAGTAAAACTCTGTCCTTTTATTGTTGTACACTTATCAATTCACCAAAATACCCCAGCTGACACTCGCTCCACCTCTAAAGGATGTCAGAGTAAAGAAAAAGCCATCTTTTATTGAACTTTCAGATCAGCGAGCGTCTACGGAAATACACTGAAAAAAAATCAGGTGACAAAGAAGGTTATGTTAAAACGAAATCTAGCTCTAGAAGTAGGAACTTAGGATTTTGAAATTCAACATTTACAAGTACTGAAGCAAACACTGTTTACATAAAAACATTCCACATTCCTCCTTTTATGAAATCACCCCAAAGCAGAATAAATAGAAAAAGGTAAGTTGCTGAATAGGTTTTATCTTACCCTTGCCTTCATCTTATGCAAGGGATTAAAATGGTGGTTTTCTTGTGTGAAAGTCTTAGTGGGTTTTTACAAGAAAGACAGGTCTGGGGAAAGTAAGAAGAGAGGTAAATGTAACCAAAATAATAGCTAAGTGTTTTACGTATATTAATTCATTTAACTGATCACTTTTTTTGGAAAAGATTGAGAGTGACGCTTGCATGAAGAATTTGGGTTTTTTTACATTTCAAGTTCAGGTTTTGAATCTTGGTCACAGAAAGTAATTCTTCTAATGGAAAAAATGGCAAAATAAAGAGAAAACTCCAATTTGTTTAGGGAAGATAAGAAGTTGGTTTCAGATACCTTGAGATTGAGGACATAACAACACATCCAAGTTGGAAATGCTACTTACGCAGCTACTTAAGCAGCTGTGAGCAGAAGAGTGCATACTGGTCATATTATGATTCCTCAGAGAGGTCCCTACTTATAGTGAAAATGGGTACACCTGGTTGCAGGTGACTCAGCACTTTAAGCCAAAGATTAAAATGGAGATTCTCTTTAATGATCAGAGGCCATTCAACAATCAAGTTATTATACTCAATTCCCCCTGCTCCAATTCCACGATCACCAAGCAACCTACTGATAATAACTTGCTTTCCCCCAGAAGTCTGCCTACAGGGGAAGAATACACCAGTCATCATGCTGAAGTGAACATTCTGGTCCTCCTGACAGTTATATATTGTACATTTTCAATTCATAAACTGTCACTCATCTCACTCTAGATCATCCGTCTCCTGAGCTAATATTAGTCTTCCCCAGAAAGGTAGCTCTGTTTTTGGTTTGCTGTTGACTTATGGTCCAAAGTCTACAGGACATATGACCCACTCTAGCCATAACAAACTCACCAACCGGCAACCAAGGGAACAGCCTGCTGACCTGCTCAAGGGGCAGCAGGATGTGATGGCTGCAAGCTTGTCCTTTGGAGTCAAACAACCTGATCTTGGATTCCTGCTTTTTCTACTAACATTACAGAATCCGGGGCAAGTAAGCTCTCTGGGCCTCAGAACATACCTGGACAGGTTGTTGGGGACAGTGACGCATAATGAAAATGCTCGTTAGATAGTTATCTTGAAGGCAGCCCTCTGAACTTCCCCTGTCAAAATGTCTATGTAAACATTAGGGTGAATTGAGGACAGTGAGTACAACCCCTGTAAGACATTCTGCAGCAAAATAAAGGAGCTAAGTGTGAATGGGTAATGAGGCTTTAAAGAGAAGATGTGCTTACAGTGGGGTGCCAGGGCCATGGCAATAAACTAAGGGGATAGAACCAGTGGGAAGAGAGATTGAAAATGTGAGGGAGAGTGACAGGAAGACAAAGGAATCAGAGGAGATTGGGAAAGAAAGGGAAGAGGTAGGGGCTAGGACAGTGGGGGAAGACACAGGAGGAGTAGTTGAAGCCAGAGAGTAGCGCAGGCAGATTCTTGGCAGCTCTCCTTCCTTGCCCAGAGTGCTGCTCAGGGAGCGCCCCTCGGCCTGGCTTCAACTCAGGGTCAAGGGAGGAGCTGGGGTGTCCCCGCAGGGGCATCCTCTACGTCCTTTGAGCAGTGGGTCCTCACCAGTTCTCAGGACTCAGGGACAAGATGGGCCAAGGGGAAAAGGTCCCACACAGCTTCAAGGAGCCCAACCCCAGTCCTCAGCCCCTGTGAGGACCTCCTGTCCCCCACCCGTCTATTCTCCAGTCTCCGTGCTGTTCTGCTTGCCTCCCTCTCTCCCCAACTCTGCCTTTTCTTCCTCTTCGGAGACACTGTAATGTACAGGAGAGACTTTTAGGATAACAGATCCCGATCCTAGCTCAGTTTCTTTCTATCTAGTGTTACTTTGACCAAGTTACTTACCCTTCCTAAGATTCAATCCCCGAATCTGTAAAATAGAGGTAATAATTCCTTCCTCTCAGGGCTGTTTCCAGGATAAATATAGATGTAAATACAGCTCACTCCATAAGAATGTGCTTCCTCCCCCTCCTTCCTTCCTCCCCATCTGTCCTCTCTCCTCCTACTCCCTCCCCTTTTCTCTGCTTTCACTCTCAGTTTCCTTTCCCTGTTTCCCTGACTTTCCTTCCTATTTCTCACTAAGGCACTTGCTTCTCAACCCAACCCACCAAGAGGACTGACCCACCAAGAGCGGAGGGGAGGGGAGCTGCCTGGAAGGCTTAGATGAACAATGGAGAACCCATCTGCTGAGTAATAGTGGGGTCTGAGGATGGGAAGTGGGATGGCAGGATTAGGGAATCAGCCCCTTCTCTCATCCTGCTGCCCTCTACCTTCTCTGGTCCTGCCCCTGCCCCTTTCCTCCTTCTGGCCCTAGGCTCCCAGAGGCTGAAAAGCAAAGCCTCAGTGAGTCTTCCCTCCTCTGGACATGGTGACCTTGCAGACATATCTGCTGGCAACCCTGCCTACGAGCCCAATAATATTCCCCAGGAGTCCCCTGTTCCAGGTCTCTAAGGGATGGGGGGGTGGGAGATGGAACACAGCTCTAAGACTCCGGGGAAGGGACATCTTGACGCAAAAGGGAAATCTCAGCCTTGGGAAGTTAGACCAGTGAGGGATAAGCTAAGGAATAAGCCCAGGCCTCAGTCCTACATGTGTGCAGCTCTGAGTGTGATATGAGGGTAGGAGGTATAGATGATGTTTTATTTATTTTTTAACTAATTTTTATTGGAGTATAGCTGCTTTACAATGTTGTGTTCGATTCTGCTGTACAGCAAAGTGAATCAGGTATAGATAATGTTTTAATCATATTGATGGCTGCCAACAGCTGTAGGGCTTACAGAGTATAGATATTGGGCAAAAATAGAAGTAAAAAAATTTAAGCCAGTCTGTGTACGTGTTTGTCAAAGTGATGGTTAGCACAGCCAAATTTATAAACTGCTTACCAATTATATCTAATTACCATGCCTCAACAATAATTTATTCTATTTCCCATATAATGTATATCAGATTGCTTTTGTTGTAAGTTGTCATGTCAACACTGAAGTCTGTTTATATTCTGTTAGGCACGCAGCTGTTACCACAAAATTCTAAAGTGGTGGGAACACTTCTTCCCTTTCTCCTCTTGTTTATGTCCTGCTTATTTTCCAACTTGATCTCCTAGTTTCCTTCTCTCTTTCCTTTCTCTTCCTTGCCTCGCCTGCCCTCACTGCCTCTCTTGTGCATTTTCAATGTCCTTCTCCTCATCCTGCCTTTTCTCTCCCAAACACACTTCCCCTGGCTTGGTCATCTTCCTTCCCCTTCTCACTCTCCCATTCCTCCCCCAGCCTGGAGTCAGGGGGCCAGGTTTGGTCCTGTTATCTCTCTACCTCCAGCAAGTTCCCCTCCCTTCTAAGCCCTGGTTTTCTCATCTGTAAACAGAAACAATCAGGGTAACTCATGGGATCATTTAGCAAACTAAATGAGGTCATGCCTGTAAAAAAAAAAAAAAAAAAAAATTAGCACAGTGCCTCCTGCTACAAAGTTAATACTGAAGAAAGGAAAGCTATTATTATTTTTATTTTTCTTAAATGTATTTTTAACTCTACATACGTAGAAAACCTATCAAATTTGAGAGCATCCTTACTGATATTCAATCATCAAACACTTATCAGATGCCTATTCTATATCAAACCTGGGCTGGGTAGAGGGAGGAAAGGATCATTAGGCCCTATCTCTGTCCTTCAAAAGCCAAGAGTCTGGGGTAGATGAGACCAGATACATAGAAAGTTCATTAGTGCAGGACTATGACAGAAGGAGGGACTGAGAACTATGGAGACAGAGGGAAGGGAGTCACCAAGCCTGCTTTGCAGAGTCAGCTATGAGCTCACAGATGGTAATTTGAAGTCAAGTCCTTTTGAAAAGAAGAGTTTGCTAGGTAAAACAACGTAAGTACAGGCAAAAAGAACAGCAGGTGGAAAGACCAAGTGTTGTGATAGGAAGCAGTGATAGTCATGGCAACCAGATTACAAGGGGCATGGAGGAGTGTAGTGTGATATGGGGCTGGCAAGGTAGATAAGAGATGGATTCTGAAAGAAATCATCATTATCATCATCACTCCCATTCACTTGGTACTTAGCCTCATGCTAAGCACTGACATGTATCATCTCATTTAATCCTCAACAAAATTTTACGGGCAGGGACTATCCCTATTTGATAGATGAGGTGACACAGAGCATTGCCACAATCAGGATCCTGTGGTTGATCCTCAGCTAATGGGGAGGCAGAAGGGCTCTCTCTGCAGAATGGTACACTTAGAATCCAGGCCCCCTTGTCCACTGTCGTTGCTTCCTCATGTCTCTCTACACAAGTGTATGCCGTCAGGGTTTTTAGGAAGGTTTTACTCTCACGACAAGGACTGGCACGGAAAGAAGTGGGGGAGCGGTGACAACAGGCAAGTGGAGCTGGATTCTGGAAATATTGCTGCAGTTGGAATTGACAGACTTTATAAGGGGTCTGTATGCTGGGGTGCAAAACAAGGAGGAATCTGGGATAACTTCCACATTTTCAGTTCAGGACAATGAGAGGAGAGAGGTGCCATTAACGAAAATGACAAATACAGCAGTGAAGGGAGAAGGTGGGAGAGCGGGAGCAGGAACTGATGTGGGAGAATATTAAGTTCAGTTTGAACACACTAGGCTTGAAATGCCTCTTGCTCATGGAAAATATCCTCAGCATGAAAGAGAAAAGACAGACTTGTAGACTTGGATCATCAACATATGAGGAAACACTGAAGTCACGGGGAATGAATGATCTCATTCAAGAAGAACGAGAATAAAGAGAAGTGAGGGGAGGACAGCGGGTGAGGATGAGTCAATAAGAGGACAAGGACAGAGTCCTAGGGAACACCCAATCTCAAAAGAAGGGCTAGAGAAACATGTATTGAAACAAAACGCTGTGGCTTTCCTCCTACGCCCTCTTCTTCAGAGCATCTAGCACAGAGCCTGGCACGGGGTAGGTAGGTGCTCAACAAACCAGCATTGAGTAAAGAAGAGGAGAGAGGAGAAAAAGGTAGCCTCATATTAAAGAAGGACTATGTTTCCAAAAACTCAATGGTCAATAATATTCATTACTGACCAATATAATATTTATATTTAACATTTAATTAGAATTTTATTTGTTAATATTTAGAAAATACGTAATATTGCTAAGAAGTCAAGTAAGACTTTAGGCATACACTACAAATGTGGAACATTTGGAGGATACTGTTTTCTTTGACATCATTTCTTGGGAAATCCTGAAAACAAATACTAGCACCTGATTCTTGTACACGCTGTGCAAGCATCTAGGATACATACATTAAGAAATTTTATTTCAAGTACAGCAACAATTTCTGATTTGCTTTGAAACGATAGGTTAAGTCTTTTCCTACTAAATGAAAATTTCCAATTTACCATGTAAGAAAAAAAATAAAATCCTCCTGAGCACAAAAAAACCCCCCGGGTCACAAAAAAAAATCACTTGGCCCCTCATTTTTAAAGATGCATGCATGCATGATGAAACAATATAAAAGCATAAGATAGATAAATATAGGTCCAAAAATCCCTCTGAATTCACATTTTGCTGTAAAGGCAAGCAGGGAACAACACAGGCACAAAGGTGGCCGTTCTTGGACACAGGTAATCCCATACACAATACCGTATTTCCTCACCTCCTTTCTAATAAGCTTTCAGCCCCTAATTAATATTTCTTGCCCATCTCCTTTTTTTCGAAACAGCTAATTGTTAACCAGGGACCTGAGACTCTCTCATGTCTATCAACAAAACAGCTAGAAGAATCCATTTCTCTGTTCAGACAAATCTCAGTCCTAAAAACATACCCCTCAAGCCTCAGAGGGAGAGCTTAGTGACCAACTGTTAATGTCCAAGGCATGAATTGATCATAAAATGAACAATATCTTGAATAGGTGCATCAGATACAAACCCTCCGGGAAAAAACTCAAACCAACTGCTATCAAAGGAAGTGACAAGTACCCACAAACCAAGAAGAAATGGACATTGATGTGACTCCCATTGGCCATGTAATAGGTGATGCTAACAGAAGAAAAATTTGACCTTCAAAGGAAAAAAAGAAAATGCTCTGTTTCCCAAATTCAACTAATTTCCCCCCAAATTACTTTTTAAATGAGAGGAGAATAATTAATACTCTTTGCTAAACTTCAACACACAGCAAATGAAAACAGCAAAGCAAAACAGCAACCTGGAAAAGGAAACCAAAAGCACCAAACAGCCCAGAACTACCTCTCTTCTTCGTCTCACCAACCCTTCAATGCTCCCCAGACTCACCTCAGCCTGGACCTAAGCCTCTCGCCCAAAAGGGAGATTTCCCAGCAGTGCAGCAAGATCAAACAGGTACCCATTCCATGACCATATCAATGAGAACGAGAAAAGCAAGGCTACTCTGAAAGCTCTAGTAATTACATAGAAAAGAAACTGGGTCTCTGGGGGACATTCTTGAAAACCTGAGATCGACTCCCGGAAAAACACTCTTGACCACTTACCACTACCGGAAGCTGCTAGATGGCAGACCAGAATCAGCATCTCATCAGTAAAAGAGGAAGGTGTTGCAGGAAAGCAGCCTCCCTGCCAGTGAAGAACTGAGGGAGTAAAAACGGTCCTTGGAAAAATACCAAAAGCCCAGAAGAGTTTTTCCTGGAATAGTTGCCTACTGCTGCTACCAGGGCAGAACTGGTTAATCTTGGAGAAACAAAAGGAAGCTCCCTAGAGGCTGTCTTCGCCAGGATGGCTTCTTCTGTGGGAATCAAGAGTTCAGAAGGACAGACGCAGACAACGAAAGGGGTCACCAGCTACAGCTTCTGCTTAGCAAACTTTTATCAGCCCTTGACTGAGGCAGATTAGTAAATATCTTTGGAGTTCCTACCTGTTTTTGCCAGAGATGAAGGAAGTAGCAATGTCAATTTTTTTTAAATTATTACAAGGGGAGTTCAACTCTCTTATGGATGAAAGCTAAGCACACTCAAGCAACATGTAATATGCAGAACGATGACTTCTTCTTTCCCAACATCCTTAATTTCAGCTCAGAGGAAGCAAACGATTAACCCTAAGGATGCTGACGAACAAACACACATGGGAAATAGATTTAAACTTTTTAGTGTCGAATCGCTTTGAGACAGTTCTGGTTTTTAAGATGGGATTAGATGAAAACAAAATATTTTGGTTCATAGCTATTTTTAAAAGAAAGAATTATGCTATTTTTCAATACATCTAAAGCCGTTTATGGATTTTCCAGAAGTTGCATCAGATTTGCTGTTAAGTACTGAAACCAAATATGTTTTAATCATGTCTCTCTAACCAGAGCAAGTTGATCCCCTGTGTCAATCCCACTCTCCTGAAACAATGTGGTACTGAGCCCTCAGGTTTCTACAGAGAGCCAGATCAGAGAGAAGGGAGGGACTTTCCCTGCCAGGGCTCCACAGTCACAAAAAAAAGGACAGATTTCTTGACACAAGAGTGATGGCTTTCTTCCTTGCATGATAAAAAGGACCAAGAACAGCCTATATGAGGAAGAAATCATTTCTTTAAAATATTTACAATGAAAAACTGTTTTGAATTTAAAAAGAATTAAGTATAGCCTCTATGCCATTTTTTAACTTTTCATATGGACAACTATTGTAAGTCTGGTAATTACCTTCGCTGAAGAATATTTAAAGAAATCTACACCTTTTCCTACATTGTTAGTGGGAATAGAAGTTGATAAAATATTTTTAAAGGAAAACTAAGTAATGCCTATCAAATATAGAAATGTGTATGTTTCTCTCTCTTAGGAATTTACCTTACAGATAATCCCAAACATACGCAAACATATCTGTTCATTATAGTACTGTGATAGCAAAAAACTAAAAATGGCTTAAATATAGGGGACTGGCTAAGTAAGTCAAGGTACATTCATACAAAGGAGTAATACACAGCCATCAGGAGGGGACAGAACTGGAGTGAAGAATCTGATGGTCTGGGTTCAATTCTGGCTCCATCAGTAACTGGCCAGGTGACTCTGAGCAAGTTCCCAAACCTCTCTGGGCCTCAGTTCCTCATCTGTAGAAAGGTGATAATTATAGTACTTACCATAGAGGATTATTGTGACTAAGACTGTGCTTGGAGCATAGTAGATGCTCAATAATTATTAGCTATTATCAATGAAAGAGGTAGGCCTCTTCAGACTGACCTGGAAAGATGTCTAAGAGGTATTGTCAAGTGAAAAGAACAAGTTGCAAAAGAGTGTGTATAAGGTAATCCCATTCGGTAAAAATATTTTAAATGTGCTTGCTGTCTGTTTCTTCCAATTAAAATATAAGCTTCTTGAGAGCAGGGACTTTTGTTCACTGTTGTAATGCCAGTGTCCGTAATAGGCATTTAATAAATATTTGTTGACTGAATGAATGATAACTGGAAAGCCAAGCAAGAAGAAATAATTAATAACAACTACCTCCGGAGAATGATATAGGGGTGGAGGGGCTGGTGGGCCTCTCCACCCCCATACCATTTTCATTGGTTCTTACCCTTTGGTACTGCTTAAATTTTTCACAGTCAGCTGTATGCCAACCAATGAAAATGCAGCTCTTAGAAGATAGTGATTTTGTTTGCAGGGAACATCTTGAGATCGACGGCTGACCCCAATAGCAGCACACTGATGGGGAAGGAAGTGATGATTTTCCCCATAATCTGATAAATTAATGAGTCAGAAAGCAACTTACAAAAGAAGGAGAGCAAAGAGCTCTTTTTCTCTTCTTGGCCTTACATTGATCTTTCCAAAGTTAGTCCTATAATCTCCAAGCCACATTCTCTGCCTTAGTCCATGGAGACCCCTTTCCATTATCTAAACATCAACTGCACATCCCTACCTTGGCATCTTTGCTCAGGCCATCCTCTCCTTTTGGGACACCTTTCCCAACCTGTCCTTAAAGGACCAGATCACATATTCCCTCATCACCCCCAGCCTTTTCTGACCATCTTCCTGGCATCTCTGATCCCCCTCTCGTGGGCGCTGCCAGAGACCAGGTATAGGTTTGGTACTGTCCACCAGTCCTTATCCTACAATGTCTGCTATCTTCCCTCCCAGCTTATAGGTTGCTTAAGGTAGGACTGTAAGAACTGTGTCTTCAGTTTTGCAAGCCCCCTCACACACACACACACACACACACACACACACACACACACACACACACACACACACGGCCCTACACTGTGAAGGAGAGAGTCAACATTAAGGAGCTACATGTGGTGATTTTTTCCATTTGCCCAAAAGTTTCTGACATTCTTGTCATCCTTCCTGAAATTTCAAGACTAGAGTTGGCTTTCTTTGGATTACTAAGCATATTTTTGTTAAATGCTTCTAAGAGATATTATTTGGTCTTAAATGCTCTAGTTATTCATGTACTACCTAGTCTGAACTGATAAAATATTTCTTTCTAACCAATGACACTGACAGAATGAGGAATCTTAATGGGAAGAGAAAGTATAGAAGGGCTTGCCATGCCTACAGCAAGACCACAAAAGACCCACCTCACGTTTATTCCATGCACAGAATCTCTCATAATGCACACGTGTGTGTATGTGTGTGTGTGTGTGTGAGAGAGAGAGAGAGAGAGAGAGAGAGAGAGATTTCTAGCACTGATTCCTTATCATTTTGAAATATTCATTTATTTTAAAATGAAAGTATCTTTCCACTGAATATTCTCTTGCAAATAAATCTTTGAGTGTTTAAATAAAAAATAATTTTGCAGTGTCATAGGATTATGTACTTAAAATCACAGAACATCAGATTTGTCCCATCAATTTAAGTCCCAAAGCTCTTTATCCATCTCCAAAATATAAGATTACAGCAGTCACCACTATTCCTCTGCCAAGCTCCCTCGTCACCCACATTTCCCCTTGACTCTCTTCCTCATTTCATTCTGATCTGTGCTTAAAGTCATCTACTCCGAGAGGCCTGCCCTGGTCAGCCCACCTAAAACAATACACACACCCCTATCACTCCCTATCCCTTATCTTCCTTTATTTTTCTCCATAGGAAAAATACCCAGCCATCATAGTGTGTATTTTCTTGTTTCTAGTCCAGTTTTCCCCTCCAGAAGGTCAGCTTCAGGAGAGCAAGGACTTTGTCTTGTTTACTGAGGTACATACCCAGGGCCTAGAACTGTGCTTAGTAGGTGCTTGATGAACGTTGAATAAACAAATGAGTAGTAATAACATATTTGGTAGCTCTTTGCTGCTTACTAAATATGTATGCATCTTCCTCTACAATGTGAGCTCTTGTCTCATTCTCTGTTGTATTTTAACAGTGACCAGCAGAGAGTAATTCATTCACAACTGAATTAAAGTTGAACTTTCAAGTATAATTCTCTTTATGACACTTTCCATTTCTATTAAATTTCCCTTTATATTGTGCCCTCAACTTAATTTCTCTCAGCTCACCTTGTCAGTCCCCAAAGTAGTACCAGTTGACAGGCCTAATTTAAATAGACTTCATCACAGGCATGTGCTTAGAGTGAGATATCAGAACCCTTTGTAGCTACATCTTGAAGCATCAAATTCAGGGGAGGAGGAGGAGGCTAGGGGAAAGGATAGAGGCCCACAGCACATCAAAGGTGAAGAAAGCAGCTGCTCATTCTTCAGGGCACGAACAGAGGATCTACACTTGCTCTGGATAACCCAAAAGAAAAGTATATCTCTGCTCAAAGTCACAGGCAAAACTAAGGGTTTAAAAGCTCTGCTTTTTTCCTCTCCTGGGTACATAACCAAAAGAATTGATGACAGGGTTTCAAACAGATACTTGCACACCAATGTTCACAGCAGCATTATTCACAATAGCCAAAAGATAGAAACAACCCAAATGTCCATCAACAGATAAGCAAAATATGGTCTATACATACAATGGAATATTATTCATCCTTAAAAAGGAATGAAATTCTGATACATGCTACAACAAGCATGAACCTTGAAAACATATGCTAAGTGAAATAAGCCAGATACAAAAGGACAAATATTGTATAATTCCACTTATAGGATGTACCTAGAGTAGGTAAAAAAAAAAAAAAAACAGAGATTACCAGGGACTGGGGGAAGGAGAAAACGGGAAATATTCTTTACTGGGTATAGAGTTTCAGACTGGGATGATGAAAAACTTCTGGAGATGGAGAGCACTGATAGTTACACAGCATTCTGAATGAACTGAATGCCACTGAACCATATACTTAAAATGGTTAAAATGGTAAATGTTATGTTATTCCCACTAGATAATATTACCTGAACAGGGCTTAATCTTTAATCTTCATTAGGCAGCACGTACATTGTTGGACAACCAAAATTTCTGTGTTTTTAAAAGGCCTTCTTTTGCTTTACAACCTTAATTTTCATAAATGTCCCACATGTCTATAATCTAGAGTTTCCAAGCAGCTTTCTCGACGATCACCTCAGTTTGTCCTCACAACAATCCAGTGAATTATGTTAAAGGAATGTTCAGAGCATTATATCTGAGCACTTGAGAGAAAATTTTTTCCTAACTTACTCACCCTCTTACCTGGTCCTACAACTTCACACACATTTCATCACAAGGAAGAGATGGAAATTTTTATACTTAAGAATCTAAATCCACACAGCTTTTCTGAACAGAATAAATAGCATTCTATTTCTTAGAACCTGTGAATATGTCTAGCTTCACTACCAACCCAGCTAAGAAAACTAAAGAATTACTGTTTTTTTTAAATTAATTAATTAATTTATTTTGGCTGCATTAGGTTTTTGTTGCTGCACACGGGTTTTCTTTAGTTGCCTCAAGCGGGGGCTACTCTTCATTGCGGTGCACAGGCTTCTCGTTGCAGTGGCTTCTCTTGTTGTGGAGTATGGGCTCTAGGAGTATGGGCTTCAGAAGTTGTGGCACATGGGCTCAGTAGTTCTGACACGTGGGCTCAGTAGTTGTGGCACATGAGCTTAGTTCCTCCGCGGCATGTGGGATCTTCCTGGACCAGGGCTCGAACCTGTGTCCCCTGCATTGGCAGGCAGATTCTTTTTTTTTTTTTTAACATCTTTATTGGAGTATAATTGCTTTACAATGGTATGTTAGTTTCTGCTTTATAACAAAGTGAATCAGTTATACATATATTTATGTGCCCATAACTCTTCCCTCTTGCATCTCCCTCCCACCCTCCCTATCCCACCCCTCTAGGTGGTCACAAAGCACCGAGCTGATCTCCCTGTGCTATGCGGCTGCTTCCCACCAGCTATCTATTTTACATTTGGTAGTGTACATATGTCCATGCCAATGTCTCACTTTGTCCCAGCTTACCCTTCGCCCTCCCCATATCCTCAAGCCCATTCTCTAGTAGGTCTGCATCTTTACTCCCATCTTGCCCCTAGATTCTTCTGATTTTTTCCTTTCTTTTTTTTTTTTTAGATTCCATATATATGTGTTAGCACATGGTATTTGTTTTTCTCTTTCTGACTTACTTCACTCTGTAAGACAGACTGTAGGTCCATCCACCTCACTACAAATAACTCAGTTTTGTTCCTTTTCATGGCTGAGTAATATTCCATTGTATATATGTGCCACATCTTCTTTATCCATTCATCTGTTGATGGACACTTAGGTTGCTTCCATGTCCTGGCTATTGTAAATAGAGCTGCAATGAACATTTTGGTACATGACTCTTTCTGAATTATGGTTTTCTCAGGGTATATGCCCAATAGTGGGATTCCTGGGTCATATGGTAGTTCTATTTGTAGTTTCTAAAGGAACCTCCATACTGCTCTCCATAGTGGCTGTATCAATTTACATTCCCACCAACAGTGCAAGAGGGCTCCCTTTTCTCCACACCCTCTCCAGCATTTATTGTTTCTAGATTTTTTGATGATGGCCATTCTGACCGGTGTGAGATGATATCTCATTGTAGTTCTGAGTTGGATTTCTCTAATGATTAATGATGTTGAGAATTCTTTCATGTGCTTGATGGCAATCTGTATATCTTCTTTGGAGAAATGTCTATTTAGGTCTTCTGCCCATTTTTGGATTGGGTTGTTTCTTTTTTTGATATTGAGCTGCATGAGTTGCTTGTATGTTCTGGAGATTAATCCTCTGTCACTTGCTTCATTTGCAAATATTTTCTCCAATTCTGAGAGTTGTCTTTTCGTCTTGTTTATGGTTTCCATTGCTGTGCAAAAGCTTTGAAGTTCCATTAGGTTCCATTTGTTTATTTTTGTTTTTATTTCCGTTTCTCTAGGAGGTGGGTCAAAAAGGATCTTGCTGTGATGTATGTCATAGAGTGTTCTGCCTACGTTTTCCTCTCAGAGTTTGATAGTGTCTGGCCTTACATTTAGGTCTTTAATCCATTTTGAGCTTAGTTTTGTGTACGGTGTTACAGAGTGTTCTAATTTCATTTTTTTACATGTAGCTGTCCAGTTTTCCCAGCACCACTTATTGAAGAGGCTAGCTTTTCTCCACTGTATATTCTTGCCTCCTTTATCAAAGATAAGGTGACCATATGTGCGTGGGTTTATCTCTGGGCTTTCTATCCTGTTCCATTGATCTATATTACTGTTTTTGTGCCAGTACCATACTGTCTTGATTACTGTAGCTTTGTAGTATAGCCTGAAGTCAGGGAGCCTGATTCCTCCAGTTCCTTCTTTCGTTCTCAAGATTGCTTTGGCTATTCGGGATCTTTTGTGTTTCCATACAAATTGTGAAATTTTTTGTTCTAGTGCGTGAAAAATGCCAGTGGTAGTTTGATAAGGATTGATTGCATTGATAAGGGTAGTAGAGTCATTTTCACAATGTTGATCCTTCCAATCCAAGAACATGGTATATCTCTCCATCTATTTGTATCATCTTTAATTTCTTTCATCAGTGTCTTATAATTTTCTGCATACAGGTCTTTTGTCTCCTTAGGTAGGTTTATGCCCAGATATTTTATTCTTTTGGTGGCAATGGTAAATGGGAGTGTTTTCTTAATTTCACTTTCAGATTTTTCATCACTGGTGTACAGGAATGCAAGAGATTTCTGTGCATTAATTTTGTATCCTGTAACTTTGCCAAATTCATTGATTAGCTCTAATAGTTTTCTGGTGGCATCTTTAGGATCATCTATGTATAGTATCATGTCATCTGCAAACAGTGACAGTTTTACTTCTTCTTTTCCAATTTGGATTTCTTCTATTTCTTTTTCTTCTCTGATTGCTGTGGCTAAAACTTCCAAAACTATGTTGAATAAGAGTGGTGAGAGTGGGCAACCTTGTCTTGTTCCTGATCTTAGTGGAAATGCTTTCAGTTTTTCACCATTGAGGATGATGTTGGCTGTGGGTTTGCCACATATGGCCTTTATTATGTTGAGGAAATTTCCCTCTATGCCTACTTTCTGGAGGGTATTTATCATAAATGGGTGTTGAATTCTGTCAAAAGTTTTCTCTGCAACTATTAAGATGATCATATGGTTTTTCTCCTTCAACTTGTTAATATGGTGTAACACGTTGATTGATTTGCGTATATTGAAGAATCCTTGCATTCCTGGGGTAAACCCCACTTGACCATAGTGTATGATCCTTTTAACGTGCTGTTGGATTCTGCTTGCTACTATTTTGTTAAGGATTTCTGCATCTATGTTCATCAGTGATATTGTCCTGTAGTTCTCTTTCTTTGTGACGTCTTTGGTTTTGGTATCAGAGTGATGGTGGCTTCGTAGAATGAGTTTGGGAGTGTTCCTCCCTCTGCTACATTTTGGAAGAGTTTGAGAAGGATAGGTGTTAGCTCCTCTCTAAATGTTAGATAGAATTTGCCTGTGAAGCCATCTGGTCCAGTGCTTTTGTTTGTTGGAAGATTTTTAATCACAGTTTCAATTTCAGTGCTTGTGATTGGTCTGTTCATAATTTCTATTTCTTCCTGGTTCAGTCTAGGAAGGTTGTGCATTTCTAAGAATTTGTCCATTTCTTCCAGGTTGTCCATTTTATTGGCATATTATTGCTTTTAGTAATCTCTCATGATCCTTTGTATTTCGGCAGTGTCAGCTGTTACTTAAACGTTTTCATTTCTAATTCTATTGAATTGAATCTTCTCCTTTTCTTGATAAGTCTGGCCAATGGTTTATCAATTTTGTTTATCTTCTCAAAGAACCAGCTTTTAGTTTTATTGATCTTTGCTATCGTTTGCTTCATTTCTTTTTCATTTATTTCTGACCTGATCTTTATGATTTCTTTCCTTCTGCTAACTTTGGGGTTCTTTTGTTCTTCTTTCTCTAATTGCTTTAGGTGTAAGGTTAGGTTCTTTATTTGAGATGTTTCTTGTTTCTTATGGTAGGCTTGTACAGCTATAATCTTCCCTCTTAGAACTGCTTTTGCTGCATCCCATAGGTTTTGTGTCATCATGTTTTCATTGTCATTTGTTTCTAGATATTTTTTGATTTCCTCTTTGATTTCTTCAGTGATCTCTTGGCTATTAAGTTGTGTGCTGTTTAGCCTCCATGTGTTTGTATTTCATACAGATTTTTTCCTGTAATTGATATCTAGTCTCATAGCACTGTGGTTGGAAAAGATACTTGATACAATTTCAATTTTGTTAAATTTACCAAGGCTTGATTTGTGACCCAAGATATGATCTATCCTGGAGAATGTTCCATGAGCACTTGAGAAGAATGTGTATTCTGCTGTTTTTGGATGGAATGTCATATAAGTATCAATTAAGTCCATCTTGTTTAATGTATCATTTAAAGCTTGTGTTTCCTTATTTATTTTCATTTTGGATGACCTGTCTATTGGTGCAAGTGGGGTGTTAAAGTCCCCTACTGTGATTGTGCCACTGTCAATTTCCCCTTTTATGGCTGTTAGTATTTGCCTTATGTATTGAGGTGCTCCTATGTTGGGTGCATAAATATTTACAATTGTTATATCTTCTTCTTGGATCGTTCCCTGGATCATTATGTAGTGTCTTTCTTTGTCTCTTGTAATAGTCTTTATTTTAAAATCTATTTTGTCTGATATGAGAATTGCTACTCCAGCTTTCTTTTGATATCCATTTGCATGGAATATCTTTTTCCCTCCCCTCACTTTCAATCTGTATGTGTCGCTAGGTCTGAAGTGGGTCTCTTGTAGACAGCATACATACAGGTCTTGTTTTTGTATCCATTCAGCCAGTCTATGTCTTTTGGTTGGAGCATTTACTCCATTTACATGTAAGGTAATTATCGATATGTATGTCCCTGTTACCATTTTCTTAATTGTTTTGGGTTTGTTATTATAGATCTTTTCCTTCTCTTGTGTTTCCTGCCTAGAGAAGTCCCTTTGGCATTTGCTGGAAAGCTGGTTTGGTGGTGCTGAATTCTCTTAGCTTTTGCTTGTCTGTAAAGCTTTTCATTTCTCTGTCAAATCTGAATGAGATCCTTTCTGGGTAGAGTAATCTTGGTTGTAGGTTTTTCTCTTTCATCACTTTAAATATGTCCTGCCAATCCCTTCTGGCTTGCAGAGTTTCTGCTGAAAGATCAGCTGTTAACCTTATGGGGATTTCCTTATGTGTTACTTGCTATTTTTCCCTTGCTGCTTTTAATATGTTTTCTTTGTATTTAATTTTTGATAGTTTGGTTAATATGTCTTGGCATGTTTCTCCTTGGATTTATCCTGTATGGGACTCTCTGTGCTTCCTGGACTTGATTAACTATTTCCTTTCCCATACTAGGGAAGTTTTCTACTTTAATCTCTTCAAATATTTTCTCAGTCCCTTTCTTTTTCTCGTCTTCTTCTGGGACCCCTATAATTCAAATGTTGGTGCATTTAATGTTTTCCCAGAGGTCTCTGAGACTGTCCTCAATTCTTTTTTCTTTATTCTGCTCTGCAGTAGTTATTTCCACTATTTTATCTTCCAGTTCACTTTCCGTTCTGCTGCCTCAGTTATTCTGCTATTTATCCCTTCTAGGGAATTTTTAATTTCATTTATTGTGTTGTTCATCTCTGTTTGTTTGCTCTTTAGTTCTCTAGGTCCTTGTTAAACGTTTCTTGTATTTTCTCCATTCTCTTTCCAAGATTTTGGATCATCTCTACTATCATTATTCTCAATTATTTTTCAGGTAGACTGCCTATTTCCTCTTCATTTGTTAGGTCTGGTGGATTTTTGCCTTGCTCCTTCATCTGCTGTGTGTTTCTCTGTCTTCTCCTTTTGCCTAACTTACTGTGTTTGGGGTCTCCTTTTCACAGGCTGAAGGTTCATAGTTTCTGTTGTTTTTAGTGTCTGTCCCCAGTGACTAAGGTTAGTTCAGTGGGTTGTGTAGGCTTCCTGGTGGAGGGGACTAGTGCCTGTGTTGTGGTGGATGAGGCTGGATCTTGTCTTTCTGGTGGACAGGTCCATGTCTGGTGGTGTGTCTTGGGGTGTTTGTGGGTTTATTATGATTTTAGGCAGCCTCTGTGCTAATGGGTGGGGTTGTGTTCCTGTCTTGCTAGTTGTCTGGCATAGTGTCCTGCACTGTAGCTTGCTGGTCATTCAGTGGAGCTGGATCTTGGCATTGAGATGGAGATCTCTGGGAGATTTTCACCGTTTGATATTACATGGAGCTGGGAGGTCTCTTGTGGACCAGTGTCCTGAACTTGGCTCTCCCACCTCAGTGGCACAGCCCTTATGCCTGGCTGGAGCACTAAGAACCTGTCTTCCACACGGCTCAGAATAAAAGGGAGGAAAAAAGGAAAGAAAGAAAGAAAGAAGAAGATAAAATAAAAGTAAAATAAAATAATTAATTAAAAAATTATTAAGAAAAAAATTTTTAAGTCATAAAAATATGGACAGACAAAACCCTAGGACAGATGGTAAAAGCAAAGCTATACAGACAAAAATCACA